>NC_044593.1:5188483-5845487 GCF_901933205.1 Camarhynchus parvulus | reverse complement strand
TTATTACATAAGCCAGATGGGTTTTTAAATCTCTTCAGCGCTGGGTCACCCAGCCTGGCATGGACTTTTGAGTAAATAAATTGCACATTTCTGTATTCAACCCCAACTAAATTAAGGAAATAGTTGAGCTACCTGATGTTCCCCAAGCACTGTCTCTCCACTGATCTCCCAGAAATATCCCTTTTGGTCCATCTTTGCTGGAATCATCAGATTCCCAAAACTTTTTACCCGGCAACAGCTGCTGCAATTAAAAAAAAAAACAGAACAAAACAAAAAACAAACAAACAAAAAAAAAAAGGGGAACAAAACAAAGCAAAGCATGATTAAAATAAGTATAAAATGCAAACATAAACCCCATAAGCGTCTCCCTTCTATCAGGTATCAACCATTAAACACAACTGAGATAATCAAACATTGACATCTCCCAGGTGAAAGCTGAGGGAACAATTCCATCTCCCCATTTCTGATGTTCCTCCCAGCTCCAGGAGCCCCCCACCCATCAGACACTCACAGACACTCTCCAGCCTCTCTGCACTCACAAGGGAAATAAAGGAGGGGGAAAATATTGTGAGTTTTCCTGAGATCACCTGGGAATAAATTCCTGCCTGCCAACGGGAGCTGCTGCTGGAGGGACAGGAAAGCTCCGGAGGGACAGGAAAGTTCAGGGATTCCCATTTCTCCTTCTGCTGGAGGGACAGGAAATCAGGGATAGGAAAGCTCAGGAATTTCCATTTCTCCCTTCTGCTGGAGGAACAGGAAATCAGGGATAGGAAAGCTCAGGGATTCCCATTTCTCCTTCTGCTGGAGGGACAGGAAATCAGGGATAGGAAAGCTCAGGAATTTCCATTTCTCCCTTCTGCTGGAGGAACTGGAAAGCTCAGGAATTCCCATTTCTCCCTTCTGCTGGAGGGACAGGAAATCAGGGATAGGAAAGCTCAGGGATTCCCATTTCTCCTTCTGCTGGGGACTCTGGTGCTGCAGGGGTTCTTTGGGAACATTGATGGGAGGGAGGGCAGCACCTGCCACGTGTGGAATGGGACAGAGCCATCCCTGAGCTGGGACAGCCCCCTGGGAATGGGACAGAGCCACCCTGAGCTGGGACAGCCCAGGAAAAGCTCCTGGGAATGGGACAGAGCCACCCTGAGCTGGGACAGCCCAGGGGTCCCAGCTCTGGACGTGGCAGAGAGAACAGCTGCTCTGGCAATTCCAGCCCAGCCCCTGCCCACCCTGCCAGGGAACAATTCCCAGTTCCCAATCTCCCATCCAGCCCTGCCCTCTGGCACTGGCAGCCATTCCCTGGCTCCTGTCTCTCCATCCCTCTCCTGAATCCTTCCTCCCGTTCTTTAGGGGGTTTGGGAACAGCTTCACCCGATCACCTCCACACTGGGAATTCCCAGCCCTGAGGTGACAAAGGGACAATATCCCAGTAAATCCTCTGGATGGGATGGATGGAATTCCCAGCAGCACATCCACAGCAAATTAACCATGAAATGAGCCTTGCCTCAAGCTGGGATAAAACTCAAGGCACTGAAGATGAAAAGAACCTGAATGTGCCTGAAATTACCATGGAACAAACAAACATCATCAGCTCTGGGGATCTCCCCTCTGGATCAGGAGTGGTGATAATTCCTGATTGCTATCTGTTTCAATACCCTGACTGATAGCAAATTAAATATCTTGATAACCACTTCAGTATCTCGATTTGATATCAAATTCCATGCCCTGGTTGATATCGAATTCAATATCCAGACTGATACCAACTCCTGCTGATAACTCCAGCAGCAGAAGTGCAAATGTAAGGCTGAACTTGAGGAGTGAATCAGCTGCTGGATGCAGAGGAAGCAGCAAGAACTGATTTCACAGCTCTCCTGGGCTGCTTTAAAGCACAATCACAAAGTTGTGCTCTCGTTTCCTCCCCAACTCAACAAAGCTGTTTGTTTACAAAACCAATCAGTCTGCACTGATTTCAGACAGGATTCCTCCTCACACCCTCAACACAGTGCAGGCTGCTCAAGGATAAAAGCAGGGACCTTGCCCCATGCTCTCCTTCCTGCCATCCCAAAATAACCCCAAATGGGAGGGCAGGAGGCTCCCATGAGCAGCAATCATTGCAAACACAGCTGAACCTGCTCCTCCATCTGCACCAGGAGGGAGGGACAAGCCAAGGCACTGCTCTCCAGTATTTATAAACATCAACACACCTCAGGTGTCTTGCAAATTCTTTTAAGCTTCTGTCATTCCCATATTTCTTCAAATGCAGCTATTTTTATTCCTGCTCTTGTCACAGTGCAGAAATAACAACTCTCCTCATGGCATTGCAAGGAATTTTGAACAGAAAGCAACACAAACTGATTAAACTGAATTTTAGCTGCAATTAAACACTTCCCATTTCCTCTGACAACACCTCACAGTGCAGGACACAAAATGTTCTGCAGCCACAGCTCCAATCATGGAATCCCAGAATGGTTTGGGTGGGAAAGATCTTAAATCCCACCCAGCCCACCCCTGCCATAGCAGGGACAGCTCCCACTGTGCCAGGTGCTGCCAGCCCCAATGCCCAGCCTGGCCTTGGGCACTGCCAGGGCTCCAGGGGCAGCCACAGCTGCTCTGGCAATTCCAGCCCAGCCCCTGCCCACCCTGCCAGGGAACAATTCCCAATTGCCAAGATCCCATCCAGCCCTGCCCTCTGGCACTGGCAGCCATTCCCTGGCTCCTGTGCCTCCATCCCTTGTAAAAATCCCTCTCCTGTATCCCTGAAAAGAAAATCATGGAATTGCCAAGGTTGGAAATGACTCTGTTCTGCTCATTCTTTCCTGCCTCTGCCCTGTCCTGCAGGGCCAAACCCCTCTCAACCTTTATCTCTACTTGGGAAGAAATCCCTCCCTGGCAGGGTGGGCAGGGGCTGGGCTGGAATTGCCAGAGCAGCTGTGGCTGCCCCTGGAGCCCTGGCAGTGCCCAAGGCCAGGCTGGAGCACCTGGCACAGTGGGAGGTGGCCCTGGGGTGGAACTGGGTGGGCTCTGAGACCCCTCCCCACCCGCAGCACTCTGGGATCCTCCCACACCTGCAGCAGCTCCAGCACACCCGGGGCTGTACAGCATTTCCTGCTGGAGAGGGATGTGCAGCTAATCCAGGCCTGCCCTCTCTGCCCTGCTCTCCTCTGCCCCTTTCCTAAGGAACACAAAACCTTTACCAGCACAATCCTGCAGAACTGCATCCCAACACCTCCTGAATTCTGCAGTGAATCACACCCAAGGGTCACAAAACATTTTCATTCTCACTGTCTCCTGCACAGCCCCTGCTCCTGCACAAACCCCAGCCCTGTCCCCTCCAGTTTCATCTCTCCCCACCAGTTTCCAACTGGAAGTTCTGCACCATCAGCAGCAACAAACAGAAGAGAGAAGTTTACCTCACACAGAGATTCCAGAGCTATTTAGAGATATCAGGGAAACCCCAAAGCCAGTATTAACAGATGCTAACGAGGGGAGGGGGCTTTGTTCTGTCAAGTGCTGCTCCAACCAACACAGAGCATTAGCAAGCAGCAAGCAGCTGCAATTATGCAACAGGCTCCTAAGACAATGAATTTGTCCTCAGGGAAAGTTGTCAGTTGCAATGGAAGAAAAAAAAAAGGGTATTTTAAGTGACTCTCATGCAGTTCTGCAGGTTGGAAATTTCAAAAGAACAAGCAGTGGTTTAGAATCAGAGTGGTTTATTCATTCCCTGGTTTTTATTAAAATTGACCCTATCCAGTATGAAAATAATCCTGCTAAGCCCTCTTACAAAGGACTTACCAGTTAGGCCAATATTCAATTTGGCAGAGCAGGGAGGAGGGGAGGACTTACCCATCATCAACAAAAGCAATTCTTCCAGCAGCCAGGGCACAGAGATCCCACTGAGATGGGATTATGAATTAGACAAATTAAGAAAACTGATCCTCCTCAGACAAAGCAAATATTAAGATAAAAGCAGCCATCTGTGCAGTGCAGGACTGGGTTTGTCTGCAGCAACAGGTAGGGAAGGCAGAGCGGGTGTTTATGGGTGTGTACAGGTCCTGCTTTTACCACAGATGTTATCTGGGGCCAGCCCTGCACAGGGAGGGGAGCACCTGGCAGCAGTGCCAGCAGCGCCAGCCCTGCATAGCCCTGCACATCCCTGGGACATCCCTGCACTGCCCTGCACATCCCTGGGACATCCCTGCACTGCCCTGCACATCCCTGCACTGCCATGCACATCTCTGGGACATCTCTGCACTGCCCTGCACATCCCTGCACTGCCCTGCAAGGACTGGGCATTCCCTGCCCGCTCTGGGACTCACACTGCTCACAGCTGTGGGGAGAGAACAGGAAAGGGAGCATAGGATTGGGAATGTCTGACCATTCCTTGTGCTCCTGCTCAGGTCTGCTCCCAGCCCTGCCCTGAGCTTTCCTGAAGTGCCAGGGGAGCTGGTGTGGCACCATCACCAACCTTGCTCCACTGCTCCCATCTCCATCCCAACCCCACAGATCCCACCTCCATGCCGATCCCACTGCCCCACTGTTCCCATCTCCATCCAATCCCACTGTTCCCATCTCCAGCCCAGCCCTACAGATCCCATCTCCATCCTGGCTCCAATCCCATTTTCAGCGCTGCCAGCTCTGGGGAAACAGAAAAACTCAACCCAAACATTATTCCCAACTGCCAGGACTCCCCAGCTGCCAATGAATCATCAATTTATGGGGCCAATAAATCATAAATTTATGGGAACACAGCACATCAGTAGCATGAAAAGCAGAGGCACAGGGGTTTAGTCTGGAGTGTTTTTTTTCCTTCACTTTTGTTTGGTTTGTGGTTGTTTTCTTTAATCCAGGTGCAGAAGTGTCCAGCCCCAGTCTCAGCACCACTGGGACTGTGTCCCTCTGCAGGGGCTTCTCCAGAAGCTGCCCAGCTGCACCAATGTGGCATTAACATGGAAATGGGCACAGAATCATGGAATATCCTGGGCTGGAATATCCACAGCGATCACTGACCCAGCTCCTGGACCCCAGCAAGCCCAGCCTGGGCATCCCTGGAGCTCTGGCAGCCTCGGGGCCGTGCCCATTCCCTGGGCAGCCTGGGCAGTGCCAGCACCCTCTGGGGGAAGAACCTTGCCCTGAGCTCCAGCCTGAGCTGCCTTGGCCCAGCTCCAGCCGTGCCCTGGCTGCTGTTCCCTATCCCTGTCCCTGCCTCTCCATGTTCTGATGTCCCAGAGTTCCCCTACAAGGATCCCCAGGAGCTGCAGGAATTTCACTGCCCACACTCAGTGATCCCAGCACTGCCATCTGCAAGGGCAGCAGCCCAGCAGTAATTAAACACTCTCAGTGAAATGTATAATTATTTCTTACCAGCATTTCTCTTCCAGGGCAGGCTGCAATTCCCTGCTACCCCCAGCACCCCAGGCTTGAGTTAAGCACCTCCAGTTGCCTCCTGGCTCTGTGTCCCCATCCTCCTCCCACCCTCGGGATTAAGTTTCATCAGCACCTCACCCAGCTGCTCCTGACTCCAGACACAGACTTTGCACAACCTACTCCAAATCCAAGGTCCCAAATGCCTGTGAGGGTTAGGGACAAACCCAGCTGCACTCCAGAGCCCCTCTGTGCTGCCCACTGTCCCCAGAGACACTGCAGCCATATTCCCTGCTGCAAAGGGACAATGAAACCCAAGATTCCAGCGAGGAAAAGCAGACATGCAGCTGCCCATCCTGAGGCTGGGGGAGAAAGGGAACTTGCAGGGCTTGTGTTAAGGCTAAGATAAGGGTCAGGGCTGGGGGACCAAGGGCCAGATGTGCTGGGCTGAGCCACAGCACCAAAATCCCACATGGAGCTGCCAGACAAAGCTCCAAGGTGAGTTCTTCATCCCAGAGAACAACCTGGGCAAGGTGCTGGAACAGAGGGACAACATCCCCTGCCCCAGAGCTGCTTTCAGCATTCCTGACCAGTCACTACCAACAGCACAAAGCTTTCACAGTCCAGAATGGAGAAAAGGGGGCTCTGGGACCCTTTTCAATCCCTGCTTGAGAAAATATTGCACTTCTACTTGCTGGAAATTCAGCAATATGAAGCTGGGAGTTTGAGGATGGAAACAGCCCCAAGAGAGAAGAAAGTTGTGGGTGCTTTTAAATTATTCTTAATACTCCCAGATAAGGATATCTGTTGATCTCCAAGCATTATCTACATTTTGAGAGCAGGATAGATAAGAGATTTAACTGACAGTGCTCTTCAAAAAACTGCTCTGATGTCTTCACAAACTCCTTCCATCACTGAAATTACAGCAGTGCTTAACAAGGAGCAAGAAAACTAGAAGATAAAAGAAATATAACACTAAATGCAGAAACGCTCTTCCTCATCTTTCTCCACTATCAATTTATTTCACTAAATGCAGAAATGCTCTTCCTCATCTTTCTCCACTATCCATTTATTTCACTAAATGCAGAAATGCTCTTCCTCATCTTTCTCCACTATCCATTTATTTCACTAAATGCAGAAATGCTCTTCCTCATCTTTCTCCACTATCCATTTATTTCACTATCATTTATTTCAGACTCTCTGACTTTCTCCCCAAGTTTCCTTCTCATTCCAGGAGCAGAAGGGGTGGAAACCACCAGTGCCTTGTTAAGGCATCTAAACTGCACAAAATCCAGGTGAGGACCATGGTCCTGAAAGCCAAAACAGATCCTGTGGGATCTCCTGAAATCAGCCTTGGAGAGATACAGAGAAAATTCAATGGGTAAAGAATGGAAACTGTGAGACTGAGGGAGAAAAACCCCAAAAGAAACAAGAAATAGTGGTTTAGCTGAAAGAGAAGGGTGAGATGTCACCTTTCCCAGAAAAACCCAGCTCATTCCAGCATGTGGAAAGAAGGATGTCATTGCCAAAACTTTCTGCATCACAGTTACAAGAAGGGGAAAAAAAATGAGTCATCACTGGGAGGCAAAGCTCCAAAACGCAAACCCAACCTCTCAGAAATGCCTAAATAAACCAAAAGCTGGGAGAACTCAGCGTTTTTAGGAATTCCTTCAGGCGTTCCAGCTCTGTGACCTTGTGTCCTGACAAACAAAGAGTGCTGTGCTCGCTGTGAACCTGCTCCCAGCCAGCCTGGGCTCTCTCTCTCTCTGGGAATGAAGCTCCTGCCCAAATGAGGTGTCACAAACTCATCTCCTCAGAACATTCCCACCCCCAGCATTCCACAGGCAAGCTGCACATAGAGCACAGCAGCTGCTGTGCAGCAGCTTCAGGCAGGTTTTTAATGTCAGGTTTGCTCCTTTGAAAATCATTTTCACCTCCCCTTAGTCAGTCAATGGTCGTGGGGTAAATTAATCCAACCTGGAGAAATGGATTTTCCTCTCAAGTCACATCAAAATCCAACGGTGGATTATGGTTTTCCACAGAAGAAAGGGGGAAGAGAAAGAAGGAAAGGGGGAAGAGAAAGAAGGAAAGGGGGAAGAGAAAAGAAGGAAAGGGGGAAGAGAAAGAAAGAAAGGGGGAGAGAAGGAAGGAAAGGATGGAAAGCAGGGATGGAAAGAAGAAACAGGGGAAGGAAGGAGGTCTTTGACCTGAGAGAGGGTCCCTATGAATCCCAGCACACCACAGTCCTGGTTTGCTCTTTTTCTCCAAAACAGCAACTTCAGGGTTCCAAGGTTTTTATTTTTTACACCTGGCTCATGCACAGGATGGATTAAACACTGAGGAAATAAACTGGTCTGAGCCTGAGAGGAGCATCAGACTTGCATCAAGCTCAGCAGCCACACATGAATATCCTCCTACCAGACATGATTTTCTCCTCTGTCCTTCCACAAGGGACTCACTAAAGGCAGAAGGAACCAGGCAAGGCAAAGAAGTCTTTCCATCCAACTTCCAGGAACCTACAGGAACAAGCTACTCTTTCAGGTCACTCCAAAAAACAGGTAAGTTCTCTTTTTCTCAAGAAAACCAGTGGGCATTTTCCCCTAAAACTGCTGCTGTGGGAGATTAAATTAATCTGGCTGGGGGTCTGTGAAGTTCCAGCTGCAGGCCCATTATCTGTGCCCTGCTCTTATCCCTCCTGCAGCCCTGGCTCACCCTGCCCAGTTACTCCAAACCCTGAACACAGCCCTGGCCTTTCTGCAAGAGCCAAAAAAAGGTGCCCAGGACTGGAAACAGAGCAGCAGACAATGCCCCACAGCCCAACGAGATCTGAGCTCAGTGAATCCCAAAATAAACCTGCTCCAAGGGTTGGGACACCTGTTCCCAGCTGGATTTTGAGCTGTTGCTGCGCAGCCACTCTCTCCTGCTGGATGAGCCAACAGGTGGAAGTTGAACTGTTCCTCCCTCTGAGATGGATTCCAGCCTGGCAGGTTTGGGGCCTGGCAGGTTTGGGGCCTGGCAGGTTTGGGGCCTGGCAGGTTTGGAGTTGGATCAACCACACACACACACAGAGACACACACAGAGACACACACAGAGACACACACAGAGACACACACACAGACACACACACAGAGACACACACAGAGACACACACAGAGACACACACAGAGACACACACAGAGACACACCTCGCAGGCAGAACAGTGAACCCTCAGCATCACACTCACCCCAGCAGCCTCAAAAAGCTGCTATTCCATTTCTTCCCCCTCCCAAAATAGAGATTTTTTCCTCCAGGCCTCTCACTTACCTCTCCCATAGCCCGTCCCTCCAGAGCCAGCGCTTGGAAATCGTGATTCAGTTCATCCATGGAACGCACCTATTCACAGAGGGGGAGAAAAGGCCATGAGGAAATGCTTTTCTTTGCTGCTATTTTTATTATAATCACAGTTTAGAGCCATTTTTCTGCTCCAGACTGAGAGCCTGTAACAAGGTTATGGAGCTCCAGAGGATGACTTACCTTTAACACTCCCAGCAGTTACAACATTTATATACTTGCATTATTATACACACACATGTATTATTACACACAGATTTATTTCTGTGTGTTAGATTTATACATGCACAGGAAAGGAACAACCAGCAATTACTTTTAAGACACACAAAGCCTTAACACAACTGTTTCTGCTCATATTTCACTGTGGTTTCAGGTGAAGGACTCAAGGCGTGAGGAGCCAGCATCATTTCAGGCGAGAATCAAGGAAAATCTCCTGTATAAACCTGGCAAATTTACAATGTAAATTACCTTTACAAATTTACAGGTTACAATGACATGAGGCAGAAAAAACCAACACTTTGATTTGATGAAAACTGAGTCATTTAGAACAGAAAAATAAAGCATAAACTCGAAACTGTTGGATAAATAAACTGACAGAAGCACAGAACGGATCCACAAGGATGATCCAAGTCCAGCTCCTGTCCCTGCACAGAACCCCAGCGATCCCACTCTGGGCATGCTGAGCTGGAATATCCACAGGGATCACTGATCCAGCTCCTGAACCTCAACAACCCCACCCTGGGCATCTTGAGCTGGAATATCCACAGGGATCACTGATCCAGCTCCTGAACCTCAACAATCCCAGCCTGGGCATCCTGAGCTGGAATATCCACTGGGATCACTGATCCAGCTCCTGAACCCCCCAACAATCCCAGCCTGGGCATCCTGAGCTGGAATATCCACAGGGATCACTGATCCAGCTCCTGAACCTCAACAACCCCACCCTGGGCATCTTGAGCTGGAATATCCACAGGGATCACTGATCCAGCTCCTGAACCCCAACAACCCCACCCTGGGCATCTTGAGCTGGAATATCCACAGGGATCACTGATCCAGCTCCTGAACCCCTCAACAATCCCAGCCTGGGCATCTTGAGCTGGAATATCCACAGGGATCACTGATCCAGCTCCTGAATCAACAATCCACCTGGGCACGAGCTGAATATCCACAGGGATCACTGATCCAGCTCCTGGACCCCCCAACAATCCCAGCCTGGGCATCCCTGGAGCTCTGGCAGCCTCGGGGCCGTGCCCATTCCCTGGGCAGCCTGGGCAGTGCCAGCACCCTCTGGGGGAAGAACCTTGCCCTGAGCTCCAGCCTGAGCTGCCCTGGGCCAGCTCCAGCCGTGCCCTGGCTGCTGTCCCTGGCCCAGAGCAGGGATCAGTACCTGACATGGACTGGAAATGTTGAAACTGCAGGAAAATCCTTCTCCTGCTTCTCATTCCCAAATCTCAGCTGCTGAGCACAGAGGAGGAAGCAAATTCAAAAAGAAACCACAACTCTGGACTCGAGGCCAAAGCCCAGCAGCTGAGGCACGTGCTGGGACTGGAGCAGGTGACTGCCCTCCCCTGCCCCACTCCAGTGTCCCAGCAGCCACCAACACCCTGCACAAGCAGCACAAACTCCCCTCTTACTCAGTGTTCACACACCCCCTACAGCCTAGCAGGGCTGAGGCACCTCTGTGCTCAGCAGGGAGGAGTTTATAAAGCTTTTTAAAAGGAGTTTATAAAGTTTTTAAATGGGTAATGCCCACACTGATCCAGGCTCCTTGCAGCATGCTGCAGGTTTACACACAGGGTTTAGTCCTGGCTCTGCACAGAGCCCTCCCAGGCCGAGGAAGGAGCTCAGCAATACCTACTGGGTGAGTTACAGGACAAAAAAAATCCCAAAAACTGTTCAGATGCTCAGGCCCACCAGTGACCAGCACTGGAATGTTACACCATCATCACTGACCTCAACCATGACTTCTGATACTGCTGCACCACTTCCAGCAGGACCGAGACCTTGGGATTATGTTTTATTTTATTCTAAGATAATATTCTATAGATCTCATCTAAAACAATATTCTATAGATCTCAACTAAGACAATATTCTGGAGATTTCAACTAAGATAATATTTTATAGATCTCAACTAAGAATCAGACAGAAGAAAGCACCACATTAACCTCTAGAAATCCCCTCCAGTCTAAATTCTTCTATTCTGTGGCCATCACACTTTGCAAAAGATTAGTGGTATATTAGTGAATTATTTATTAGACATTTGCATAATTTGCAAATCCTCAGGGGTCACTCACTCAGAATCCCAGTTTGAAAATCAAGTTAAAAATCTCTTGTTACTGTACCTCTGGTATTTTCAGTTCTGCCTCAGCCTTGCCACCCTTTGCAGTGACATTTGTCAAATGGGCCACCGACACCAAGTGAAACCCTTCCCAAAACTGCAGCCACATGGGCTTCCCTCCCCTGCCAGCTCCATCCCTGCTCTGCAGCTGACACAGCTCAGCTGCCTGGTGCCACACAAACGTCACTGGGACCAAATTCTTCCGTGGAGCACTTCAAGCTGAACTCATGGAAAGTGCTGCAACCTCCAGATGTGCCAAACCACAAAAGCTGGCAGAGAACAAATTATTATTTCCATCAGGCATCTGAGGAATGGAGAAGCTGCACAGAGAGATTCAGAAGGTGATGTGAACTCACAGCTGCTGAAGTGATGTCCCAGCAAACCACAGAAGCCACACAAAGGCTGCTCAGAGTGTGCCCAGCAGCTTCCTCAAAACAAATCATCTCCCAGGAGTGGGTGCTGAGCTGAGGGAACCTCAAAACAAAGCTGCTACAAAGATCCAATCAGTACATTCCCAGCAAAATCCAAGAGGATATTAAGTGATATTTTTATCTGATTTGGTCAACATGGAATGGTTTGGGTAGGAAGGGACATCAAAGCTCCTCCAGTGCCACCCCTGCCATGGCAGGGACACCTCCCAGTGTCACAGGTTGCTCCAAGTCCTGTCCAACCTTGCCTTGGGCACTGCCAGGGACAGCCACAGCTGCTCTGGGAACTCTAACCCAGCCCCTCCCCATCCTGCCAGGGAATAATTTCTCCCATACATTGAATTTAAACCTATTCTCTGTCAGTTTGAAGCCATCTCCCCCTGTCACAGCAGGCTTGTGTCAATAGTCCCTTCTCCATCCTTCCCTGCAGGCCACAAAGAAATCACCCCAGACCTTCTCTTTTCCAGGCTGAACAATCCCAATTCTCTCAGCAGAGGTGCTCCAGCCCTGCAGATGACTTGGTGGCTCCTGGACTCGATCCAATAGGACAATGCCACAGGAGGGATAGGCTGTCCCCATCCCCTGCCCCAGTATCCCTCACCCCAGCCATGATGGAAAGCAGAAAATAAAAACTGCCTTCTCTATCAGCTACCAGATGTGAGGAAATGAAGAAATTGCTCATTCACAGATATTTCACATCCCTTATCATCTCTCTTTCAAGAATCTTAACAAATATGGATAAAAGCATTTTCTAAATCAGGTCTTTGTGCCTGATTTTGGCCACTCTGTGCTCAAAGTGTCCATAAACAGCAATTCTCCAGCTCTTTCTTTCACACACTTTCTTTACCTTCATTGATCATTGGATCTATTTATTTGATTTTCAAAGACTGCACCCAAAGGATCCTTTTTCCATTTCTCAGTGCCTGTAATGTTAAACAGCAACACATTTTCACCTCACTGCACACAAATATCACAGGGCTCCTTCAAGAACAAAGCGTCTGAAACAGCAGAACACAAAGCCAAAGCCACGACTTCCAACATTTCTGCATTCCAGTAGTCAGGGATTCCTCTGCAATGGCCATTAAACAACAGAGCTGATCTTCCACCTCATCAGGATCTGTTCCTGTTACTGATCCCTGAGCTCTGAGGAGCACAGAGCAGAGTCAGGGTGGTGTAAACACAAGAAACAAGGAGGTTCCACAGAGACAGAACTTCTCTCCAGATGAGCACTGATGCTGATGAGATTTGATTACCAGAAAATGTGGCTCACCACTGAAGCAGAGATTTGAAAGAAATCCAGAAGACAACGCCAGGATCAATCGGCCGCAGGAGGCAGCGATGCCCTGACACCTGGAGCTGATGTGACATCCTGGGAGGGAGAGGCGAGCTCCCCAAAGTTCAGGAATCAGGAATCACACAAGGAGAGGGCAGTTGGAGTCCCAATGTCTTGGGAAGTGATCCAAGCAAACCTGACTCCCTCTGCTCTCAGCCAGCAGCACCCCAAGGCTGCTCCAGGCAGGCTGTGCCTGTGGGAAGGGATGCAGAGTGCACATCCCCACAGGAGCTGCTGCCTCCCTGAGGATGAGAGAACTCCTCCCCTCTGCTCACACACACCATGGAACCCCACTTCACAAAATGAAGGCTCTGGACACGAGCACCACGCTCTGGAAGGGGCTCACTGCACAAGAACATCCCTCCCCTCACCATGAACGTGTGGATGCACTCAGGAGTTATGTGAATCTCATTCAAGAAGAACGGTTTCCACACACTAATACAGGAATGTGTGTCACTGTTACACACTCCAGCTCCAGCCACTCCACTGACTCACAAATCATTCCCTGCCTGCCTCTTGGGAGCACACATCCCAAAGTGGGATTCACCAGCAGCCACACTGAGAAACTGGAGCAAAACCACAGGATCACTGCACCTCCTGAGGCTGGGGGGAATTCAGCCCCTGCTCTGCACCAGCTCCACCTCTCTGCTGAAAAACACTGAGCAAAGCAAGACCCAGCTGGATTCCAACTGCACACCCACCAGACACAGCTGGATTCCTCACTGCACACCCAACAGACACAGCTGGATTCCTCACTGCACACCCAACAGACAGCTGGATTCGTCAATGCACACCCAACAGACACAGCTGGATTTCCACTGCACATCCCTGAGGCACAGCTGGATTCCCCACTGCAAATTCTTCTCTGTCAGACCTCCAAACCTCATTCATTCTCCCAAATCACTGAGGTAGGAAAAGATCCCTGAGACCCTCGAATCCCAGCTGTGCCCGATCCCCACCTTGTCCCCAGCCCAGAGCTCTGAGTGCCACCTCCAGGAATTGCTGGGACACCTCCAGGGATGGGCACTGCAAACCTCCCTGGGCAGCCCCTGCCAAGGCCTGAGCCCCCTTTCCATGGGGAAATTCCTGCTGTGCCCACCCTGAGCCTGCCCTGGCCCAGCCTGAGGCCGTTCCCTCTGCTCCTGTCCCTGTTCCTGGAGCACAGCCCGACCCCCCCGGCTGTGCCCTCCTGGCAGGAGCTGTGCAGAGCCACAAGGGCCCCCTGAGCCTCCTCTGCTCCAGGCTGAGCCCCTTCCCAGCTCCCTCAGCCCCTCCTGGGGCTCCAGCCCTGTTCCCCGGACACTCTCCAGCCCTCAGTGTCTCTCCTGCCACAAGGTGCCCCAGCAGTGGCAGCACAGGGACAGTCACTGCCCTGCTCCTGCTGGTCACACTGCTGCTGACACACGCAGGTGGCAGCGGCCTCTGGCACACCTGGGTCCATGTTCAGACTGTCACCAGCACCCCCAGGGCCTTTCCCAGCTTTCCAGGCCCTGTCCCAGCCTGGAACTGCTGGAGGCTGTGGTGACCCACAGGCAGGACCCTGCACTTCACCCTTCTGATGCTTCCAACCCCCCTGGCCTTGCACTGGTGCTCCAGGGGCCTTTCACAGCTCCAAAAGCACCACCCAACCCTACTCCAGAAGGACAAAAAGCATGGAATGCTTTCAGCTCTCCTGTACTGCACACTGCAACAGCCCAAACCCATTCCTCCCGTGGTCAATGGCCACTTCACACCTCACACACTGCAGAGGAGCCTCTCAGCAGCTCTGAACCAAACACATTCACGGGGATTTTCCAGCCCCTCGAGCAGCTCATTCGTGTCAGGCAGCCACCTCACACAGGACAACCGCATTTTCTTTCCTTTTAAATACGATTAGACAGCCTCAGCATCACAAAACTCAGTGACAACAACTCAGAAGCAAATGTTTTCCTTGTCCCAAAGCTGCCCAGACACCAGCCCCTGTCCGTGTCTGGAACATTTCTGAATGGATGAAGCTGTACCAGACAGGCACAAAGCATCATTCCAGCAGGTGGGGATGTGCTGTGTGCTGGGACCTGCTGCTCACTCAGCACCCCACAAACCCAGGTAGACACTTTTCCCTGTCTCCAAGCCCCCTGAACACACCCTGTTCCACATTTAAGTTCTCCAAGTTATCTCGTGCAGAAGAGCAAAGACTCAGATGCTCATCACAGACATCACCAAAGATCCACAGGTCTGGATCACCCTGGAGAATGAGAGTGGAGAACAAACCCCACACAGGGACAGGGACCGAGCCCCTCCTGCTCCAGCTCTGTACCCAAAGAGGCCCTGGTGTCCCCTGAGGTAAAAAACTGCAACACAGCAAAGGGGGCATAAAGATGTTCCAGGGGTGGAGCCCCTCTGGAGCCAGGCTGGGAGAGCTGGGGGTGCTCCCCTGGAGAGGAGAAGGCTCCAGGCAGAGCTCAGAGCCCTGGCAGGGCCTGAAGGGGCTCCAGGAGAGCTGCAGAGGGACTGGGGACAAGGATGGAGGGACAGGAGCCAGGGAATGGCTGCCAGTGCCAGAGGGCAGGGCTGGATGGGATCTTGGCAATTGGGAATTGTTCCCTGGCAGGGTGGGCAGGGGCTGAGCTGGAATTGCCAGAGCAGCTGGGGCTGCCCCTGGAGCCCTGGCAGTGCCCAAGGCCAGGCTGGAGCACCTGGCACAGGGGAGGTGGCCCTGCCATGGCAGGGGTGGGGTGGGACGAGCTTCAAGGTCCCTTCTGAACCAAACCACCTGAGATTCCATGGAACCAAGAATGCCAAGATCCCAAACCTGCAGCAGCCCCAGAGCCCAGGAGCCAGGGCACTGCTGGTGCTGCAAACTCCAGCTCACTGGAGCCCAGCAAACCCAGGCCCCGGGGAATGGCACTTGTCAAAAGGGATTCTGCACTCAGGTCAATTAACAGCAGCCAGGGCCCCAAACTGTCCTTCTGATTACTAAACACCGAGCTGAAGACCCAACAAATTAGCATGAAAACAACAGGGAATTTACCTTGCAGATTTCCAGGACTGTATTTTTCATTCTAGAATAATCCAAGGGGGATTTTCATGCCCTGAGAGCAACCAGCAAAGCATGTGAATTGTAATTTTAGGTAAATATTAATGTCAACAGTGTGTGTTAATACTGCACCTTATATTAAGCAAATATGGTTGCTAAAATGACCTTTACATATAAATTCCAAGTGCAGGGCTGTATCACATTTCATGTATCCCAGGGGATTGTACACCAGTTTTTTATATATTAAGGAATCCTCATTTATGTAGAATTTACATTCACCTGGGCAGACAGGCAGCCAAACTATCCAAGGCTAAATTTCACTCTCAACCCCAAAGGATTCTTTTTCTTTCTCCTTATCCAAGAGACGTTTCACAGGAAGCAAAAGGCAAGCGGAATTAAACAAAGAAATAAAACAATCTGGCATACAGGAGGAGAAAAAAACCCCAGAAAACTAATTAGAAATTTCTTTGGAGAAAAAGAATCTAAAAAAATTTTGCTAATAAATATTTGAGCTAAGAAATATTCTAGTGATGATCTAAACTGTCTGTAAAAGTGCACTGTGAAGCTGGATTTATGATTTTTTATTTTAATGTTGAACATTAAATAGATCAAATACCTGTATTTACTGGGGGTAGCAGTGACTCAAGAGGGTTTAAGATCTGTTTCTATTTAGCCAATTCTCTTAGAGGAGAACCAAAGCAAACCTCTGCCAGCCCCAGCTCTCCAGGTTCCCATTCCCACCCCTGCTCCCAGCCCTTTCTCAGCCCAGGATCCACCTCCCCTCCCTCAACCGGAGCATTTGTTCCCTCAGTTCCCCTCCTGGCCAGGAGGGATCTGCTCCCAGGATGAGCCCTGCAAAGCCAGGAGCTCCTGGAACATGCAAATGGATCATTTCAATATTCCTTTGATCTGCACTAAATTACAGGGCCCAGTGCTGCCCTCAGCCCTGCACACCAGCTCCAGGGAATCCCACAGACACTTCCACAAGCAATTCTGGCCTCAGCTCCTCTCTGCCACCCTGGCAAACAAAGGCCTGGCCAGGGATGGCTGCTGGGACCACAAATGGTGGGAAGGACCTTCCTGCTGCTGCCTGAGCCCCTGCAGGGCCTGAGGAGCCTCCCAGGATTTCAGCTCTGCTGGGGGATCTCTCTTGTTTTGCTCCTGCACTGCTGCAGAGAAATGTGGGAAATTGTATCATTGTTACATTTCTCTGCAGAGACAAATGTCCTGATTTCTCAGCTCTAAGATTCCCAAATTCCAGACTGATTTGGGCTGGAAAGGACCTTAAAGCCCGTCTCATTCCACCCCTGCCACGGGCAGGGCCTCCTCCCACTGCCCCAGGCTGCTCCAACCTCTTTCCAGCCTACAAGATCCAACAGCATTTGTTTTCTTTGTGAGAAAACAAGACGAGATCCCAAGTTCCCCCTATTTGTACATGCCAGGTGCTTACCCAGAGCACCTCCAGAGTGTGATTATTCCTTGGATATTTATTTTTAACTCCTGTGCACTCTGCAAGTGGGAATATAACATTTCCATCCATTTGGCTTCTATATTTTAAGTCTTGCTCAATTTGCAATTAAAAAAAAAACTAACAAAAAACACCAACCAAATACTTCTCTAATAAAACATCCCTCAAAAAAAGGCAACATTACTACAAGAAATCAGAATTGAGACAGGAAGAACAAAAATCATCAAAACCAAGAAACATCCTTAGACTGGAGAGGAGAAAATCAAAACCAAGAAGCGTCCTTAGAATGGAGAGGAGAAAACCAAAAGCTCCAGCTGAATACTTTGATTTATACACTCACAATTGTTAAAACTCTTTAAATGAACTAAACGTTTACAAAGTTCAGATGGAAACAAATCCTCCTTCAGCTGGGGGAGGCTGCTTGAGTTTGAACAGCTCACAGAGGAGGTTATTTCAAAAAAAATGCCAGATCTGAGTGCAGTCAGACAATTTATAGCATCCAGGAGAGGGGAAATGCATTCCCCAGCTGACAGCAAGGAAAGCATCACACACTCCCCAACAGGTTTGCACTGACAACCAGAGCCAGGGTTAAAATACCTTGTTCCATCAACTGATTACTGCCCTATTTTTAGCCTTCTCCCATAACAATAGTGGGTAAAGAAAGAATGTGAAGTCACAAGTATTAGACAGGATTAGGTGGTTTAACTACTATTTTTGTAGTAAAGGATTCATGGTTAGAATTGCTACTACCATTAGCACTGGAAGCAAAAAGCCATTGAAATTGCAGATTGGCTAATGCCTTCCCTGGCATGGGGCCAGGCTGATTAATGATTCAGGGGACAGAAATAACTGCAGCAAAGGCAGCCTTGCAGAGGGGCTCTCCTTCCTTAGCTAATTATGTTTTTCGTCCCATTTTATCCACTCAGGGAAGCGCTTCATTAATGTGGAATTTAGGTTACCCTGCCATGTCTCAGGCACATATTGGGGTGCAGGATTCAAAATAATGGATTAGGGAAGAAACAACCTCAGTTTTGTCCTGCTGGAGCTGGCAATCCCTTGGGAAAACCATCTTCTGCACCCAGGTGTGTGCATGGAACCGTGGGTCTGTGCAAGAGCTCGGGGTCATGCTAAGATCTGACCTTGGGGGGCTTCTCCTTTTACCCCCAGCCCCACTCTGACCTTCCCAGGTTTGAATTCAGAGGGAAAAAGATGTGGAGAAGGGATGCAGCAGTGTCAGAAGAGATGAGTGTGGCCTCAGGCCACCCTGACAGGGACTCACTGAGGGTTTAGCAACAGTCGAGTTTCACCCCAGAATGAAAAGTCTGAACAGGGCAAGAAGCAAAGCCAGATGTTCCCAATAAAAACAACTGCCCTGGACCAGAAGTTATCCCTAACAAAGGCAGGAGTAACAGGAGAGCTGAGAGCAGCTCCTTGCCGGGAGGGAGCAGCATCACATGGCAGCAGCACAAAGGAGCATTTGTGCAGCCTGACATCAGCACTCAGGGAAAACAGCCTGGAAATCGTCCCTGATACACCTAAGAGGGAGTTCTCTGAGCCAGGCAGGCCAGAGACAATGCCCTGCAACAGCTCCTCATCGAGGAGATTTCTGATCAGCAGCTGGAATTTGTGGCAGTTCACGAGGAACAGGCGACTGGAGATGGACTGGGGTGGCTGGGGAGGGACTGTGGGGCTCAGATCCACTGTAAAGTTTCACTCGTTTGCAAAAACGCTCCCAGGATCACAACCTGCTCTGCAGAAGCACAAGGAGGTCACAGCAACTCTGCAAACCACAAATGAGCTGCTAAGGGGAGAGCAAAGTTGGGGAGAGGGGAGGAGAAAACAAGCAGGACAAGTTCTGTAATAAACCTCTTTTCAAAGCACACTTGTACAAGATATCCACTGAAATACCTGAAGTCTTCTGGAAGCACTGAATTTGCAAATTCAGTAATGTGAAAGTGGTTCTGCTCCTCCTGAGTGAGCACCATGACAAGGAAACAGAGCAGAACAGCAACAACCACAGAGAAATCCCAACACCAGCACACCCGGTGACTTGGGCAATCCCAGCTGGACAATCTTGTCTGTAGCTGCCCATCAGGAACAGTAAAATCCATGGATTTGGAAGAAGCAGAGTCTCAGAGTATCTTTCTGAATGTTTCAGAGTGTTTTCTGTCCCCTGCATATCACAAGGATTTTCCAACCTGAAATTTCCAACTAAGCCAATCTACTCGTGCCCTTTCTACCTCAGGAGAAATTTTCAGGGAGCAACACGAAGCAGAAAACCAAATTAAATGTTCCAGTTCCCCTCCCAAGCTACCCCTCCACTATGGAGAAATCTCTGTGAAACAGATCAGCCAAACCAGACATTTCATTTCAGCAGGGAATTATGTTTCAAATTACCTGGGTATCGAATTAGCACAGCCCTTTCAGCGTCAGGGAAAGGAAAGCCCTGAGCAGTTCACTGGGACACAAGGAAGTTCCCATGAAAACTCAAAGCTTTAATGAAACAGAGGTCAGAAACCACCTTCCAGAGCTGAGCCACAGGTGCTGTCACATGGTTTGTGCGACAAGGGACTCACTCCATGCCTTCAACCCCAGCACAGACAATGCATCCAATTATGTGGAGCACATATCCACAGGCACATCAGAAATCATGGAATGTTTGGGTGGGAAGAGACCCCAAATCCCAGCTCATTGCACCCCTGCCATGGGCAGAGACACCTTCCACTGCCACAGGTTGCTCCAACCTGGCCTTGGACACTTCCAGGGATGGGGCAAAATCTCTTCCTAAGGAGTTAAGCATCACTTAGCCAGGATTTCTGTTTGTTCAGAACAAACACCAGGGCTGCCTTTGCTTCCAGGACCTTTTCAGAGGCTCTTGCCACAACTTTCAGACAAGCTCTGGCCATGGTGCCTGCCAGCAGCACCCAGCATTGTCAAATGTGCTCAGATCCAGCTGCTCCCAGGGCAGGAAGGAGCCTGGCTGGAGGAGCTGTGCACCACGAGGGCAGAATTACCAGAATTACCTCCTGCCTCTGCCTGAATCCAGCTCCCAGTGAAGAACTCACACGGTCACACTGCCAAAAGGCAAAACTGCGCAGAAACCCCAGTCCCAGCCCTGTTGTGCTGACTATTCTTCACCAACTCCATGTGAAAAATTCCCCACATTCAACAAGACCATCCCTGCAGAGTTCTATTGTCTCCAATTATTAATTAAACATGCTCTGAGAGAAAGCAAATGCCTAAAATCATTTGCTTCTACCAAGCAACTCCCACACTACCCGAGTGCAATTCCAACAGCCTGAGCAGATCCAGTGACTGCAATTCCAGAGGGACACACCACAGAACTCTCCCTTCACTGCAGTTCAGGCACACACACACACCAGCCACAGGAGACCCCAGCCAAGAAAACCCAGCCAATTTTCCTAAAAACCTGCTCAGTGTCGATAACTTGTCCCAGCTGAATATCCCGAGTGTCTTTTCACTGCCCCCAGGAGCAGCAGAGGCTGTTTGGGTTTGTGAGGAGATCTGTGCAACCTTTCATAACTAAGGCAGACCTAAGCCAGGCCATTCCTCACCTGGAGCCATCCTGTGCCCTCCCTACGTGATGTCCTGATCCCTGCCTGTGGTTTTGCAGGACAAACAGCACACAAACACTCTCCTGCAGCCAGGGTAACGCTCTGCCCAACACCAACCAGGCATCAGACAGCCCAAAGCTGCTCACTCCAACATTAAAATTCCTGGGGACCCTGAACCTCAGCCTCATCGTGCTGCTTTTGGTGGATAAAAAGAGAAACAATTGCAGTTAAGGGTCTTCCATGGAAGTTTGGTGATTAAGGATTTGGAGCTGCAAACAGCTGGGATTTTGCTCAGGAGATCTGAGAGACTAAGTTAGAAATCAAAAGTCTGATCCCAGCATCACTTCAGCGTCTGCAGGGACAAAGAAGACCTTGTAAGCACAAGTTTTTTGTGTGGATGGTGAAGCTCTGACACCTAAATTTGTGAAATGACAGGGGCATCTTTAATTGTTTCATTTTCTATAAAAACCTGGCCCCAATTACACCTTCCAGAGGAGAAGGGGAAAATGCAACAGGAAAAGAAAGTTTCTAAGCAAAACACAAACAGACACAGCATTTTCCTACTGCTCACAAGGAGAGGACACCACCAGGAAGGAGCTCCTCTCCTCCCTTCCTTGGAAGGAACTTTTCCTTAAGCCATCCCTGCTAAAGCCACTCTCAGCTGAATTCCCAGAGCTTCCAGGAGGAAAAGTGACCAGGAGGAACAGCACAATGAAACCCATGGAAAGTCAGGGTGCTGCAGCTCAGGTGTGACTCACAGCACTCCTGGCTGTTTAATGCCACCATGAAATGTCATCATTTGGTAAAAGCCACTGCAGTGTTATCACCAACAGACACACGTCTGTCTACACACGCAACAAAAAGAATCTGGGATTCAACAATTAAAATCCTTCTACCTTTAATTACGACCTCCCAAGCTCTAGGCAGACATTAACCTATATTAGCCTATAATTATTTTTTTTCTGACTTCCCATTCTCTTTTAGCTACTGAGTTTCCTAACCAGTCTTCAAGGCTGGGCCCTCACTGAACCATCTCTGAAAGTCTAAAATGAAAAGTACAGTAATAAAAGTGCATCCATAAGAAACTGAGAGTCAGGAGACATCCCTAATGATTCCCTACCTCCCTGCATGTCCCAGCACTTCCTTCCACTTCTCTTCTTGCAGGCCAAATTCAATTCTACCCCAGCTAAACCCAAACTGAATTAAATCATTTTGCATGCATAAGATTAGTCCTTGCTCCAAGGAATTTATAATTTAAGCAGCAGATGTGGAGGTGGCCAAGAAGTCAAGAAGAATGGCAGCGCTAGGATTACACATATCCTGCCTTCTGCTTCCCAGGAGTAAAACCCTGAGGCAAGCAGAGAACTATGGAAAAAGAGAGATGGAGCACCAAACTCTGATAAAAGTGCCCATCAATCACTGGAACACCAGTACCAAACAAGACTGAGAACAGGGTTAGTGCCCCACCTCAGAGCTGACCTGGAAGAAATTACAGACACAAAGACTGCTTTGGAGATGAGCGCTGAATGCAAAAACACTGGAACTACAGCTGTACCCCATTTATCAGAGTGTAATAGCAGCAGGAAGCAGAGCAGATAAAAACCCCGACGTTAATTCTGGCCTGGTGGGTATTTCCTGAGCCTCAGCTCACAGAACTCACAGGGGAAGCTGAGAGCACCACACAGAATCACCTGTGAGCTCCATCCTGCGGGTGTCATCTGTCCACACAACCTTCTCTCCACTGTCCACTCTCACCACAGGAACTGGATTTGAAAAGTTCATTTAAACTAGCAGAAGTTAATGAGCTTTCCTTTCATTAAGTGGTTTATTTATTAGGATCATTTCATCCCACAAGTAACTGAAGAAAATCAAGCTGAGCAACACTCCTGCTGACAACAGGACAAGCCTCTGGAACAGGCAGGATTCTTTTGTTTGAGTGAAAGTTTAAGTATTTCCATTATTAAATAAATAAAAGTTCAAATACCAACAGAGTCTTTAATGACTGCGAGCTTGGAGTGCCCTGTCCCCACCCCCCTTATCTCCAGAGAGTTTTGTTGTCTTTGCTTTCAGGGATTTGCAGTAAAAGGAGGATGAAAGTGTGAGCTGGAGGAAAAGAGGATTGAGAATTTATGACATCATTTTAATTCACGAAGTCATCTTGCCACAAAATGCCCAAACAATAGCAGGCTCTGCCCAGGCATCTCCACCCCAAGACTCCGTGGCTGCTTTGATTTGAAAAACCTACAAGTTTGCAGGAAGAAATTCTTGCCTGTGGTTTCCTTCAGAACTTAAAACATGAAGATCTCTGGCACTGATGTCTCTTGAAGCAAGTTTTACAGTTAGTGACTGAAAACTTGGATAACAAACAGAAAAACTACATCTGTTTCAATGAAGTTATTTCTTCTGAATTGATACCTAAATACTACATTTCTCCATAAGGGAATAACAACAATATTTTTCTAGCTCTTTAGCTCATATTGCAGTATTTTATGTGATTTTTCTTCCAGAACAAATTAACAGGGCACTTGGGTTTATTTCTTTGTTGATGTACACACTGCCTTCGGTGAGGCTGCAAAATTCCCTGCAATGTTTGCTTTTAAATGCTCTGGTTGGCAACACATCCCCTGGGGAGGCACAGCACAGGAGCCAGGGTTTGGCCGCTTTGATTCCAGAAACTGGAGGCAAGAGATGTTCACAAAGGTTGCAAAAGCTTTGTGTCTGCTGCCCTGGCAATATTTGTGGGGATCATTCTGCTTTAAAATGTGCTTACACTTGGGTTCTGCTGCCTCGGAGAGGAAGCACTCGTGTGTCTTTGATGAGTGAGCTACAGGTCACAGACAGAGTGGAGTGAGTCAGCCACTCATTTAACTGCAGCACGAGTGACAATGCAACTGCTGAAAAGACTTCTAGTAAACACCACTAGCACACAGCCTGGCCCACCACCCCTCTAGAGACTGAGTGGCTCTAAGAAGTTCCTAAAACCTCTGCTTGGTGACACTCTTAAGGCTGCTCTTCTCAGTTCAGCTACACACATCATCACCACCTTCCCCTGTACATGGTAACCATAAAAACCCAACCCCAAAGCAAAGAAACCCAGTCAAACATACCACCAGCAACTTCCACTCCTGTGTTTTCCAATATTGGGAATGGTAAAAGCCCAACCTACATGCATTGGCAGTTTTGTAATACCATTACATAAGAATTATTTAACTACAGCAACAGATTTGAAAAGCAGCAGCAGCAGCAGTAGTCACGGCTATGCTGGTTCACACATCAGAAAAAAAAAAATCAATAAAGGGAGTGATGAATTTTGTAAACATGCATTCGACTGTGACAAGGGAGTGGATTGGGATTTGGGATTTCAACACCCTCAAGAGCAGAAACCTTTCAACTCAGAGCTACCAGGGCACCACCACCCTGAAAAGAGAAAACAAACAGCACCACTGTGGCCACTCCACCAGAACCAGCTCCAGCTTTAGAAGAACACCATGAAAAGCATCTCTGAGAAGGCTGCAGGGCTGAGTTGGGAAAGCTGGGAGTGGTTTTCTACCTGATGCTCTGCATGGATGTTGTCCCCGGTGGGCCAGCGGTGTTTGCTGTTGTTGTAGCCGCCGCCGCCGCTGCCTCCTCCCCCGAGCTGCTCCCCGTGCTGCCTCTGGAAGAAATAATCCACCATGGCGTCGTCCTGGGAGCGCCCCGCCACTCCTATGGATCCGGGCACGGGGCTGGAGTGTGTCCCTGCTGCAAGGGCCTGGTTTGCAGCTGGCTGTGGCTGAGCCTGCGAGCCTGTGCCAGATGTCAGTACCACAGGCATGGTGGGGTTGGCTGTGTCTTGAGCGTGCTGCTTCAGGTGGGGGCTGAACGAGTCCTGCCACAGAACTGCTTTTCTCTTCAAAACGCACGCTACGCTCATTCCACCAACACCTGCAGGGGGACACGGGGGAAAAAGAGGGGAAAGAGACATGAAATCCTCCCAGCTGCAGCTTTGAGCGTTAAATAACACACCCATCTTGTGACTGGCAGGGGAACACCGCTGTGGCAAAAGTGACTCCTCCAACACTCACTCGCTCCATGAACCCAGCAGCTAGAACAGCACTAAACACACAGGGATCCCGCCGAAAACGCACGGGGATCCCGCCAAAAACCAGCAGGGATCCCACTGATAATGCACAGAGATCCCACCAAAAACCCACAGGGATCCCACTGATAATGCACAGGGATCCCACCAAAAACCGCAGGGATCCCACCAAAAACCCGCAGGGATCCCACCAAAAACCCGCAGGGATCCCACCAAAAACCCACAGGGATCCCACCAAAACCCACAGGGATCCCACTTTCCGTGCAGCACATGCTTAGCAGGATGCACAGGATGCCCATGAAACAGCAGCACAATGGCAATTTCTGCCAGGGACAACACATAACTGGAAAACTGCTGGGGAAAAGCCCCCAAAAAACCCATGGAAGGCAGTGACCCCAGAACCTGCTGTGTCCCTTTACACCAGGCAAAAGGAGCCTGGTCCCCCATCCATGTAACACTCAAGGCCCCCTGTATCCCACTGTATCCCGAAGTATTCCCTCAGTCATGCAAAGCAGCAAAGCAACAGTTTGGTTTGCTTTTGGTTTGGTTTTTGTTTTTCAATGCAAACTTCAAACCCTGGATTTCTGCTCGTACAGTTTGTGGAGCCCAAACACAGCGTGCACCCTCCCTGCTAACTCAGGAGCTGTGCTCAGGAGGCAGTAAAATCCACGGACATGCTTTATGGAATTCCCTGGAGAAAGAACAGCAAACCAGGACCTGGGATCTCAGCAGAACTTTCCAGAGCAGGCACAGCCAGCACTGCTGGTCCTGCTGTCAATGGCACCAGGGGAAATTTGGACAACTCCAACACACTTTCAGTGCCCAGAGCACTGATCACCCCAATAAAATACCCCAATAAATGAAATACCCCAAATGTTTTACATGTATGCAAATGATCTGCAAGCAGGAGGAAAACCTGCACGTTAAGCTGACAGCAACTCACTAACTTCCTATTCCCCAAATATTTTGACAACATTCCAGCAGCACAAAACCACAGAAGTTTGTTTGTTATTTTAAGGTACGACTATCAGAGCAATAGAGACACTACAGGTGTGAACAGCAAAGTGTTTTCCCCCCATTATGTAACGCTCACACAACAAGCCAAATTCATTTTTAAAGGCATGGGATAGTCTGAATTAATCTTCATTAAAAAGATCAACAGTTTATCACCTGAGGTACCTAAACACAGCCCCACAGAGAGTTCTGAGGATGAAACTGGGGTGGTGGAGCCCTGAGAAGCTCCTGGCAGAGCAGCCCAGGATGTTCCACTGCTGTACCTTGGTGGCTGCAGAGCTTGGCCCTGCTCCTGCCAGCGGCACCGAGGGCCTGAAAGGCAGCTCTGTTCCCTCCCTGCTCCTCGTAGTAGCCCTGAACAACACTCTACTACAAACAACTTCCAAGAACAATTTACTAACGGTGGGGAGACCAAAATAAAAAACCTGAGTCCTATCTTTGATCAAATTTTGTCAGGTTTGCCCCACGAGTCCAGCACGGGGTTAATACTGAGAGGAAAATGACTCTGAAAACTGCAGAGATCAGGTTGTTTTAATTGTACCTCCAACATAATTCGGTGCTGCACACACACAGCCCCCAGGGCCACTCTGCAGGGCTTTTTATACACTCACAACTTAAATACCAGGGACATCCAACAGGACTCACTCCTCCAGCTTTCAAAGAGTCTGGAAATCACCACCTTCCCAACATACTTGAAAAAACACAGAAAACATGATATGACTAAATCTTGACTGATTTCGAGACTACAATTCATTTTAATGGCATTTTCCTCCTAATTTCCTTTTAGCAAACAATATCAAAATTCTTCAGTAACATCACATGAAGCACTCAAGCTCCCCATGCAAAAAGAACAAAAAATTAAGTAATTAATGGTAAGAAATTAATTTCTCATCAAACTGAGGTGTGTACTAGCTGCAGCAATGAAATCTGAGCAGTCCCTTGAAAGGAAGTTACAAGTTATCTCAGGGCAGACTGTAAAAAACAAACAAAGGAAGATACTATGAATCCCCACCAAAAAATTCCCAGTATCTATAGATTGTGACAAGCCCATTTCCAGTGAGAAACAAGGTACAAAGTCGCACTGCCACAGTCTTTGCTCCTTCAAAAGGCTGCAGGCACTAATTAATTTCTGAGTTAATAGAGGTGTTATCTTAAAAATCAGGAGGGTCCAGAAAATCTCAGTCAATGGATTAAGGAGAGGCTGCTCCCAGGCGCTTCCTCTCTGGGCTGCTCCAAACACGAGCGGAAAACTTGGCAAAGGCGACATTTTGCAAGGGAGCAAAGGGGAAGGGAGCATTGTGGGTAGTTCAAGTTTAGTTCCAAGCCGTGTTTTTATGGGAATGCCGCGATCGAGGCAGCAGCGGGACAGCTGAATCCTGTCATTCAAAGCTCCCGGAGCGCCGGGAACACGGGCAGTCACCTACACAGGCACTGCACAGCCGCAGCTGCTCGGGGCCTCCAGAGCCTCTCGCATTCCCGAACTCCTCCTGAACACAGAGGATCAACTTTTCCCAGGTGAAACCCCGGGTTTGCAAACAAAGGCATCCACGCTGCTCCACCGCGCTCAGGACAGGCGGCTCTGCTCTTCCCTGGGTGAAAACGCGGTGGGGAAAATAGGCTGCTCCGTGTTGTCACCGCAGGAAGAATACAGCAGGTTATGGGACGTTCCACAAACAACAAAAAACTTCGGAGGAATCTCCCTGCGAGTCTGAAGTACCGCTGGTGACAACACTGAATAAAGGAGCTTTAATCCACACAGAGCCCGGCTCCACAGCCAGATCCTCCCGGCTCTGGTTCCGTACTACCCTCAAAATCACAGATTATTACAAAATTAACACGATGTAAAACGATCGTTCCAAAAAAGTTCAACCCCAAAGCGGAGGAGTTTGGGTTGGGTGGGTTTTTTTTGGAAAGTTCCACTGGAAATGAAAGCAGAGCCATTGTTTGAGAGCTGTGTGGCCTAGCAGAACTTTTAACGTTATCCCTGTGTTTTCCTGAAAACCTGGGGAGCCGCAGCACTGAATTCCTGACCCATCGGATTCCCAAAACCAGCACTGAAACCCAAAAGGACCCACGGTCCCCCTTTCCCCCACCTCCATCCCTCTTAATAAAGGAAATTCCTTACTCATGATCTGCCTAATAAAATCTCTGCTCCGAACAAAGTTATTAAACACTGACCAAAGCAAACAACAACAATAACAACAACAACAACAAAAAAATCAGAGCATTTCTCAGGTTGGGCCGAGAGGCTCTTAAAATTCCAACTTTGCAGCTCACAAGCGCCGAGGCTGTCGTTATGTGAGCACGAGATAAAAACAAGGGGGGAGAAAAACCCCACACAAACACAAAACCCCCAGGGTCACCCAGCACATCAGAAAGGATTGTCTGCTTTTTCCGTCCCTCCCTCTGCCAGCCCCGACCCTCTCCTCTTCCAGGGACCCCCAGAGCCGCCGAAACACCCCCAAAACCGGGGGGGACGGAACCCAAGCACCGCCCGGAGCCCTGGGGGCAACAAAGCGGGGCCTCGGCCGGAGCGACAGAGCCGCCCGGGACTGAAGGGCCGGGACAAGGGGGAGCCCCCCCGGGATCAAACCCGTCCAGGAGAAAGGGGAGACCCTCCCCAGGAGAAGGGGGAGCCCCACACACCGAGGGGCAGCCCCCGGCGGGCCGGGCCCGGGGCAAGGCGGCTGAGGGCTGCGATGGGCCCGCGCCCCCCCAACAATAACCCCCGTCCCCGTTACCGGAGCGCCCGCGGGGCCGCGCTCGGGGCCCGGGCGTCCCCCCGCGCCCCCTCCCCGCTAACAATGGGCCCAGGCCGCGGCCCCGACAGGGAGCCGGGCGGGAGCGCCGGCGCAGCGCCCCCGCCGCCGCTCGCCTTCGGGGCGGCCTGGGGCCTCTCCTCCCGCTCCCCCGCCAATATGCGCCCACCGGCGGGTCCGCGGGGGTCCGCGGCGCGGCGGGGCCAGCCCCGGGCCGGTACTCACGGGCGGAGCGCTCGGATGCAGACGGATGCCGGGCCCCCCCCGGCCGCTCGCCGCTGCCTCTCCCCGGCCGCTCACTCCGACAACATGGCGGCGCGGCGGGGCCGCGGCCGCGCTGCACCACGGGAAGGCGAGGCCGCTCCAGCGCCGCCGGGACGGGGCGGGAGGGACCGGGTAGGGCCGGGACGGTTCGGATCGGGATGGACCGGACCGGACCCGACCCGACCGGGACGTGCCCCGATCCTGCCACACTGCCCAGGCTGGGGTCACCCCGCAGCGCCCTCCCTGCGTGGCCCCTGCCCGGCCGGGGTGCGGGCACAGCCCCGCCTTCAGCCCCGCGCTGCCGCTGGCACCGCCACCGGCGCTCGCCGGGCTGGCGGGGATGAGGCTGAGCGCCCCCAGCCTGGGCACCCTGATTTCCCCGCTAGTCCGGGCATCCTGAACGCTCTGCACCCCGCTGCCTGGATATCCCGCAGTCCCCGAGTCCCCCCTGGACATCCCACAGCCCCGCAGCCCCCCAGCCTGAGCACCCCGAGCCCCCCCAGCCTTGGCACTCCCAGCTTGTGCACAGCGAGCCCCTCCAAGCGGGGACACCCTGAGCCCCCTCGGCTGGGAAACCTGGACACCCCAAGCCTCCCAGCCTGTGCACCCTGAACCCCCCAAGCTTGGGCACCCCGAGTGGTCCCTGTCCGAGCCCCACCCAGCCTGGGCACCCTGAGCCCCCCAGCCCGTGCTCCCGGAGTCCCCCCAGCCTTGGCACTCCCAGCTCGTTCACACCGAGCCCCCCCAACCCCCAACAGCGCTGATCCCCCTCCTGCCCCAGAACCGCACCGGGGGCACCGAGCGCCGGCTGCACAGCGGCGCCTCCTCACCCTCCAACACCAACACAAACACAATTTTGGGGCGCTTCTCCCTTAGTGCCTCCCCCTCCTCACGTCCCCTGCCCACAAAGCCGGGGCTGCGGGGGAACTACAGCCCCCGGCGTGCGGAGCCCGGGCAGGGCAGGGCAGGGCGGGCGGCGCTGGCCGCTGGGAGCGGTAGTTCTGCCCCGGCTCCTCCATGTTAAAGGGGCAGCCCGTGGGCAGCGCCTGTGTGCCCTCCTGCCCCTCTGCCCCTCCTGCCCCGCCGTGCTGCGCTCCCGGGGCCCTGGGGGGAAGCTGAGCTCTTGATGCGCTCATGGAATATTTTCTCTCTGTCTTGGCGGGGCACGCAGGGAACCAGGGGGGAAGAGCCGGCGCTGGGGAGAGCTCGGGACGTGCCCGCACTTGCACGGAGAGAGAAGCGGCAGCTGCTCCCAAGGGCTCCGGCCGGCCGTGGGGCACAGAGCCCGCGGCACGGGCGGGTCCCGCAGCCGCAGCTTTTGTGGGTTATGAGGGTGCAAGAAATCACTTCAAGCCCGGGTTCTCGGTCATTAAAACACGTGCAAAGCTGGATCCAGCCGTGCCTTGCATCCATTTTCTGCTCGATGGGCTGCCAGGGTGACTGATGGGTATTTCCATCGCCTCATTGTCTTTTCCAGCGTGCACTCCCTTCTGGGCAGCAGGGCCTCACCCCGACCCCCAAAACCCTGGGGAAACACGGCTTGAAGGCTTTGGTGTGGGTGCCCCAGGCCGGGCGTGACAGGACAGTCAAGATACACAGCGAGCAAAGGTTTTCCCTGCTGAGGGTGGGTTTGGAGCCGAGCCTTGTGCGGACACACAGAGGTGGCTTTGGCCAGCAGCAGCCTGGCTTGTGTGACCTCGGCTCTGCTGGGCTCGGCTCTGTTGGGCTCAGCTCTGCCGTGACACTGGGCATGGAGCCACGCATGGCTGAGAAGTGGACACGGCTCTGCTGGGTCATTCCTGTGGCTCCAGTGTCTTGATTCCCTGGGGAGGAGAAGGGGCTGGAGGAGGAGTCCTGTGAGGAGAGGCTGAGGGAGCTGGGAAGGGGCTTGGCCTGGAGCAAAGGAGGCTCAGGGGGGACCTTGTGGCTCTGCACAGCTCCTGCCAGGAGGGGACAGCCGGGGGAGACATCAAGCTCTGCTCCCAGGGAACAACATGAGAGGAAACAGGCTCAGGCTGTGCCGAGGGGAGTAAGAATTGGATATCAGGAAAAACTTGGATATCAGGCATTGGAGCAGAAAGTGAAACCACGACCCCTGAAAGTGTTAAAAAAATATGTGAATGTGGCATTTGAGGATGTGGTTAGTGGTGAACATGGCAGTGCTGGGTTAATGGTTGGGCTGGATGATCTTACAGGTGTTTTCCAGCAGCCCAAATATGTCCATGATTCTGTGGGCCCATGCAGTGTCCCCAAAATGCCAGCTGTGTGGGCAAGGCCAGCCTCTGGCTGGGGTGGAAATGTGACTGGTGGAACTGTGTCATCTGGGCACTGCACCAGCGCAATCTGCCCGCACACCCTTCTCCTCTGGTTCCACCCATCTCCTGGGCGCCCTGGGCTGGTACAAGGCACCAGCGATGGCTCCTGCCTGACAAAGATTTGGGCTGCAAAGCCTGAGAGGTCAGGAGTTCTTCCCCACACCACGTCCTCACTGGGGCCAGGGGGCTGGGGTGTCCCTGCAGTTCTGCGCTTCTTCTGGCCACTTTTGGGGTGCTGTGCCTGCCAGCTGCCGCCCTCAGCTCCCCACCAGGCTGTCCCTGAGCTGTCCTGCTGGCAGTGGCCCTGGGGTCCCCAGCAGTGCTGTCCCTCTGCTGCGAGGCAGAGATAAGAGCTCTGCCAGGTGGGCTCAGCACACGCCCAGCCTGCTTGCTGACACTGGGAACGTGCTTTCTGTTAATTATACCTGGGATAATTACAGTTATGCCGGTGTAATGGAGGGGGGAGGGGGAAGGAGTCCTGCTGGGGATGAAATGTGAGTGGTTCAAACCCTCATTTGCCAGAGAATTTTGCCGAATTTAGGGAGAAGTCCTGCGGCTGTGAGGCTGAGGGGAGTTTGGGTCTCATCTCCAACACTTCCATCCCTCCCACAGCCTCTCCTGCCTCCCACCACTGCCATCCTCTCTTCTGCCTCAGACCTTGCCCAAGCTCCCAGCTTGTTGCCATCCGTGGAAAAGTCTCCCACTGGGAGAACATGCTGCTCCAAAAGCTTCAGAGCCAGAACGAGAGGAACAGGCAGTGAAATAACTTCCACCTCCACAGGAAAAACCTTCTGGGGGTGGAAATGTCCTTCTGATCTTCCTTGCACCGTTGGCCACCAAGAGCTGCCCCAGCTGCCTGGCCCCGGCTGACCCCATAGCAGAGCTGACAGAAGTTATCCTGGGATACATCTTCATCTGCAGAGGGGAAAAGGGACCTCCAGGGGGTGGCTGTGTCCTCCCACCTCCGAATGCCTCCCTACAAGGGCCTTGCTCCCTCTCTGCCCCACAGAAGGGGCTGCAATCCACGGTGAACATCACTTTGAACATCCAAATTCCACATCCCCACCAAATGGCCAAATCCAGGCCCTCCCTCCCTGCTCTGCCCAGACGCTGTGCCCGGTGGCACGATGCCCAACGCCGCAGAATCTTCTCTTTGAAGGAGTCTAAGAGCAAACAAACCCAGCTCTGCTGCCGTGATTCATCCTCCTGGGAGCAGAGCTTCCCACAGCTCCACAAGGGAGACACCTGCACGGGACAGGGGGTTCACCAAAAACAGCTTGGGGGGCTCCTAAAAGTGGCTTCAGTGCTGCCCCAGGGAGGCCTGGCTGGCCCCAGCCTTGGGATATCCAGTGCTTTTGTTCCAATGACAATATGATGCCTGCAATTAAAAGCTAAATTGAAGGAAAGAGGATCTCCCTCTGTGTGGGGCACCAACATTTCCTTGGCCACCTGAAAAAAAAAAATTAAAAATTCACTGACTGACTCAATTTTTCCCAAGCCAAGCCAAAAACTGCTGAGGTCTTTATGCAGAATATTTTCAGAGTGTGCTGGCTTGACCAAAAAACCCTTGCATAGCCAAGTGCATCATTGATTTGCATCACTGGGGCAGCGTTTCGTCAAAGCCCAGTGCCTTGAGACACGAAACAATGACCAGCCCTGAGCTGGGCAGCTCCAGTGCTGCTCCTGAGCGCATCCACTGCCCCAGACACCTGAAATCAGGGCCCTTCCCAGTGCCACCTCCATGGAAACCCTTCCTGAGCCGGACTTGTCATCAGCAGCAGCCAGGGGAGGTCCCTGGGCTCTGCAGCAGCTCTGAAACCCCTGCTTTCCACCAACACCTCTCACCCACGGGTTTCTTTCCACGCTCGTGTTGAGACACCCAGAGCAGATGGGATTTTTTTCCTTCAGGAGGCCCAGCCAAGTGTCTAAAAGCGGCTGCTGAACTGTTGTGGTTATGGGAAGCTGCAGGGAGTTCTGGCTGTGGACCCACCTGGCAGCAGCAGGGTCTGAGAGTTTGGTGTTGGCTGCAGAACTGCTTTTTCTTGTGAAAATACAGCCCCAAAAATTAAAGTTTTTGAGCAGCTCCCACCCACCAGCTGGGCTTAGGGCTGTGCATGGAGTCCCCAGTCCCTGGTGCAAGGACAAAGCTGCTCTGGGGGATGTCCTGAGCCTGCTCAGATCCCACTGTTTCCTCTGTGTGCTCAGGGAAGGTGCTGGCAAAGCTGTGCCACATCCCATGGTGAGGAAAGAGCCATGCCAATGCCTCTGCTTCCTGGGGAAATGGGCTTCCAGCACTGGATGGGCATGGAGCCACTGGAGAGTCCAGAGGAGGACACCAGGGTGGACAGAGGGATGGAGCAGCTCTGCTGGGAGGAAAGGCTGGGATTGTTCAGCCTGGAAGAGAAGCATCTTCCAAATTGTCATCAAATTGTGACCAAATTGTGACCTTCCAGAGCCTGAAGGAGCTACAAGAAAAGTGGAGAGAGATTATTAATGAGTGGCTTGGAGGGACAGGAGCCAGGGAATGGCTGCCAGTGCCAGAGGGCAGGGCTGGATGGGATCTTGGCAATTGGGAATTGTTCCCTGGCAGGGTGGGCAGGGGCTGGGCTGGAATTGCCAGAGCAGCTGTGGCTGCCCCTGGAGCCCTGGCAGTGCCCAAGGCCAGGCTGGGCATTGGGGCTGGCAGCACCTGGCACAGTGGGAGCTGGCCCTGGGCTGCAATGAGCTGCCATTGAAGATCCCTTCTCACCCAAAGCACTCTGGCATTCCCATTCCTGAATCCAGGATGGAAACCAGCACCAAACCCCATTGCAGCAAATGGAGAAAGGAAAGGAAAGAATGATTTCCTGGCTGGTTCCAGGTGGCCCCAGTGCCATTTGCCACAGGGGGTTTGTAGCCTGGCAAGGCCTGGTTCGAGAGGTTTGGGCTGTGCCAGGGTGCCCAGAGCAGCTGTGGCTGCCCCTGGAGCCCTGGCAGTGCCCAAGGCCAGGCTGGAGCACCTGGCACAGTGGGAGGTGTCCCTGCCATGGCAGAGAGTTGGATTTAGATTTTAAGGTTCCTTCCAACCCAAACAATTCCATGGCCCTGTGATCCCAGTCATGTCCTCTGCTGTCCCTCCTCCAGTTTGTCACAGCTCACGGAGCCACTGCAGGAGAAGACAGCCAGAGGCTGGCAGTGAGAAACGCCCTGGGGAAGTGGAGATAAACCCAGGATGGATTTATGGGATCCACAATAGTTTAAATCCAGGATAAGAGACACACGGGGCTTCTTCTCCCTCTGTGGGTCAAGAAGGTGTTTTCCCCAGAGCCCAGGCAGCAAGGAATGTTCTGGTCAGGAAAAGGCTTGCTAGACAAAAGTTTTTTGGTTTTGGCAGGCACAGGGGTCAAGGGTCACTGGAAGGGAACCCCGAGTGCCCCTCTGCACCCCCCTGCCACACGGAAAATGAGGATGGAGTTCAGAAACCTGCAGGAACGGCAGCCACACAAACACCTGACAGAGCTCTAAACCAGGAAAAAGGAAATTTGTGTTTGGTTTAAAAACCACCTGGGTTTTCCCCCCCTGGTGCTGCTGCTGAGACATGTCACAGCCCTGCTCACGTTCCCACCTTCCAGCAGCCCTTTGAAGCAGCTGCCAAACCATGCAGGGATCTGGGCAGAGAGAACAGGAGCAGGGAGAGAGGCTGAAGGGTTAAAAGGTGAGAGCCTGGGGTGCCAGAGCTGCTCCCTGCGGACAGGGGAGGGTTGGGCTGAGGGGATGGAGCACAGAGCTGGGAGCTGCTGGGAGCTGAAAATTCCTGTGCCTCCACAGAGCAGCTCCAGGCAGGAGAGTTCAGGTGGTGGCACCTTCACCCCGGGGGGAGGTGGCTGTGGTGTCCCTGCAGAGTGACACTGCTGTCCCCGTGGCTGAGATCCGGCTGGGAAGGAGCTCCAGGATCCATGGGCAGCATTCCAGGGCCTGGAGGAGCCTTGTCCCTGCTCAGGACATGTCACCTGCAGCACCTGTCCCTCCAAACAACCCAGGCAGCCACAGCCAGGGCTGGCCCCGTGTGTGGGTCACCCTGATGCCCTCAGGAGCTGGAACAGAGGCCAGATGGAGTTAAGGGGAATAAAGAGGATATTTATTGCACAGCCTTCAAAGGCCACACCCTGGCAGTACCAGAGCCACAGTCATGGCTCTGCCCAGATAGCTCCAAGATGGAAGCAAAAGAGAGCTTGGTCACAAGATTTCACATTTTTATGAGCTTTGGCCCATTTGCATATTGGAATTAATTGTCTAATTACAGCCCCAGCCCATGCAGTCCCATCCTGCTTGTTTTTCTCTCTTCAGCCCACGGTGTTTGTGCTCTTGGGCCTGAGATTTGGGTCATTTCTCCTCAGTCCCCAGCTGAAGCAGGAATTGTTTTGTCTCCCTACTCTGTGCACAGAGCTCACCATCCCATAATGTGAAGCCCAGACCCACACACCAAAGCAAATCTGAAAAAAAAAAAAAAAGAAAAGCAAGCTGAAATCCGAGGCATCAACCCCAAAATCCCAGCTGCACCCTTCCCCCACAGACCTGCTCTGTGGGCACCAGGAGGGGTGGCTGGGACACGGGGGCTGCCCAGGGGAGGGAGGCAGACCCTGCCTGGGGTCATTTCCCACCCACTGCTGCCCCCTTGTCCCCAAATGCCGCGTGGTTGGAGTGAGTGCAGCTCCTCAGAGGGGCTGCTGAGGCTCCCCGCCTTGGGGATCATCCCCCACCCCGTTCCTTGTCCCAGGTTCTGTCATTAACGCTCTGAACAGGAGGCTGATTAAGGTTTCCAGCTCGTTTGTTATCATTAAGGACATGGAGGCTGGCTTTTCTCAACAGGCAATTACGTGACTCAGCCCTTTGGAAGCCTCCTGCCCTCCTGTCCGCATGACTTCTCCTCACAGCCCCACGGCCTGATTGCGTTTCTGGGGAGTGATTTCCCTCTGCCAGCTCCCTGCTCCTCATTTGCATTGCATCAGCCCTTCCTTGGAAAACTGGAGGAGGGATGCTCTGACCTCCTCCTGCTGCTCTGACAGGATCATGGAATCCTGGAATAGGTTGGGTTGGGTTGGAAAGGACCTCAAAGCCCATCCAGTGCCATGGCAGGGACAGCTCCCACTGTGCCAGGGGCTCCAGCCTGGCCTTGGGCACTGCCAGGGCTCCAGGGGCAGCCACAGCTGCTCTGGGCACCCTGGCACAGCCCAAACCTCTCGAACCAGGCCTTGCCAGGCTACAAACCCCCTGTGGCAAATGGCACTGGGGGCACCTGGAACCAGCCAGGAAATCATTCTTTCCTTTCCTTTCTCCATTTGCTGCAATGGGGTTTGGTGCTGGTTTCCATCCTTGATTCAGGAATGGGAATGCCAGAGTGCTTTGGGTGGGAAGGGATCTTCAATGGCAGCTCATTGCAGCCCAGGGACAGCTCCCACTGTGCCAGGTGCTGCCAGCCCCAATGCCCAGCCTGGCCTTGGGCACTGCCAGGGCTCCAGGGGCAGCCACAGCTGCTCTGGGCACCTGTCCCAGGGAAGAATTTCCTCCTAATATCTAATCTCAATCTCTCTCAGTTAAAAACCATTCCCCTTTGTTCTTCCACTCTCTCTCTCTTTGCAGAAAGTCACTCTTCCTCTTTTTCATCAACATCCAGAGCCAAGCGGGGCTGGAGCACAGCACTGAGGCCAGGGGACCCTCCCCCTGCAGCCAGAGCTGTTCATTGGAATTTCTGTGTATATTGGACAATATTTACCATTCCTGGAGCACAGTCACAGAGCAGCGAAGCTCACACAGGAGCCAGGGGTGAGCGGGGACTCACGAGGGTGCTGGCACTGCCCAGGCTCCCCAGGGAATGGGCACAGCCCCAAACCTGCCAGAGCTCCAGGAGCCTTTGGGCAGCGCTCCAGGGATGCCCGGGGTGGGGTTGTTGGGGGGTCTGGGCAGGGCCAGGGGTTGGACTGGGTGATCCCTGGGGGTCCCTTCAGCTCAGGATATTCTGTGACTCTCTAATTTTGCAGTATTGTTCTGGCAGCTGGGTTTTCCTAGTCCCCAAGCCCACTCTTTGCTTCCAGCTCCCCAGACCTTATTTACTGGTGTTTAATTTCTCCAAATTGCTCTCGTCCTTGTCACAGTGGCGAGGGTGACAAGGAGCTGGTGCTGCTGGGGTGGCCCTGGGGCCCTCCCCAGGGCACAGCTATCTGCTCCCTGCACCTTCCAGACGTTTCCTGTTGTGCTCCCAGCTAAGGGAAATCAACAGCCCTGAAACTGTCACGTTTCTAAGGCCACCACCCTGCCAGCTGCACCTCCTGGGCTCAAATTTAGGAAATAGCAGCATTACATTGGCCTGAAACCTTAACTCAGCCCCCTCAGGCTGTGCACTCCTTAGTTACAGGTTCACAAATGAGGGGTTTGTGTGACACCCCTGGCCCAGGCAGGGCTGCCTCTGTCCCAGGGCAGAGGGGGACAAGGGGACCCCCCTGTCCACTCCGTGTGTCCACTCCGTGTGTCCACTCTGTGTGTCCACTCCGTGTGTCCACTCCTGGCCAAGCTGCAAGGAGCTTGAAGGGCAGAAGTTTGGTGCTTGAAATGTTTTTGCTTTTCCTCTGTCTGAGCAATTCTGCAGCAAGCCAGGAGGGTTTGCTGGGCACTGCAGGGTGAGGGGTGGAGGTTGAGCCTCTCTGCTCCCAAACCCAACCCCTGCTGCCACCAGGGTCCCCCAGACCCCTCCCCAGCACCTCCCGTGCTGCCCAGGCTTCCCTGGTGCCTCCTCCCCCTCCCCTGGCCCAGCAGAGCTCCTGCCATCCCTGTGCCATCCCTGCCATCCCTGTGCCCACACACACCTGGGCTGTGCCATCCCTGCCATCCCTGTGCCATGCACACCTGGGCTGTGCCATCCCTGCCATCCCTGTGCCATGCACACGTGGGCTGTGCCATCCCTGCCATCCCTGTGCCCACACACACACCTGGGCTGTGCCATCCCTGCTATTCCTGTGCCACTCACGCACCTGGGCTGTGCCATCCCTGCCATCCCTGTGCCATGCACATACCTGGGCTTTGGGCACAGGCTGTGCCATCCCTGCCATCCCTGTGCCATGCACACGTGGGCTGTGCCATCCCTGCCATCCCTGTGCCTCCTGCCATCCCTGTGCCCACACACACCTGGGCTTTGGGCGCGGCTGTGCCTCGGGGCAGGTGGAGGCTGCTTCATTCCACCTTTCCTTGGCCCCGGCTCCTACAGCTCTCCCTGGGGCTGCTGCTTCTCCCTCCTGCTGCACCCAGCCCGGGGCACAGCCCGGGGCACAGCCCGGGCACCTCCTGTCACTCCTGGCCCTCCCAGCCCGAAGGAGCTGCCTGGGAGCAGCTGGAGCTCGATGGTTTCACTGGTTTTTTGCAGAAAGGAGAGAGAGATGCAGCTCCCTGGGGCCAGGAATGATTTATCCCGACCCTTCTGCCCTGCTGACATCCCTCAGCTCCCTCATTCCCCCGGAGCTCCCAGCTCCTCCCTGCTCCTGCTGCAGCTCAGGTACCCCTGGCTCAGGAGCCAAATCGCCTCGGTGTGATTTGGAGGCAGCAAATCCCAAATGTGTGCTGAGCAGGGCTGAGCCACCCTCTGGAGCTGCCCTGCCCCTCCTGTGAGGCTGGAGAGGGAGGAGGGCAGGGAGCACTCCCTGAGAGGTGACCCCAGGTGATGCTTTGGGGTGGTGGTGGCACCATCTGCAATTGGGGGTTCCACTTGCAGATCATTGTTACAATTTATAATTTTTACAGTTAGTAAGAGCCAAGCTTTGCTCACACAGAGGGACAACAGATCACAGGGACCTCAGAACCCGGCTGGGAAGGTTTGTTCAGCCAGTCCCAGGTGGGAATTTTCCTGATTTTCCCTGTCCTTGCAGCCATCCAGGCTGTAACCGAGGGATTTACTCCAGGCCCACACTCAGGTGGGGAAGGGATGTGAATCCTTCTGCCATTCCTGACACCTTTCCCTTCCCTTCGCTGCCTGGAAGGTGCTGCGTCCCCATCCCCTCCACCTGCAAACCCCCCTGGCTGCTGTGGCAGGAGCAGGGCAGAGCCACAGGGGTGAGTGGGGGCTGCAGGGCGGGTTTGGGGATTCTGGAGAGCCCAGAGCTGTGACCAAAGCTCCTGGAGCCAGGAACAGCCCAGGGAATCCCATGGCATGGTGCAGGAACAGCACAGGGAATCCCTTGGCAAAGGGCAGGGAATGGAGCAGGAGCAACCCAGGGAAAATCCTGTGGCAAAAGACAGGGAATGCTGCAGGAACAGCCCAGGAAATCCTATGGAATGATGCAGGAACAGCACAAGGAAAATCCCCTGGAATGGTGCAGGAACAGCCCAGGGAATCCCCTGGAATGGTGCAGGAACAGCCCAGGAATCAAGCAACAAAGGGCAGGGAATTGAGCAGGAACACCCTGGAGCTTCTCCTGCCATCCGTGCGAGCTCCTGCCCCTGCTCCCAGCAGTGTCCCCTGCCCTGCCCACGGTGGCTCTGGCACCAAATCCCGGCCAAATCCACCCTCCCTGCCCGCACCGAGCTCCTGCTGCCTCCGCCCCGTCCTCAGCCCCGCCCTGAGGCTCTGGGGCTAAACCCGGCTCGTTCTGAGCTGATCTAGGGCCGGACCTTGCTGTGCTCCAGCGAGGGCATCCTGGCTGCTCATCCTGGGGACTGATGGGGCCACATATTTATATTTATATTTATATTTATATTTATATTTATATTTAGATTTAGATTTAGATTTAGATTTAGATTTAGATTTATATTTATTTATATTTATATTTATATTTATATTTATATTTATATTTATATTTATATTTATATTTATATTTATATTTATATTTCTATTTATATTTATATTTATATTTATTCCTAGACATTTATTTTCTCTATATTTATATTTCCTTTCATAAAATAGATTTTTATATAGATAAAGACAAAGAGAGATAGAGATATATGGAGTGAAAAATTGTGCCCGTGCTCTGGCTGCACCACAGGCAGCAGAGAAAGCCCCAGATCTGTCACCAAGGCAGGTGTCACATCCATGCAGTGCCCATCCAGGTGTCACCTTCCAGCCAGGACCAGAGATGATGGGAGCTCTGAAAAGGGCATTGCTCTGGCGATGAAGGGCTGGGGATTTTGGGGACATCCCAGCCACGTCATGTCATGGTGATGTGGTTTGAGGAGGGTGTCCTTGGGGCTGTCACATCTCCACCTGGATGGGACCCCTGGAGAACCATCCCTCCTTGCTCAGGGATGTTCACTCCATCCCTCCTTGCTCAGGGATGTTCTCTGTCACCGTGATATTTTCTGAAAAATCCCTTTGCCAGGATTTCTTCTCCTGGGAAGTTGAGAAGCCTCAGAGAAGCATGTAAATAATAATTATCTGATTGCTTCTCCTTGTGTTTTGCTGCTTTGGAATGTGGTAGGTGATTCTTTCATCGGTTCCATGTGAATTGTGTTTTCTTAATGACCAATCACAGCCAGCTGTGTTGGACTCTGAGGAGTCATGGGTTTTTATTATTCATTCTTTTCTAACCTTCTAATGTATCCTTTCTCTTTCTTTAGTATAGTTTTAGTATATAATTTCTTTAATATAATATCATAAAAGAATAAATCAGCCTTCTGAGAACTTGGAGTCAAATTCTCATCTCTCGCCTCGTCCTGGGGACCCTCACAAACACCACAACAGTTCTCTCCATCCCTCCTTGCTCAGGGATGTGTGGCATTCACATTCTCTGAAAAATCCCTTCGCCCAGGATTTTTCTTCTGGGAAGCTGAGAAGCCACAGAGAAAAGGAAAACAATTCTTATCTCATTTGCTTCTCTTGTGTTGTGCTCATGTGGAATGTTTGGAGATTGTTTATCCACAGGTGGTTGTTTGATTGGTTTCATGTGAATTGTTTTGACTTATTGGCCAATCAGTGCCAAGCTGTGTCAGGACTCTGGAAAGAGTCACGAGTTTTCATTATTATCTTTTTAGCCTTCTATAAGTGTCCTTTCTGTATTCTTTAGTACAGTTTAGTTTAGCATTCTTTAATATAATATAGTATCATAAAATAATAAATTAACCTTCTGAGAACATGGAGTCAGATTCATCATTCCTCCCTGGCAGGGGCACCCAGCAAATCCAATAGGGATGTTCACTCCACCCCTCCTTGCTCAAGGATGCTCACTCCACCCCTCCTTACTCCGGGATGTTTGTTCCACCCCTCCTTGCTCAGGGATGTTCTCTCCATCCCTCCATGCTCAGGGATGTTCTCTCCATTCCCTCTTTACTCAGGGGATGTTCTCTCCATCCCTCCCTGCTCAGGGATGTTCTCTCCATCCCTCCTTACTCAGGGATGTTCTCTCCATCCCTCCCTGCTCAGGGATGTTCTCTCCATCCCTCCTTGCTCAGGGATGTTCTCTCCATCCCTCCTTGCTCCCGAGCCAATGCAGGAAGGATCCAACCCTGAACGTGTCCCTTGATGATTTCCCTTGGTGGGAGCACCTCAGTGCTGTGTTCCCCGGGTCCCAGCACACCTTGGAGCGCCCAGCTGGCTCCCCACATCCCCGAGCCCTGAAAAGCGGCTCTGTGCCTTTGTTGGAGGCTCTGAAAGCGCCTTTTTTCCTCCTGAACATCTGGGCCTCGCCGGGCTCCGGCGGCTGCGAGAGGCAAAATTCATCCTTTGTTGCTCCTCCGCCGTTTCTTTGCCGGGCTGGGGATGGAAGAAAATCGGCTTTTTTCTGCTGCCCTTCCCGGGCACGGCCCGCTCGGGGCTCTGCTGAGAGCCTGGGCACTGCTCGGACTCGGTAATGACAGCGCGGCCCCGAGGGGAGGGACAGCGCTGGGAGGGGACAGGGCTGGGAAGGGACGGGGCTGGGAAGGGACGGGGCTGGGAGGGGACAGGGGCTGTGTGAGGGGACAGGGCTGGGAGGGGACAGGGGCTCTGTGAGGGGACAGGGGCTGTGTTAGAGGACAGCGCTGGGAGTGGACAGGGGCTGTGTGAGGGGACAGGGGCTGTGTTAGGGGACAGCGCTGGGAGGGGACAGGGGCTGGGAAGGGACGGGGCTGGGAAGGGACAGGGGCTGTGTGAGGGGACAGGGCTGGGAGGGGACAGGGGCCCTAGGGAGGGGACAGGGGCTGTGTTAGGGGACAGGGCTGGGGAGGGACAGGGACTGGGAGGGGACAGTGTTGGGCTGGGGACAGGGGCTATAGGGAGAGGACATGGCACTTGGTGCCATGATCTAGTTGAGGTGTTGGAAGATGGGTTGGACTCGGTGATCTTAAAGGTCTCTTCCAACCTAGAAATTCTGTGATGCTGTGACAGGACTGGGGCGAGGGGACAGGGCTGGGAGGGAACAGGGGTGGGGAGGGGACAGGACTGGGGAGAGGGGACAGAGATTTGGAGAGGGCAAAGGGCTGTGTGAAGGGGACAGGGATTTGGGGGAGGGGACAGGGGCTGTGGGAATGGGACAGGGGCTGTGGGGAGGGACAGGGGCTGTGGGGAGGGCACAGCCGTTTGGAGAGGGGACAGGATCTATAGGGAAGGGGACGGGGACCGTGAGAATGGGATGCTGGCTGTGCAGAGGGACCGGCTGGGGCCAGGGTGGGAGGGGTGCAGAGCGACCCCCAGCCTCCCCCGTGTCTGTGAGAATCAATGCAATGCCCACACTCACTGGATTTTAAATTTGGGGTGCCCTGATGGTTTTGGGGCGCTGCACCCGTGTCCCGGCTCCAGGCTTTGCCAGGGGCAGGGTGGGCACATCACACGGCACAGGTGACATTTGGGACAGCTTTGGCCCCGTCCCAAGAATTCCCTCTGCTGCTCTCAAAAGACCATTCTGGCTCTAAAACCAAACCTGCGGTTATAAACTCGGAGTCGTGTCCCAAAATCAAAGGTTTTAATGGAAAACCACTTTACGGAGTCCATTCCAGCCGCCAGTTTGATGCTCTCCCGCCCTTCCCAGGAGGGCGAAGCTGCAGCTCCGCCGCCTCAGGAGGATTTCCCGGCGTGTCCGGCCCGGCTGCGGAGCCTGGATGGGCCGGGCCGGGCCGGGCTGGGCTGGGCTGGGCTGGGATGGGCTGGGCTGGGCTGGGCAGGGCAGGGCAGGGAGGTTGTTGTGGAAGAGGCAGAGCCGTGGTGGGGGCAGGGGAGCGGGGTCGCCCCTCCCGCCCGGCTGGGGAGGAGCGCCGGTGGGATGGGCGCCCGGCTGGGGAGCCGCGGGATGCTGGAGCGCTGTGGAATGAACCGAGCTGCAGAGCTGCCCCCAGCCCTGGAGCCTCCGAAATCAAAGAGCTGGAGCTGCTGGAGAGAGCCCAGCGGAACCCACAGAGCTGGTGCAGGGCTGGAGCCCCTGTGGAGCCAGGCTGGGAGAGCTGGGGGTGCTCCCCTGGAGAGGAGAAGGCTCCAGGCAGAGCTCAGAGCCCTTGCAGGGCCTGAAGGGGCTCCAGGAGAGCTGCAGAGGGACTGGGGACAAGGATGGAGGGACAGGAGCCAGGGAATGGCTGCCAGTGCCAGAGGGCAGGGCTGGATGGGATCTTGGCAATTGGGAATTGTTCCCTGGCAGGGTGGGCAGGGGCTGGGCTGGAATTGCCAGAGCAGCTGTGGCTGCCCCTGGAGCCCTGGCAGTGCCCAAGGCCAGGCTGGGCATTGGGGCTGGCAGCACCTGGCACAGTGGGAGCTGTCCCTGGGCTGCAATGAGCTGCCATTGAAGATCCCTTCCCACCCAAAGCACTCTGGCATTCCCATTCCTGAATCAAGGATGGAAACCAGCACCAAACCCCATTGCAGCAAATGGAGAAAGGAAAGGAAAGAATGATTTCCTGGCTGGTTCCAGGTGCCCCCAGTGCCATTTGCCACAGGGGGTTTGTAGCCTGGCAAGGCCTGGTTCGAGAGGTTTGGGCTGTGCCAGGGTGCCCAGAGCAGCTGTGGCTGCCCCTGGAGCTTGGGATTTAAGCTCTTTTCCCAGCCCAAACCATTCCATGATATAAAATGGGGAAATCTGGGGCATTCAGAGCTCTGAGGAGGGAGGTGGCAGTATTAAGGAAGGGAAAAAGAGAAAAATAATTAAAAAAAAAAATTAAAACCACCCCCACCTTAATCACCTGAACTGCCTGGGGAAGGGAAGTGCCCCGAAGCAGAACAGCACCAGCTGAAACTTTCCTTTGACTTTTATAATTACAGAATAGAAAAGAAATCCTCGATTCACGTTACAAAGACGGGCTCATAGAAAACCAAGCCAACGGAACAGAAACACCCAAGGTCCTGGAGTGCCGTGCCCCTGCGGAGCCCAGGAGAGGGAGGGAGGGAGGCTCTTCCCAAGAGCTTTAATGCAGTGAGCTCTTCCTGCTGGGTTTGGGAAGGGCTGGGAGCAGGGGAGTGTCTGCCTGTCCATCCCATCCCATCCCATCCCATCCCATCCCATCCCATCCCATCCCACCCCAGAGCGGGTCAGTGCAGCACCCTTGGTCCTGGAGAGGAAAATAAACCCCAAAGATGCTGCTGGCCCCAGGGCTTGGGGATGGGGATATGTTCTGGGGAACGAGGGGGATCACTGCCTGAAAAAAAACATGATTTCCATGGAAAGAAGAGGGGCAAAGGGTGGAAAATTATTGCCTGTAGAGTTCACAGCTTGGCTGGAGGTGGCTCAGCCCATCCCAGCTCTGGGCCCTGGCACCTCCAGGGCTCCCTGTTGGGAAGGGCCAAAAAACCATTCCAGGGTGAAAAAAGCTCCCCTGGCACTGGAGGAGAAACAGCTGGGAGGTGAAATCCACCCACATTCCCCAGCTCCCTCCCAGGGGTGCAGGCTGGGCTTTGGAGCAGATCCAGGATCTTGGAGGAGCCGCGTCCCACGGGAAGGAGAGCGAGGAGGTTCTGGGGAGCTGGGACACTCCAGGAAACTCCTTTTTCCCTTTCAGTTCCTTCCAAGGCTTTTCATTCCCAGCTGATCTTCCTCCTGCAAAGCAACCCCTGCCCAACCCACCTCACACCCCCCAAAATCCTTCCCCCAGGGCCGGTGTCCCTGTGCCGCTGGAGCTGATGGATGAATTTGGCACCGAGCCCCCCACGGATGAAGGGACCAGGGTGGGACCCCCAGCCCTGCTGAAGGCACGGTGTCAGCCTTGGGGGGGGGGGGCCGGCTCAGCCAGAGTCTACTCAGGCACTTTAAATTAAATAAAAACCCAAAGAAATCATTGGAAAAAAGAAATCCCAAAGCAACCCAAACATTCATCAGATCGTTCCAAGGGCCGGGGAGGGGCTGGGCTGCAGCAGCCTCGGGGCTCCCAGCTCGGAGCAAGGCCCCCAAAATGTGGCAGGGAGGGGGTGCAGGGGGTTCAGGGTCCCGTGTGTCCCCCGTGTCCCCAAATCTGGGGTCGGGGTGACGCCGATGGACGGATCCGACTCCTCGGAGCGTCCCAGAGCGAGTCCCGGCACTGCGGCTTCATCCCGGCCTGGGGGCGGGGGAATTCCTGCCGGGGCACAAATCCCGTGCTTGGGGCCAGTCTGAGCCAGATCCGGAGCGTCAGGAAACTGTCCCGAGCCCGCCTGTCCCCAGGGCGGTGCTGTCCCTGTCCCTGTCCCGAGCCCGCTCCGCTGCTCCAAGGAAAAGCCAGGCTGGGACAAACACATCCAGCGGTGTCCCGTGAGCGCCGCCACCTCCGCGCTGTCCCCGTGTCCCCACGGCGGGCAGGGGGTGCCCAGGGGGTGGCACAGCCCCCGCCATGTCCCGGGCTGCAGCAGGGTGGTGGCCCCGTCGCGCCGGTGGCATCAGGGGATGGTGGCACCGCGGGGTCCTGGCGCCGCTGGCTCCGGTTATCCCGAGCTGGAAGAGAGGGGACAGCAGGGGTTGGGAGAGAGCCCATGGGGGACAAAGAGGGGACAGCAGGGGTTGGGAGAGAGCCACGGTGTGTCCCCATGTGGGGACAAAGAGGCACAAAGGGACAAAGAGGGGACAGGAGGGATTGGGAGACACCCACAGAGTGTCCCCACATGGGGACAAAGAGGGGACAGCAGAGGTTGGGAGGGAGCTCATGGAGTGTCCCCACACGGGGACAAAGAGGCACAAAGGGACAACGAGGGGACAGCAGGGGTTGGACAGACCCCGCGGGTGTCCGCACGTGGGGACAAAGAGCCGCGGCCAGCGGCGGACAGGGACCTCTCATGGGGTCACTGCTCTCTTCCACCCCCAAAATGTCAGAGAGCAGCGGGGGAGCGGGGCGGGTGTCCCCTCACACGGCGACACAGTGCTCCTGGGCTTCATCCCTCTCTCTTCTTGGCGTGTCTATAATGATTTTTTTTTTTAATTTTAATTTTATTTTTATTTTGGTTTTGGGTTTTATTTTTTATTATTGTTGTTATTATAATCAGCATTGTTATCGTTGTTGTTATTAATAATTTTATTGTTGTTCCCGGGGTTTATTCCTCTCTCTTCTTGGCGTGTCTATTATAATTTTATTTTTTATTTTTATTTTTATTTTTATTTTATTTTTTGGTTTTGGGTTTTATTTTTATTATTGTTGTTATTATAATCAGCATTGCCATCGTTGTTATTATTAATAATTTTATTGTTGTTATTATTAATACTAATAATAATATAGTTGCTACTGCTACTGTTGCTAGTGTTATTATTCTTCTTGTTATCTTTTGCTTAATTTCAGTTATTAAACTGTTGTAACCCCACAGGTTCTCCCTGTTACTGTTGTTGCTATTTTTATTTTTATTGATAATAATACAGCTCCTCCTACAACTATTATGACTACTACTATTACTATTATTCCTGTTATTATATATTCTTTAATTTCAGTTATTAAACTGTTGTTACCCCACAGGTTTCCCCTGTTATTGTTGATATTTTTCTTATTATTATTAATAATAATACAGCTCCTCCTCCTACTATTATACTTGTTATTATACTACTATTATTCTTGTTATTATACTTTTCTTAACTTCAATTATTAAACTGTTGTTACCCCACAAGTTCTCCCTATTATTGTCATAACTATTTTTATTTTTATTAATAACAACAATACACTTGTTACTACAACTATTACCACTATTACCACTGCTATTATTCTTGTTGTTTTATTTTGCTTCATTTCAATTATTAAACCGTTGTTATATCACAGGTTTTCCTTATTATTGTTGTTATTGTTAACAACAACAATAGAATAATAAAAATACAATTAAAATAAAAATAAATTAATATATAGTATATAATATAAAATATATAATATATAATATATAATATATAATATATAATATATAATATATAATATATAATATATAATATATATATATATATATAATATATAATATATAATATATAATATATAATATATAATATATAATGTATAATGTATAATGTATAATATATAGTATATAATATACAGTATATAATATATAGTATATAATATAATAATAATATATAATAATAATAATAATAATAATTATTATTATTATTATTATTATTATTATTGTTGTTGTTGTTGTTGTTGTTGTTGTTGTTGTTGTTGTAATTATTCCTGGAGCTCTTCACGTGTCCGTTAATTCAATCACAGCTAATTAGAAACTGCAGAATGAGCGGTAATTGCTGCAGCCCGGCTGGCCCTGGGGACACGAGTGGCCCTGGGGACACGAGTGACCTGCCCCACAGAGCCAGGCCAGCCCTTGTTTGTCCCCTGGCTGGTGAGAGGAGCCCTGCCGGTGTCCCCTCCATGAGCCACCACGTGTCCCCTCCTTTGGGGACAGGGGCACCCCTGAGTCCCTGAGCTGCCCCTGCTGACAGGGGGATGGAGGGGACATGGAAGTGACAACTGCATTAATTAATCTGTGGGTCATTAACGAGCTGCCGGGGGACGGGGGAGCTGGCAGGGCGGTGACAGTGTCCTGGTGTCACCCAACACGCCATCCCGGGTCCCTGGCAGCTGGGGCAGTGCCAGGGGGACATAGGGAGGGTACAACCCCGGGACAGGGACAGGGACCCCCAGGAGCCGATGTGTCCCCAGATGTGGCACAGCCCCAGCCTGGTGACAGAGCCCCAGCCTTCTGTGCCAGCAGCTTCTGTGTCCCCTGTGTGTCCAAAGCTGCTGCTGTGCCCTGGGGGGTGACATGGGGGACAGGACAGGGTCCCCTGTGCCCTGGGGGTGACATGGGGGACAGGACAGATTCCCCTGTGCCCTGGGGGTGACATGGGGGACAGGACAGGCTCCCCTGTCCCTCTGCCCATGGTGGCTTTGGCCAGTCCCACCCAGGCAGGGCTGAAGGGACACAGGGGACGTGTCCCATCCATGGGACAACACTCCTGGGATCCTCAAAGTGAGGGAGGACACCCCAGTAACCCCCAGGATGTGCCAGAAGGTGCCAATGCCACCATCCATGTCCCTGCCACACCCGGGGGGCTCCCAGGGAAGGACCAGCCCCGTGCAGGGGGCACAGCACCCATGGGTGCCCCCCCCACCCCATCAGTGTCCCCAGGGAGGGCCCAGCAGTGTCACAGATGGATTTGTCCCCTCGCAGCCCCTCTCTGCCTCCCCAATGGCATCGCCTGCCCTTCAATTTGCATACAAGGCTTAAAATGTAATTAATTTTTGGCAGTGGGCAGAGCCTGCTCGAGGTTAATCCCTTTAGATTTGCGAGCCTTATCTCGCTGGAGTGTTTATCGAGCTCGGCTGAACGGGGAGCGGAGAGCGAGGAGGAGTCGGCTGCGCTTGTCAGGAGAGAGAGGGAGGGAGGGAGGGAGAGAGGGATGGATGGATGGATGGATGGATGGATGGATGGATGGATGGATGGATGGATGGATGGATGGATGGATGGATGGATGGATGGATGGATGGATGGATGGATGCTGCCCCGGGCCCCGGCAGGGAGCTCAGCGAACAAAACCCAGCGAAAAAGCCAAACCCAGCGAGCAAAACCAAACCCAGTGAACACAAACCCACCGAGCAAAACCAAACCTAGTGAGCAAAACCCAGTGAGCAAAACCAAACCCAGCGAACAAAAAACCGCGAGCAGGATCCTCCCCAAAGCTCCCGGCCCGGCCCGGGTGGAGCCTGGGGAGTTGCGGGGAGGATGTGCAGCCCCAAGTCTGGGCACACTGAGGGTCCTGCACCCCTGAGCACCCCGGCACTCACGTGTAGAGCGGCTGTAGCTGCAGGTGCGACGTCTTCTGGGGTGCCTGGTACCCGTAGGAGTCAAAGCCGCCGATGAAATCAACTGGGGAGAGCAGGGAGAGCAGCGGGGTGAGCCGGGAGATCCCCGTGGGATGGGGAACATCCCAGGCTGCAGCTGCACCCAGCGGAATGTGACACCCCAGGGAAATGCGACTGCTCAGTGTGAAACTGGGGAACCCTCAGTGCCCCTCCAGGGCCTGAAGGGGCTCCAGGAGAGCTGCAGAGGGACTGGGGACAAGGATGGAGGGACAGGAGCCAGGGAATGGCTGCCAGTGCCAGAGGGCAGGGCTGGATGGGATCTTGGCAATTGGGAATTGTTCCCTGGCAGGGTGGGCAGGGGCTGGGCTGGAATTGCCAGAGCAGCTGTGGCTGCCCCTGGAGCCCTGGCAGTGCCCAAGGCCAGGCTGGGCATTGGGGCTGGAGCACCTGGCACAGTGGGAGCTGTCCCTGCCATGGCAGGGGTGGCACTGGGTGGGGTTTCAGGTCCCTTCCCACCCAAACCATCCCGTGATTCGGTGATCCTGAGCCACCCCTGCACCCCAAGGAATCCCAGCGCTGCATTCCCAAGGGAATAAACCAGAACCACAAACTGGATCCGATCAGAAGGGATCGCTGGGGGTCACCCAGCCCAACCCCCCGCTCAGACAGGGTCCCTGGGGCGCTTGGAATTCTGTCCAGGCAGCTTTGGAGACCCCACGGGCTCTCTGGGCAGCCTGGAATGGAGCACCCAGGGAGGCACTGGGGCATCCCCGACCAGGGCTTCACCCCAGGGAACAGCAGCCGGGATCGCGGCAGCATCCCGGGAAACACCGGGGGGAAACGGGGGAAGGAGCCGGAGCAGCTCCCGCGATCCCGGCGGTTCCGGTCCGGTCCGGTCCGCTCCGTTCTCCCCCGGCACAGCCCCGCTGCACAGAGAGGGCGCGATTCCCTCCGCTGCCCCCGGCGTTGGCATTTCAGCTTTTCGGGAGAGCTATGGGGGAATCAGCGCTCCTTTGGGGCGGTCACCTCGGGGGTTGCAGGCTCGATAGAGCAGCGTTCACCGCTGGGCTTTCCAGCCTGGGGCTCATCCCGCTCCGAGCCCGTTCCCGGAGGGATCACGGCCCGGCCCCTCATCCCGAGCGGTGCCGGGGCAGCTCCGGGGGGCTGCGGGTGCCCTGGGGGCTCTGGGGGTGCTCTGGGTGGATGGACATGCCCTGGGTGGGTGGACATGCCCCAGCTTCTCGCAGAGCAGCCCCTCTTTCCCCAGACCTGACCCTTCTCCCCAGCACAGCCAGCACAGGGATGGACTCCAGGCGCAGCCAGGTTGGGAATTCCAACCTTTCCAGGATCCCCAGCACCACCCAAGTTCCCAAATCCCACACTGGGTTGGGTTATCCATGGGTATCCGAGAGCTGAGAGCTCCAGGGCAGAGCCCCCCTCTCCTGGAATATTTCCCTTCCTGACTCAATGTTCCACCAGCTCTCAATTTTGACGCCATCCATCCATTTCAAATCTAATAAGATATTCCATTAAAAAGATGCATTTGCATCCCGGGCTGAGGCAGCATTAATATTAAAATGGTGTTGGATGCAGAGTTTGTGGGAGTGCAAACGTGTTCCAGAGCCGCCAGCGCTGGATAAACCCTTTGGAAAGGAGCTGTTCCCTCAGGCAGAGGCCAATTCCCCACGGGAATGTTTTGTTTCCATGGGAAAGGAGGGAAAACACGGGGGTGCTGCAGCCCCGGGCTGGGCTGGGACCACCTGTGGGCATGGGGGGGGTGCTGAGCCCGGTGCTGAGCCCGGTCTGAGCCTGGTCTGAGCCTGGTCTGAGCCCAGCCTAAGCCTGGTCTGAGCCCAGTGCTGAGCCTGGTGCTGAGCCCGGTCTGAGCCCAGTCTGAGCCTGGTCTGAGCCCAGTCTGAGCCCGGTGCTGAGCCCGGTCTGAGCCCGGTGCTGAGCCCGGTCTGATCCCGGTGCTGAGGCCAGCCTAAGCCTGGTCTGAGCCCGGTCTGATCCTGGTGCTGAGGCCAGTCTGAGCCCGGTGCTGAGCCTGGTCTGAGCCCAGGGCTGATCCCGGTCTGATCCTGGTGCCGAGCCTGGTCTGAGCCCAGTCTGAGCCCGGTGCTGAGCTCAGTGCTGAGCCCGGTCTGATCCCAGGGCTGAGCCCGGTCTGATCCCGGGGCTGAGCTCAGTCTGATCCCAGTGCTGAGCCTGGTCTAAGCCCAGTGCTGAGCCTGGTCTGAGCCCAGTGCTGAGCCTGGTCTGATCCTGGTCTGATCCCGGTGCTGAGCTCAGTCTGATCCCAGTGCTGAGCCTAGTCTAAGCCCAGTGCTGAGCCCAGTCTGATCCCGGTGCTGATCCCAGGGAACGGGCACATCCGGGTGGCTGTGGCCCAGCCCTGCAGGGATCTGCCAGCTGGTGGGAATTAATTAACGGCAGATGAGCTTTTAATGCCCTTGGACAGCTCAGCCTGGACCACCTGGGTCACGGGGCCGGGCGCTCCCGAGGGGGGTTTGCAGGGAGCGGGGTGGGATCAGGGGGAGCAGCACAGATTGGATAAAATCAGCCTTCACTTTGCCTAAAATGCTGTTTTCCCCTGGTTTGGGGTGAAATCCTGGCAGTGGGGACACAGCCCAGGGGACACAGTGTCCCCAAGTCACTGGGGCTGCCAAGGGGGGAGTGAGGTGACAGCGGCCCCATCACACCCCAGCAGCTCTGCCTCACCAGGGATGGGAAAATGGGGCAAAAACCCAACAAAAGGGATTTCCTCAGCTGCCTGGGACCCGGGCATTGCTTCCCCAGCCCCCACTGGGAGCTGCCATCCCGCTGGGGGTGGCACCAGCCCCTGTGCCCCTGTCCCCCCAGCCAAGACACTCACAGCTGTCCTCCTCCTCCAGGAACACTTTGCTGACGTAGCAGGCGTAGACGAAGCCGAAGAGCTGGGGAGAAACAGGGCAGGGAGAGGCCGGTTATGGGGGCATGGGCAGCACAATGGGCACGGTGCCAGCGGGGGCACGGCTGGGCGGGAGTGACCGGGGGGAGTGACCAGGGGGCACTGGGAGTGAACTGGGGGGCACTGGGGGTGAACTGGGGGCACTGGGGGGGAACTGGGGGAACTGGGGGCACTGGGGGTGAACTGGGGGGGCACTGGGGGTGACCTGGGGGGCACTGGGAGTGAACTCGGGGCCGTGGCAGTGACCATGGGGCACTGGGGGTGACCATGGGGGTGAACTGGGGGCCGTGGCAGTGACTCGGGGGCCCTGGCAGTGAACTGGGGGCCGGGAACAACCAGAGACCATCCCAGGGCAGTTTGGGGTGCAGCAGGGTTGGGTGCATTCAGCTGCACAAGGGGGGGCCCTAAGGGGGCTGGAGCTGGCATCCCACGGAGGGTGCTGAGCCCCACACAGGGCTGGGAGCCCCTTTGGGGACCACGATTCCCCTTAAAGCTCCATTTTAGCGAGCTCTGCCTCCAGGTGTGCCCCACTGCCACCTGCTCACAGGGGTGACAGTCACCGGCGAGGGGGGACCCCCCCTCCCAGCAGCTCATTCCCAGGGAGTGATTCCTCCATCCCTGCAGCATCCAGCCCTCGACCTGACAAGTTTTGGTGTGGGACACCCCCCTGAGTGCTGGCAGGGCTCTGTCTGCTCCTCTCTGGGTGACAGAAATGCGTGACGGGGGCACCACGGCTCCTGTGCTCAGCCCGGCCCCTCCAGCGCGTGTCGTATTGCACTAAATAGTTTATTTAGTTGTTGTTTTGCGCTGGGTGATGGGAAATGCGTACTGAGTATGTTATGTCACATAGATTGTTATTTCCCCTCTCCCATCACATGGTCTTTCCCTTGTGCACCCCTACTGCTGTATCCCCCGGTGGTCTGTCCCCTGGTTACCCCTCCCCTCCTCAGTTGTACCCCATTGGCCGCGGTTCTCTTCCCCCGCCCCCATCCTCGGCTATAAAACTCCACTGCAAGGCGGTCACCCCTTTGTCTTACACCTGGGTGGTCACCGGGGCCAGAAGTGTCCATTCCCAAGCCAATAAACAGGACACTCGTCCCCACGTGGAGAAGAGCGCTTCTCGTCTTTTACTTCATTCATGTGAGACCGTGGGGGCCAGAGTCCTGAGCCAGCCGGGTTGGACTCACCCAACAGCCCCGGGACACACGGATCCTTACAGCCCCGGGACACACAGATTGTTACAGCCCGGGACACACAGATTGTTGCAGCCCTGGGACACACGGATTGTTACAGCCCCGGGACACACGGATTGTTACAGCCCGGGACACATGGATTTTACAGCCCGGGACACACGGATCCTTACAGCCCCGGGACACACAGATTGTTACAGCCCAGGACACATGGATTGTTACAGCCCTGGGACACACGGATTGTTACAGCCCCGGGACACACGGATTGTTACAGCCCCGGGACACACAGATTGTTACAGCCCGGGACACACAGATTGTTGCAGCCCTGGGACACACGGATTGTTACAGCCCCGGGACACACGGATCGTTACAGCCCCGGGACACATGGATTGTTACAGCCCGGGACACACGGATTGTTACAGCCCGGGACACACGGATCGTTAGCCCCGCACACGGATTACAGCCGGGACACACGATTAGTACAGCGGGACACACGGATTGTTACAGCCCGGGACACACGGATCCTTACAGCCCCGGGACACATGGATTGTTACAGCCCTGGGACACACGGATTGTTACAGCCCCGGGACACACGGATCGTTACAGCCCCGCGTGTCCCGTTCCCGGTGTGGGATGGAGGCGAGCAGGGCCGCCCTTACCGCCAGGAAGATCTGCGTGGCGCTGCTCACCACCTCGATGTACTGGTAGTCCAGCAGGCAGCCGCTGACTGTGATGACGTGGTGATCCTCGGGAGCCAGCGGCGAGTTGAGCACCGGCGTCACCAAACAGCCGGGGCCATTCTCCATCCACCACGAGCGGTGCAGAGACGTGTTGAAGGTCATGATGAAATCCCGGTCCTGCAGGAGGAGAAGATGAAGGTAGAGGAGAAGGAGAAGAAGAAGAAAGAAGAAGAAAAGAAAGAAGAAATGGAAGAAGAAGAAGAAAAGAAAGAAGAAGGAAGAAGAAAAGAAAAAAGAAAAGGAAAGAGAAGAAGAAAAGAAAGAAGAAGAAAAGAAAGAAGAAATGGAAGAAGAAGAAGAAAAGAAAGAAGAAGGAAGAAGAAAAGAAAAAAGAAATGGAAGGAGAAGAAGAAAAGAAAGAAGAAGAAAAGAAAGAAGAAATGGAAGAAGAAGAAGAAAAGAAAGAGAAGAAGAAGAAAAAAAAAAAGAAATGGAAGAAGAAGAAAAGAAAGAAGAAAAGAAGAAAAGAAAAAAGAAATGGAAGAGAAGAAAAAGAAAGAAAAAGAAGGAAGAAGAAAAGAAAAAGAAATGGAAGAAAGAAGAAAAAAAGAAAGAAGAAGAAAAAAAAAAAAGAAATGGAAGAAGAAGAAGAAAAGAAAGAAGAAGGAAGAAGAAAAGAAAAAAGAAATGGAAGGAGAAGAAGAAAAGAAAGAAGAAGAAAAGAAAAAAGAAATGGAAGGAGAAGAAGAAAAGAAAGAAGAAGAAAAGAAAGAAGAAAGAAGAAGAAAGAAGAAAAAAGAAGAAGAAGAAGAAGAAAAGAAAAAAGAAAGGAAGAAGAAGAAGAAAGAAAAGAAAGAAGAAGAAAGAAAAAAAGAAAAAGAAGAAGAAGAAGAAAAGAAAGAAGAAGAAAAGAAAAAAAGAAATGGAAGGAGAAGAAGAAAAGAAAAAAGAAGAAAGAAGAAGAAAGAAGAAGAAAGAAGAAGCAAAGAAAGAAGAAGCAAAGAAAGAAGAAGAAAGAAGAAGGAAGAAGCAAAAGAAAGAAGAAGCAAAGAAAGAAGAAGAAAGAAGAAGAAAGAAGAAGCGAAGAAAGAAGAAGCGAAGAAAGAAGAAGGAAGAAGAAAGAAGGAAGAAGCAAAGAAAGAAGAAGAAGAAAAGAAGAAGAAGAGAAGAAAAAGAAGAAGCGAAGAAAGAAGAAGAAAAGAAAGAAGAAGAAAGAAGAAGAATGGTGGATCCGAGGCTCTTTGCAGGAGGGCTGCACAGTAAATGGGTTTCCCAAGGCAAGGATGCTCCCTGAGGTCAGAGCAGGGCATTTCCCTGAGCCCAGCCCCGGGCTTTGGGCTCCCTCCCGCGCTGGCACCGTGGCCATCTGCTCAGGCAGCCCCCGGGGGGTGCCCAGTGACAGGGTGGGTGCCACAGAGCGGGACCAGAGCGCCAGGGAGGGTGTTTGTGATTGGCAGCGCCCCATCTGCGTGTTCCAGGGATGCCAGGCAGCCTGGGGATGCTTCCCCTGGGGTTTGGGGGTGCCGTGCCCTCATGCCACTCCCAGGGAGCCTTGCAGGGTCCCCCTGGAGCGTGTCCCCTCCTTGTCAGCCCCTCACGAGCTTTGGGGCTCTGCCTGGGTCCTCTCCAGGAGCTGTGGGGTGGCCTTGGGCAGGCAGCAGCCCCCTGCAAGGGGAGAATCCCCAGCCCCCGGCTGCCCCTTCCCACCCTGTGAGAATCCCCCTGGAACCCCTGAGGAGCCCCCACCCCACAGAAAGCCCCCCCAGCCCCTCTGTGCCCCCCTGGTTGTGCTGGGGCTGAGCATCCCCCGCAGGAAATCACCAATCTGGGATTAAAAGATTTTTGCTGCTGGGGGCGGCAAAAACCCCGAAAGGGAGCGAGTGGGTTTGGGTTTGTGGAGCTGGAGGATGCGGCTGAGGCACAGGGACGAGGGGGAGCTGTGACGGGCACCGGGATTTCCACAAAAACCCGCGGTGGGAGGGAATCCTCCCCCTCTCCCCATCGTGCTGCGCACTCAGCGCTCCGGGAGAGCCTCAAGTGACCTGGAGCTGCTCGGGGAGAAGTTCCAGCCATGGAACACCCCCAGAGGCTTCTCCTGCTCGGGGCAGCACGGGGAGAGCGGAGCTGGCTGTCCCCAGCCCCCCGTGATGTCCCCAGAGCGGGGAGGGCCGCGCAGGGACCCCGAGCCTGGGCTCAAAGGTTCCCTCGGAGCACCCGGTGCTGCCCCATCCCCGCGGGCGGTTTTGCTCTTTTTGGTGTAAAAATTGAATTTAACAGCGCAGGGTGTGGTGGAGGCACAGCCCCGTCACATCCTCACCCCATGGACTGCAGGGTGACGTCCCAAAGCTGGGAATGCTGATCCCCAGAAATCCCGGGAAAATTGGGAATTTACAGCAGTGGGGGTGGGGGGGGTGTCCCACCCACTGCCCTCCCCATCCCTGCCAGAGACCTTGCCCCGAGCTTTCCTGCCCCTGCTCATCCCGTTCCCGATGTTTGCCTGTCCTTCATCCCCTCAATGGAGATAAAGGAAATTCAGTTCGGGTTCGGAAACTGCTGCTCTCTGCCCCTCTGAGCTGTCGGTTTGTCCATCCCATCCCATCCCATCCCATCCCATCCCATCCCATCCCATCCCATTCCATCCCATCCCATCCCATCCCATCCCATCCCATCCCATCCCATCCCATCCCATCCCATGGATCCCATCCCATCCCACCCCATCCCATCCCATCCCATCCCATCCCATCCCATGGATCCCATCCCATCCCACCCCATTCCATCCCACCCCATCCCATCCCGTCCCATCCCATGGATCCCATCCCACCCCATCCCACCCCACCCCACCCCATCCCACCCCACCCCACCCCATCCCACCCCATTCCACCCCATCCCATCCCATCCCATCCCATTCCATCCCATCCTATCCCATCCCATCCCATCCCATGGGAATTCCGTGCTCCGGGGAGGTGCCCCCGGCATCCACTTCACTGCAGGGCTGGGGCACCCCCGGGTCTGGGGGGTACTTTTGGGGGAGGAGGAGGAGGAGGAAGATGAGGAGGAAGGCAAGGGCGGGCCAGCAGGAAGGACGGAGGGACGGAGGACGCAGGGAGGAAGAGGAGGAAGGTGGGGGCGTTACCTGTGACAAGCGCCCGACCTCCAGGTAGAAGCAGATGATGAAGGCGTTCCAGCCGACCCACAGCACCAACCACACGGCGTACTGCGGGAGGAGAGGGCTCAGGGCGCGGGCACCCCCCCTCCAGCCCCATTGCACCTCTTCCAGCCCCACTGCACCCCCCTCCAGCCCCGCCCCGCCCGGCCCGTCCAGGGGCTCCGGGTTGGGATCGTGGAATCCCAAAATCACCGCACGGTTTGGGCTGGGAGGGACCTTAAAGTTCATCAATCAGGGGAGAACCCGTGGGAGCCCCAGGCTGAGTTAGTGAGCCCTAATTACAGGGCAGAATTAATGAGGTGGGGAAGGTGCCTGCCTGAGTTGTTCCCGAGGATGGGCATCCACCAGCCGTGCCTCAGTTTCCCCACCCATAAAACTCCAAATACTCATTGGATTTCCTTTGTGAGGGCTCTAATTCGCACCCCTGCCATGGCAGGGACCCCTCCCAAATCCCTCTGTCCCACTCCAAGCCCTGTCCAGCCTGGCCTTGGGCACTGGCAGGGATGGAGCAGCCACAGCTTTGGTGTTCCCGGGGATACAGGAGGGACCTGGGGCTGAGCCCCCCGGGGCTGACACTGCTGCACCCCCAGGGTGGTACCTACCATCATGAGGTATCTGGATCTGTACTGGATGGTCCCAAAAATACCCAAAATCACGGCCATGATGTGCAGGAAGTTGGCCAGGATGGGGGCCCACTGGTATCCCAGGAAATCAAAGATCTGCCTCTCCAGAGCAGCGACCTGCAACAGAGCAGGGAGGGGACAGGGATCAGGGCTGGGCACCCCCGGGGTGCTGAGGGCAAGGAGCAGCTGGGAATCGCTGGGTATTCCATGAATAACGGGTTGGGGTCGGCTGGAATGTCTGTGTGGTGCACTGGCCAGCAGGACTGGGGTTATTGGGTGTTGCGTTGTGATTCCAGGGTTTACCCCAGAACTTCGAGTCCCTCCCCTGAAGATTCCCTCCCAGGTGTGTCAGTCCCCTCTCCTTTCCCCTCCCAGCACTGTCTGTCACTCCTGGAATTCCAGAAGGGCACTGAGTGATTGGCAGATCCAAAGGATGCCCTCTACCCCTGGGGGGCATTGGGCCATCCAGGTGTCCTTTGTCCCTTTGTCCCTCCCCTCCTGTCCCTGCTTGGTGGCTCCCTGCCCCTTCCCTGCCCCTCTCCCCGGGGTTCAAAGGAGCAGCAGCCACGGGCTCAGGGAGTTCTGTTGGAGCTGGTGCTGCTTTCAGAGGCCTGTGGGCCAGAATAAAGCTCTGGATCTAAACCCTCCATCAGAACCGACTCCTTTCCTTCACCATGGCCTTAAAGCTTCTCTGCCAGAGGGAAACCTGAGGAGCAGCCCCTGGTATGGGGGAAGCTCCATCCCAGCACCACCAGAGCTCCTGCAGGCCTGGACTTGTCTGCAGTGCCCAGAGCAGCACCCAGCCAGCCCAAAGTGTCTGTGGGGTGAAACACCACACACCCAGCCAGCCCAAAGTGTCTGTGGGGTGAAACACACCACACCCAGCCCAAAGTGTCTGTGGGGTGAAACACCACACACCCAGCCAGCCCAAAGTGTCTGTGGGGTGAAACACCACACACCCAGCGAGCCCAAAGTGTCTGTGGGGTGAAACACCACACACCCATAGAGCCCAAAGTGTCTGTGGGGTGAAACACCACAGTGCTGCTGTTTGGTTCAGCAGCAGGGCCAGACAAGCCAAGGCAAGTCCAGGCCCCAATATTGGTAATATCAATAATTTGGAATATTATTTGACACATACTATATTATATTAATATAATATAAAAAATAATATATTAATATGTTAAAATATAATATATAATAAAATAAATTATAATAAACAAAATCATAAATTACTATATACTATATAATAATTTATATATAGTTATATAATAATTATTATTGTATAATAATATAGATATAATGTAATAATATAATAATATAATTATTCTATAATTATTATAGAATAATTATTATATATAATATATTATAAATTATATTATACTATATTATATTATATTATATTATATTATATTATATTATATTATATTATATTATATTATATTATATTATATTATATTATATTATATTATATTATATTCTATTATATTATATTATATTCTATTATATTATACTATATGAGGTCACATCTCCTTGAGTTCCAAAGGGGAACCCAAGGAGATGTGACCTCACTCTGTGCCTCACTTTCCCATCACTCAGAGCTCAGGCACTGCTGAAAACCCTTCCCAAGGATGATTTATGATGGGAAAAGCCTCCAGCTCCCATATTTTGATTTCCAGCTCCCGTATTTTGATTTCCAGCTCCCGTGTTTTGATTTCCAGCCCCTCCTCCGTGGCTCCATGGGGCTCTGATCACCGTTACCATCTGCCACCCGCAAACGGGGCCGTGCTGCAGGGGGTAAATCCCCCAGCAGCTGGGGGGATCCAGCCCTGATCCCAGCACTTATTTATGGCTCCATTGCTGCTAATCACAGGATTAGCTCCAAGGAAGGGGTGAGCAAAGGCAAGGTGGGAGCTCTGGAGCGTTCAGCAATGGATTCAATTCAAAAAATGGGAATTTTGGATGAGGCCATGGGTTTTTTTAAAGGAGTTTTAGGGAACTTGAGGGTGCTGGCACACCACAGGGCACAGGGACAGGTCAGCAGCAGCCTGGAAAACTTGATTTCTTTTCCATTTGTCTTACCCAGCCCTGTCCTGTCACTCTTCGAGGTGCCCCAGATTCACCCTGTTCTCCTCACAGCACCATTCCCCAATTTTCTGCCTGAAAAAGGAGGAGTTTATCCTGAAAACCACAGGAAAATGGGGTTTGCATCCCCCCTCCATCCACCAGCAGCTCCCAAAGGGATCTGGAATGAGGGGAGAGCCCATGGGGGCCCCAGGCATCATCCCTGGCTGAGTTAGTGAGCCCTAATTACAGGGGAGAATTAATGAGGTGGGAAAAGTGCTTGCCTGAGTTTTTCCCGAGGATGGGCATCCACCAACCGTGCCTCAGTTTCCCCATGCATCAAACTCCAAATTCTCATTGGATTTGCTTTGTGAGGGCTCTGATTCCCACTGATTTCAGCCCAGCCCCATCCTAGGGCTGTGATATCCCATCCCCTACCCTACCCCTCGGGTAGGATCTGCTGGATCAGAGCCAGCAGGACCCTGATTTTAATTAAAAGTGATGCAAACCCTTGGGGCAGCAGCCCCTGGGTCTGTGGGGCCTGGACAAAGCTGTTTGCACTGAAACAGAATTCACTTCGCTGCTCGTTCAGCTCTCTGAGGAAGCAGCCTCAGGAAATACTGACAGCCAGGCTGTAAATCTCCTCAGCTGAGGAATGGAAATAATGAATGACACAGGGAGTGCAGTGCTGGGGGTTTATGGGCACCCATCCATCTGGGGGCTGTCAGCAGAGCTGGATGGAGCTTTGGGTACCAGGGATGCTCCCAGCTGAGGGATGGGGCTGGGATGATGTGGCATTCACATTTGTGAAACATCCCTTCGCCCAGGAGTTTCTCTTGGGAAGCTGAGAAGCCTCGGAGAAAAGGAAAACAATTCTTATCTCATTTGCTTCTCCTGTGCTGTGCTCATGTGGAATGTGTTTGGGGATTGTTTACCCACAGGTGAGTGTTCCATTGGATTCTGCTGGGAGTTGTTTTCACTCTTTGGCCAATCAGTGCCAAGCTGTGTCAGGGCTCTGGAGAGAGTCACGAGTTTTCATTATTATTTTTTTATCCTTCTGTAAGTATCCTTTCTGTATTCTTTAGTATAGTTGAGTATAGCATTCTTTAATATAACATAGTATTATAAAATAATAAATTAGCCTTCTGAGAACATGGAGTCAGATTCATCATTCCTGCCTTCATCAGGGCACCCCACAAATCCAATGGGGAGAGCCTCTGAGGGCATCCCATGGAGCTGGAGTGAAGGGATCACACCCGTGTGGCTCCTTAATTCCAGCCTGAGAGAGGAGGAGCTGGGAGGACCCTGCTTGAAGCAAACCCTTCTCCTTCCCAAAGAGGCAGAGTTCAGGATAAGCACCCCAGTTTCCCCATGGATGAGCTAATTAGGGGCTGCTAATTGCACCACAAAGCTCTGCTGGAGCTGCCCCAGCAGGTCCAGTCCTGCTCCCTGGCTGTGTTATTCCAGCTTTTTCCCTCTGTGGGAAGAGCAGATCTGGGATTTTCCATCCTTGTGGGATGCAGCTTAAGGTTGAGGGACAGAGACTCACAGAGGCAGCGTGGCTGCAGCTCCCCAGCTCTCAGTGCCCACCCGGGACATCCCAAGAATCCCAAGGGCATCCCAAGGCCAGCCCCACGTGTTTCACGAGTGGGGAAACTGAGGCACAGCCTCCAGTGCAAGTCCAGGTTTGGTGCCCCTGCCCAGGGAATTGCAGGGCTGAGAGAGCACCCTCAGCCCAGAGCTGCTCCTCAGGTTGGTCCGGCCCCTGGAGCATCATCCCCGATCCTTGGGGGGCGAAATGTCCCTGGGAGGGACCTTCAGGACCCCCCAGCCCTTCGGTGACAGCAGCCCTGGCTCCGGGGCTCAGCATCATCCCAAGCAACTTCCCGGCAGCATCCAACACAGCCAAAATTGTTCCGTGGGCTCAGAGCATCCTCCCTGCCCCTGGAATGGGAATTCCCGCTGCTCCCAGCCCCATTCCCACGCCTCTCCCTCCCAGCCCCAGCGCCTCCGGAGCCGGGATGCAAGCGCCGTCCCACCGCTAATTAGAGATAAACCTGCGGCTGATCAATGCAACGAGATTTAGGGCTCCCTCTTAATTAAACACGCACGAGTTCATCGATCGGCCCCAAAACTTCGCTCGGCAGCAAATCACCGCGATTGGCTGGGGGAGGGGGCTGGTCCCGCTCATGCCAGCCTGGAAGGGATTTGTGCGCGCGGGGAAATGGGAGCGGGAGGGACCGAACTCCATCAGAGGGTGAGGGGCGGGCAGTGCCAGGAGGGGACACCCATGGGGAGGGGACACCCGTGGGGAGGGAACTGCCAGGAGGGGACACCCGTGGGGACACAAACTCATCTGGGGCTCAGGGAGGCGGCACCAGGGAGGCAGAACTGGAGGAAAATTGCATTTTTTCCAGTGTGCTGGCACCAAATTTAAGAGGGAAGGAGTTCCTCTGTCCCAGAATCACCCGCTGGTTTTGGCGCCCTCACCTTCTTCAGACCCATCCCATCACTCCAAAGTTTCCCAGTCCTTAATCCCCACAAGGAGAATGGGAGAGCTGGATCCGGCCCTGGCTGTGCTGGGAGCATTGCAGGGTCACCAGAAGATCCTTCCCCACCCCTTCCCAGGTTTCTTTTCCTGAGAAACCAAGCTTGGAAATCCGACTGGAAGGGGAGGAGTGCTGGGTGAACACCCCAGACCCAGCACCCTGGGAAAGCAGGAACCTTCCTGCCCAGCAGCTCCTCCTGGAACCAGAGAATCCCAGAATGGTTTGGGTTGGAAAGGACCTTAAATGACCTTGAATCCCATCCCATTCCCATGGCAGAGACACCTCTCACTGTGCCAGGTGCTCCCAGCCCCAATGCCCAGCCTGGCCTTGGGCACTGCCAGGGCTCCAGGGGCAGCCACAGCTGCTCTGGGCACCCTGGCACAGCCCAAACCTCTCAAACCAGGCCTTGCCAGGCTACAAACCCCCTGTGGCAAATGGCACTGGGGGCACCTGGAACCAGCCAGGAAATCATTCTTTCCTTTCCTTTCTCCATTTGCTGCAATGGGGTTTGGTGCTGGTTTCCATCCTGATTCAGGAATGGGAATGCCAGAGTGCTTTGGGTGGGAAGGGATCTTCAATGGCAGCTCATTGCAGCCCAGGGCCAGCTCCCACTGTGCCAGGTGCTGCCAGCCCCAATGCCCAGCCTGGCCTTGGGCACTGCCAGGACTCCAGGGGCAGCCCCAGCTGCTCTGGCAATTCCAGCCCAGCCCCTGCCCACCCTGCCAGGGAACAATTCCCAATTGCCAAGATCCCATCCAGCCCTGCCCTCGGGCACTGGCAGCCATTCCCTGGCTCCTGTCCCTCCATCCTTGTCCCCAGTCCCTCTGCAGCTCTCCTGGAGCCCCTTCAGGCCCTGCCAGGGCTCTGAGCTCTGCCTGGATTCTTCTCTCTGTGATCCTGGAGCAGTCAGAACCTGGAGCTGGCGCTGGGCAGGGTCCTGGGGCTGCTCCTGGCTCCTGCTGCTCTTCAGCCCCGCAGCAGCATCTGCCCCTCAGGCTGAGCTCTGAGCTCCCCTCCGGGCCGGGCAGGGCTCCTGGCCCTACGATGGATCATTATCCAGCAGCTGGGTGATTTCCTCCCGCACACCATATGCCCGAGGCTCCCCGAGGATTTAACTTTTCATTTGGCCGCGTTTGGAGGAGATTTGCCGGTTCTGACTCCTCGTGAGTGCCTCGCTCGCCCTGTCCCTGAGCCGCCGCCATCTCTGGGGGTTCTGGCCCCAAAAACCATCGAGGTTCGGAGAGGAACCCCCCAGGGCAGCGTTTGGCAGGGCAGCGGGATGCCCGATCCATGAGGAATGTTCTCCACAGCCCCGGGGCTGATGGAGCATCCCTGGATCTCCCCCCAGCCCCAGGGACACCCCAAAGGTGCCCCAGGACCCCACATCCCCATCCCGACCCCCTAACAGGCTCCCCCCTCCCCCAGCCCCTCTTTTTGAGGCAGTTTAGGGCATTTTGGCTGTGCCAACGCCCTCCCTTGCCCGTGAGGAGCTCCGCAGCCCCGGCCCGGGAAGGGGAATCGGCCGCGATTTGAATGAGGAGAGCACGATTGGTTATTAGGGAGGTGCAAACACCGCCGTGAACCCAGGGACTTCATTTAATGGCTTGGAAACAAGTTCCTGACCTACTTCCATCTGCAACAGTCTTCATAAAATCACAGATGGAAAGAAATGAAAGGCGCCAATCCCTCTCCAGCATCGGGTGGGGATGGGCAGGATCCAGCGGCCCCGGTTGGAAAGAGGCCCCGATGCAGGAGTAAAACCACGGCAGGAGCAGAAATTGGGGTGAAAGAGGCACAAATGGGGTCCTTCCCCTGCTGGGGTGATCCCTGGTGGATGCTGCAGGTTTTGGGGCCCCTTAGAACCCCCCAGGTGGGAGCTCCCAACACCTGGCTGGAGCATCTCTGGTGCCCGGGATGTGGCACTGGGGACACTTGGGGTGCCCAGGGCCCCCCAGCACCCAGTGCCCACCCCACGGCTTCCCCTCCTCTCTCCCATCCGATCCCCCCTCCCCTTTCCCAGTTATTTAATTAATTCCCCCGCATCCGGCAGCGTTGCCATGGGAACGCAGCCCCGGCTGGATGCGCCGCTCTGGGCGCTGCACCCCGGGATCCCGATGGAATCTGCCCCATGGGATGAGCCCTGGGGGCGTCCCTACCCCTGGGACCCTCTGGAGACCCCAGGGTGCCACCCCTTGGGTGCCTTCCAAGCCGTGGATGCTCCCACATCCGTGCTCCTGGCTCCATCCATCCCTGAGGTTCCATCAGGGAGGGCTGGGAAATGCAGCCTTGGGGGGCTAATGGCCATAAATAATAATAACAACAACTATTATTATTATTACTACTACTACTACTACTATTACTACTATTATTACTAGTATTACTATTATTACTCTTTCCCCTAAATGTAGCTGATCAAAACTGGCCCGTCCTGTTTTGGCTCCATCACAGGAGAGGGAAACTGAGGCACAGCATAGAGATACATCCCCACCCCCCTCCCCAAACCTTCTGAGATGATGGGAACGCTGAAATCCAGGGAATTTGGTGCTCCCCCATGGAGAGGGGATGCTCCATGACCACCTCCCGATGATTCTCACCCAGGAGGAAGCTCCTCCTCATTTCCACCCTGAAACAAAGCCCTGAGCCCCCTCAGCTCCCAGGCTGTGGGGTCTGGGTGCATTCTGCTCCAGTATCCCCATATGAACACTGGGAATGTTGATAGTTTGGGTTTTTTTCCCTAAAAACAGCACAAATTCCCGATTTTCCCCAGAGCAGGCTGGTCTAACCGATGTACCTCTGACAAAATATCTCTGTAACTCTGACACAATATCGCATTTATATTTCACTGAGCTTTAGCACGACGCCCCAGCTCCCGTTGGCAGCATCCCACAAACGCTGCCGTGAGATCCCTTTCCCCTCCTGCCTCCCAGCCAGGAAACTTTTCCACTCCGAGGGAAAGCCGAGGCGATCGAAGCAGCTCAATTTCCCTCCCGCCCACCGCAGCGCTGCCCTCCCGCGCAGCGGGCCGGATGCTCCCGCCGGGAATTGCTCCATCCATCCCTCGGGAGCTGCCGCTGCTCCCGCGGGAGGGAGCCGGGGTGGATATTCCAGCCGGGAATTGCTCCATCCATCCCTCGGGAGCTGCCGCTGCTCCCGCGGGAGGGATCCCCGATGGTCCCGTTCATCCCGGGCTGGGGCTCAGCCTCCCCCAGCGTCACCTTGCAGCGACCTTGGCGAGCCCAGGGTGCCCTGGTGGGGGGACACGGGGTGCTGGCACTTGTGGGAGGGGGTGCCAGGAGTGTCCCTGGAGAGGGGAATGCAGCGGGAGCAGCCCTGAGGGGAAACTGAGGCACGGGGCTGTGACCACAGCTGGACCCAGCGTTCCAGTGAGGCTGAGCCTGCCCTGCTGTGCCTCAGTTACCCTGGAAACAGTCTGATTCCTGCTCAGCATCCACTCTCCTGGCCAGGGGGAGCAGCTCCATGGAGCGGGGCCTCAGGGAAACTGAGGCACAGCAGAGTGGAGGGAAGCTCCAGCCCTGGAGAAACGCTGTGCCTTGGGAACACCAAGCTGGGAGGTGCTCCAAACCCGAGGGAGCAGGGCTGGCACCTCTGGGGTGGCCAGAGAGCCTGCTGTCCTCTCAGCCATCCCATCCCATCCCATCCCATCCCATCCCATCCCATCCCATCCCATTGTACCACATCGTACCCCACTGTATCCCACTGTATCCCATTGTATCTCATTGTATTCCATTGTATCCCACACCACCCATCCATTCCCAATCCCATTCATGCCAATCCCATCCCCTTCCATCCATTCTATGTATCCCGCTGTATCCCATTGTATCGCATTGTATCCCATCCATTCCCAATCCCATTCCACCCATTCTATGCATACCACATATCCCATCCCATCCCACCCCTTCCCATCATCCCATCCCATCCCACCCCTTCCCATCATCCCATCCCATCCCATCCCATCCCATCCCATCCCATCCCAAATAAATAAATCCCTGTCCCACCCAAGGCAGATCCCTGAGTCCCAGCTCAGCCCTGCAGGAATTTCTCACCCCCAGGGACATCGGCCCACAAACCAACAGCCCCATAAAGAAAATTTGGATTAATCCAGGACCTCAACCAGGCATCCCCTTGGAGATTCCCAGCAGAAGCCACTGAGAGGTGGAGAATTAATTAAAATGGAGGAAAAATCCCTAAAAACCCCACCAAAAAAAGGGGAGTATCTCAGGGCTGAAACCTGGGGGATGTTGGTGGGTTTAGGGATTAAATGTAGGGAAATGTGGGTTTAAACCTGGCAGATCTTGGGCCTGGGTCTGAGGAAAATTGGACTTAAATTTAAGAGGTTTGGGGCTTAAATTTGGGGAATCATTGGCTGAGATCTGGGGGAGCTGGGGCTTAATTTTGGGATCTAAGATTTAGGGCAGTTTGTGCTATAATCTGGGTTTAGGGTTTGGATTTGGGATCTTGATTTTAGATCTGGTGGATTTGGAGTTTAAATTTTGGGGGTTTTGTGCTTTAATTTGGGAAATCTTCGGTTTAACTTTCAGGGATTTTGTCCTTATATTTGGGGGAATTGGGGCTTAAATTTGGGGGGTTTAGAGCTTAAATATGGGGGATCTTGGGCTCAAATTTGGGAATCTTAGGTTTAAATTTGGGAGATTTTGTCCTTATATTTGGAGAATTTAGGAATTAAATTTGGAGGATTTGGGGTTTAAATATGAGGGATTTTGGGTTCAAATTTGGAAATCTTGGGTTTAACTTTGGGGGATTTTGTCCTTATATTTGAGGGATTTGGGGCTTAGATTTGGGGGATCTTGGGTTCAAATTTGGGAATCTTGGGTTTAACTTTGGGGCACTGCACAGCCAGAGGGAATAAGATGGGAAACCAGGAGAGATGTGGGGAGCCTGACTCCCTAAATCACAAATTCCTGGAATGAGACACAGACAAAGGCTGGGGCTGGATGTGGGAGGGGACTGGGCAGGGAAAAGAGAAGGAATGGGACAATGTACTCCAAAAATTTGCCAATCCCAGCAGGACGGGGCAGGATGGATGCCGGAGGAGATGCCCCAGCAGCCCTCGGTGGACACGGATTAAGCCGCAGGCAATTTCCATGCTAATTGTCCCGTTCTGTTCTTTATCCTGACATCTGGGAGAAGCCAGAGGTATTTTCCCCAAATCTCAACCGATGCCTCAAAGACACCGTTAGTATAATCCGATAGAGGAGAGGAAAAAAATGAATATATAATATACATATATATATATATATATATACAAAAAAATCCAATTTACTGACTTATTTAGCGCCACTTTCCGTAATCAATTCTCCCAGGGAAGAGCCCTGATTAAAGCCAAGCGCATCGCTATGGAAACCGGCATTCCCTCCTCCCACGGCCCGCGGGCTGCGAAGGAGAAGCTGGGCTGAGGAAATCTGCCTGGTAACAACCCCGTTAATGAGCCGGGGAGCAAAAATAATCCCTGCGAGCGCTGGCGCCGCCAAAGGAGCAGCCGGCGGCAGCCGGTGGGGAGGCGAAACGGCTCCCAAAATATTGATTTTTTTTTTTTTTTCTGGGATTGTTTTGGAGGAGGAGGGGACGCTCCCACATCCTGGAGGGATAAGCGGACATCTGGAGGTGGTTCCCGTGTGCGCCCACCCAGCCCGGCGGGTGTGGGTGTTTCTTCCAGCGTTTATCCAATTTTTTAGCTGTAAAACCCCGGATCAAACCACGCAGGTCTGAGGGATTCGCCTGCCCGGCGAGGTGGGAGCTGCCGGCATAAAGGGGATTTATGGGATGGCCCCAAATGGATTTATGGGAAACCCAAATGGATTTATGGAGTTTCCCTCTCCTCGGGGTAATTTCACAACCCACGGGCACCCGCGGCTCCAGGAGAGGGGCACCATCCCCACTGCCCGCTCCCATCCTGGGCTAAAATCTTGGGGGGTTGGGGCTGGAATTTGGGGATCTTGATCTTGGATTTTTGTGCTTAAATTTGGGAGAGTTTGGGCTTACACTCGGGGCTTAAGTACGGGAGATTTTGGCCTTAAATATGAGAAACCTTTAGTTTAAATTTGGGGGATTTGTATTTTAAATATGGGCAAATTGGGGCTTAAATTTGGGAGAGTTTGGGCTTAAATATGGGAAACCTTTGGTTTAAATCTGGAAGATTTATATTCTGAATATGAGGAAATTGGGGATTAAGTATGGAAGACTTTGGGCTTAAATATGGGAAACCTTTGATTTAAATTTGGAGCATTTGAACACGGGGGATCTTGGGCTTAAATATGGGAGCAACCCCCACCATGGGTGAGAATTTCTTGGAGAATTGGAGATTTATTTTTAATTTTCCTTTGAATAATGGGACCTGGAAGGTTTGGGGTCTCCTCCTGGCTGATGAGCACCCTGTAAGGGGAAGGTGCTGGGATAGAAATTCCCATGGGCTGTAAGGAAATGATGGGGGGTGGGAGAGGTGAGTGGTAGGGGAGAGGCTGGGATGTTCCCTGAGCCCTCAAGGAGCTTTTTGGAGTGCAAAAGTCTGCCCAGGACATCTCAGTATCCACTGAGGAATTCAATAACAATCCCATCAACATTCTTCCTGAAACCCCCATCCCTGTCACTGCTCCCAGGGGTGAGGGTGGAGCCCTGCCCAGGGCAGAGGGACTGTGCTCCAGGCAGGATCCCACCAGAGATCCCACCATTCCCACCACCCCTGCACCTGCATCCCAGGGCTTTCCAAACTGCAGGGGCTGGAGAGGCACCCAAAGGGAAGCACCGTCCTAATAAATCCGGAATGTTCGGAGTGACTCCTTCAGTGAAGGAGCCAGCGGGGCTGATCCCAATGATCCCTTTGCTGTTGACTCCAACAATCCCTCTGCTGTTGATCCAATGATCCCTTTGCTTTGATCCCAATGATCCTTCTGCTGTGGATCCCACAATCCCTCTGCTGTGGATCCCAATGATGCCTTCACTGTGGATGCCCTCACTGTGGATCCCAGGATCCCTTCACTGTGGATCCAACAATCCCTCTGCCGTGGGATTGCCCACAGCACAATCTCTGTGCTGTGGATCCTGGGATCCCTGCGCTGTGGATCCCAATGATCCCTTCACTGTGGATGCCAATGATCCCTCTGCTATGGATACCACAATCCCTTCACTGTAGATCCCAGGATCCTGTGCCGTGGATCCCACAATCCCTGTGCCATGGATCCCAGGATCCCTGTGCTGTGGATCCCACAATCCCTGTGCCGTGGATCCCACAATCCCTGTGCCATGGATCCCAGGATCCCTGTGCCTTGGATCCCACAATCCCTGTGCCCTGGATCCCAGGATCCCTGTGCCATGGATCCCACAGTCCCTTCACTGTGGATCCCAGGATCCCTGTGCCATGGGTCCCACAATCCCTGTGCCATGGATCCCAGGATCCCTGTGCCTTGGATCCCAAAATCCCTGTGCCCTGGATCCCAGGATCCCTGTGCCATGGGTCCCACAATCCCTGTGCCATGGATCCCAGGATCCCTGTGCCTTGGATCCCAAAATCCCTGTGCCATGGATCCCACGATCCCTGTGCCATGGATCCCAGGATCCCTGTGCCATGGATCCCAGGATCCCTGTGCCCTGGATCCCAGATCCCTGTGCCATGGATCCCACGATCCCTGTGCCATGGATCCCAGGATCCCTGTGCCGCGGCCCCCGGCTCCTCATTAACCGCCGCCATCGGCGGATCAGGAGCTCATTAGAGACTCCTCAAACAGCCGTAAAAATTGCTTTTATTAATTGCTTCACCCTCCCTCCATCCCCACCCCTGCGGGAGGGGTTTGGGATGGGATTTCCCAGCCCCTTTCTTGGGTGGGGGTCGTGGATGAGCAGCTCCGGGGCTGGATCCATCCCGAGCCCGCCTCCCACTCCAATCCATCCCAGAAGGACAAGATGTGACACCGGGATGTCGTGACAGGTGACACCCCGAGCCAGCAGGGATGTGAGCCCATCCCCTGGCATCAGGGCCGGCCCCATAATGGGGATTTTCCCCCAGAATTGGTTTTCCTGCTGGCACAGCTTTGCCAGCTGGGTGATGGGTGCTGGCACCCCATCACGGCAGGGATGAGTTTTTCCATGTGAAAATATTTAGGGAAACCCCACCCCAGCAGCACCGAGGCCTGGGCCCCGCTAATGAGGGTGTGTTAATTGCCAGCCCTCGCCCCATGTACAATTCAAGGCCTTTGTTAGGGCCGGGTTTGCTTTGTCTGGGGAGTGCCCCCCACCCACCCGCGGCACCCTGAGCCACACAGCTCTTTCTGGGGGAGGGGCTGCATTCACAATAATTAGGGCCTGGGGCTGCTGGGAGGTGGGGTCGGCATCCCCCTCATGGAGGAGGGGATGGGGCAGGGGGACATGGGGACAGCCCAGAGCACCATTTCCCATGAAAGGAGCCACAGGGGGACCCCAAAAGGTGGTGGCAGCATCAGTCCAGTGTCCAGGCTGTGGGTGCTGCTCGGCTGGGACTTGCCCCCACATTTTGAGGTGGAAATCCTCATTCGTGCTGTGGGTGCACCCAAAGGTTTGGGGTTGGGGCCTGTGGGTGCCAAAGTTAGGGACAGCACCCATGTCCTGGATGGATGATGGGGAGGAACTGCACCAATGGGGCATTAACCAGCCCCAAATGGGTGAGGGTGTCCCTAAATACAGCTCCTGACACCACTGAGCTGTAGACACCCCACAGTCACCCCAAATTCCCCAGATACCTCAGCTCTGGTGGTGCTGGACCAGGATCAGCCCCAGGATCAGCCCCAGGACCAGCAGCCTGGAATCCATGTGGGATGCAGCCCTGGGAGGATGGGAATGGGACAGGGATATCCTCACCCCCAGAGGGACTGAGGGACCTGCACCTCTCCACAGGCCACCACCCCACAGCTGCTGAGCTTTGAGGGGGGAAAAGATCTAAAAAATAGAAATAAAACTTTTAATAAGCCATCCCCCGTGGGTGTTTCCTGGTCACAGCAGCACCAGGCTGTGCTGCTAAATGGAATCCCTGGGGGAGCCAGTGAATCCAAGACACGAGGCAAATTCCCAGGAGGGAACAAAACAGGGAATAAAACACAGCCCTGAAATTCCCATCACCCCAGTCCCTGCCCCCTGTCCCTCCCAGGGGGATGGGGAGACATCCTGGGTGTCCCCAGGTGAGCACAGGCAGCGGCAGGGCTGGGAGCTGGGGGGGACTGAGGCACAGCCAGGGTGGGCACAGGGACCCCCAGCCCCGGGGACTCCCATGCCCGGTCCCATCCCCACGGCATCGTCCCCGGGATGTCCCCACCCAAGGCTGCCAGCGGCACCCACGGCCCCAGTGCTGCCCATCACCCACTCAATGGCCACGGGATGCCACCTCCCACCCACAGGTGCCACCTCCAGTGTCACCCCCAGCCCTGGGCTCCCTCAGACCCCCCCAGCAGCTCGGTGGCCACGCCAGCGGTCCCCACACAACCATGGGGACTCAGTGCCAGCCCTGTGCCACCCATGCCCATCCAGGGCCCTGCCTGTGCCCCCAGCCCCGGTGCCAGCCCTGTGCCACCCATGCCCATCCAGGGCTCTGGCTGTGCCCCCAGCCCCGGTGCCAGCCCTGTGCCACCCATGCCCATCCAGGGCTCTGGCTGTGCCCCCAGCCCCGGTGCCAGGGCTGCAGACAAGGCCAGGGAAGGACAGACCCACCCCAGAGCCCCAGCAGCTGCCAGGGGGCATTGGGAAGCGCCGGTGACGGGCTGGAAGCGGCAGCAGAGGAGGGGACAGCAGGGGACACGAGCTGAGGGGGTCCCGCAGGCACAGATGGAGATGCCAGCTGTCCCCAGGGTGGGTGACAGGGACAGGGCTGGCTCCTGAGCCAAAGCAGGGCAGGCAAGAGCAGAGCAAACACAAATCCGAGCCTGCAAAGGTTTGTGCAAAGCTGCCGACCCCGGGCCCGGCTGCTGCACCCACGGGCTGGGGGGATCTGGGTCCTTTCCCGGGGGTGGGGACACAAATCGGGGCGGGGGGACCCAGCGGGACCCCACAGCCACGGCTGTGACCACTCCTGAGATCCACTGGGGTGCAGAGGAGGGGGACAGAGCCCAGGAGGGTGGGACAAGGACTCTCAGTGCGCCACTTGCAGGCAGTGCCCGAGCACCACCATTAATCCGAGCCGTGCCTGCATGGAATTAGAGCACGGGCAGGGCTTCCCTGGGGGGCACAGGAGCTCCAGCGCTCCAAGAACCGTCCAGTCCCACTCTGAGCATCACCCAGAGCACCCTTCATCATCCCAAGGACCCACTGCTCGTGCTCTCAGCACCCTCCATGTTCACCCCAACCACCTCGAGCACCCTCCACTCCCCGAGCACTCTCCACTCTGATCCCAAACATCCTCCACTCTGCACTCCCACCCCAAGATCACTCCATTCCCACCCCAAGCACCTCAAGCACCCTGAGCACCCCTGATTCCCACCTGAGCATCCTCCCCATGACCCAGCACCCTCCACTCCCACACTCCCACCCCAGGCACCCTCAGTTCCCACCCTGAGCTTCCTCCCCTGCCCTGCCCTGGGACATTTCCCACTCCGGGTTTGTACCTGGGAGTCCCTGTGGGGTGGCACGAGTGTGGCACCATTCCAGTGACATTCCCACAGCTCCCTGCAGCCCCAATTCCCAAACTGGGACAGTCACTGAGGCCACCCCCAGTGGCCCTTTGGTATCCCCAGTCCCATCCACCGAAGGTTCCACATTTTCCTGCCCCAGCACGATGCCAGGGGAGGCAAATCCGCCCTGCTCGGGCTCCTCTCGGCTCCCGGTGACCCATTCCCGGGGATCTCGGACACACCTCCCTGCTGGGAAAGGGCCTCACCATCGATCTGGCCGTGGGAAGAGACCACAGTGCCCCAGGGTGCTAATTAGCCCCAGTCAAGGTAATTAGCCTGCGAGCCGAGCGGCGGGGCAGCCCCCGAGTGAGCGTGGCTGTGTCCCCTGCGTGTGACAGCACAGCTGTGACCCGGTGTGGGCAGGGAGGGTGACAGGACACAGCCAGCACCGGCGGCTTTGCAGTGTCATTGTCACCGCCAGCCCCTGGGTACCCCAGGAGCTCCCCCAGCACCCCCAGGGCACCGGTGCCCTTTGCCAGGACAGAGCCAGGAGGCGGCACCAGGGTGAGAGAAATCCCCTCTGGGAGGTTCCCAGCCCAGCTCAGCTCAGCTCAGGGGTCCCTCTGCTCACACCGGGGCACCCCAAACCCCCCCGTCCCCTCCTGCATCCCTCCCTCCCTCCCTACTGCTCCTGCTTCCCAAACCCTGGAGCTGCCGGGATGTGCTGCGCCCCAGCTCCCTGCAGCTGCCAGGGGCTGATCCCTGAGGGGGAGCAGGAATGAGCACCCCGAAGCAGGTCCTACGATGTTGGGGAAGATGAAACAGGAAAGCCTTATAAATGTGATTGCCTGGAAAAAGATTTTGAGAATATGGACACTCTAAGTGAGATTGAAATGAAAGCAAGCTTTGAGATCCCTCAGTTACTGAACAACTGGAAAACAACGGCATGGCCAGCTGAAGGTGATCCCCTTTGGATCAAACAACACCCTCTGCTTGCAGACAGGCCCAAGGCTCAGAGCAGACCCTGCTGGCTTGGCAGAAGGGCCCAAAGAGGAGTTTTTAGGGTTTAAAATGTAACCCAGTGTGGGAATGTAATGATTCTTATAGGCTGTATGGAAATGCTGTAGGATTTGTATCTTGGACTAGATTGGTTAGTGAGAATCAGAATATTCAGCACAGAAGAAGATTTATGGTATTGTAACGGGAACCTTGCTCTCTTACGCTTTTGCTCTCTCACGCTCTCACCCTCTCTCCCCCTCTCCTCTCTCAGCCTGCTCTGAGCTGTGGCTGGCAGCTCCCAGCAGGGCCCTGCACCCAGGCCCTTTGCAATAAACCACAAGTTCCCAGCCCTGGCTGCAGAGATCTCTGCTCTCTGTCCATCCCTGACCATCCTACCCCCCGACGCTCCTACACTACAGCACCTCTCATCCTCCACACCCATTAAATAATTAAACAATGTAACCCCCATTAAACAATGTAACCTCACAGGGACAGAGGGGTCGCATCCTGTCCCGCTGCTCCCAAGCACCACCTGGGCCATCATTTTTTCCTCCCCAAAATCTCCTTCTACTGCTGATGAGACCCAAAGGAGGGGGAATTTCCCCCAAGCACATGGGAGCTGTTATTAATCTTATTAAAAACCTCTTGGGGTTTAAGATTAATGTCCTGGTTAAACACAGCCTGGGCCGCTCTCTGCCCACTTTGCATTCCCACTTTTCCAGCCTGTTACATCCTAATTTTGGAAATTGAAATAAATAGCTGCTTTCAAATGGGGGGAAGGGAAAAATCAGTGCCAAGGGGGCCATTCTGAGCTGCTCCAAGCATCCCCCAGGATTTGGGATGAAGTGATCACAGTGAGAGACCCTGTGTCCAGTTGTGCATTTTGGGGACCATTTTGGTTCATCTTGGGTGCAGCCCTGGCTGGGCTCTGGTGCTGCCCAAGGTGGATCCATGGAGGAGATCCTTTTAATAAATCCCTGCTCTATTCTTTAGCTCTGTCTGGTCTCTGTCCTAGGGCAGCCTTCCCAAGGCATTGCATCCATCAGAGCCTTGGGCAGGGAGAGCATTCCACGAATAAAAAACACCACGAGGAGTCCATGAGGTGTTCCTGGATCCTCCAGCAGTGAATTCCCAAACAAACCCAACCTCTGCTGGAATAACAACCCAGGGTGCTCAGCACCCCCAGTGCTGCCACTGTGACCAGTGTGGGGATGTCCCTGTTGTCCTTCCAAGCACGGCCCAAGCCAAAGGCAGCAGGGAAAGGCCAACACACCCAGAGTTCATTTCTGGCTGTGGTTAATCACCTTCAGGGCTGAAAAAACCCTTTTCTTCCTAAAACCCACTCACTTTGCCTCATTTCTCCTGCATTAAGGGCTGTTGGGACTGGGAATCTCTTCCACGTCCCCATCTTGGTTGGATATTAGGAAGAAGTTTTTCATGGAAAGGGTGATAAAGTTCTGGAATGTTCTGCCTCGGGGAGGTGGTGGAGTCCCCATCCCTGGGGGTGTTTAACAAAGCCTGGATGTGGCACTGGGTGCCAGGGTTTAGTTGAGGTGTTGGGGCTGGGCTGGACTCGATGGACTTGAAGGTCTCTTCCAACCCAGTGATTCTGGGAATTCTGGGAATTTTGAGAATCATCAAGGTGGGATGGTTTAAAACTAAATGAGGATGGATTCAGGTGGAATACTGGGAACTGGGAATTGTTCCCTGGCAGGGTGGGCAGGGGCTGGGCTGGAATTGCCAGAGCAGCTGTGGCTGCCCCTGGAGCCCTGGCAGTGCCCAAGGCCAGGCTGGAGCACCTGGCACAGTGGGAGGTGTCCCTGCCATGGCAGGGGTGGCACTGGGTGGGGTTTAAGGTCTCAAACCATTCCAGGGTTCTGTGATCTTCCCCCAGAGCAGCCACAGACCCTGAGCCTCTCCAGAGGCTCTTTGGCCACATCTCCCATCCCGGGGTTCCTCTCCCCAGCCCCCTCCCGATGGATTGGCAATGGATTTTGGGATGGGACACGCCCCTGCCCCTTGGGCTGCCCAGGATGCACCTCCAGCGGGACTCTCCCGTGCCAGGCTCTGCTCACCCCCATCCCCTCATCCCACACCTTTTCTCCAGTGATGATTTCATCCCTTCTCTTCTTTCTGCCTAGTCCTGAAATGAGCACCATTGATTTTTCATAGTGCTAATTTTTTTCCTAACAGAAGCCACCTGGGATGAAATCAAATTCCTTATCAGCATCCAGACCATTGCTGGGGCAGCTCAGCCCCTTCCAGCAGCCAAACCTGGGAGCTCAAGGAGAAACAAGAGCCAGGTTTGGCTGGGCAAGGCACATTTCCCAGCTCTCCATGAGCACATCTGCTCCAGGCTCTTCTGCTCACATCAACCTTTCCTTCCCAGGCTCTGACAGTTCCACTGTCGGGCCAGGCTGGTTTCAGCCTCATCCTCTTTATTTTCTCTACAACCCAGCCCCCTGAGACATTTATTTTCCAGCCCCCCTCGCTCCCAGCTCTGTTAAGAACCGCCATGAATGATTTAGGGAGTTCTTCAGGCGGCCTCGTTAATCCTCTTGGGTGCACATTAGCCGGTCCTGCAAATTTAGACGTACGGCACTTTAATCGCGGTTTTAATTGCGAGCTGTGAGGCTGTGCCTTCCCAAACACACGTCAATAAACCTTTACAGCCCTGCCTGGAATGTGGCTGTGCCGGAGGATGCTCACCCACACGGAGCTCTGGGCCGGCTGATGCCTCTGCACGGCCACACACAGGGCGCTCACCCGGGGACGTGACGGGCTGCGCTGGGGTTTTTCAGGCTTTTAAAACACATTTCCCACCTTGGGGCCGGCTCTGGATCCTCTAGATCCCCGGAGCATCCTGATCCCTCCATGGCAGCACCCGTGGCCCCACAGAGGCGCGGGTATCAGCACCCCCATCACCCCCATCACCCCACGGAGAGGGGATGTGGCGCTGCGAGGGGGCTCGGGGGACTGAGGGGCTCCCCTCGCCACCCCCGCGCTCCTGCCAGCCCCCCATTGCCATGGCAACCATGCAAATGGGAAAGCTTTCCATAATCATTAGGGAGCGGAGCGGAGCAGTACAAACAGCGGCGGCAGTAGATTACAAGCCCATTATGAACAGTCGCACCTTCTGAGCGCTGGTAATTACACCTAATTGTGCATTTAATTGTGTAATTGAAAACCTCCAGCCCGAGTTCAGCCGGGGCTCCTTTCCCCCTTCCCGGGCGGGGGGATGCGGCCGGGGCCGCCCCAGCCCCGCGGTGCCCGGGCCATCCCCGGCCGAGGACAAAAGACGCCGGCAGACGGGGGACGAGGGTGGTTCCCACCGGCCGTGGCCAAACCAGGGAAATCAGAGCAGGAAGGGAGGATGGAATGGGACAGGAGGGCCACGGAGCCCCCAGGGGTGCAGAGGGACGCGCTGTGGCACAGGGATGACACCCAGGGATGAAGGATCATCCTCTCCCTCCACCCATCCCTCGCTAAGCGAACTCTGGATCCTTCCCCAGCCTTGGGTCACCTCCCAGCGGCTCCCGGTGCCGCCGAACCCCGCGGCTCGGGGAGAGGCTGGGATGGACCCGCGGCCCCCGCAGGGAGCGGGGATGGCAGCGCCGCTCTGGCGTGGCACTGAATGGCACGGCATGGCACGGCATGGCACGGCACGGCATGGCACGGCACGGCATGGCACGGCATGGCACGGCATGGCATAGCACGGCACAGTATGGCATGGCATGGCAAGGCACGGCATGGCACGGCACGGCATGGCACTGCATGGCTTGGCACGGCACTGCACGGCACGGCACGGCATGGCACGGCATGGCATGGCCCTGCACGGCATGGCACGGCACGGCATGGCATGGCATGGCATGGCATGGCATGGCACGGCATGGCACTGCACGGCACGGCACGGCACGGCAAGGCACGGCATGGCATGGCCCTGCACGGCATGGCCCTGCACGGCATGGCACGGCACGGCCCCGCACCGCACCCCGCCAGCCTGGCAGGCTCCGGCAGGCGGGAGGTGCCGAGCCAGCTCTGCTTTTCCAGCCAATTAAAGGAGAAGGAGAGAAACAAAGAAGGAAACGGGAGCTCGGCTGGAAGCGGGCTCCGGCAGGCGGGGGGGGCACGGAGCGTCCCTGTCCCCGGCCCGCTGCGGGGCTGAGCACGGAGGGCGCGGTGGGGTCGCCGGTCTGGGATGGAGAAGGAGCTCCAGGAAAACCATCCCGAGCCAGAGCCTGAGCATGGCCATGGACACGGAGCGGGGCGGCCAAGGGACACGGGACAGCAGCTGGACAGAGCTGGCCTGACAGCTGCCAGCAGTGCGTGTCCCCATATCCTGGTGTCCTGATGTCCCAATATCCTGGTGTCCTGATATCCCAATATCCCGATATCCCCATATCCCAATGTCCCAATGTCCTGATATCCCAATATCCCGATATCCCCATATCCCAATATCCTGATGTCCTGATATCCTGATATCCCAGTGTCCTGATACACCAATATCCCAATATCCCAATATCCCGATGTCCCGATATCCCAATGTCCTGATATCCCGATATCCCAGTGTCCTGATACACCAATATCCCGATACCTCAATGTCCCTCCCAATATCCCGATATCCCAATGTCCCAATATCCCAATATCCCGATGTCCCGATATCCCAATGTCCCAATGTCCCAATATCCCAATATCCCGATATCCCAATGTCCCAATATCCCAATGTCCCGATATCCCGCACCATGTCACCAGGGCTGGCCCAGCCCAGCAGCACAGCTGTCCCCACCCCTGCAGGCTGCCGAGGAACAAATGCTGAGGCTCCCACACCCCCTGCCCGAGCAGGGCAGCGCCACGCCGGGTCCCTGCCCCCATCCCACCCCTCAGCATTCCCATTTCCCACAGAGAGGGCGAATCCCACACACGCGGGGCACAGAGAGGGGTTGGTGTCTCCCAGCTGCTGGGAAAACCAGCAAAACCCCGGGGTTTGGGTTTGATCCCACCTCATTATCACGAACATCTGCAGGTGGCCCCTCCCGAGGCGGGGCACGGCCGCTGGGGGTTTGGCAAGAGGGTTTTTTCAGGGAAAACCCATAAATGGCAAAATGTGGCACGTGCTGCTTGTCCCCAGGACTGGGGTCAGCCAGCACTCACAGCACGGCCTCACCGGGGGGAAGGAGCCTGGGGGGTGTTTGAGTGCTCCAAAGCAGCTCCTGTGGTGTCACGGCCCCAAAAGCAGCTTCCCAACCTGGCTCAGGGGCGGGCTGGAGCGGGCAGGGCTGGGCAGGGCCCCTCTGGATCAGGGACCTTGCGCCCAGTGGGTGCCAGCTGCACCTGGGGACATCCAGAGCATCCCCGGGACCGGGGGACAAGGGAGCAGGTCATGGATCTTGGGGAACCAGCTGGGTGTGAAAGGTGCCCATGAGGGGACACTGGCACACAGGGAGCCTTGGGAAGGTGCCCAAGGGGTGACAGTGGCACACAGGGAGCCATGGGAAGGTGGCAGTGAGGTGACAGTGGCACACAGGGAGCCATGGGAAGGTGCCCAAGGGGTGACAGTGGCACACAGAGAGCCATGGGAAGGTGGCAGTATGGTGACAGTGGCACACAGGGAGCCATGGGAAGGTGCCCACGAGGGGACAGTGGCACACAGGGAGCCATGGGAAGGTGGCAGTGAGGGCACAGTGGCACACAGAGAGCCATGGGAAGGTGCCCAAGGGGTGACAGTGGCACACAGAGAGCCATGGGAAGGTGCCCAAGGAGTGACAGTGGCACACAGAGAGCCATGGGAAGGTGGCAGTGAGGTGACAGTGGCACACAGGGAGCCATGGGAAGGTGCCCAAGGGGTGACAGTGGCACACAGAGAGCCATGGGAAGGTGGCAGTGAGGTGACAGTGGCACACAGGGAGCCATGGGAAGGTGGCAGTGAGGTGACAGTGGCACACAGGGAGCCATGGGAAGGTGCCCAAGGGGTGACAGTGGCACACAGGGAGCCATGGGAAGGTGGCAGTGAGGTGACAGTGGCACACAGGGAGCCATGGGAAGGTGGCAGTGAGGTGACAGTGGCACACAGGGAGCCATGGGAAGGTGTCCGTGAGGGGACAGTGGCACACAGGGAGCCATGGGAAGGTGCCTGGGCTGGGCAGGGAGGACCAGCCAGAAATGGTGGCATCACCACAGGACGTCACCACGCTGCTGTTGAAGGGACAGCAGGGCCCAGGCTGGCCAGGGGGGCTCAGCTGAGCCGTGCCCTCCCTGGGCAGCCCCACACACACCAGTGTGACCCCAGCCCCCTGACTGGGCACACTGGGGGCACAGCTGTCCCCACCTGCAGGACAGAGGGCCCAGGGCCAGCTGGGTGGGGGGACACGAGCCTGCCATGCCATCCCCATGTCGGGTGGAGCAGAGGAGGGGAGCAGGGATGGGGTCAGGGGTCATCCCCCCTCCCTGAGGCTCCTTCCCAAACCTCAGCTCTGCCTGGTCCAGGTGCTGGGTCACCTCAGGGTGGCCTTGGTCACCCCAGGGGACACCTGGGTGGCACTGCCACCTCCAGTCCCCTGGGGCTGGCCCAGCACAGGGCCATGGGTGGGCACCCAGACCCCTCAGCCCGGGGTGAGGAGCTGAGGGTTGGGGGGATCTCCCCATGGAGGGGGGTGGAAGCTGCTGCCTCCAAATCCAGGAAGGAGCTCTGGAGAGCATCCCAAAGGATGAGCTGGTTCAGGGTGAGCCTGGAGTGGGAAGGGGAAGGTCCCTGGTAAGGGATTGGAGCCTTTGGGGACGCCAACAGCACCAGGACACACGGGGACAAGGTGGAGGGGACAGCCTGACCCGAATTAGCGGCACAAAGTTGCTCTGGGTGTGAGCAGGAGCTGCTCTCCCAGCCCAGGAGCTCGCACCTATTCAGCCTTCCCTGATTAAAACCTCTCTGATTTGGGATATCTCGGGGAGTAATCAGCACCAAACCTGCCTGGGAGCTGAGCAGTGAAAAGGAACGTGACCAACAGCCGGGAAACTCCTGCACACCTGGAAAAGCCCCGCTGGATTTATCCTGGATCAGGTGAGTGTGAAACGCCAAGCGAGACTCCACAGCCCAAAGCGAGGGGACAGCTGGGGACACGGAGGCCGTGGGGGGACTCCAGCCTGGGGATGATCCCACTCTGCTGCCCAGGGCTGAGCCCCGGCTTCAAACCTTCCCCATCGCCCCTCGTGTGCCCCATCCGAACGCGGGGACCCCTCCCCACCCGCTGCCTTCTGGAGGATGAAGGATGAGCAAGAGCCGGGAAGAAAGTGCCTGTCAGCAGGATGCCACCATCATCTCCAGAGGGCTCTGAGCCCGTTTCCATCGCCGCGTCCATCCATCCATCAGCCCCGTCCCCGGGGACAGCACGAGCTGACCCCACAGATTTCAGCAGTCCCTCCCTGCTCTCCTCGCCCGGCACGGCGGCGGGGGCAGGTAGGAGGCTGCTGATTCTCCATTAACGCACCACCCTGCCGGGATAATTAATCGCAACCTCGCTGGTTTGAGCAGAACCCCCCCGGATCCCCCCCGCGCTCCCTTCGCCGGCTCCTCGGGCACAGCCTGATGAAGATTGATTCGCGGGCGGCGGCAAGCGCGGCACGGAATTGTCACGAAACCCTACAAATGAAACCCCACAACCCCGTGAAAATCAACCCTCTCCTCTCTCCCTGCCGCCACAGCCCGGTGCCCCCACCGCGGGCAGGTGGGTCCCGCTCAGGAGCAGCGGAGTTTCCAAAGTGCTGCCGGCGGCTCCAAGTTTCCCTCTCGCCCCGACTCAGGGGACCAGCACCCCGAGACGCATCCGTGGAGTCACCAGAATGGGAAACCGCGGGCGGGAGTGAACTCGGAGGGGAGAGATTGCAGTTGGGAACAAAGCTCACACCTGCTGGAGACGCAACCTCGGCACTGACAGCGCAGGGAAGGGGTCCCCATCCACCTCCCCGGCCAGCGCCGGCTTGAGGCAGGAGATGAGGGCGGCATTGCCTGTCTTTCAGATCAGCATTTTCTCTTTTCTGTAGGTTTTTTTCGGGTGATGGTGAAGCATCCCCGAGCTGGTCCCAACACAAGGTCACCGCCGAGGCGGCGTGGGGAGCGCTGACAGGCAGCATCTCGCACAAAGCAGCCCCGGCATGCCGATGAGCCTTACCAGCTGCAGGCAGCAGAATCCCACCAGCGTGCATCGCCCGTTGCATCTCCCCATGGCTCCCCAGCCGGATCCTCGGGGCTCCCTCACCGTGGCCTCGCTCCGCCGCCGCGCTCCAGCTCCTCACCAGCCGCCCCTTGGCCACCCGGGCAGCGTCACGGGGGCTCCAGCACCATGTCCCGCTCAGCCAGCCCCGCCGGCTCAGCACAGCGGCGGGCTGGGCTCGGCGTGGGGCATCGCCCCCTTCTCCCTCCGCCCCCCGCCCCGCTACAGCCCGCTCGGGCGGCGCGGGGGCCGCGGGGCCGCGCAGCCCTGGCCGCCCATGCCCGGCGCGGCGCGGAGCCGTGCGCTCTCCGCTATTGTCTCCCGCACAGCCGCGCTCCGCGCCCCGGGCGGGCGGGGCCGGGCGGCGCGGCCGGAACAAGGCGGGACGCGGCAGGCGGCGGGGCGCGGCGGGCGGCGCGGCCGGGCGGGGCGGGGGCGGGCGGGCACGCGGCGCCGCGCCGAGCCCTTGGCGGCCTCCGGGGGCGCGGGCAGCGCGGCCCCTCCGCCGCACCGCGGGCCCCGCCTGGCCTCATCCTTATCCTTAATCATCAGCGTTTGTCTTTTCAATCGCAGATTTTTGTTATTATTCTTTTTTTTCGCCTCCGGAGCCCGGTGCGGCTGGGTGAGACCCTGGGGAAGGGCTGAGAGATGCTCCCCCCGTATCCCCCCCGTATCCCTCCCGCATCCCCCGGCCCTGCGGCCCTTGGGCGGCGCCTGGACCCGCAGCACGGGGACCCCGCCGCCTCCGCCGGGGTGGCCATGCCCGCGCAGCAGCTGCGCTTGCGGGAGGACAGATGGCCGAGCCCGGCGGGAGCGCCCCGCATCCCCCCGCAGAGCCCCGCTCCGCAGAGCCCCGCTCGGCACACGCGGCTGGGGCCAGCGGCGAGTGCCTGGGCAGGGAGGTGGGTGCAGACAGGCCTGATACGGCCCCTCACCGCCACCCACCCGCTCGCCTTTGTTCTGTTTTCACAGCACACCTTCGGGGACATCGCAGAGCGCGAGGAATCCCCGGGATGCTGCTTCCCCAGCGCTTTAGAAACCTCTGGCTGAAATGGTGCCTGGCAGAAGCACTTGGAAACAGTTTGTTGCTTTTAATTTCCATGATTTCTTAATCCTCAGCGCCGAAGGAAGCATCTCCTAAACCCGCCCCACACAGCCTTAGGTGTCAGAGCATCCACACGGCATCCGGGGGATGAAGCTGCATTTGTGTGTGTGGTCCAAACCCACCCAAGCTTGCCAGGGCTCATCCCTGTGCGCTGCTGGCACCAGCCTGCAGCACCTCCCACACCTGGAGCTTCTCCTTCATCCTCCACGACGGGGATTTCTGTCCCCCCGGGGCTGTTCCGTGTTCCCGGGGGCGTTTGGGGAGGCTGAGGCTGAAGGAGGGGGCTTTGCAGGAAACGCTTGGCTTTTGTGCATTCAGACACACTCAGGGCAAAGATGCAGCGGGCTCCTCGAGGGATGCTCTGAACCGGGCTCCTGGGAGCAGGAGCAGACTCAGACCTGGTTTATTCCCCCCTGGCCTGGCTCAGTGACCTCCACCAGCCCTGGGTATTCCCACACCTCCCTGCAGGCTGCCAGGATCCCAGATGTGGAGCTGGGACACCCCCACCGTGGCTGGGCCATCCCTCCCAGCTCTCCTGGCTCTGGGGTCCCCAGGTTTCCCCTGGGACAGGTCCCATCACCTTCATCCTGCTCTGTCCCGGGCTCCTGGCACAGCCACAGCTCCAGGATTCAGCTTTGGGCTCCTCTGGGGTTAAACACAGCAGAAATTTGGAGCAGAGGGGTTGGGATCCCCTCACAGGTCAAAAAATGATAAGGACCAAAGCACCCCACAGCATCTCCTTGGGCGGGCAAATCTGCCCAGCTCAGCCCTCCTGCAGCCCCAAAAACACCAGGGAAAGGCAAAATGCTCTGATGGGAAATCATAAATTCCCATCCAATGGCACCGAGGTCCCGCCTGGCTCCCGAGCAGGTGGAGTTTTGCAAAGAATCAATTTTAGATTATAAAAAGGTCAATAAACCCTGTCATGGAGCTTCCCTGGAAGGAGAGGAGACAACTTCATCCAGGAGAGGTGGGGAACGAGCCCAGGGCTTTGTGCTTTGCTCTGCTCAGAACCTGCCACCCCACACCCCTCACCCTGGGGTTGGTGTCTAAGAAAAAGCCCCAGTGGCCAAAATTACAGAGAAAATATCAGGAGGAAATCCAAAAAGGGTTTTATCATTAATGGGGGGGATGGGAAATGGGAGGGAGCCATCAGGATCTGTGCTTTGATCCCCATCTGTGCCCCTGTTGTGCCTCAGTTTCCCCAACACCCCTGGGGGGGTCAGAACCTCATCCCAAATCTCCCATGGGACGGAGAAGGGAGAGGAATGACCCCATCAAGGCTGAGACTCCATTTCTCTGCCACCCCACACGCCGTGGTGGGGTGACAGGGCTGTCCCCTGTCCCCCATGGCCACCTGGCTCTGGCAGGGGCTGGATCTGACCCAGCTGAGCTCTGCACCCCCAGGGCAGGAGCAGCCAGATGGGATCTCTTCCCCAGGTACACAAAATCCTCTCTTTCCACTAAACCCGAGTGTTTGAAGTCAAAAACCATCTGTATCTTTATGCCAGAGAGAGCTCTCCCTGCCAGGGGTATAAACAGAACACAGAGACATCAGGTTTTTTTCACTAAACTGATATTTTTACACCAAAGTCAGGTTTTTGTCTGTATGGGCAGGGCTGGAGCAGCCTGGGGACAGAGACATCCCAGTCCCAGGGCCAGGGATGCTCTGGCTTTGGGTCCAGGGATGGTCCAGTCCTGGGGTAAAGGGATGGCCCAGCTCGGGGTCAGGAGTGCTCCAGCCATGGGGTGAGGGATGCTCCATCCCTGGGGGCAGCCTGGATACCAGGGATGTCCCAGGTTTGGGATCAGGGATGTCCCAGTCCTGGGGTCACTTTGCTCCAGCCCTGACTCCTGGTGTCTTCCAGGGTCAGGTCAGGAATGTTCCATGCCCAGGGTCATAAATGCCCCAGTCCTGGGGTCAGGGATGCTCCAAACCTGGATCCAGGGATGTCCCAGACACAGGGATCAGCAATTCTCCATCCCTGGGGTCACAGAGGCCGTGGTTGTGGGGTCAAGGACCCTCCATCCCTGGGGTCAGTGACACTCCAGCCGTGGATACCAGACATGGGATCAAGGATGTCCCAGTCGTGGGGTCAAAGATGCTCCAGCCCTGAGTTAGGGATGCCCCAGAGTCAGGGCCAGGAATGCTCCATCCCTGGGCTCAGAGAGGCCCTGGGCAAGGGATGCTCCATCCCTGGGGTGGTAGAGACCTTGGTTGTGGGGTCAAGGATGCTCCAGCCCTGGGGTCAAGGATATTCCATGCCTGGGGTCAAGGCTGCTCCAGCCCTGACTCCAGGATGTCCCAGGCCCAGGATCAGGGCTGCCCCACCCCTGGCTCCAGCCCAGCTCCAGGCTGGACAGGGCTTGGAGCACCCTGGGATGGTGGGCAGGGGTGACGTGAGATGAGCTTTACGTCCCTGCAACCAAACCACTCCGGGATTCCGTGAGTCTGTGACTTCCCCAGCCACCTCCAGGAAGAAACACACATTTATTTAAGCAACCTTTCCCCAATTTGAAGACAATTAGCCCCCAGCTGCCAGTCACCAGCAGCTCTGAGGATCCCAGGTAATGGATTGGGCTCAGGCGGCTGTTGGAGAATTGATGGATGAGGCAAAATGAGTTCCCACCATTCCTTCTCTGTTGTTATCTTATCTCTGTGCTGGGGAGAAGGGCAGCACATCACAGGATCCATCATCATCATTTCGCCTTTGTAGCTCGCAAAATTCATAATTAACAAAAAATTTCTCTTCACTTGCTCATGTAATTTAATTAGCTTCCCATTAAACGCAGACTAAACAGCATCTCTTCCCCACCAGAGCAAATAATTGTTTTCCATTCTCTCAGAAACCGTCGTTGGAACTCTCTGAATTCCTTGGGGAGCAGCAGTGGGAAAAGGTGGGGAAAGGGAGGGAAAAGCTGCAGGAAGGACAGGACGGAATGAGAGGGGGCGGGGCAGGGCCGGAGCTGCCTTTGGCTGAGCCGGGATGTCCCGGGATGTCCCGGGATGTCCCCACTGAGCCCACAGGGGGTGCTGGATCCATCCCGCTGCACCCCCGGAGCTCTGGGCGCTGCCTCCGCCTCCCCCCGGGAGCTCTTGGGGGTGCTGGCGTTGCCAAAGGGTCACGGACCGGGATGGGGACGGGGACAGGGATGGGGACACTGCCCAGGGCCCCCTCGGGGTCACTTCCAGCCCCCCAGGCCGGGGATCAGCCCCCCCTGCCAGCCCAGCTCCGTGGAACTGGGGCTGTTTATCCGGATCCCAGGAAAGATTTAATTTCCAGTGGAAATCTCTCAAGCAAATTCCTCCCTCGGAGGAATAAACCTGGTTAAGGAAACAATTTGCTCTGCGCTCAGATGAAGCTCGAATGCTTTGCTGCTGCCATGGCCCAGGGCTGGCTTGGATCTGCTGTGGGATGGGAGCCAGGAGAGCCCTGGGCTGCCCTGGCTGCATCTGGGACCAGTGGGAACAGGGGGACTGGCCCCAAATCCCCCTTAATGCTATTGAGAACCTGTGGAAATGGGGGAAACTGGCCCCAAATCTCCCTGGGTGCAACTGGGAACCAGCAGGAATGAGGGGGACAGGCCCCAAATCCCTCTGGGTGCATCTGGGACCAGTGGGAACAGAGGAGGACTGGCCCCAAATCTCCCTGGATGCTGCTGGGAGCCAGTGGAAACGGAGGAAACTGGACCCAAATACCCCTAGGTGCATCTGGGACTAGTAGGAACAGGGGGGCCTGGCCCCAAATCCCCCTTAAAACTATTGAGAAGCAGTGGAAATGGGGGAAACTGGCCCCAAATCCCTCTGGATTCTCTGCTGCCCAGCACAGGGCACTGTCCTGTCCCCAAGGGGTGGTGGCAGTGCTGGCCCTGGCACCTCTGGGTGGTCACTGCCAGCCCTCCATGGTGGGTTCCTGCCCTCCAAGGTGGGTTCCTACCCTCCATGGTGGGTTTCAGCTCTCCAAGGTGGGTTTCAGCTCTCCAGGGAGGGTTCCAGCTCTCCAAGGAGGGTTCCTGCCCTCCAGGTTCTGTTCCAGACCTCCATGATGGGTTCCAGCTCTCTGTGGTGGGTTCCAGCCCTCCATGGTGGGTTCCAGCTCTCCAAGGTGGGTTCCAACCCTCCATGGCGGGTTCCAGCTCTCCATGTTGTGTTCCTGCCCTCCAAGGTGGGTTCCAGCCCTCCATGGTGGGTTCCAACCCTCCAAGGTGGGTTCCAGCCCTCCATGGTGGGTTCCAGCTCTCCAAGGTGGGTTCCAACTCTCCATGGTATGTTCCAGGTCTCCATGGTGGGTTCCAACCCTCCATGGTGGGTTCCAGCCCTCCATGGTGGGTTCCAGCTCCCCAAGTTGGGTTCCAGCTCTCCAAGGTGGGTTCCAGTTTCTCCCAGACCAACTTTCCTCCCTCCCAGGGGCTGGGACAGGGACCCATGGTCCAAGGGGTGGGCACTGTCCAACCCAGGCTGCAATGAGCACTGAAACCTTGAGCTGCCCCACCCTGTGTCCCTCCTCGCTGCCCACCAGGAACAAAGGGTTAATTCCTCATTATAAATGATTATTTAATTCCTTGGCACTGGGAATGGGCACAGCGCTGGGATGGGCACAGGGCCCTGGGCTGCGTGCTCAGTGCTGGGGGCAGCGTGCCAGGGGCAGCTGGGCATGGGCAGGGAGTGCCCACAGGGCTGCCCAGCCCTGGCTCTGTCCATCCTGGTGAGGCTCTGTCCATCCAGCCCTGCTCTGTCCATCCAGGGTGTGGTTCTGTCCATCCTGGGTGTGGTTCTGTCCATCCTGGTCAGGCTCTGTCCATCCAGCCCTGGCTCTCATTCTGCCCATCCTGGTCTGGTTCTGTCCTTCTAGGTCAGGCTCTGTCCATCCAGGCCTGCTCTGTCCATCCTGATCTGGCTCTGTCCATCCAGGTTGGGCTCTGTCCATCCAGGCCACGCTCTGTCTGTCCAGGTCAGGTTCTGTCTGTCCAGCCCTGCTCTGTCCATGCAGGTCTCTCTCCATCCTCCTGCTCAGGGATTTGCCCTTAATCCGGATCATTTCCCGATCTGGGTCACGGCTCTGTGTCCCTCGTGCCCAGGCCAGGGGGGTGTCTGGGCACAGGGGGTGACACCCAGGGTGACACTCAGGGACCCCAGGGTGGGGTGTGGATCCATCCACCCCCCTGCCCGGCACCAGGAGCCCCAGGACTGCCCACAACTCAGGGCAGGGGAGCGATGATGCCCCTCCCTCAGCTCCCTGCTGGTTCCTGGGGCGGGAATTAGGAATAAAACCCTTTTTTGGTTCCTTTCAAGAAGCAGGACTCAGTAAGGCTCAGGATTGCTGTCACAGATCAGCCCCAAGGGTCTCTACCCTCTAGCACTTGGGTGTAGATCCAAATAAACCCATAAACCCTTGGGATTATAATTAAATAGGCTCTAATTAAACCCTAAATCTGCGGGGCAGCCCCTCCCCAGCCAGGGGCAGAGGAAGGGGCTCAGCCCTGGGCACGAGGCTCCCACTGTGGGGTGGCCAGGGTCCCTCCTGGCAGTAAAAACACCCCTAAAATAATAAATAAATAAATAAATAATAGCAATAAAGAATTAATAAATGAAAATAAAATAAAAATAAGAAAATAATAAAATAAATAAAAGTAAAAGTAAATAAAATAAAGTAATAAAAGTAAACAATTTTTTAAAAAAGTAAATAAAATAACCCTCCCATGCCTCCAGCCCTGCCTGCCCCTTTCCAGGGAGGGCTTTGTCTGCCTGGAGCTGCTCACCCATCGGGATCTGGAGATGGATCTGCCTGAGCAGCACCTCCCTGAGGGCTCCTGTCACTCATCAACCGAGGGCAGGGACCATGGGACACCCCAGGGGACCAGGGACAGCCCCAGGGCTGCAGCAGCCACTCCCCCTGGGGCCAGGGAAATGATGGGAGGGGGATGTGGGCAGCTGCCAGGAGCTGGAGAATCCTGGACTTGGGAGAGGGACTGGGGACAAGGATGGAGGGACAGGAGCCAGGGAATGGCTGCCAGTGCCAGAGGGCAGGGCTGGATGGGATCTTGGCAATTGGGAATTGTTCCCTGGCAGGGTGGGCAGGGGCTGGGCTGGAATTGCCAGAGCAGCTGTGGCTGCCCCTGGAGCCCTGGCAGTGCCCAAGGCCAGGCTGGGCATTGGGGCTGGCAGCACCTGGCACAGTGGGAGCTGTCCCTGCCACGGCAGGGGGGGCACTGGATGAGGTTTAATCTCCCTTCCAACCCAAACAATTCCAGGAGTTTGGTGATTCCACCAATGATTCCATCACTCCACCTCAATGATTTCTCTGGTTACCTACAGGTGAGGACCTGGATTGAAAACTGGAGAACAGAAAAGTAACCAGAGTGTCTCAGGTTGGAAATGGGGTGTGTGTGCTCTATTCCTATCTGATGGGGCAGCTCTCTGCTGTTCTTGGGGCAGTTTTCTTGATCTCTCCCACAGCCAATCCTCCCTCCAGGAGATCTCTGCTGTCCATGGCCACTGAGTGTCCCTGCAGGGCTGATCCAATTCCAGCATCCCATGGGGAGATGCTGCACCCAGGGGAGGAGCCAAGCATTCCTACCTGGATCCAATCTGAGCCTGGAGCAGCACAGCAGCCTTTGCCCCCTGCATTGCCAGAGGAGCAGCTTTCTGCTGCCCTGCATTGCCAGAGGGAGCCCAGGCCCATCTGCAGCAGCCCTGGAGCTGCAGAGGAAAACTCCCCCCTTGTGCAGGATCCCTGCTCCAGCAGCAGCACAGCTGGCACTGCAGGAGGGCTGAGCCCCCATGGGATGGGGCTGTGCCACCCCTGAGCCACAGCGTGCCAGGGCCTGCTCTCACTCTGGCAGGCTTTGTTTGCACTATTGCATTGGTATTTTTAATTTCCCTAATAAAGAACTGTTATTCCTGCTCCCATATCTTTGCCTGAGAGCCCCTTAATTTCAGAATTACAATAATTCAGAGGGAGGGGGTTTGCATTTTCCATTTCAGGAGAAGTTCCTGCCCTCCTCAGCAGACACCTGGCTGTTCAATCCAAGACACAGAGCAATAAACCGCAGGCACTGAGCTGTGTAAAAAAAGCCATTTATTGCAGTTTTAACTGTATCAAAAAACCTCCAAAGGAAACAGGACAGGGATATACAGGCCACGTGTGGAACTGAACCAAAAGTTCTCAATTTCAAGGGATCTGCAGAAGGGTTTCACTGTCAGTGGCACAGCCAAAACGCAATTCCTTTCAATTCCAAGTTTTCCTGCCTCCCAAAGAAAGGGGAGGTGGAAAAAGCTGCCCAGTGAGGTGTGGGGAGGGGACAGCCTGCACTGGGGCTGTCACACCGAGCTCTGGCACCTGCTGCACTGGGAGGGGAAGCACCCAGCTCCTGCCAAGGCAGCACCGAGGCACAGATCCAGCAGCTCCTGGGGCATCACTGGATCTCCCCCATGTAGAGCCTTTTGTCACTGGATGCAGAGAGAACTGAGGGGCAAGGAAAGAAAGGAATAAAGAAATGAAAACAATATAAACGTTATAATATAAAAAATTTAAATAAAAATATAAAACATAAAAGATAAAAACTGGATACAGAAATTACAACAGAATATAAAACCCAAACGAGAATATAAAAATTAGAGTATGAAAACTGAAATAGAACACAAAAATTAAAATGCAAAAACTGAAATAGAAAACAAAAGTTAAAATAGAATATAAAAACTGAAATAGAATGCAAAAATTAAAACGGAATACAAAAATTAAAATCGAATATGAAAAAGGAAATGGAATGCAAAAATTAAAATGGAATATAAAAACTGAAATAGAATGCAAAAAAAAAACAGAATATGAAAACTGAAACAGAATACAAAAATTAAAATAGAATACAAAACCTGAAATAGAATACAAAAATTAAAATAGAATATAAAAACTGAAACAGAATACAAAAATTAAAATAGAATACAAAACCTGAAATAGAATACAAAAATTAAAATAGAATACGAAAAGTCAAATAGAATGCAAAAATTAAAACAGAATATAAAAACTGAAATAGAATATAGAAATTGAAATACAAAAACTGAAATAGAATGCAAAAAAATAGAATACAAAAACTAGGATATGAAAACTGAAATAGAATACAAAAATTAAAATACAAACACTGAAATAGAGTACAAAAATTAAAATCTAATATGAAAACGGAAAAAGAATACAAAAAGTAGAATATAAAAATTGAAATAGAATACAAAAATGACACCAGTGGTTTGAGACCTCCCTGAGGTCACAGCCTAAGCTTCTCAGTTTTTTGGAAGCCAAATCTCAGTTGCTTCCCATGGCAGCCATGAACAGCTTTGTGCCACAGAGCCCTGGCTGTGCCACCGAGCCCACCCCGAGCTGCCACCCACTGTCCCTGAGCTGCTGGCTATGGCTGAGCTGGAAGAGAGGAGGATGGACAGCCCTGCAGGGCTCCTGGGGGGGTTCCCATGGATGAACCCCCTGCAGGGCTCCCCAGTGGGGTTCCCATGGATGAACCCCCCTGCAGGGCTCCTGGGGGGGTTCCCATGGATGAACCCCCTGCAGGGCTCCTGGGGGGTTCCCATGGATGAACCCCCTGCAGGGCTCCCCAGTGGGGTTCCCATGGATGAACCCCCTGCAGGGCTCCTGGGGGGGTTCCCATGGATGAACCCCCCTGCAGGGCTCCCCAGTGGGGTTCCCATGGATGAACCCCCTGCAGGGCTCCTGGGGGGTTCCCATGGATGAACCCCCTGCAGGGCTCCCAGGGGGTTCCCATGGATGAACCCCCTGCAGGGCTCCCAGTGGGGTTCCCATGGATGAACCCCCTGCAGGGCTCCGTGGGGGTTCCCATGGATGAACCCCCGGCAGGGGCTCCTGGGGGTTCCATGGATAACCCCCGCAGGGCTCCTGGGGGTTCCCATGGATGAACCCCCCTGCAGGGCTCCCCAGTGGGGTTCCCATGGATGAACCCCCCTGCAGGGCTCCCCAGTGGGGTTCCCATGGATGAACCCCCCTGCAGGGCTCCTGGGGGGGTTCCCATGGATGAACCTCCCTGCAGGGCTCCCCAGTGGGGTTCCCATGGATGAACCCCCCTGCAGGGCTCCCCAGTGGGGTTTCCAGCCCGGGCTCTGCCAGCTCCGGGTTCCACTAGAGGGCACATGTGGCCAGGAAAGCGTCCCCAGGACAGCATTGCCTGGGAGCAGGGAAAACCCAGTGGCTCCCAGCTGCCACCAGCCCTGAGTCACAGCCAGGGGATCCTTGAGCTTGGGGAACACCTCGAGACCATCACACCCAACTGCCAGCCTGGCAGCACCCCAGGGTCACCCCTGCCCACCAGTGCCACATCCCCAGGTGCCCTGAACTCCTCCAGGGATGGGGACTCCACCACCAGGGCTGGACACTGGGCACGGGTCAGAAGGACCAATTCTGATGTCTTTGTGGAATTATAAAATCATCAGGGGTGGGAAACCACTCTGAGATCATCGAGACCAACCTTTAACCCAGCCCTGTCCCCAAACACCACACCCACAGGGCTTCTAAATCCCTCCAGGGACGGGGATCCGCCCCTGCCCTGGGCAGCTGTCCCAGGCTGGACACCCTTTCCATGGAGAATTCTTCCCAAAAATCCCCTTTGAGCCTGCCCTGGCCCAGCCTGAGGCCGTTCCCTCTGCTCCTGTCCCTGTTCCTGGAGCACAGCCCGACCCCCCCGGCTGTCCCCTCCTGGCAGGAGCTGTGCAGAGCCACAAGGGCCCCCTGAGCCTCCTTTGCTCCAGGCTGAGCCCCTTCCCAGCTCCCTCAGCCTCTCCTGGGGCTCCAGACCCTTCCTCTCTTCAGGGAATTCCCAAGAATGACCAGAAGACACCAGCAGTGATTTAATCCCTGTCCAGGAGAGCTCTGGGGGTTTCTGCACCAATTCCCAGCCCAGTGTTTGTCTCCCTGCACAGCCTGGCTGCCTGTGCAGGTGAGAATCCTGCAGGGATTTATGGATTAACATCCCCAGGAGTTCCCAGCCAGCAGCTGCACGACTCAATGGGTTTTTAGTAGGAGTTTTTTAATTGTTATTTGCGATGGATGAGCCAAGAGGAGTTGAGCACAGGATCCCACACCCAGAGAGGAGCTGGCTCTGCTCCAGCACAGCCCAGCCCAGCAGAGCTGAGGGTACCCAGAGCTCCCTGCCCCTTGCTTTGCCTTTGGGGATGACTGTTGGGAATTTTGGGCTGCTGACCAGGCCAAGGTGAGCGTTTCCATGGAAACACAGCACCCTGCAGTCCTGCCCAGCCCATGCTGGACCAGGAGATGGGAATGGAGCCTGGTCCCAGCTTCAAATGGCTCTGAAAAGCCACCTGAGCTCTGCATCAGCCAGCTCTGAGTGTGGTGCCACCTCTGAACAGGGCCCAAACCCACTGCACCCAGAGCTTCCTTTGGGTGGGATTTTGAGAAGGAATTGTTCCCTGGCAGGGTGGGCAGGGGCTGGGCTGGAATTGCCAGAGCAGCTGTGGCTGCCCCTGGAGCCCTGGCAGTGCCCAAGGCCAGGCTGGGCATTGGGGCTGGCAGCACCTGGCACAGTGGGGAGCTGTCCCTGGGCTGCAATGAGCTGCCATTGAAGATCCCTTCCCACCCAAAGCACTCTGGCATTCCCATTCCTGAATCCAGGATGGAAACCAGCACCAAACCCCATTGCAGCAAATGGAGAAAGGAAAGGAAAGAATGATTTCCTGGCTGGTTCCAGGTGCCCCCGGTGCCATTTGCCACAGGGGGTTCGTAGCCTGGCAAGGCCTGGTTCGAGAGGTTTGGGCTGTGCCAGGGTGCCCAGAGCAGCTGTGGCTGCCCCTGGAGCCCTGGCAGTGCCCAAGGCCAGGCTGGAGCACCTGGCACAGTGGGAGCTGTCCCTGCCATGGCAGGGGTGGCACTGGGTGGGATTTCAGGTCCCTTCCCAACCCAAACCATTCTGGGATATGATTTTCTGATTCTCTTTGGCTTCCTACAGCTTTTGGAGAAGTTAGGACCCCCCCAGGCTCCCAGGTGATCCATATCCTGATAGAATCACCACACATGGTTATACCCCTGGCATCCCAGCCATTCCAGACCTGTTCCTCATGGCCCCAGGAAGGCTGGACAAGCCCTGGGCAGTGGCAGCCACTCCCACCCTGCTGCCCTCTGGGGGTCCCCAGCCCAGTCCCAGAGTCCCTGTGCTCAGCCCAGGGTGCCCCCACCCAACTGGAGATGAGCAAGCAAGACTCCGCCACCCCTAAACCTGATAACTGGCAATTCTGAGGTCACTTCCCAGAGGATCAGCAGCTCAGTGAGCCCTGGAGCTGCTGCCCTGGCAGGGGGGAGCACTTACTGATGGGTTCCTCGGGGTGGAAGGCCAGCTCATTGACAGAGCCAGCATGGCCAGGCAGCTTGTACAGGATCCTCCTGGAGGTGGTGTCCCACACGTACACAAACCTGCAACAGAGTCCTGCTGAGGGCAGGCACGGGCCAAGGAAAACGCCTGTGCCCCCAGATGGTTCTGTGTCACCCCCTGATTGTTTCAGATTTTCTAAGCCTTCTGATGTTCACATTCTTGTAACAAACTTTCTCACCCACTTTCTGTTAATAATTCATTGTTTTGCATTCTTTCATGGAGGAGGAGAAATTTGATGGGCTGTTGGTTTGTCCAGTGTCATTGGAGAGGTGGCACTGTCACCCTCCAACCCACTGTCACTTCTGGAAATCTATAAATGTTGGAGTCAGAAAATAAACTTCCCTTTTCTTCACCTTGAGAGCAGCAGTGTGTGAGCTCGTGTTGTTTCGTGTCCTTTAGCAACAGTTCTGCAGCTGGAATGATCTTTGTGAGGATAAACAGGAACTCCCCAGGAGAAAAAAATGGGAAAATGCTACTCTGACAGGCCCAGGAGAGCAGAGGCTGAGCAGGGAGGAGTCAAGAGTGGCAAAAACCTCCCTGCCAACAGTGCCCCTCACCCCTCAGGGCACAGAGATGGATTTGAAAGCTGTGAGGCCAAAGAAATCCTTGATAGTGCAGGGGCAGGGAGCAAATCAGCACTGGGAATGGGGAGGAGGGGTCTCACCCCCCCAAGCAGCCCCACCCACTCTGTGCACATCCAGGCACGCCCTGGGCTGGCAGTGAGGAGCCCAGAGCCCCCCAGCCCCTGCTGCACTGCAACCCCTGCCTGCCAGCAGCTCTAAGATGGGATTTCTTCCTGCTGTGCCACATGAGGCACTTCCCAGCGTTTATTAGGGAGTGATGGGATCGTGCTGAGCCCTTTGATCGCCCTCTGCCAGGCCTCACCCACCGCTGGCTCCTGCCTGAGCCCCTACCTGGGTTGAGAACCCCCCAGGATCCTCCCCTGGGGGCACCACGCACAGCTCAGCTTTCACACTTCTCTTAGAAACAGTCTCAGAGTCAGGGAAAGTGAACCCAAAATCCCCAAATCCCAGTGTCTGCTGTGGGGAGCTCTGCTGGGACCTGCCCCAGGAGCTGCCAGAGCCCTGAGCTCCAGCAGCACCAGCAGAAAGAACCAAAAGTGACCCAAACTCCAGGAACACCTGCCCAGAACAGGGCTCAGCCTGGCCACGGGGATCCAGGCAGGAGCTGCTCTCCCAGGGCAGGGATTGCTGCTCTCCCAACCCAAGGCAGGAGCTGCTCTCCCAGGGCAGGAATGGCTGCTCTCCCAGGGCAGGAATCGCTGCTCTCCCAGGGCAGGAATGGCTGCTCTCCCAAGGCAGGAGCTGCTCTCCCCAAGGCAGGAATCCCTGCTCTCCCAAGGCAGGAATCCCTGCTCTCCCAAGGCAGGAATCCCTGCTCTCCCCAAGGCAGGAATCCCTGCTCTCCCCAAGGCAGGAATCCCTGCTCTCCCCAAGGCAGGAATCCCTGCTCTCCCAAAGCAGGAATTGCTGCTCTTCCCCCAGGGCAGGAATCCCTGCTCTCCCAGGGCAGGAATAGCTGCTCTCCCAAGGCAGGAGCTGCTCTCCCCAAGGCAGGAATCCCTCCTCTCCCCAAGGCAGGAATTGCTGCTCTCCCCCCAGGGCAGGAATCCCTGCTCTCCCAGGGCAGGAATCCCTGCTCTCCCCAAGGCAGGAATCCCTGCCTCCCCAGGGCAGGAATCCCTGCTCTCCCCAGGGCAGGAATCCCTGCTCTCCCCAAGGCAGGAATCCCTGCTCTCCCCCCAGGGCAGGAATCCCTGCTCTCCCAGGCAGGAGCTGCCTTCCCCAGGTAGGAATTCTCCCTCCCCACTCAGAGCCCAGCAGGGGCGGGGCAGTCACAGCCCCAGCTCATGCTGGGACAGCTGCCCCACTAAATCTGGGCAGGGAGAGCTCAAGTTCTGCCTCTGTGCTATCAGAAGCTCATTAATCTGGTGATTACTGCTGCTCCATGGCCTGGCCCCTGGCCTGCAGGAATTCCTGTCTCCCTGGCACTGGATTTGGGCCTGGATTTGCTCCAGGGGACATTGGTGTCCTTCACAGGGACCTTCAGACCCTGCTCTGCTTCTTCCCTCAGCCCTTTCACTCCTCAGCTCACTTTAGAGAATCTTCCATTTACAAGTCTGAGTGGTGCCAATTGATTTTTTTCTCCTTAATTAAAGCAGTTCTCATTAATGATCTCTGGAATCCCACCATGCAGGAATTTAACTGGGATTTGTGCTCCTCACCCTCCAACCCCCCACACAGACCCTGCTCTCCAAGACCCCTCCCCAAGCTTCTGCCAGGACACCCAGGGGTCCAAGCCAGTGGCAAAGGTGTCCCTGTCACCTGCTGGGGGATCCTGTGGTGGGACAGGGCAGAGCCTCAGCCAGCTTTTGACAATTATAACCAGGTTTTACAACAGTCAGATTCTCCTCCACAGACCCCAAAGCAGCAGAAACACATCCCTGTGGGAACCAGGAAAGCTCCCTGAGGGCTGTTTGGGATTTCCCACCACTACACACAGCCCTGGGCCTGGAGAGTCTGATCCAGGAATGCTGCACATGCATCAGGGGCTGCTGGGGACAGAGGGATGCAGTGGCAACTCACCTGTCAGCAGAGCCCCCTGCAATTTTGCTGCCATCTGGGGACCAGGAGCACCTCAGAAGGTTCTAAAACAAAAGAACATGCACAGACCTATTTAGTTCCTCCCTTTTCCTTGAACTCAAATCACCACGAGACTTTAACCAGCACCACTTTAATGATCTCCCTTGGAAGATGAGACGGTAATTACAGATTTTATTTTATTGTTGGAAACAGCCAGTGCCTTGTTATTTTACACAAAGTAGATGGTAAGTGTAGAAAATACTTAATTTACAACTAATTACAAATGAACTGAGCAAAGAAATCTTGTTACTGAGGCTTTAATTGGAACCCACTTTGTGGATTCATCTTTCTTTGAGTTCTTATTAAAGCCTTTCTGGTCTAAGCTTGAATTGAAAAAAAACAATTTAGAGAAAAGTTAATAGCAGAGGGAATTGAACAAGGAGTGGAACACACTCACCTTCTCAAAATTATGGACATTTCCCTGGAAAATCTTCACACATCTCTCCTTGGGGGCGAAGGGCCTCACGTCCCAGATCCGAACTGCAACAGAAGGAGGGACAGAGGCTGAGGGGACAGGGACAGGCAGCCCTGGCAAAGCCCCCGTGCCCAGGACAGGCTCCCTGACCCCCCATTCCCCAGAGGCCACGGGGAACCAGCAGCTTCCCCTGCAGGAGGCTTTGCTCTGGCAGGACAGCAGCAATGTGGGAATACAAAAACTGTGGGAATACAAAAACTTCCCAAGCTGCCATCCCAAAATGGAGCCCCAGCTCCTCACAGGAGCATTTTCCTCACCCTGACACATCCCATGGGCACGGCCCTGATGGGCTCAGCCTCACTGAGGGACACGGGGACAGACAGGGTGGCAGCTGGGCTGTCACTCCTGCTGAGGGGACACAGCCAAGCCACCTTGACACGAGCCAGAGTGCACAGATCACCTGTGCCATGGCTCTTGTCCCCAGTGTCCTGCAGGAGCTGGGCTGTCACTCCTGAGGGGACAAACCTGTGACATTGTTCTTGTCCCCAATTCCTGCAGCAGCTGGGCTGTCACTCCTGAGGGAACAAACCTGTGCCATGGCTCTTGTCCCCAGCGACCTGCAGCAGCTGGGCTGTCACTCCTGCTGAGGGGACAAATCTATGCTATGGCTCTTGTCCCCAGTGTCCTGCAGCAGCTGGGCTGTCACTCCTGAGGGGACAAACCTGTGACATCGATCTTTTCCCCAATTCCTGCAGGACAACCTGTGCCATGGCTCCTTGCAGGACAACCTGTGCCATGGCTCTTGTCCCCAGTGTCCTACAGGACAACCTGTGCCATGGCTCTTGTCCCCAATTCCTGCAGGACAACCTGTGCCATGGCTCTTGTCCCCAATTCCTACAGGATAACCTGTGCTATGGCTCTTGTCCCAATTCCTGCAGGATAACCTGTGCCATGGCTCTTGTCCCCAATGTCCTCCAGGACAACCTGTGCTAGGCTTCGTCCAAACCCCTGCAGGCAGCTGTCCTCGCTCTTGTCCCCAATGTCCTACAGGATAACCTGTGCTATGGCTCTTGTCCCTAATTCCTGCAGGACAACCTGTGCCATGGCTCCTTGCAGGATAACCTGTGCTATGGCTCCTGTCCCTAATTCCTGCAGGATAACCTGTGCCATGGCTCTTGTCCCCAATGTCCTACAGGATAACCTGTGCCATGGCTCCTTGCAGGACAACCTGTGCCATGGCTCTTGTCCCCAGTTTCTTCCCAGTTGGGACAAACCCCCTGAGGCGGCAGCTGCCTCCCCTCAAGCACCCAAATTCAGGGTTCAGCTCTGGAGCCCAGCTCCCTGCAGCCCACCCCAGCTCAGCTGTCCCAGGATGAGCAGCCTGAGGTGTCCCTGGAGGCTGAGCAGGCTGTACCTGTGTTGTCCATGGCGTTGGAGAGCAGGTAGGAGCCCTCAGAGCTGAGCGCACAAACACGTAAACCACGAACACATAAACACACAAAGTAGGTGAGCTTGTTCTGCCGCAGGTCCCACACCTGGCACACAAACACATAAACACATAAAGACATAAACACATGAACTCACAAACACACAAACTCACAAACACAGCCAGCACTGCTGCAGCTGCACAGCACCGCACAGGCTCTGATCCGCAGCTGTGGGTGCCAGCTTGATGGGTGCCACAGACAGATTTTGTGGAAAATCCTTTCGTTGGGATTTTTTCTCGTGAGAAGCTGAGAGGCCTCAGGAACAAAATGAAAACAATGATTATCTGCTGCTGTGGAATGCAACAGGTGCATCTGTGATTGGTCTCATGTGGTTGTTTCTAATCAATGGCCAATCACAGTCCAGCTGTCTTGGACTGTCTGGTCAGTCACAAGATTTTGTTACCATTCCATTCCTTTCTTTGCTAATCTGATGAAATCCTTTCTTCTATTCTTTTAGTATAGTTTTAAGATATCAATTTCTTTTAATATAATATATACCATAAAATAATAAATCAGCCTTCTGCAACATGGAGGCAAGATTCTTATCTCTTCCCTCATCCTGGGAGCCCTGTGAACACCACCACAGATGGGAGTTGTAGGAAAATGGGATTTGTGCCTTAGATTGGTAACTGGATGTGTTCAAACCACAAGGAGTTACTTGGCAGCAGCCCCACACACAGGACATAGGGAATGGCTGCCAGTGCCAGAGGGCAGGGCTGGATGGGATCTTGGCAATTGGGAATTGTTCCCTGGCAGGGTGGGCAGGGGCTGGGCTGGAATTGCCAGAGCAGCTGTGGCTGCCCCTGGAGCCCTGGCAGTGCCCAAGGCCAGGCTGGGCATTGGGGCTGGCAGCACCTGGCACAGTGGGAGCTGTCCCTGCCACGGCAGGGGTGGCACTGGATGGTGTTTTATCCTTTCCATTCAAACCAGTCCACGATCCTATGAAAACATGAGGCTGGAAGTTTATGGGTTTCTAGAAAGGCAGAATTTGCTTTTTAGAACATTTCTAAGTGAATACATTCAACCTCCAAGGAGTTCAATGCCAGCAGCCCCAGGCCTGCAGAATTCCTCCTGAACTGGCCCCAAAATCCCCCAAATCCCCCTGGCACAGAGCAGGAGCTCCCCAGTACCCAGTTCCAGGCTGTTCTTCCCAAAGAGGGGCAGTGGGAGCAGCTCTGCTGGCAGTGCCACATTGAGCATTGGCTGTGACAGCCTGGGGACAGCTCTGTGCTGACACTGGCACGTGTGACAGCTGGGCACCTGGCAGTGCACAGAGGGCTGACACCTGGGGATAGCTCTGCTGGCAGTGTCACACTGGGCACTGGCTGTGGGGGATACCGGCGGCTGGGGACAGCTCTGGTGGCAGTGGGCCACACTGGGCAGTGTCACACTGGCTGTGACAGGCTGGGGACAGCTCTGCTGGCAGTGCCACACTGAGCTCTGGCTGTGACAGGCTGGGGACAGCTCTGGTGGCAATGTCACACTGGGCACTGGCCATGACAGGCTGGGGACAGCTCTGCTGGCAGTGTCACACTGAGCTCTGGCTGTGACAGGCTGGGGACAGCTCTGCTGGCAGTGCCACACTGAGCTCTGGCTGTGACAGGCTGGGGACAGCTCTGCTGGCAGTGTCACACTGAGCTCTGGCTGTGACAGGCTGGGGACAGCTCTGGTGGCAGTGCCACACTGAGCTCTGGCTGTGACAGGCTGGGGACAGCTCTGGTGGCAGTGTCACACTGGCCACTGGCCGTGACAGGATGGGGACAACTCTGGTGGCAGTGCCACACTGAGCTCTGGCTGTGACAGGCTAGGGACAGCTCTGGTGGCAGTGTCACACTGGCCACTGGCTGTGACAGGATGGGGACAACTCTGGTGGCAGTGTCACACTGGCCACTGGCTGTGACAGGCTGGGGACAGCTCTGGTGGCAGTGCCACACTTGAGCTCTGCCTGTGACAGGCTGAGAAGGGCTCTGGTGGCAATGTCACACTGGCCACTGGCTGTGACAGGCTGGGGACAGCTCTGGTGGCAGTGTCACACTGGCCACTGGCTGTGACAGGCTGGGGACAGCTCTGGTGGCAGTGCCACACTGAACACTGGTTGTGACAAGTTGGGGACAGCTCTGGTGCCAGTGTCACATCGAGCTCTGGCTGTGACAGGCTGGGGACAGCTCTGGCAGGCTCAGGGCAGTTTTGGTGCCAGTGTCACACTGAGCACTGCCTGTGACAGGCTGGGGACAGGCTGGGGCCATGGGGACAGCCTGAGCCCTGCAGCCCCAGGGCAATCAGCTGAATGAACGCTGAGCTCACTGGTAAATAAGAACTTTCCACACCATCAGGTGCCAGGGGAGCTGCAAACTGGGCCAGAGGGCACACAGGGGACGTCACCACGTTCTCCTCAGCTTACCTCACACATGGCTCTGGCCCAGGCTGCCAGCACAGCCAGCATTCCAGCCTGGCTCTGCAGGTGACAGCAGTGCTGGGACACCCAAATGCCACACTGTCCCTGCCACACTGTCCCAGCTCCCTGCCACTTTACTGGGCCTGTACCACCAGCAGGGATGGACACAGCACGCCCAGGGGGTTGGGGTTGTAAAATTCAACAGGTGGCACCCATGGCTGTCCTTGGCCAACACAAGGTGTGACAGGAGGAAAAGGGACACAGGGTCCTACCTTGATGTCATTGTCGATGCCTCCAGAGATGATCTGGTCACTGGTGTCATTGAAGGTGACAGCCAGGACCTGGTAGGTGTTCTGGAATGTCTGGACAGCAGCTTTTTTCCTGATATCCCACAGCTGGAAAGAAATGTGGCACTTGTAAGAGGTGAGCACAGATATATTTAACAACAAAATCATTGCAGAGATGTTGGCAGAGACTCAGCCTGTTCTCCTGAAATCCCTTTGTAAGTCTCATAAAAAATATCAGCTCTGGAGATCTTTATAAAAAACATGGAATCTGCTGTGTCTGGAGCACAGGAATGAAGGGAGGGAAGAAGAGGCCAGCAGAGATTTCAGGAGAGAGAAAAAGGAGTCACTACAGGAGATTACAGGAGAAAGAAGAAGGGGCCAGCCCAGATTTCAGGAAGAGTTTTCTCATGCTTTGCTAATCCAGAAAGAAACTCCAGGGATGGGCACTGCAAACCTCCCTGGGCAGCCCCTGCCAAGGCCTGAGCCCCCTTTCCATGGGGAAATTCCTGCTGTGCCCACCCTGAGCCTGCCCTGGCCCAGCCTGAGGCCGTTCCCTCTGCTCCTGTCCCTGTTCCTGGAGCACAGCCCGACCCCCCCGGCTGTCCCCTCCTGGCAGGAGCTGTGCAGATCCAGAGCAGCAGAAAAATCCCAGCTGAGCAGCTCAACCTTCCCCACCCCCTGAGAAGTACAGAAAAAAAGAGAGCAGTAAAATTTGCTGTCACATTTTTGACTCTGAACTCAGAGCGATAACGAAATGAGTAACAAAAGCTGAATTCAGTTCAGATAAATGGGAAGATCCTAAAACTTTTACACCTTTTTCCCCCAGGTTCTGCCCAGGGTACACACTTGGGGCATTCACATTCTCTGAAAAATCCCTTTGCCAAGGATTTTTCTCCTGTAAGCTGAGAAGCCTCAGAGAAAAGGAAAACAATTCTTATCTCATGTGCTTCTCCTGTGTTGTGCTCACATGTAGAATGTGTTTGGGGATTGTTTACCCACAGGTGATTGTTCCATTGGATTCTGCTGGGAGTTGTTTTCACTCTTTGGCCAATCAGGGCCAAGCTGTGTCAGGGCTCTGAAGAGAGTCACGAGTTTTCATTATTATCTTTTTAGCATTCTGTAAGTATCCTTTCTGTACTCTTTAGTATAGTTTAGTATAGCATTCTTGAATATAATATAGTATCATAAAATAATAAATTAGCCTTCTGAGAACATGGAGTCAGATTCATCATTTCCTTCCTGCCACGGGGCACCCACAAACCCAGCACACACTGACCTTGACAGTGCCATCGTCGCTGCCGGTGCAGACGAGCTGGGGTCCCCTCCGGGCAGGGTAGCAGGAGTTGACAAAGGACGTGTGGCCCTTGAGCCTCTTGACCCTCTCCCCCGTCTCGCTGTCCCACACAGCCACGGTTTTGTCCGTGGATGCTGAGAAGAGCATGCTGCAGGCAACAACCACAGTGAGGGCTCAGCTCCCTTCCCATCTCCCTTTACCCCTGTCCTGGATTGCCAAGAAAAATTGTATCTATTTGCTATCTGCATGGCAGCTGGCTCCTGTTCATTGGGCAGCTTTCCTTATCTCTTCCACACCCACTCCTCCCTCAGGCAGACATCTGCTGATAACAGCCATTGAATGTCCCTGCATGGCTGATAAGAACTACAGCATCCCATTGGGAGATGGGAGCCCAGAGGGAGGAGCCAAGCATTCCTACCCGGATAGAATCTGGAGATTCTGGAACACCAGCACGGCTCCTGCACTGGATTACCCAGAGGAACAGCAGCTGCCTCTTCCCCTGGATCTCCAGAGGCAGAGACTGCACCTTTCTCCAGGATCCCTGCTCCAGCAGAACCACCCCTGGCACTGCAGGAGGGCTGAGCCACAATTCCAATGGGACTGCTGCCAGCACCCTGACCCACAGGGTGTCAGCTTGGGTTCTGACTCTGCCAGTGCTGGTTTAGTTCACTGCAGTGTTTATTTTATCCTTTTATTTTCTTCCCTGTTAAAGAACTGTTATTCCTGATCCCATATTATTTTTTGCCCGAGAGCCTCTTAATTTCAAATTTATCACAATTCAGAGGTAGGGGGAGGGTTTACATTTTCCATTCCAGGGGAGGCTCCTGCCTTCCTCAGCAGGCACCTGGCTTTCCAAACCACAACAACCAGTAACCAGTGGGAGAACCTCCCCCTTTGGTGTTTTGGAGGAGCCTGAAACAATGACTGACACTGGAACAGCTGCACAAACAAACTCCCCTCAATCCCTGCTGGAAATTGCTTTTCTGCCTCCTCAAGCAGCATCTGGGATGAGCATAGCTCAGCAAAGCTCAGCTGCAATGGTGGAACAGCCTTGTAAATTAACCAGTATCTCACTGGTTCTCTTTCTCCCCTCCCCTGTGAACCAACACAAACTTCCCTCTGCTCCCCAAAACTGCATCAATGGCACAGGGGGGTCACAGGCGCCCCCAGATCCTTTGCCCACACTACAAGGACTTGGTGACTATGGACTGAGCACAGGTAACAATCCCACAATCACTGAGGTGGGAAAAGAGCTCCAAGGACATTGAGTCTGAGCTGATCCCCACCTTGTCCCTGTCGCAGACATCTTTTATGAAAAATCCTTTCCTTAGGATTTTTCCTCCTGAGAAGCTGAGAGGCCTCAGGAACAAAATGGAAACATTGATTATCTGCTGCTGTGGAATGCAACAGGTGCATCTGTGATTGGCCCATGTTGGATGTTTCTAATTAATGGCCAATCACAGTCACCTGGCTTGGACTCTCTGTCCAAGACAGAGCCTTTGTTATCATTCTTTGCTATTGTATTCTTAGCCAGCCTTCTGATGAAATCCTTTCTTTTATTCTTTTAGTATAGCTTTAATGTAATATATATCATAAAATAATAAATCAGCCTTCTGAAACGTGGAGTCAGATCCTCGTCTCTTCCCTCAACCTGAGATCCCTGTGAAGACGGTCACAGTCTCCAGCCCAGAGCTCTGAGTGCCACCTCCAGGAATTGCTGGGGCACCTCCAGGGATGGGCACTGCAAACCTGCCTGGGCAGCCCCTGCCAAGGCCTGAGCCCCCTTTCCATGGGGAAATTCCTGCTGTGCCCACCCTGAGCCTGCCCTGGCCCAGCCTGAGGCCGTTCCCTCTGCTCCTGTCCCTGTTCCTGGAGCACAGCCCGACCCCCCGGCTGTCCCCTCCTGGCAGGAGCTGTGCAGAGCCACAAGGGCCCCCTGAGCCTCCTTTGCTCCAGGCTGAGCCCCTTCCCAGCTCCCTCAGCCCCTCCTGGGGCTCCAGCCCCATTCCCTGAGCTGCAGTGAGCCCCTGCCCTCACCTGCCATCCGTGTTGTAGTGCAGCTCCATGACAGCCCCGCTGTGTCCCTTCAGGGTGGCAAAGTTGTCACAGTCCCCGTAGACGTTCCACAGCACTGGGGGGACACCAAGGGACAGGTGAGCACAGGAACAGCCTGTGCTGTGTGTGGAGCTGATCTTTGGGGCTCAGCACAGTGCAGGATGGGCCATTCCCACAGCAGAGTCCCAGCTGGGACATTCACAGCAGTAACAAAGCAGCAGGTGAGCCCCAGGGCAGAGGAGCTTCAGGGATCTTGGTTAAGGTGAATTTATTAAGAAAAATTATAATCTTTGCTTCAGTAAGTCTAAGCATTAAAAACTGCATTTCTGCAGACCTCTGGAAGCCGTGTGACAGGGACACAGGGCTGTCACAGCCTGCACCAGCTGTGGGAAATGGAAAGACAGAATCTGCCACAGACACAGGAAGGTTAGATTTGCAGCCTTGGAAGGAGCTTGGATTGATGTGAAAATAAAGTATGCAGACATTAAACAGAAAAATCACAAACTTATGTTTGTATAGTTGTAAATAAGAATAATCCTTAAGCAAGTGAGAAACTGTATTGGTAAGATGGTGAAAGGTTTACAATGTAAGGGTGTAATTGTATAGCATAATTTAAATTATTCTATACAATTACACCCTTACATTATAAACCTATAGCTTACCATCTTATCAGCTATAACCTCTTATAACAAAGATTATAATTTTTTTAGATGTTGTAATAGAAGTATATGTGTGTACATGTAATAACAGCCTATTGGTGAAAGTATCCACATTGCAGCAAGTAAAGGTGACAGGTTAGAAAAGCAAAACATTCTCTGTGGTGACTGTCCATAAGCTTAGGGAGCTATATACTGTCCTGCAACAAAGGAGTTGTGACTATCTTGAGCTATGGCCACTGCCTGCTGTCTCAAAATCTCCCAAACTCTGGTGCTGATGTTAATTTAAACAATAAATGGCCTTTAACCTGATTTTAGTCCTGTCTCTTCAATTAATGCTACAACAATAACAGCAGCAAGGCACAATTCCAGCCCCAGCAGGATGGCATCTACCACAGGAGCTGGGAAAAGCTTCCTGGGGAAGCAATTCACACCCAGGAGCAGGGGAGGCTGAGCTAAAACTACTCAGCAGCAGGGCCTGAGCCCGGGGGACAGCAGGGGACAGCAGTGCCACTCACAGATGAGCCTGTCGAAGCCAGCTGAGGCCAGGGTGTTGCCATTGGGGTGGAACTTGCAGCAGTAAACCTCCCCCTCGTGTCCTGAGAGCAGCATGATGGGGGCCTGCAGCGAGGAGCAGCGCGGGGGGCCCTGCGGGACACAGGGGACACCGTGAGGGGACAAGGGACAAGGGCAGGGGATGGCCAGCCTGCCACCCCTGCTGAGCATCTTCACCTTCCCACACAGCACATCCCACCAGAATTCCAGAATCCCAGCACTACTGAGGCTTGAAAAGAGCTCCAAGGTCACTGAGTCCACCCTGTGCCCAGTGCCCACCTTGTCCCCAGCCCAGGGTTCTGAGTGCCACCTCCAGGAATTCCTGGGACACCACCAGGGATGGGCACTTGGCAGCCCCTGCCAAGGCCTGAGCACTCTGTCTAGGAAGAAAATTTTCCCCCAATATGCAAAAATGGGATTTTAAGGACGTTCAGGGCTCCTTTTCTGTTGTTGGTGTGAGGGGTTTGGAGCTGTGGGGAACAGGAAATGTTCCCTGCCAGAAGGGGCTGGGGCAGGGACACCTCTGCTGCTGGGGCTGCCATTGGATGGATATTCCCTTGTGGGAAAAGCCTTTGGGATGCTGGTGCTCAGGATCCCAGAGATGAGGTGAGAAAAGAGCTCCAAGGACATCGAGTCCCAGCTGATCCCCACCTTGTCCCCAGCGCAGAGCTCTGAGTGCCACCTCCAGGAATTGCTGGGACACCTCCAGGGATGGGCACTGCAAACCCCCCTGGGCAGCCCCTGCCAAGGCCTGAGCCCCCTTTCCATGGGGAAATTCCTGCTGTGCCCACCCTGAGCCTGCCCTGGCCCAGCCTGAGGCCGTTCCCTCTGCTCCTGTCCCTGTTCCTGGAGCACAGCCCGACCCCCCCGGCTGTCCCCTCCTGGCAGGAGCTGTGCAGAGCCACAAGGCCCCCTGAGCCTCCTCTGCTCCAGGCTGAGCCCCTTCCCAGCTCCCTCAGCCCCTCCTGGGGCTCCAGACCATTCCCAGCTCCATTTCCCGGACCCGCTCCAGCCCCTCCCGCACCGAGGGCCCAGAACCACACTCAGCACCGGAGGTGCCTCAGCAGTGCCGAACCCCAACCCGCTCGTGGCCTTTCCCTCCTCCTGGAGCCGCCCCTGCCCCTCTCCCCCCAGCTCTCCATCCTTCCCCGGATCTCCTCCCACCCTCCCCTCACGTTCCCCCGTTACCGCCTGCAGCAGAGCCCCGGCCGCCGGCTGCCCCCCTGCGCCGCCCGTGCCCGGCGCCCCCGGCAGGTCATGGCGGGGCCGCTTGGCGGGCACGGGCACAAGCGGGAGGTCGGGGCCGGCGCGCGGGGGCCGCTCCGGGGGCGGCGGGGCCGGGGGGCGCCAGGCGCGGGGCCGGGGCCAGGCCCGGGGCCCGGGACCTTCCGCTTCTGCTGCTCGATCATGGCGGGCGCCGGGCCCCGCCCCCCGGGCCCCATTGGCTGCCGACGCCGCGCCTGCCGCGCTGATTGGCGGAGCGCCCTGTAAGTCCCGCCCCCCCGACACGGTACAGGCACGCCGGGGATAGAGCGGGGAGCGCGGCGCCTTCAGGCGCGCCTTGCTCTGATTGGGGGAGAGCGGGCTCTGGGTAGCATGGGTAACGCTGATTGGCTGTGGTCAGCCACACGGCAACATTGCGTGCTGTGGTTGGCGGGGAGCGCGGCCTCTCAGCGTGAGGGGGTTATGGCGGGGGTGGCTGAGGCGATGGCGGCGCGCTGGTGTCGCTGCCCCGGGCACTGACGACCCCGCACCGCCCCGCGGGCTCCGGGAACAGCCGTCTTGTCCCACCTCGTTCGTCCGGGTCAGTCCTGCACTGGGGCGCTGTGGGTTCCGTTCTGGTCGAACCCCACGCTGCTCAAGGCGCTGAACCCTGAGGGCACCCTGAGGGCGCTCTCAGGGCTCTGTGAGGGTTTCAGGCATTAATGAAATGTTTCTTTCCTCAGCATCCTGCAGCGGAGATGCGGTAGCGCGGGGTGGATCCCGCTGGCTGTCACAGCACCCCGGGAGGCGATGGAGCCGCTCCCCGAGCTCTACTCCATCTTCCAGGGCGAGGTGCGGGGGCGGCCGGGGCCGTGCTCTGGGTGAATTCATTCGGTTGGTTCAGCCGGGGTTTAGCGCGGGGAGGTTTGGGTGGCAGAGAGCTCTGTACAGGTGCACAAACCCGTGTCCGTGAGTTGTTTATGTGCAGATGTGGGGCAGCAGGGGATAGGAGATTCTGTCCTGTCACCTGATTCCCCACCTGCAGAGCTCGGAATTCCAACATCAGCAGCGCCTGGAGCTGCTGGAGAGAGCCGAGAGGAGCCCACGGAGCTGCTGCAGGGCTGGAGCCCCTCTGGAGCCAGGCTGGGAGAGCTGGGGGTGCTCCCTGGAGAGGAGAAGGCTCCAGGCAGAGCTCAGAGCCCTTGCAGGGCCTGAAGGGGCTCCAGGAGAGCTGCAGAGGGACTGGGGACAAGGATGGAGGGACAGGAGCCAGGGAATGGCTGCCAGTGCCAGAGGGCAGGGCTGGATGGGATCTTGGCAATTGGGAATTGTTCCCTGGCAGGGTGGGCAGGGGCTGGGCTGGAATTGCCAGAGCAGCTGTGGCTGCCCCTGGAGCCCTGGCAGTGCCCAAGGCCAGGCTGGGCATTGGGGCTGGCAGCACCTGGCACAGTGGGAGCTGTCCCTGGGCTGCAATGAGCTGCCATTGAAGATCCCTTCCCACCCAAAGCACTCTGGCATTCCCATTCCTGAATCCAGGATGGAAACCAGCACCAAACCCCATTGCAGCAAATGGAGAAAGGAAAGGAAAGAATGATTTCCTGGCTGGTTCCAGGTGCCCCCAGTGCCATTTGCCACAGGGGGTTTGTAGCCTGGCAAGGCCTGGTTCGAGAGGTTTGGGCTGTGCCAGGGTGCCCAGAGCAGCTGTGGCTGCCCCTGGAGCCCTGGCAGTGCCCAAAGGCCAGGCTGGAGCTCCTGGCACAGGGGAAGTGTCCCTGGGGTGGCACCAGATGGGATTTCATGTCCCTCCAGCCCGACCCCTTCCTTGATTCTCTGCCAGTCTCCAGCTCAGTGAGCTGGGCAGGTTTGTTGTGCAGATTCTCCCCTCTTTGGGAAGGAATTTCCTCCAGCTCTGCTCTGGGTTTTCTCCCCAGGTTGCTGCAGTGACAGATTATGGAGCCTTTATCAAAATCCCAGGCTGCAGGAAACAAGGTTGGTGTCTGGGAAATTATTTCACTGTTTGTGTGGTCAAGGCAAGCAGCCAGCTCAGAATTAAAGGCCTTCAGAAAAAGCTCAGAAATGAGTTTTTCCTAAATTAGGAAGGAATTTCGAAAGCATTTAGAAAAGGATGGACTTTTGCATGATTACCAAAAAATACTCAGAGGAGTTTTTGATAATGTCAGGATATTTGGGGTGGAATTTTGGGAAATTCTGGATATTCTGGGGTTTTGTTCTTTCAGATTTTAGTGGAGGTTTTGGGAACTTGAGGATATTTCAGGGAATCATTTGAAAGTAATGGCAGAACTGTAGAAATTGTGCAATTTACCCAATTACCTCCTTTTCATGGTCAGTGTGAATGAGTGGAGGAAAAAAAAACTAAAAGAAATGAAGTGAAATAAATGAATTAAATCAAAAGAAGGGGAAAATCAGAACCCTGCTCTCCAGTGTCAGTCACCCAAATTCCAACCCAGTTTGGGGTGTTGGCACCTGTCTCAGCAGCTAAGAAATTGGAGCACTCTCTAAAACATATATATATATATAACCAATAAACATATTATTCACAAATATTTAGTTATTATTAATAATTCATAAATACGTTTATTATTTATAAATATATTTATTACAAGCAGAACCCTGCTCTCCACTGTCAGTCACCCAAATTCCAATCCAGGCTGGGGTGGTGTCACCTGTCTCAGAAGTTAAAAAATTGAAGCACCCTCTAAAAAAAATATATATTACTAATAAATATATTATTCACAAATATATTTGTTTATTATTCATAAATATATTTATTACTTGCAGAACCCTGCTCTCCATTGTCAGTACCCAAATTCCAGTCCAGTTTGGGGTGGTGCCATCTGTTTCAGAAGTTAAAAAGTTGGAGCACCCTTTAAAAAAATATTACTAATAAATATATTATTCACAAATATATTTGTTATTTTATTTTTTTTATAAATATGTTTATTAGTTATAAATAAATATATTGCTTGCAGAACCCTGCTCTCCACTGTCACTCACCCAAGCTCCAACCCAGTTTGGGGTGTTGGCACCTGCCTCAGCAGCTAAAAAATTGGAGCACTCTCTAAAACATATATATATATAACCAATAAACATATTATTCACAAATATTTAGTTATTATTATAATTCATAAATACATTTATTATTTTAAAAGATTTATTACAAGCAGAACCCTGCTCTCCACTGTCAGTCACCCAAATTCCAGTCCAGGCTGGGGTGGTGTCACCTGTCTCAGAAGTTGAAAAATTGGAGCACTCTCTAAATATATATATATTACTAATATATATATATATTATTCACAAATATATTTGGTTTTTTTTTTTTTTTATAAATATGTTTATTAGTTATAAATAAATATATTGCTTGCAGAACCCTGCTCTCCACTGTCAGTGCCCAAATTCCAATCCAGTTTGGGGTGTTGTCATCTGTCTCAGCAATTAAAAAATCAGAGCACCCTCCAAAATACATCTGTTACTAATAAATATATTATTCACAAATATATTTGTTATTATTTATTCATAAATAGATTTATGACTTGCAGAACCCTGCTCTCCACTGTCAGTCACCCAAACTCCAGTCCAGGCTGGGGTGTTCTCAACTGTCTCAGAAGTTAAAAAATTGAAGCACTCTCTAAAACATATATATATCTATATTTATATATATTACCAATAAATAAATTATTCACAAATATTTAGTTATTATTAATAATTCATAAATACATTTATTATTTATAAATATATTTATTACAAGCAGAACCCTGCTCTCCACTGTCAGTCACCCAAACTCCAGTTCAGGCTGGGGTGTTGGCACCTGTCTCAGAAGTTAAAAAATTGAAGCACCCTCTAAAAAAAATATATATTACTAATAAATATATTATTCACAAATATATTTGTTTATTATTCATAAATATATTTATTACTTGCAGAACCCTGCTCTCCATTGTCAGTACCCAAATTCCAGTCCAGTTTGGGGTGGTGTCATCTGTTTCAGAAGTTAAAAAATTGGAGCACCCGTTAAAAAAATATTACTAATAAATATATTATTCACAAATATATTTGTTATTTTTTTTTTATAAATATGTTTATTAGTTATAAATAAATATATTGCTTGCAGAACCCTGCTCTCCACTGTCACTCACCCAAACTCCAACCCAGTTTGGGGTGTTGGCACCTGCCTCAGCAGCTAAAAAATTGGAGCACTCTCTAAAACATATATATATATAACCAATAAATATATTATTCACAAATATTTAGTTATTATTAATAATTCATAAATACGTTTATTATTTATAAATATATTTATTACAAGCAGAACCCTGCTCTCCACTGTCAGTCACCCAAACTCCAGTTCAGGCTGGGGTGTTGGCACCTGTCTCAGAAGTTAAAAAATTGAAGCACCCTCTAAAAAAATATATATTACTAATAAATATATTATTCACAAATATATTTGTTTATTATTCATAAATATATTTATTACTTGCAGAACCCTGCTCTCCATTGTCAGTACCCAAATTCCAGTTCAGTTTGGGGTGGTGTCATCTGTTTCAGAAGTTAAAAAATTGGAGCACCCCTTAAAAAAATATTACTAATAAATATATTATTCACAAATATATTTGTTATTTTATTTTTTTATAAATATGTTTATTAGTTATAAATAAATATATTGCTTGCAGAACCCTGCTCTCCACTGTCACTCACCCAAACTCCAACCCAGTTTGGGGTGTTGGCACCTGCCTCAGCAGCTAAAAAATTGGAGCACTCTCTAAAACATATATATATATAACCAATAAACATATTATTCACAAATATTTAGTTATTATTAATAATTCATAAATACATTTATTATTTATAAATAGATTTATTACAAGCAGAACCCTGCTCTCCACTGTCAGTCACCCAAATTCCAGTCCAGGCTGGGGTGGTGTCACCTGTCTCAGAAGTTAAAAAATTGGAGCACTCTCTAAATATATATATATTACTAATATATATATATATTATTCATAAATATATTTGTTATTTTATTTTTTATAAATATGTTTATTAGTTATAAATAAATATATTGCTTGCAGAACCCTGCTCTCCACTGTCAGTACCCAAATTCCAACCCAGTTTGGGGTGTTGGCACCTGCCTCAGCAGTTAAAAAATTGGAGCACTCTTTAAAATACATCTATTACTAATAAATATATTATTCCCCCATATATTTGTTTTTATTTATTATTTAGAAATATATTTATTTAAAGATCTATTTTTACTTGTGTTTATTATTCACATTTACAGCTTTACTAGTAGTACCTGCATTATAAACAATAGTCAAAAAATAGAAATAATAAAAATGAGTTCAAGAATAAATAAAGTTTAAAAATAAATGTAAATAATAATGATAACATAAATTTAAAACATAAAATCAGTAAGATATTAAAAATAAATATAAATATATAGCTTAAAGTAAATATCACTTTAAAGAAATATAATTTTAAATAAATATTAATTTAAATTTCAAGTTTTTAAAATGAACATTTTAAAATTCTATTTGTTAATAGTATAAAAACACATTCTTCCCACACCCCAGAGGATTTTCTGCTCCAAGCCACTTTGGAAACTTGGAAACTGCAAATCCAAGGTTCAGTGGAGAATCTTCTGTATAAAACTGAAGAAAGGATGAGCTAAGGATGAAATGAACACTAATAATTGTTAAAATTTATTATTTTATTAATTCCATTTATTAGTTTTATTTTATTAATCTTATTTATTATTTTCATATTTTATTATGTTCACTATTAATTTTTATTTATTAATTTATAGTTAATTTCATAATTTTATTTATTGATTTATATGTCATTTATTAATTTACAATTAGTTTCATTAATTAATTTACTGTTAATTTATTTTAAATTAATTTATAGTTTATTAATTTTATTTATTAATCTATACTTCATTTCTTTTATTTATTAATTTACAGTTAATTAATTGATTTTCTTTCTTAATTTATAGTTTATTAAATTAATTTATTAATTTATAGTTAATGTCTTAGTTTTATTGATTAATTTATAGTTAATTTGTTTGTTTTATTGATTAATTTATTAACCCTAGCACATTCATTCCACACCCTGTGTCATTCCCTGCATCCCCTGAGGAGCTGCTCTCTGGCAGGCAGAGCTGAGGCTGATTGTGTCCCTTCTGTCCCTTCCCCCAGGGCTGTTTCTGTCCCCTCTGTCCCATCCCCAGGGCTGATTGTGTCCCCTGTGTCCCATCCCCAGGGCTGATTGTGTCCCCTGTGTCCCTTCCCCTGGGGCTGATTGTGTCCCCTGTGTCCCTTCCCCAGGGCTGATTGTGTCCCCTGTGTCCCATCCCCAGGGCTGATTGTGTCCCCTGTGTCCCATCCCCTGGGGCTGATTGTGTCCCCTGTGTCCCATCCTTGGGGCTGATTGTGTCCCCTGTGTCCCATCCCCTGGGGCTGATTGTGTCCCCTGTGTCCCATCCCCAGGGCTGTTTGTGTCCCCTGTGTCCCTTCCCTGGGGCTGTTTGTGTCCCCTGTGTCCCATCCCCAGGGCTGATTGTGTCCCCTGTGTCCCTTCCCCCCACAGGCCTGGTGCACAGGACCCACATGTCCTCCTGCCCCGTGGACAAACCCGCAGAGATGCTCGACGTGGGGGACAAGGTGTGGGTGAAGCTCATTGGCAGAGAGGTAACCCTAATTAAAGGCAAATGTCCTGGGTGTTCATTAACACTGTCAGGTCGTTCATCCTGCTCATTGTGGGCTTTGCAGATGAAGGATGACAAGCTGAAGCTCTCCCTCTCCATGAAGGTTGTTCACCAAGGCACAGGGAAGGACCTGGATCCCAACAACGTTTCCCTTGAGTGGGTAAATCTGAGCAGAACAGAGGGCATGGCTGCCTGTGGGGCATGGCTGCCTGTGGGGCATGGCTGCCTGTGGGGCACGGGGCATGGCTGCTCACAGGGCAGGGCACACGGCATGGCTTCCTATGGGACACAAGGCATGGCTGCATGTGGGGCACAGGGCATGGCTGCCCAGGGGACACAGGGCATGGCTGCCGGGCGGCTGCCTGGGCCGGGCTGGCTGCCGGGGACACGGGGCGGCTGCCCGGGCATGGCTGCCCATGGGACACAGGACATAGCTGCCTGTGGGACACAGGGCACAGGGCATGGCTGCCCAAGGGGCACAGGGCGAGCTTCCTATGGGACACAGGGCACAGAGCATGGCTGCCCAGGGGACACAAGGCATGGCTGCCTGTGGGGGGCACAGGGCACAGGCCATGGCTGCCTATGGGACACAGGGCATTGCTTCCTATGGGGCACAGGGCATGGCTGCCTCAAGGAGCACAGGACACAGGGCATGGCTGCCCAAGGGGCACAGGACACAGGGCATGGCTGCCTCAAGGGGCACAGAGCATGGCTGCCTGTGGGACACAGGGCATGGCCGCCTGTGGGGCACAGGGCATGGCTGCCCAGGGGGCACAGGGCATGGCTGCCTATGGGACACAGGGCACAGGGCATGGCTGCCTATGGGACACAGGGAATGGTTTCCTTGGACACAGGGCGGCTTCCCTTGCCAGAGGGCAGGGCTGTGTGGCAGCAGCTCTCTGGCCACAGGGAACAGCACAGCTTTCCCAGGCATTGTGCTGGAGAAAGGCTGTGAGAAGATCAGAGAAAAGGATGAGAAACAATTCTTATCTTCACTTGCTGCACCTGTTGCTGTGAACATGTGGAATGTGGTATGGAGATTTGTTTACCAAAGGGTGGTTTCTTAATTAGCCAGTGGTGATGGTGTTTTGATTAGAGGACCAATTAAGTCTGTCTGTATTGTAACTGTCTATAAAAGCAATGGCTTTCTTTAAAAAGATAGATATTGATCAACATTCTGTGAATCATGGGATCAATGCTAATTATCACCCTGCCAGGGGAGAGGGATGGATGGGATTTTGGGAAGGAATTGTTCCCTGGGAGGCTGGGGAGCGGCTGGGATGGAATTCCCAAAGCAGCTGTGGCTGCCCCTGGATCCCTGGTGGTGCCCAGGGCCAGGTCAGCTCTGCTCTTTGGGTTTAGAAATTTTTACTTTGAGAGTGTCCTGGTTTTGCATGGGAGACTATTGTAGAAAATGCAGGATTCCTGCACAACTGGCCAGTATGATCCAGCAGAAGCCTTTATTACATTTACACTTTTATAGATTACAAACTGTACAAACTGCTGAGTGCACACTGCTTGATTTTGTCTTTGTCTTTCTCTCTGTTTTGTGCCTGCATTTCCCACAGTGTGTGATTGGTTACAGGGCAGTTGTTTCACAGCCCTCTGTTATCCTGTTCTTGCCATCTTGGTATTTGGTTTCTCAGCCCCTTCTTTCTTCATTTGCACAATTTGTGCTCCAATAGCCTTGAGGAATCCCTGAGGCTTTGATAGCAAACTCAGGAGCAGGCTGGCTGTGCCCACTGTGGCCTAACCCTGCAAATCCATTGCAGCAGAAGACATTTATAAAAGTGATTATCAATGCAGGGCAGCCCCAATGTCGGGAATAATGTGCTCTGACTCCATGATTCAGAAGGCTGAACAAATGCTTTATTAAGCAGTACTTTATTACACTAATACTATGCTAAATTACATACTAAAATACTATACTATACTCAATTACATACTGTGCTAAAAGGTACTACACTAAAGGGATACTACAGAAAAACCTGTGAGTGCCTGAGACAGCCAGGACACAGCTTTGACCCAATTATCCAAGGAATCAAAACAACCTTCACCAGTGTCCAATTAACAAATCACTTTGGGTAAACAATCTCCATAACACATTCCACATGTGCAAAACAATAGGAGCAGTGAATAGAAATAAGAATTGTTTTCTCTTCTTCTCTGAGGTTTCTCACTGCCTTTCCCTAGGAGAAATCCTTGGGAGCTTGTGCCTGCTGCTCTCTGTGAAGGGAGCCACAAGTGATCTCAAAATTAGCAAAATCTCAAATTAGCAAATCAGAGCCACCACACCAAATAACCTTTAAAAGCCTTGGGGCCGTACAAAAATGTAAAAGCCTTTTGTTTGTACAAAAATGAGGGATTAAAGATGAGAATGGATGGAAAATGGAGCTGTTCTTGTCCTCCCAGCCAGGATGAGAGGAAGAAACGCTCCTTCAGGGACTACACGAGCCAGAAGATCACCCTGGAGGCCGTGCTGAACACGGTGTGCAAGAAGTGTGGCTGCAAAGGTGGGTCTGGGCTGCTGCTTTGTGGCTCTGTCCCAGCCAGGCAGTCACCCTTGGTGGGCTTGGATCAGTGTTTGTCTCGTGGTGGAATCCCAAAATGGTTTGGGTTGGGAGGGACCTCAAATCCCACCTGATTCCAGTCCCCAGGGACCCCTCCCACCATCCCAGGCTGCTCCATGCCCTGTCCAGCCTGGCCTTGGACACTTCCAGGCATCCAGGGCCAGCCACAGCTGCTGACATGGTTACATGTGGTTGTAAGGACTGAATTTTGGTTCCATGTTTGTCCTTTAGAGGAGGGAGTTTTTATCACTTGCTACAAAAACAAAAGTTTTAATTCAAGTCCTTAAAAAAATTTAAAAAAAGTATTGCTTAAAATCACACCCCTTTGGGCTGCTGGTGAGGGGCCAGTGGAGGCCACAAAGGTGATGAAGGATTGGAAGAGATGAGGAGAGACTGAGGGAGCTGGGCCTGGCTGTTGTGGAGAAGAAAACTGAGAGGGAATCCAATCAATGCACACAAATATCCCCAGGGGTGTCAGAGGATGGTGCAGACTCTGCTCAGGGACAGGACAAGGAGTGATGGCCAGAAAGTGAAACACAACGAGCTCCACGTCACTGTGAGGAGGAACTTCTGTCCATGAGGAGTGGCAGAGAACAGGGAGGGAGTGGAGGGTGGAGCTATCCCAACCCCCTGGGTGTGTCCCTGTGTCACCTGCTCCAGCTGATCCCTTCAACCCCAACCGTTCTGTGCCTCCTGCTGGGAGGCAGAGTTATTTAGGTTGGAAAAGAGCTCCAAGGTCACTGAGTCCAGCCTGTGCCCAGTGCCCACCTTGTCCCCAGCCCAGAGCTCTGAGTGCCACCTCCAGGCATTCCTGGGGCACCGCCAGGGATGGGCACTGCAAACCTCCCTGGGCAGCCCCTGCCAATGCCTCAGCACACTGTCCATGGAGAAATTTTCCCCCAATATGCAAAAATGGGATTTTGAGGCCTTTCTGTTGTTGGTGTGAGGGGTTTGGAGCTGTGGGGAACAGGAAATGTTCCCTGCCAGAAGGGGCTGGGGCAGGGACACCTCTGCTGCTGGGGCTGCCATTGGATGGATATTCCCTTGTGGGAAAAGCCTTTGGGATTCTGGTGCTCAGGATCCCAGAGATGAGGTGGGAAAAGAGCTCCAAGGACATCAAGTCCCAGCTGATCCCCACCTTGTCCCCAGCCCAGAGCACTCAGTGCCACCTCCAGGAATTGCTGGGGCACCTCCAGGGATGGGCACTGCAAACCTCCCTGGGCAGCCCCTGCCAAGGCCTGAGCCCCCTTTCCATGGGGAAATTCCTGCTGTGCCCACCCTGAGCCTGCCCTGGCCCAGCCTGAGGCCGTTCCCTCTGCTCCTGTCCCTGTTCCTGGAGCACAGCCCGACCCCCCGGCTGTCCCCTCCTGGCAGGAGCTGTGCAGAGCCACAAGGGCCCCCTGAGCCTCCTTTGCTCCAGGCTGAGCCCCTTCCCAGCTCCCTCAGCCCCTCCTGGGGCTCCAGCCCCATTCCCTGAGCTGCAGTGAGCCCCTGCCCTCACCTGCCATCCGTGTTGTAGTGCAGCTCCATGACAGCCCCGCTGTGTCCCTTCAGGGTGGCAAAGTTGTCACAGTCCCCGTAGACGTTCCACAGCACTGGGGGGACACCAAGGGACAGGTGAGCACAGGAAGGGACAGGAACAGCCTGTGCTGTGTGTGGAGCTGATCTTTGGGGCTCAGCAAAGTGCAGGATGGGCCATTCCCACTGCTGAGCCCCATTTGGGGTCATTAGTCTGATTTTGGTTTTTAAGAAGCAAACCAACCTTCAGCAGGTGATCCCACTGTGAACACCCATCAGTGGAAGCTCCAGCTCAGCTGGTGGGACACTGGAGCTGTGCCTTAGAGCTAAAACCAAGTTTGTGCCTGCTGGAATGATGTCCTGCCTGGTTCAGCTGTGTGAGGAGGATTCTGTGGTGCCTTTCAGTAGATTTATTCAAGTTGCTGAGGTACAAGGTGGTTTTCTTGTGCAGCAGTTTTTGCTGTGCCCTACTTGTGTTATTTGGAGGAAATGGTTCATGGGGCTCGTGCTGTTCTGGAGAAGGTTAATGCTGAGTGTGGCCTCTGTGGTCGTAGAGAAGTATCCTTAAAATATTATTTTAATGAATTATTACTATTTGAAGAACTCTTAAGTATAAAACACTATTTTAAAGAACCCCAAAACCCAGGATTATGCCTATTTTCAATCTGCTTTTTAATAATGTTGTCTCCTCCTAACAGCAGGTGCCAGCTCTCCAAATTTCCCCTGCAGCTCTTAGTAGGTCAACTTTGATGTCTCCAGAGTAGAAAGGGTAGAACCAGAAGAACTGAATTTCTCTCTCTTTGTGGCTTTAGCTCATTTTCCAGGTGCCAATCACACCAATTTACCTTTCTCCCATTCTTTTCTGGGCTGATTAAGCCCCTGCAGAGACAGATTTTGACTTGTTGAGACAAGAATATTTTCTCTTTTGCCTAACTAATCCCTCCAGAATGACCTGGGTTATGTTTGTTCTCTGTCCTGTTTAATCAGGGCATGTTCAACCAGCTGAAATTTCAGGATAAAAAATGTCCAGTGTAGATTTTCTCCTTGAAAAAGGCTGATAATCAAAAAAGCCTTGGCAGCACTTCACGTGTATGAAATGCATTTGTTAAAAAAAGAACAAATAAAAAGGAAAAGGGGCTGGGTTGTTCCTTCAAACACCTTTTTATTTTTTTTTCCAGGTCACTTTGCCAAGGAGTGTTTCATGCAGCCTGGAGGAACCAAATACAGCCTCATTCCAGAGGAGGAGGAAGAGGAGGGGGCAGCAGCAGGACGTGAAGGGGACAAAAAGATCAGCCAGGCTGAAGAGTCTTCAAAAAAGAGGAAAAAGGTATGAGGTGGCCTCTGGCTGGCCTGGAAAAGGAACTGGGGGATGGGAATTTGCTCTGTGGTTACAACTGAGTTACTCCAGCAAGGTGGGTGTGAGTAGCCAGGTGTGGGCTCAGAAGGTGCTTCAGTTTTGGGCAGATTCTGTAGCAAAGCAGGAACCTCCTCTGCTGATTTCTTCCTAATTCTTGGCTTTTCTCCTTTTATTGTCAAGTTCCCTTCAAGCTGGTTTTGTGCTACAACACACAGCCCTCAGAAGATATTCTTAGAGTGAGAAAAAGATGATTATTGTTTTTGCTGATCTTTGTGAGGCTCTGCAGGCATTGCTTCAGTGTCCTGAATCCTGTGATTCCTGTTTTCCTCCTTTCTCCTGCCCTCACACCTTTCTTTGATCTGGACTGGGTGCCCTGCTGGCTGCAGGGGTGTCCTGACCCTGCCAGGCCTGTGGGAATTGGCTTTATCTGCACACTCTGGGGGAAAATCCCTGGCTGGGTTTGCTCAGGGAGCATTCCCAGGCTCCAGAGCAATTTCTGTCCCTGTGAAAATGGCACCAGATCAGAGACATTTCCCAGGCTGTGTTTGACCTCTGGCTCGGAGCAGGATGAGATAAAATAAAACACAGGTGAGACTGAACCCAGGCCAGGAGCTTTTGGTGGTCAGGGTTATTCAGGGATGAGTATTCACAGAATCCCAGAGGGTTTGGGGTGGAAGGGACCTTAAATCCCATCCCATCCCACCTGTACCATGCTCCCAGGTTGCTCCAGCCTGGCCTGGGACACGTCCAGGGGCAGCCACAATCCAGTTCAAGTCTTCAATGAATTAATTATTCCATCAGCCCCTTCCCAGTCCCACTTTTAATTACTCTTCCAAACCCCTTTCTCTATTTTTCCCCTCTTTCCAGTTCTGTGGCCTCTCTGTATTCCTGGAGAGTGGCAACAGGCAGAAAAAGCTCAAGTTATTTAAAAGTTTTGGGGAAAAATTACACAGAGAAGTGCACAAACAGCTTGTTATCCTACCCCTGCCCATCCACCAGCATGGGGATTCCCAGTGGAGTCTTGCCCTGCTGACACTACAGGAAATGTGGGTCACTCTCCTCAGTTTGTTCCTGATTTTTTGGGGGTTGGTGGATTAATAGCTTTCCTTGAAATCTCCCTTGTTCCTTTGATCTCCCTCCCTTCTCAAGGGTGACATCAAAAGTTGTCAGATGTTTTCCAGAGCTGGAATAATAAAACTTGGAGCTTTTTTGGAGGCAGGATGTGGGATCCTGCAGATGAATGGTTCCCTTGTAGTCTGGAGTGCCTGCTGTGATCTTGTCTGGGAGCCACCATGTGCTTGCCTGGAGCTCCAGGGGTTTACAGCACGTGGAAATAGCTCCCTGCATTCAGGGACAATCTCCTTGCTGACCTGTCCCCTCCCATGTGTGTGACACCAGGGTGGCCCTGGGGGTTTGAAATGAGAGGAGGGAGCTGCCAGCTCCCAAGGGATTCCATCTCCACTGAGTGTCAGAGCCATAAAATTAATATTTGTGATTGTTCAGGATCAGCATTTTGTGCTTTTCTGATCTGATGTTTCCTTGGAGTTTCTGGGGTTTTTCTCCTCTTCCCAGAGATTTCTCCAGGATCCTCACCCCCCTTTTTTTCCTCACTTTGCCTTCCCAGTGGTTCCCAGCTCCTGGTTTCCCTCCTGCCTGAGCCCCACAGTATTCCCAGGCTGGAGCCTGATGTTTCCTTGGAATTTCTGGGGTTTTTCTCCTCTTCCCAGAGATTCCTCCAGCATCCTCACCTCCTTTTTTTCACCTTGCCCTCCCAGTGGTTCCCAGCTCCTGATTTCCCTCATGCCTGAGGGGTTTTTCTCCTCTTCCTGGATCTGATGTTTCCTTGGAGTTTCTGGGGTTTTTTCTCCTCTTCCCAGAGATTCCTCCAGGATCCTCACCCCCCTTTTTTTTCCACTTTCCTTTCCCAGTGGTTCCCAGCTCCTGCTTTCCCTCCTTCCTGAGCCCCCCAGTATTCCCAGGCTGGAGCTGGGTTCGGGTCTCCCTGTGGGAGTGGCACTGGTGTGACAGTGACACATCCTTGGGTGGCAGCACTGAGCCCTGTCCTGTCTCCTGTAATCCCTGAGAAAAGGGGTGATGGAGGGAGAAGGGGAGAGGCTGGAGGGTGTCCAGGGAAGGGAATGGGGCTGGAGAATCCTGAGGGAGCTGGGGAAGGGGCTCAGCCTGAGAAAAGGGGGATCAGGGGGGACCTTGTGGCCCTGCACAGCTCCTGCCAGGAGGGGACAGCCAGGGGATGCTCCCAGGGAATGAGGGGAGGGGTGAGAGCAAACAGCCTCCAGTTGTGCTGAGGGAAGTTTAGGGAAGCCACTGCTCAACCCAGGGCAAGTTAGAAAAACAGACATTGAAATGTTTTCCACGTGTGTGCAGCCTGACAGAGCAACACCATGGCTGTTCTCCCCATCCCTGTGCCTTCAACACAGGAGTGTGCAGCTGCTCCCTTCTCCTCTCTCCCAGAGCAGGACAAGATTGCACTGAAGGGCAAAGAGCCAGCAAACACTGAGCCACTGGTGCAGAATCCCCATATTTACTGTCCCCTAGCCCAGGGGATTGCCCCTACTCTGACCCCACATCTGCTTCAAATCCTGCCTTCCCTGCCATCTCAGCACTCTGGATGGTTGAAGGTTTATGGAGGGGTTCTCCCCCCTCCCCCCTGATTCTCTTTGAAGATTTCACTCCCTTGTCTGCGTTTCCCTTTTGATACCCCATCTCCCATGCAGATATTTGGGAAAAACCCTTCACAGAAAGGGTTGATGAAGCTGTCCTGGCACTGGTGGGGTCCCCATCCCTCCCAAACCCCGTGGATGTGGCACCTGGGGACGTGCTGGTGCTGCTGGGGCCGTGCTTGGACTGGCTGATCTTGGGGGGCTTTTCCACCCTCAACAATTCCAGGATTCCATGGTGCTGTGCCAGGGGTGAGCCCTGGAGCTGTCTGGGACAGCTGGGCAGGCCCAGGCTCTGTGTCCCTTCTCCTCCTGGGGTCATGGGGTGAGGGAGCTCCTGTGGGAACAGCAGTGTCCCCACTGGGTTGTGTGGGAGGCAGGAGGCTGGGAATGGCTGAGCCCTTCTCATCCTGCTGCCTTTGTTCTCCAAGAAAAAACCTGCAGTGCTGACTGAGGGATAACCCTTGCATTGAAATTCTCCAAGTTTATCCCATCTCCTGCTCATACAACCTCAAATTTGGGGGTTTGGATCCATTTCAAAGTTCCTTATGAGCTTTATTGCTCATCCCTGAGGTGATTTTGGGTGGCCTTTGGGATTGGGGCTTTTTTATGACTTTGCTGCTCTTTTCCCCACCTTATGGAAGATTTGCAGATCTTCATGTTAAAACCACACCTAAGTGTGTTTGTTCTGTGACCTGTGGCTCATCCAGCCTTGGTCCATCCTCAGTTTTACTGGTTCTTCCATGGCATGAAGAGGCCACAGCCCTTCACACGTTGTTTTCTTTGAAATTTTTCTGAATCTGGCTGTCTTTATTTACTGGCTCTAGGCTGGGTTCTTCTCCTCAGCTTCATTCTGACTGCTCCTCCAACAAAGGATCCAAAAACACCTTTAGATTGGTGTAATGAGTCTTGTTTGGAATGAAATTGGCTGGTGGAATGAGGAAAAAGAATAAAATGAAGAAGCCTAGAAGGATTCCTGGCACACCCTGGGGATGCAGACAGACTTTAGGAATCCAGGGATTTTAACTCCTCAGAAGGGTCTGGTGAAAAATATTTCAACTTCTTGGACAGTTCTGGGCACTCCCCTCTTATCTCAACCCCAAATACCTTTAGGAGGAATGAGCTGTTGGAACATTCTGAGAGCACAGCCTGGAGCAGTTTCCTCACACAGGACAGGAGGGAGCCTGGACTGCTGCAAGGGGCCCCTCTTGGAGGAGTTTCTGGAGAGTAGGGAAGGAATGCCATGAAAACCAGGGCTCAGGCTCCAGCCCAGCCTGCTGCTGCCCTGCTGGCAGCTCCAGCAGGGGCTTGGAGAGAGGATTTGGAGCACTTTTGTTGGGTTCTGCTGTGCTAATTGCATTGGTGGGGCAGGATGTGCGAGGAACCGTGAAGTGCAGCTCTGAGGCTGACTGAGAGCTGCTTGGGCCAAATCCTCTCCAAGTATTGCCCCAAAATGCAGTGTTTGGGGTGCTGGGTGTGCCCAGAGCTGAGCTGGGTGTGCCAGAGCTGAGCTGAGCCCCATCCAGCCTGGCTGGAGGGCACTTGGCAGCTCAGGGTGTCCCTGCAGGCACAAACCTGGGCTTTGGGCAGTCCCTGAGCTGCACCCTGAGTTCCCTGGTGACCCCAGTGCTCCATCCCTGCTCCCTGAGTTCCCTGGTGACCCCAGTGCTCCATCCCTGCTCCCTGAGTTCCCTGGTGACCCCAGTGCTCCATCCCTGCTCCCTGAGTTCCCTGGTGACCCCAGTGCTCCATCCCTGCTCACTCAGTTCCCTGGTGACCCCAGTGCTCCATCCCTGCTCCCTGAGTTCCCTGGTGACCCCAGTGCTCCATCCCTGCTCCCTTTCCCGGTGACCCCAGTGCTCCATCCCTGCTCACTCATTCCCTGTGACCCCAGTGCTCCATCCCTGCTCCCTGAGTTCCCTGGTGACCTCAGTGCTCCATCCCTGCTCACTCAGTTCCCTGGTGATCCCAGTGCTCCATCCCCTGCTCACTCAGTTCCCTGGTGACCCCAGTGCTGATCTCCAGGGCTGGGATACTGGAGTGAAGGAAAGGTCTGGGGCAGGATTTTGCAGCAGTGCTGCCTCCTGCTACTGAAAATCATAAAATCCTGGGATGGGTTGGGGTGGAAGGACCTTAAATCCCATCCAGTGCCACCCCTACCATGGGCAGTGACACCTTCCACTGTCCCAGGCTGCTCCAAAGCCCTTCCAGCCATGGAGCAGCCACATTTTTTCCTCTGGGAATGCTCAGCTCTCCTTGTTTCCAGCTGCACTTGCAGCCCAGGCTGTGCTGATTTGCTGCACTGGAGGAATCAGAGAATCCTGGAATATCCAGGGCTGGAAAAGACACACACAAAGGATCACTTAGTTCAGCTCCTGGCCCTGCACAGGGCACCCCAAGAGCCCCACTGTGTGCCAGAAAAGGGATTTGTTTCTCTTGGAGTGATCTTGGCTGTTAGAAGCCCCCAAAAAGGGGAGAGTGAGGGTTTGTTGATTTTTTTTTTCCAGCCAGCACAATGCCCATGTGTGCTTTTTGTCCCCTGCTCGTGTGTGACATCCTGTCCTGCCTTCAGCCCTCACATCCTGAGAAAGTTTCCCAAGCTCTGGAATGAAACTCTTGGTTGTGAAGGTCCTGTCAAACTTTCTCACCATGTGCACGGGCTGGAAAAGCTTGAGAAAATTCTCCTTGCTGCATCCCCTTCTGTGGAGGATTTAACTCCTTCCCATCCTCCTAGGACTGGGAGGATTTGCTTCTGCCTTTCCTCTGTGGGTCAGGGACTTTGTGCTGAGTCTGTTGTTACCCCACAGGAAAACAGACCCAATTTTGGGTGACATTATTTGCTGTTCTGGAGCTAAAATGTGCCAAGGGTCTGGTGGGTGTGGAGCTCCATCCTGTGCTCGCTCCCTGGAATCCCAGAGGGATCTCTGGATGCTCAGCTCTGGGTGTTGTCTTTGCTCTTATGGCTCCCTAAAAAAGTTGTTCTGTTTGATTAAAAATCAGCTGCCAGCTCCTCTCCTTTTCCCCCTGGGCCTGGTGCTTGGACACCCAATCCAATTTGGGCACAGGTGCTTAATTTTGGGTTAGTCAGAGCCCTGAGCTGAGCTTGCTGGGCCACCTTCCTCCCTGGGGCTGTCCAAACCTGTCCATGGCTTTGGTCACCTCAGTGGCCATCTCTGATCCTGAAACCCTCCTTGGCTCCTCTGCTTGAGTCCTCAAACAGGGCAAGAATTCCTGATCAGCCCCTCTGGAGCCAGGCTGGGAGAGCTGGGGGTGCTCCCCTGGAGGGGAGAAGGCTCCAGGCAGAGCTCAGAGCCCTTGCAGGGCCTGAAGGGGCTCCAGGAGAGCTGCAGAGGGACTGGGGACAAGGATGGAGGGACAGGAGCCAGGGAATGGCTGCCAGTGCCAGAGGGCAGGGCTGGATGGGATCTTGGCAATTGGGAATTGTTCCCTGGCAGGGTGGGCAGGGGCTGGGCTGGAATTGCCAGAGCAGCTGTGGCTGCCCCTGGAGCCCTGGCAGTGCCCAAGGCCAGGCTGGAGCCCCTGGCACAGGGGCAGGTGTCCCTGCCATGGCAGGGGTGGCACTGGGTGGCCTTTGAGGTCCCTTCCAACCCAAACCATTCCATGATCCTCAGAGCCTTTTGCCAGGAAAGTCTCTCATGGCTGGAGTTGGATCCTTGCTGGATCCTGGTGCTGCTGGGCTGGGACACAAAGCTGCAGCTGTGCATTCACCATGTGCAAGGTGCTGTTATTTTAGAGGCCCATTCAGCTTCTTCCCTTCACTTCCCAGAGCCAAGGGGAGGGAACACCCGAGCTTTTGCAGGATGGGCTTTGCCAGGCCCTCGGGAGCTGCTGGCAGCATTCCTGCTCCCTGCTGGAAGGGGATGCAGGGGATGAACCCTGGCATCAGTCAGATCCTCTCCTGAGGCCTGTGCCCTGATTAAATATCCCCAAATTGCCATCCTGCTTCACTAAACACTGCTGGTGTGCCTTGGGGTGATCCCAGTGCCCCCAGGCCTCAGGGTAATCTCTGCCTGCTGCTTTGCCACAAATTGGAGGGTTTAGATCCATTTCAGAGTTTTCATGGGCTTTATTCCAACCCCAGCTGTTCTCGTGCTGCAGCCAAGGGTCACTCTGGAGCTGCTGGTTCAGGGCTTTGCAGAAACACAGCATGAGGGAGAGAGCAGCACAGGAGGGTGGAAGAGAAGTTTGGGAACAGGAAAGTGTGCAAGGAAACCTGGGAAGCAGGAGAGTGTGTGAAGGAATCAGCAGGAAGGGGTGCAATGGGAAATTGGGGAGCAGGACAAGGTGCAACGGGAAGATGAGCAGGATGGGGTTCAGGAGAAATTGGGGAGCAGGATGGGGTTCAGGAGGAGTTGGGGAGCAGAAAGGGGTGCAGTGAGAAGTTGGGGAGCAGAAAGGGTGCAGTGAGAAGTTGGGGAGCAGAAAGGGTGCAGTGGGAAGTTGGGGAGCAGAAAGAGGTGCAGAGGAAACTGAGGAGCAGGAAGGGGCACGGAGGAAGTTGGGAAAGAGGAGGGGGTGGTGAAATCTTTAGGGAGGTTGTGCAAGGAGCCACATCTTGCAGGGGGGCACTGACCTTGTCCTGCTGCTCCTCTGGGCTCTCCTGCCTGGAGCTGGCAGTGTTTGGGTGCTGCAGTGCTCCTGTCCTGGCAGGCTGGGGCTGGTGTTGCGCTGGGGCTGCAAGGATGGTGCTCATGGCTGGTTTAGAAATCCAATTTTGGGGCAAAAATGCTTCATTCTTTCAACTTCTATTAATAAAGAACAATGAAATAATGGAATTAGAGTAAAAACTCTCTTTCTATGAATTATCCAGTGTTTTCCAGCCTTGGATTTCCACATTGCTGCCCCTCTGCTCTGATTCCTGCTGTGCTCTGTGCCCTGCCCTCAGTTAACTCCGGCCTCCTGGGGCACTGTGCCCTTTCCATGCAAGAACAGGCCCAGAAAGGCTCGTGCTGCCCTGCTGAGCACCAGGGAGGGCATTCCCACATTCCCAGGTTTCTCCTGTGTTTTCCCAGGAGAAGAAGAAGAAGAAGAAGCACAAGGCCAGGCCGTCCTCGGAGTCGGACTCGGACAGCTCAGCCTCAGACAGCGGCGGAGCTCAGCCCTCCAGCAAGAGGCCCAGGCACTCCAGGAAAGCCAGCAAGGCTCCCAAGAAGAAGAAGAAGAAGCACAAGAAGTAGCCCTGGGGTGAGCTGGGCTGCTGCCACGGCCGTTCCCTGGTGCAGCCAGCAGGGACAAGGAGTTTATTTCAAAGGAACATGAGGTGTTACAGGTGTTGACCTTGTACGAGCTGTCTTCTGTCACCTTGGGCACAGGCTGCCCCTTTGTCCCACAGCTGCTGCCAGCACAGGCTCATGACAGCCTGCAGGGCACCCGTGCTGTGCCACAGCCTGCTGTCCTGCTGCCAGCTCCTGTGAGGGGGGGACAGCAGCCCTGCAGAGCTTGGGGTGGCACAGCCAGGCCCCCACCGTGCTGGGGACAGGCTTTGGTGGCAGCACAGCCCCTGGCACAGGGCTCTGGGCTGCAAACCTGCCCCGGCTCCCTCGGCCTCTCTGCAAACACTGGGAGTGGAGGAGCAAGGAGCAAATGGGGGAGTGGAGATACTGGGAGTAAACATGGACTGTGGAGTGTTTGCTGCCTTGGAAAGGGATGGAAAATAAATCTGCTCTCTGCAGCTGTGCTTTGTACCTGCTGCTTCCTTCTGTACCCTCCACTTCATCTTGGGCAGGGGGAGAACAGTACTGGCTGCGTGGAGGAGATGGGAAAGGGTTTTTTTGGGAAGTTCTGGCTGCTTCCCCAGGTTCCCTGGGCTGGGAAGGGGGTGTGTGCTGAGATAACCCATAGGAGAAGCCTTCTGGAGGGAGCATAGATCTTGTAACTGGAGCTGAAGGTCAGGGGAAGGGATGGCAGGGGGAGGCTGCCAGGAGCAGCTCGGCCCTGCTGGGACAGATGTGAAGGGGGAAAGGAGCTGCCCCTGCGGCCTCTGGCTCTGCAGGGAGCTGAGACTGGCAGCTGTTGGTGTGGCAGGAGAGTTGGGACTGCTGATGCAGCCTCCCCTTATCCGTCCCTGTGCTTCCCACCCCAGCTCCCCATGGCTGCCTCCCCCTTTGGGGCCATTTCCCTTCCCAAATCGCAGAGCTCGGACTTTGTTGGGCTGTGGGGCCGCCCCCTCCAGCGGAGCCTGCCGCCCAGCCGGGCTGCTGGGGCTGTGGGCCCCCTGCCCCTCTCTGGGGCTGTGGGGCTCCCTCCTGCCCCTCCAGCGGAGCCTGCCCCTCTCTGGGGCTGTGGGGCTCCCTCCTGCCCCTCCAGGGGAGCCTGCCCCTCTCTGGGGCTCCCTCCTGCCCTGGGAGGGGCATTCCCGGAGAGCAGCCGGCCAGCCACAGTGATCCCCGCAGGGCTACTGGGACCACTGGCCATTAACCCCATCCCTGCCGTCCCTGTGGGTGGGCACGTGCCCAAAACGCCTTTTCCCGAGTAAACCGAGCACAGAGCTGTAACAACACCTTTATTATTTTTCCATGTGACTTTTCCCACTATCAATTAAAAAAGAACCCAACAACAAACCACGAGACCACCACCCGAGCCCCTGGAGCCCCTGCAGGCGCCGGGCGGGGCCCGGGCGGCCCCGCTGGGGCAGCGGCTCCGAGCGCACGGGAAGCCGTGCCTGGCACGGGGCCAGGAGGTGGGGACGATGTGGCACCGGGTGACAGGCAGGGGACCTGCGACAGCGTCTATGTCTCCTTCTCGTAGGTGCGGGTGGAGACGACGTTGCCCATGGTGAGAGTCTGGGGGCAGAGAGGTGAGGGGAGTTAGTGCTGCCCTGCCCGGCTCCGAGCTGAGCTCTTCCCTCTTCAAACCATTCCCGAGGTGGGAACGTCAGAATAAAACCAGTTCTGTGATGGGAACCTCAGAATGAAACCAGTTCCGAGGTGGGAACCTCAGAATAAAACCATTTCCTTACCAGAATTAATTTCCCATCCTTCAGCTCCCGGACCAGCGTTGTCTCCTTCCCCTCCCACTTCTGCACGTGGACGAGTTTGCCTCCATCCAGTGTGACCAAGGACTGCAGGGAGGGATTGAGACCCACAGTTATTTTCCTCTCCGGGGTTTATCTCAGAGGGGGGACCCTGGAGCCCCGCTGGGCTCGGGATCAGCCTGGGGGTGCCACCTGGGGATGCCCACCTGGCACCATCCCTGCCTGGCTGGGCCAGCGGCGCTCAGCCAGCCTGGATCCGGCACTGGGGCACGGCCTGGGCTGTCCCCTGTGTCCCCAGGTGCCACCGGCACGGTCACCCTGCCCTCCGTGCCCCGGGGCCACCCGGACCTGTCCCGGCCGTGCTCTGGCAGGGACCGGAGAGGCGGGGCAGGGATCGGGGCTTGGAACCGAACCCTGCCTGCCCTGCAGGGCCCGCCGAGGCTTTTTGGAGCGGCTGATGCAGCGAACGCGCCCCTGCTCGCCGCGCTGCTGTTTGCACAGCGCCGCTGCTGACTCAGCCCCCAGAGCCCGGCCCGTGCCAAGGTTACGGTGACAGCGGCACGCAGGGCAGGGCCGTGCCGGGACAGCCACGGGCAGCAGCACTGGCACCGCCTGCCTGTCCCCACCCTGCCGTGTGTCCCCCACCCAGCCCTCCAGAGCCGGGGCTGCCCCTCGGGGCCCCCATGGCCCCAGCTGCAGATCCCCACAAGGCTCTGGGTGCTCCCTCAGACCCCAATTCCCCCACAGCTGGGTCCCCTCATTGCTCAGCTGTCCAACAGTTTGGGTACCCGCAGGGTTTGGGTGCCCCACAGCCAGAGCGCAGGGATGGATGGAATTCACTGGGGAGAAATTCCTCCCTGGGAGGGGGTGAGGCCCTGGCACAGGGTGCCCAGAGCGGCTGTGGCTGCCCCTGGAGCCCTGGCAGTGCCCAAGGCCAGGCTGGGCATTGGGGCTGGGAGCACCTGGCACCTGGAAGGTGTCCCTGCCATGGCAGGGGTGGCACTGGATGAACTTTAAGCTCCATTCCAACCCAAACCATTCCATGGGTGCCCCACAATTCCCTGCACCCCACGGCTGACCCCTTCCTGTCCAGCGCCGTTCTCGGGCAGCCGTCCTGGCCCCACTGACCCATCACGTGCCGGGGGACACCCCAAGGGCATGGCCCGGGCTGGGCAGGAGCCGCGGGCCGGTCACACGTTCTGTTCTGCTGCTTGAACAGCGGCCAGGAGCTGGGGCAGGAGCGAGCTCGCTCACACTGAGCCCCTTCCCCCAGCCTCACGCCGAGCCCGGCCCTTTGTGCTTCCTGCTCTGGGGCCAGGAAAGGGTTTTGTGGCCAAAGAGCCCCCAGGTTCCTCCCGAGGTGCCCCCCGGGCTGGGTGTGGGGCACAGAGCTGCCAGCCGCAGCTGGAATCTAGGAAAAAGCAGGAGCTGGGCCACTCCTTCGAGGGAAAATGTCCTTGCAGGGTGGGAGAGGCCAGGAAATTCCCCCTCTCTCTCAGGTGATTTTTTCCCTTGCTCTTACAGGGAGGAGCAGCTTGTCTGGGAAGGTTTGAGCTCCCCAGGGAGGGGCAGCCCTGGGATGAGCCCTTGGAGCGGCCCCGAGGCGCTGGGATTGTCCCGGAGCTCCGTCCCTGCAGCGCTGCTGCTCCGAGGGCAGGCACAGAGCGCTCAGAAGCGAGGGGTGGTGCCCCCCTTCCCCCGGAGCAGGGACACGTCCCACGGCCCCACCGGCCTCCTCTTGAGCAAGCTGGCACTCGCCAGCCCGGCTCTTGCTCAACCTTCCCGGCAGCTCCGGACTGCCCGGGAACAACAGCCCAGCTGCAGAACGGATTGGGGGGGCTGCCGGGACAGGACCACGCTCGAGCAGCAGCCGCGGCGGGCACAGAGGTGCTGCCCTCGCTCAGGGAGCCGGGATGGAGCCCCGGGGGTGATGGAGAGATCCCCGGAGCCCCGGGGTGATGGAGAGATCCCCCAGAGCCCCGGGGTGATGGAACGGACCCCCCAGAGCCCCGGGGTGATGGAGCGATCCCCCGGAGCCCACAGAGCCTTTTGGGGGTGCCGCGGGGCGGACGGGGCTGGGGGCTCACCTTGACGTGCCTGTCGTCCGCCGTGGTCTCGTCGAACTCCTCGCCCAGCTTGAAGGTGATCTCGGTGTTCTTGAAGGTGCTCTGGGTCTTCACGGTGACCTTGTCGCCGTCCAGCCCGATGATGGTGGTGGGCTTGGTGAAGCCTGCCACCTGCCGCGTGGCGAAGCCCACGCCTGGGGACCGAGGGGTGAGGAGGGCACGATGCAGCCACCCAGCCCCGGCATCGCCCCCGAGCTCCTCCTCCCCGTGCTGGTGGAGGGTGAACCCCAAAACTGCTGCCCGTTCATGGTCCTGGGGGGCTCCGTGCGCCCCCGGGGCCGGAGCAGAGGGTGGGGGCAGGAGGGATGGATCGGGACCAGCACCCACCCACCCTGAGCTGGGTGAGGGGGGCTGGTGTCTGTCCCTCTGTCCCCCCTTCCCTGCCCTGCTCTGGGCTGGGGGGCTCCCCCTGACCATGCTGGGGCTGGCTGATGGGGGGCTCGGGGGTTTGGGGGGGTCCTGAGCGACCCCCAGCACCCACGGGGGGCATCTCATCCCTCCACCCTCTGCCAAAGGCTGCCCCCGGGGGTGGGGGGCAGAGGAAGGACGCGACCCCCGGGACCCCCTCACCGCGCCTGAGACCCCCTCACCCAGCCCGGGACCCCTCACCCAGTCTGAGACCCCCTCACCCAGCCCGGGACCCCTCACCCAGCCCAGCCCCACGTGCACAAAGCCCCAGAGCCCCCGCTAAACCACCCACGGAGGCAGCAGTGACCCCCCTCCCCCTCCGCCTGCAGCCCCCCAGACCAGAGCCCCGTGTGGGGGCGGGGGTTCACCGGGCAAACTGGGGGGACATAAAAACAGCAACGACAAAAAAAGGGGCGATGTGACTGCAGCCCGCTCTCAGCCGCGCCCACTCACCCAGCGCCTTCATGTACTCATCGAAATTCTGGGTGTCCACCAGCTTCCAGGTGCCCACGAAGGCGTCCACCATGGCGAGGGGGCTCGGGGGGTCCGGCCGGCTGCGAGCGAGGCACCGCCTGCAGCTGCCGCGGCCCCGCGGCCGCCTTAAATAATGTCCCCATCACATGATTGGAAAGAGCACGGCGCGCTCCAGAAATACACCCGGCAGCGCTGCCAGCGGCCACCCGGCCCCGCCACCGCCCCCGGCCCCGCCACCGCCCCCGGCCCCGCGCCGAGCCCCGGCCCCGCGCCGAGCCCCGGACGGGCAGGGCGGGCACAGCCCCGGGGGCGCTCGGGGCGTGAGATGTGCCCGGGCTCTACGGGGGTGTGTGCCCACCTCAGCCCCGCGACAATGTGCGACAGTGGGGTGCCCTTTAGGGACACGAGTGGCGGGGAAAGGGGAGCTGAGCTGGGGAAACTGAGGCACGGGGACACGGGAGCTGAGCTGGGGAAACTGAGGCACGGGGACAGGAAAGCTGAGCTGGGGAAAGTGAGGAATGGGGACAGGAAAGCTGAGCTGGGGAAACTGAGGCACAGGGATGGGGGAGCTGAGCTGGGGAAACTGAGGCACGGGGACAGGGGAGCTGAGCTGGGGAAACTGAGGCACGGGGAGCAGGGAGCACCGGGGGATGGGGTGTGGGAATACCTGTGGGGACTCCAGGAGAGTGTGGGCACACGTGTGACACCCCCTCAATTCCGTGTGTCTGTGGGGACACCTGACCCGCTCCCTGCTCGGTGCGCCTGTGTGTGTGGGCATCTGTGTGACCCTGTCCCCTCCCTGTGTGTGACCCTGTCCCCTCGCTGTGTGTCTGGGGACACACGCCTGTGCCACCAGTGGTGCTTTGGGTGCCGGGGGGACACGGGACACAAGGCACAGGGCTGTGGGACCCCCAGCAGGTCCCCCCGTGTCTCCGTGCTTGGGGCTCCAGTGCATCCCCAGCCCCTTCCCAGCCTGGTGGGGTCACCCCTGGCCATGGCATTCGCTGTCCCCTGCACCCCAGGGGACGGTGCCCTCTCCTGCCCCCATCCCCGGGTCGTGGAGGGACCCGGCTGGGGGCTCAGCTGTCCCTGAGCCCGGTGGCTGCAGCCCCGTGGCTGTCCCCTTGTCCTGGGGACTCGGGGGTCAAAGGCACCAGGGCTGTGAGGGACCGGGGACACCTTCTCCCTGTGCCTGGCCCCTGTGCGACATTGCAGACACCCAAAAATAGCCAGAGCTCGTGTTCAGCGTCCTCCTGCTGACACTGCCACGGAGCAGGACCCCTCACCTCGTGCCCTGGGGGCACAGGACATGTCCCTGTGGGATGGGTGTCCCCTGTCCCAGCTAGGACACCGGGCAGGGCTCCGCTGGCCAGGGTGACAAGGACAATTTATTCCCCAGGGAGACACAGCCCCCATGGCCTGGGGGGGGGACACAGAGGGCAAGGGCTGTCCTCTGTCCCCTCACCTGGGTGTCAGTGTCCCAAACCTGCGCAGCCCTGTCCCCTTTACACAACGGGACCATGAGATGGGGGCGTTGGCAGGAATGGCTGCCCAGCACAGGGACACCCTGACATGGGGACACTCCAATACAGGGACACCCCAATATAGGGACATCCTGGCACAGGGACACCCCCTGATAGGGACACCCCAACATAGGGACACTCACTGACAGGGACACCCACTGACAGGGACACCCAGCACAGAGACACCCCGGCGTGGGGACACTCCAATATAGGGACACCCACTGACAGGGACACCCCAGCATAGGGACACCCGGACACAGGGACACCCGGACACAGGGACACCCACAGGGCTGCCCCTGCACACCCACCCACAGGAGCACCCATGAATACAGCCACCCACGCACCTGCAGGATGCACACACACACACACACACACACACACACACACACGCATGCACACACAGCTGTTATCACACACACATGCACACACACACATGCACACACACACACATGCACACAGAGCTGTTATCACACACACATGCACACATGCATACACACACACATGCAAGCACACACACACACAGAGCTGTTATCACACACACATGCACACACAGCTGTTATCACACACACATGCACACACACACATGCACACACAGCTGTTATCACACACACATGCACACACACATGTGCACACACACAGAGAGCTGTTATCACACACACACACACATGCACACACACAGAGCTGTTATCACAAACACACGCAAAACACACACACACACACACACATCACACACAAACACACACACACACACACACACACACACACACACACACACACACAGCTGTTATCACACACACACACACACACACACACAGCTGTTATCACACACACACACACACATACACACACACACACACACACACAGCTGTTATCACACATACACGCACACACAGAGTTGTGTGCCCATGCCCTCGAATGCCTGTGTAAAGGGGTGCCCGTGCCTGTGGATGCCCACACACAGATGCCCATGGCCATGGATGCGCGCACACACACACACACACACACACACACACAGACAGAGCTGTTATCACACACACACACACACACACACACACACACAGAGCAGCTCATGCCCACGAATGCCTGTGTAAATGAGTGTCCATGACCACGGATGCACACACACACACTGATACCCACATGTCACTGCATGTGTGCACAGATACCCACGCACACGGATGCATACACACACACTGATACCCACACAGATGTCACTGCACGTCTGCACAGATACCCACGCACACGGATGCACACACACACACTGATACCCACATGTCACTGCATGTGTGCACAGATACCCACGCACACGGATGCATACACACACACTGATACCCACACAGATGTCACTGCACGTCTGCACAGATACCCATGCGCACGGGTGCACACACACACACTGATACCCACAGAGATGGCACTGCACGCGTGCATATACACACATAGCCACGCACATGGATGCACACGCACAGATGTCCCTGCACACACACATGGATGCACACACATGGATGTGTCCCTGCACATGCACACACACACACACACACACACAGACACGCACGTGCACATGGATGCACACACACACACACACACAGATGCTCACACACACGGATGCACACACAGGGATGCACATACACATGGGTGCACACACATGGATGCACACACACACACACAGATGCACACACAAATGGATGCACACACATGGATTCACACACACACACACACACACACACAGATATCCCCACACACATGCACACACACACACATGCACACACACACAGATATCCCTGCACATGCACACACGCACATACATAGATGCACACACAAATGGATGCCCATGCACATGGGTGCCCATGGATGCCCACACACACGGATATGCACACACACGGGACTCCATGCGCATGAATGCCCACATAAACCAGTGCCCATGAGCACACAGATGGCCCCACAGAGCGATTGCAGGGTGTGGGGGTGCCCATGACCCCACACATGCACACACACACACACGAGAGCCCATGACAATGTAAACGGGTGCCCACGCACACGGATGCACACTCACGGGGATGCCCATGCACACGGGTTCCCACACCCACGAATACCCCTGTAAATGGGTGCCCACACCCACAGATGCTCACACACAGATACCCACAGCCAGGGATGCCCCTGCACGTGTGCGCTCACACCCAACCCTCCCTCCCGTCCAGGGCTGCCCTCCACGCCCAGGTGCCCGGGAGCCCGATGGTGGCCGGGACCCCGCGGGGTGCTGGGGACGGTGGCCCCGCCTGTGGCCCCGCCTGTGGCCCCGCACGGCTCGCCTGGTCCCAGGGCGGGGGCCAGAGGGGACCTGGGCTGCGGGACTCCTTTGTTGGTCCCACAGCGACAGCTATAGATGACCGTCCGCGATGGGATGGGATGGGATGGGATGGGATGGGATGGGATGGGATGGGATGGGATGGGATGGGATGGGATGGGATGGGATGGGTGGAGGGATGGGGTGGGCCCAGCTCCACGTCCAACCATCCTGTCCTTGCCAGGTCCTGTGCCACTCCTGGGCCACCCTTGTGCCACTCCTGTGCCACTCCTGAGCCACTCCCACCTCTCGTGGCGAAAGCCCGAAGTGTTTCCAGAGCTGAGCAAACTCCTCAAGAAGGTCCCAGCAGCGCTGGCTCTGGATGGCTCCGTGCCAGCTGGATTTTCCTGATTCCAGGGGCTTCCCAGGAGTTCCAGCTCCGGCCAGCGGCCAGCGATCCCCAGAGGCGGCAGAGGAGCCCTCCCTGAGTCCCTCAGTGCCCAGCAGCAGGGTCCCATCCCGCCCTCCGGCAGAAGCAGAGATTTGGGGAGCATGGACAGAACCTGGGAAAGCCGCACTCTGTGTCCCCCGTGTCCCCAAAGGCCGCAGGACCCGGCTGGCCCCGCCCGGGGCTGGGGAGGGGATCCGGCATGGGGACAGTGGTGACCTGGCTCGGGGGCTGGGGGTGAACAGCATCACCCTGCTCCCCGCCCCAAACTGACCAGCATCCCCCACCCCAGGAGCGGGACCACGCTGGGGGGCTCTGCTCCTCAGGGGGATCCCTCAGAGGTGCTGGCAGCTTTGCTTGAGGGCTGGGGGGGCTCTCGGGTTGTGTTTCCCACCTCACCCCCCCAAAAACTTGGGAGTGGCTCCTGAGTCACCCAGAAGAAAGGCCAGGAGACGAGGGGGTACCCAAAAACATCACAGTGAACACCACACTCAGCAAGAAACACCCGTGGCTGCTCCTGCGGCCAAGAGGGGCCCCCGGACCCCCCCGCGCTCGGCTCCGCCAAATGCCCCAGAAGAAAAATATTCCTCCCCCCGGGGAGGCCAAAACATCCCCCCCACCCCCGAGTCCGGGCCCAGGGCGTGGGTGGGAATCGCCCCTCGGTCACGGCAGGTCCCCTCCGTGTCCCCTCCGTGTCCCCGCCACGCGCGGCTCCCGCATGGCCGGGGGGACGCTCCGGGGTCCCGCTGCGGCAGCACCGAGGAAATCCCAGCGGGCTCCGGCCGAGCCAGGAGAGCTGGGCTGGCCCACAGCCCCCTCCTTCCTCCGCCGGTCACAAATGTCCCCCCGCGCGGGGTTAGGACGTGTCCTTCAGCTCGGGGCTGGGCGGCTGCGGAGGGGGCGCCTCCGCCGAGGGCGACTGCATGTCCTGGGCACTGCCTGCGGGAGAGACCCGGAGAGGTCATGGCAAGGGGTCAGAGCAGGGAATCACGGAGCCGTTGGGGCTGGAAAAGAGCTCCAAGAGCATCGAGTCCGACCTGTGCATCGATTCCGACCTGTGCCCGATGCCCGCATTGTCCCCAGCCCAGTGACCTTGGACACCTCCAGGGATGGGCACTCCAAACCCCCCTGGGCAGTTCCAGCGCCTGGACACCCTTTCCATGGGGAAATTATCCCCAATATCCAACCTGGACCTGCCCTGGCCATTCCCTCTGCTCCTGTCCCTGTTCCTGGAGCACAGCCCGACCCCCCCGGCTGTCCCCTCCTGGCAGGAGCTGTGCAGAGCCACAAGGGCCCCCTGAGCCTCCTTTGCTCCAGGCTGAGCCCCTTCCCAGCTCCTTCAGCCCCCTCCTGGGGCTCCAGCCCCTCTCAGCTCCGTTCTTCCCCCTGGACTCGCTCCAGCCCCTCTGTGTCCTCATCCCTCAGCACGGGATGAACCCGGGAACCGCTGTCCCTGCCCACCCCACACCCTCCCGCCCCTCCTGGTCACCCACCTGCGCTCAGGGACATCTCGGCCAGTTTGAGGGGCAGGTCGGCGGGGCTGACGCCGGCGGGCGAGCCCAGGATGTCGGGCAGGGCATTACGCCGGCCCGTCCTGCCGGAGGATGCGAAGTCCAGCACGGGTTCCACCTCGGTCATGCTAACCCTGGGGAGAGACGCCCCCTGTGTCACCCCCGGAGCACGGTGAGCTCAAGGGACCCGGCTCTGCTCCGGCCTGGCTGCTCTGGTGGCCTCTGCTCCCCCTGCACTCCCTCTGCCCCCCAGGAGCAAAGGCAGGGCCACCCTGCAGGCCCTGGGACTGGCCACCCCCACCCTGGCACCTCTGGGTGCTCTGATCTCTGCTGTCACTGCAGCCTGGAGGGACGGGGGTCCCAGGGTCCCTCCAGCCCCCCCAGCCCAGGCAGCCTTACCGGGCACCCTCCAGCCTGGCCTGGCACCGCGTCTGCCCCGTGCCCAGGTGAGGGACACCACGGGGGACAGGGATCCGTCCTGGCTGGGTCCCCTCTGGCCCTGACCTGGGGGAGGCAGAGAGGGGGTCACCAATGGGGCCGGGATAAGGGGGGTGAAAAGGAAGCAGGGAGTGAGTCTGGGGGGGACAACAGGCTGTGACCCCATGGGAGCAACCACAGAACCCCCAGGGTGTCATCCATGGTGGGATGGATGGAAGAGGGATAGATGGATGGATGGATGGATGGATGGATGGATGGATGGATGGATGGATGGATGGATGGATGGATGGACGGACGGACGGACGGACGGACGGACGGACGGACGGACGGATGGATGGATGGATGGGGGATGGACAGGGATGGATGGATGGATGGATGGATGGATGGATGGATGGATGGATGGATGGATGGATGGATGGACGGACGGACGGACGGACGGACGGACGGATGGATGGATGGATGGATGGATGGATGGATGGATGGATGGATGGATGATGAATGGATGGGTGATGGATGGATGATGAATGGATGGATGATGGATGGATGGATGGATGGATGGATGGATGATGGATGGATGATGGATGGATGGATGGAGGGATGGGGGATGGATGAATGGGTAGAGGGAGAGCAGGGATGGGGATGCAGAGGTGACAGGGATGGAGGCTGAGCCAGCACTGCCAGGGAACAGCATGGAGTCCCCAGCCTGAGGACACCACTGTGTCCCTTGAAGAGCGGCTCCTGCTGAGCCAGGCGGGCAGCAGGAGCTGGGCTGCCCTGTGTGCATGGGGGCACTTCTGGGAAGCCCCTGGAACCAGGAAAACCTGACTGGCATGGAGCCATCCAGGTGCCCGCACTGCTGGGACCTTCTTGAGGTGTTTGCTCAACTCTGGAAACAGTTTGGGCTTTTGCCATGGGAGGTGGGAGTGGCCCAGGGGTGGCACAAGGGTGGCCCAGAAGTGGCACAGGACCTGGGAGGGACAAGGGGCCCACCACCCCCAGATCCCCTCCCCCCCCAGTGAGCACAGGGACCCCAGACCACCACCCCAGCAGCCCCATCCCCTCTGGGCCAGATGTTGGTGGCAATGCTGGGACTGCTGTCCCCAAGCTGGTGGCAGTGGGGGTGTGAACTCACCAGTGTCCTGCTGGGAATTCCTGCTGGGAATCAGCGCTGGGAGTCACTGGGAATCACTGGGAATTCCTGCTGGGAGTCACTGCAGGGAGGACGAGCCAAGGTCCTTGGCACAGGCGCTGTCTGCACAGGAGGGATGGCCACAGCTGCGGGGAGGGGGAGAAAGAAATGATTAACCAGGGAGGTGATTAATGATTCGTTAATTAGTGATCACTGCTGGGGTGGCTGTGCCATGAGGGGCAGGACTCTGGTGCTGCTCAAGAGGGAAACTGAGGCACAGGGCCGGGCTGGCAGTGACAAAGGCAGGGGTGGGGACAAAGGTTCCCTGTACACCTGCACGGCCACTGCCCTCTGGAGCCACCTGCACTGCTCCAGCACAGGTGTGAGCAGTGCCACAGGTGTGTGAATTGTCATGTGTATGATTTGTTACATGTGTGTGCATTGTCACGGCTCTGAGTTGTCACACATGTGTGCATTGTCACAGGTGTGAATTGTCACAGGTGTGAGTTGTCATGTGTGTGAATTGCCATGTGTGTGAGTTGTCATGCGTATGAATTGTCACAGGTGTGTGCAATGCCACAGGTGTGTGCAGTCACATGTATGAATTCTCACAGGTGTGTGTATTGTCACAGGTGTGAACTGTCACATTTTCAGGTGTGTGTGCATGGTCACATGTGCATTGTCACAGGTGTGTGAATTGTCACGTGTGTGTGCATTGCCACGGCTGTGTGTGTTTGTGTTCGTGTGTGTCACCTCTGGCTGGGCTGTCCCTCTGACACAGTGTGTGCACGTGTGACCTTCCCTGTCACACCTGTGCGCATGTGGCACTCCCTGACATGTCTGTGTGACAGTGTGGCACTCCTGGCAGTCTGTGCAGTGTGACACCCCTGCCACGCTGTGTGGCACTCCCTGTCGCTGTGCCTGCACGTGTGGCACCTCCTGGCTCCCAGTGCCACAGCCGTGTCACCTCCATGTCCCAGAGTTTGTCCCACTCCCACCTGCTCAAGGTCCCATCCCTCCCCTGGCACCACCTGTGCCACCACAACAGCACCCGGGGGAGCCCGAGCCTGGCACGGGGACACGTGTGCCATCCCCGGGGTGTCCCGCCGTGTCCCCGGGGTGTTGGGGATCACACACACATGTGTGGCAGTGTGAGCACACGAGCACACGAGCACACGAGCACACGCATTCCAGGGGCTCCGGGGGTCTTAGGGAGAAATCCTGCATGGAAAGGGCTGTGCAGGAGCCACCAGGGGGGACCAAGCAGCTGCGGGGATGTGGCACCTGGGGACAGGGGGTGGCTGAGGGAACGCCGGGCTCTGATCTCGGGGGGTTCCAGGGTGAAGGATGACGGGATTACCTGTGGATCCCCGCGGATCCCTGATGCCGTGATCACACACACACACACACACACACACACACACACACACACACACACACACACACACACACGTGTGCATGGTGACACACACACTGACACACTCAGGCACACACACACTCAAATCTGCTTGCTCACACACTCACACACAATCACACATCTTCGCACATGTTTGCACACTCACACATACTTACACATGCACTCACACACGTGTGCACACACACACACACACTCACACAGACATGTGCACACTCACACACATTCACGTGTTCACACACATACATACACACACATGCTCACACTCACACTCACATACTCACACACATGTTCTCACCCACACACGTGTTCCCACTCACACTCACACTCATGCACACTCACACATATTCGCACTCACAAACTCACAAAATCTCACACTCACACACACTCACACACGTGTTCACGCTCATACATGTGTTCCCACTCACATTCACACGCATGCACACTCACACTCACACATGTTCACACTCACACACTCTGACACACACACTCACACACGTGTTCACACTCACACACACTCACACGTGTTCACGCTCACACTCACACTCGTTCACACTCACACTCACACACACATTCCCTGCCCCCGGCCCAGCCCCCGGCCGGATCAGAGCTCCCCCGGCAGCCGACGCGCCGGGAGCCGGGAGTGCTCAATCCCGGGAGTGCCCAGCCCCGGCAGTGCCCAGCCCCGGGAGTGCCCAACCCGGGAATGTCCAACCCGGGAATGCCCACCCGGAATGCCCAGCCCCAGCAGTGCCCGGGAGTGCCCAGCCCGGGAGTGCCCAACCCCAGGAGTGCCCAACCCGGGAGTGCCCAGTCCGGGAGTGCCCAACCCCAGGAGTGCCCAACCCGGGAGTGCCCAGTCCGGGAGTGCCCAACCCGTGCCCTCCGGGTCCTGCCCATGCCCCTCCCGCAGCTCCCAGGGATGGGGATGGGGCCAGACCCCGCTCTGAAAAACCCCACCGGGGACCAGGACCCTGGGGCTGGCTGTGACCCAAAGCCGGGGTTGGCACCACCCTGAGCTCCCCTGGGATGCAGCACCGCTGTCCCATCGGGCTGTCCCTGCAGCCCGGGGACAATGGCCAAGCCACCGACACCTCCCCATGCCACCACCTCCAGGTGTGCAGCCCCACATTTCTCTTCACAGAGAAAAGCAAGGAACAGTTCTTCCCAAGAATATTTCTGGGTTTCACATTCTCTGAACATCAGAGAAAGAAAACCCAATTCTTATCTCGTTTGCTGTGCCTGTGTTTGTGCCACAGTAGAATGCAATATGGAGATTGTTCACCTACAGTGATGGTGTTTTGGTTCCTTGGCCTTTCAGGACCAGGTGTGTGTGTGTGTGCTGGGACTGTGGGGGGACAGTCATGAGATTCAGTGCAGGGTGTGCAGGGTTGAGTGCTCGGCAGATTCAGTTTAGATGTAATGTAATATAGTATAGAATAATATAGTATAATAAAGTAATTAATTAGCCTTCTGATATCAATAGAGTCCTCCTCATCATTCCTCCTTCGTTGGGGCCCTCACAGCACAGCCCACAGGCAATTCCAACCCAAACGGGGCAAATCCCACTGGACAAACCCGGTGAGGGAGGATTTCCCCCTCTAAGCAGGGACACTTTTGGTGGCTTAGTGTGGTCTCAGCCTAAAAAAGCTCCTGGAGTCACATGGAAGCTCCTCGGGGTCGCTGGCTCCTGCTTTAATGCCCCTAATGGGATAGAGGAGGGAAGGGCAGAAATAAACCTTAATCCCCCTGGCGATGGGCAGGGAAGGTGCTGGGAGAGCTGGAGGGAGGAGATGGACAGGGATGAGCTCCTTGGTCAGGGCCCTGGGAACAGCAGAGCCCTGCAGGAGGGGAGGAGGGTGCTGAAGCAAGGTGAGACCTGTCACAGACATATTTTATGAAAAATCCCTTCGCCAGCATCTTTTCTACTGAGAAGCTGAGAAGCTTCAGCTTCTCCATGTTCTGCTGCTTTGGAATGTGATCTGGAGAATTGTTTACCCAGCATGTGAAATTGTTTTCACTTGATGACCAATGACAGCCACCTGTGTCGAGGCTGTGAGCAGTCACAAGATTTTATCATCATTCCTTTCCTTTTCTAGCCTTCTGATGAAATCCTTCCTTCTATTCTTTTAGTAGAGTTTTAATGTATCATTTTCTTTTAATATAATATATATCATAAAATAATAAATCTGAAATATGGAGTCAAGATTCTCATCTCTTCCCTCATCCTGGGAGCCCTGTGAACAGCACCACAGGACCCACCTGGGGCTGGAGCAGCCCGAGGAGCCCAGGTCAGGGTTCACACACACCCATGATCCCCTCAGGAGCAGTGTGTCCCCTCTGACACAACTTCCTGGGGTTGCTGGGGGTGGCAGGGACCCCAAACTGCACCTGAAGCCCGGGGACCACCAGGGACACACAGCCATGACGTGTGCTGGGACAGCAGGCTGAACTCTCCCCCAGACCAGAGACAACAAACCAGGAATGCTCCAGGAATTCAGGGCCTGGGAGGTGTTACAGGAATCTTGAGGATTCATTGAGCCACAAGGGGCATTTAATGATCTTGGTTTCCTCTCTCTGGGGGATCCCTCCTGCTCGTTTAATTCAATATTTTATGGGATCTGTGCTGGGAATGCTGCAGCCTGGAACAAGCCATCAAAAATCCACCAGCGACCCCTCAATGCCAATGAACACAATTAAAAATGGGAAGGACTTAGCGAGATGAAACTGGGAAATTGAGCGGAATGGGAAGGAAAGAGATGCCCCAGGTCAGAAGGGAACAGGAGCATCACCAGGAAAATGAGCCAGGAGTCCACACAGGAGGGAAATCCAATGGGCTTGGCTTAGCCAGATCCCAAGAGCCAGCAGGCAGCCCGAGCAGCCCCGGAGCTGGGAGCAGCAGATGGCAATAATTAAACACAGGATAAAACCTGGAGAGCCTGCAGCTCCCCTGGGGAGGCAGCAGGTTCAGCTCCTCTCCAGGGAAGCGGCTGCTGGAGCCCTGGGGATGCTGAGCCAGGTGGGAACAGGCTGTGTCACCTGCCAGGGACAGCTCAGGATCCCAGGGAGAGGAAGGAGATAAATATTGTCCTGAACTCCTGGGAAAGGGGGAAAAGCTGCAGGAATGAGGGCTGGTGCAGGAATATTGAGCATGGAGGTGCAAAATGACTTTTGGGACAGGTTTTGCTGCACACAAGGAAGTGTCTGGAGAGGATGATGATCCCTCCTGGCAGGGATTCAACTTCCAGACCCATTCCCATGGGATGCTGTCCCCCCTGCCTGCCCTGGGCAGCAGAACCTCTCCAACCATGGCCTGGCATTTTCATCCCTAAGTCCCCAGGATTCCAGATGGGCCAGGCAGGAATTTGGGCCAGGCAGGAATTTGGGCCAGGCAGGAATTTGGGCCAGCTCAGATCTTGCTGGGCACCTTGGGAGTGATGGTCTGGAGTGAAGTGTGCAGGGATCCAAATGAACCTGGATCCTGCTTGGAGCACCAGCAAGGTCTCCCACTGGGTTCCCCCCAGTTTTCCTCTGGCTCTTCTCCTCCCTGGCTCTTTCTCAAAGCTCTGAGGAATTGTTCCAGTGGCATTCCTAAGCAGGGGTGGCACTGGCAGCCCCCCAAAGCTCTGGCACATCCTGGTACCCTCAGGGCTGGCTCTTCCCCAGGATTCCCTTCCCAGCAAACCCCCCCCCTGTTCCAAAGGCTTTGGACAAGTGGCTCCCACTCCTTCCCTCTCCATGGAGCAGCAGATCCCCCTCATTGGGATAATTTCACTTCCAGAGGAGTTCCCATCACCCTCTAAGCCCCCTCCTGTCATGTCCTGCCTTGAGCTCTGACCTTCCTCCTGCTCTTGCACACTCATCCTCACATCCAGACTGGCTTTGCCTCTTCTCCACCACTCCTGTCTATGCTTGGATTGTCTCACCCATGGATTTGGGAAATGCTGAAGGGTCTCTTTGTCCCCTCCATCACCCTCACTTCCCTTCCCTGCTTCCTGCCTGGTCCCCACCGCTGCCCTGCTGATGGGCAGGACCACCTTCAGGCTCAGTCCCACCCCTGCTCACACCCAAATCCTGAATTATTCCATCCAGGCCTCTCCTGGATCCCAGGGATCCTTTTAAAGATCAGCCTCCATCCTCTGCTTCCTTTTGCACAATTCAGGGTCTGCCCAGAGCAGCTGTGGCTGCCCCTGGAGCCCTGGCAGTGCCCAAGGCCAGGCTGGGCATTGGGGCTGGCAGCACCTGGCACAGTGGGAGCTGTCTCTGGGCTGCAATGAGCTGCCATTGAAGATCCCTTCCCACCCAAAGCACTCTGGCATTCCCATTCCTGAATCCAGGATGGAAACCAGCACCAAAGCCCATTGCAGCAAATGGAGAAAGGAAAGGAAAGAATGATTTCCTGGCTGGTTCCAGGTGCCCCCAGTGCCATTTGCCACAGGGGGTTTGTAGCCTGGCAAGGCCTGGTTCGAGAGGTTTGGGCTGTGCCAGGGTGCCCAGAGCAGCTGTGGCTGCCCCTGGAGCCCTGGCAGTGCCCAAGGCCAGGCTGGAGCACCTGGGACAGGGGGAGCTGTCCCTGCCATGGCAGGGGTGGCACTGGGTGGGTTTAAGATCTTTTCCAACCAGGGATTTCATGACTTATTTTTTTAGGGTTTTTTTTTCCCAGCTGTAGGACTCGGAATTTTTATTTCCACACAAAACCTGAGCTGTGTCCCAGCTAATACCGGCCTGGGCAGAGCATAAACCCTTCTCTTCAGGGGGTCAGCTGGGCTTGTGGGATACTGAGACCTAAATTCCTGCTGAAGGCAAGGAGAAGGAAGGGCTCTGAAATGGGACACCGGTGATCTCCATTCCCCGTGGTTCCTGGCTCCCAGCAGGAGGGAAGGGGTTTGCTGCCGGGATGGAGCCGCCGGCAGCAGCCCAGGCTCTGCTGCTTCTCTGTCACCCACGGGGATGATGGCAGAGTTCAGCTGTGCCTAAAAGCCAAGCTGAGTCTGTCCAGAAGGGATTTCAGGCTGTTTGTATAAACTGTCCCTTTGGTTTTTAGTGCTGGAAACACAAACCAGAGCAAGCCCTGCTCCAGTGCAGGAGTGAACCCAGCTCTTGTGCTCCCGGACATCCCAATCCTGTTTCCCTGAGCAAACCCAGATTCTGCCAACCCAAATCCAGGTGGCGCAGACAGATTTTATGGAAAATCCTTTCCTTAGGATTTTTCATCCTGAGAAGCTGAGAGGCCTCAGGAACAAAATGTAGACATTGATTATCTGCTGCTGTGGAATGCAACAGGTGCATCTGTGATTGGCCCATGTTGGTTGTTTCTAATTAATGGCCAATCACAGCCCAGCTGGCTCAGACAGAGAGCCCGAGCCACAAACCTTTGTTATTATTCCTTCCTATTCTATTCTTAGCTAGCCTTCTGATGAAACCTTTTCTTCTATTCTTTTAGTATAGTTTTAATGTAATATATATCATAAAATAATAAATCAGCCTTCTGAAACATGGAGTCAGATCCTCGTCTCTTCCCCAATCCGAAAACCCCTGTGAACACGGTCACAATCCTGGTGCTTCCAGACCCGGGGGTGCTCACAGCACATCCCACACCAGGGCTTGGCCTCCCCCATGGGGCAGTTACCCCCGAGAAAATCCCCTCTGGACCCTGCAGGCCTGGGCTGGGCCGGGGAGCAGCGCTCCAGAGGACTCAGCAGTTTAATCCTGGCACAGCCCTGCTGAGCTCAGCATCTCCCACAAGCCCACACTGGCATAAAATCGAGGTGTTTTTCCCCTGGGAGCAGCACAAGGGGCATCCTGGAAAGAAGCTGAAAGCAGCTGGCAAACCTGGATGTGTGATTCCCTCAGGAGCACCTGGATTCAGCCCTGGACAGGCCTGAGCTGCTCTGATTAGAGAGCAAAGCACCAAAGGCTCAGAGGCACGAGGCCATGGGCTGACACTGCAGCTTCATCCTGTACCCCAAACCTCCAGGGGAGGGCATGGAAAACCTGGAGAACCTCAGCTGTGCTGCCCGGAGAGGGAATGGCCAAATCCCAGCTCCTGTTCCCCATGCTCTGAGACCCCAGCCCAGCACACATCACTGCTGCTCTGCCCTGGGGGATGTTTCCATCTCTTTGTGCTCAGAACGAGGGTTTCTGGCTTTCCCCAGCACATGGAACAGGGTTTGGGGGCTCTGAGGGGCAAGGTCCCTCTGCCAGGAGGCACTGGGGCTCTGGGAACGCTGCTGGGCAGGGATGGAGGGCACCCCTGGGGCAGGGACCAGCTCCCTGGGCAGCTCTGATCCCGGAAGGGGCGGAAGGAAGGGGCGGAAGGAAGTGGAGGAAGGGAAGAAAGAGAAGAGAAGAAGGAGAAGAAGAAGAAAAGAAGGAAGGAAGGAAGGAAGGAAGGAAGAAAAGGAAGGAAGGAAGGAAGAAGGAAGGAAGGAAGGAAGGAAGGAAGGAAGGAAGGAAGTGGCGGAAGGAAGGAAGGAAGGAAGGAAGTGGCGGAAGGAAGGAAGGAAGGAAGGAAGTGGTGGAAGGAAGGAAGTGGCGGAAGGAAGGAAGTGGCGGAAGGAAGGAAGTGGCGGAAGGAAGGAAGGAAGAAGAAGAAGGAAGAAGGAAGGAAGAAGGAAGGAAAGGAAGGAAGGAAGTGGCGGGAAGGAAGGAAGTGGCGAAGGAAGGAAGGATCCCACCCCATCCCAGAGAGGAATGGAAGCTGCTCCAGGCACTCCCAGCCCAGCCAGGTGTTCTCCAGCCTGTAGGCCATGACCTGTTCCAGAGCTATTCATATTCCATCCTCCACCTCCATCAGTTAATTCCCTTTAATTAACTGATTAAAGGTAATCAGCTGGAGGGGTGGGAGGAGCACAGGAATTCCTACTGGGGAGTTTGGGTGCCAATCAGAGACCCCACAAAGGTGCTGGGTGAGCTTCCCTTCCCCACATTCCTCATTCCCATCGGCTGCATCTGGCTCCTTTTTGAGTCCAAGGGGGAAACACCACGGCCCCTTTGGCATGAGGGGGGTGGGAGCCACCCCAGCCCCATGAGATGGAGCTGGAGCATGGATAACCCAGCCTGGATAACCTGGGTAACCCAGCCTGGATAACCTGGGCAAACCAGCCTGGATAACCTGGCTAACTCAGCCTGGTTAACCTGGGTAACCCAGCCTGGATAACCTGGGTAACCCAGCCGGATAACCCAGCCTGGATAACCTGAGCAAACCAGCCCGGTTAACCTGGCTAACCCAGCCTGGTTAACCTGGGTAACCCAACCTGGATAACCTGGGTAACCCAACCTGGATAACCTGGATAACCTGGACAAACCAGCCTGGATAACCTGGCTAACTCAGCCTGGTTAACCAGCCTGGATAACATAGGTAACCCAGCCTGGTTAACCTGGACAACCCAGCCTGGATAACCTGGCTAACCCAGCCTGGATAACCCAGCCTGGATAACCATAGATAACCTGGCTAACCCAGCCTGGATAACCTGGTTAACCTGGACAACCCAGCCTGGGTAACCTGGATAACCTGGATAACCCAGCCTGGATAACCTGGTTAACCCAGCCTGGATAACATAGGTAACCCAGCCTGGTTAATGTGAACAACCCAGCCTGGATAACCTGGATAACCTGGATAACCCAGCCTGGATAACCTGGCTAACCCAGCCCTGCTCTGGGACTCAGGGGAGTCAACAGCAGCTCTGCATCTCGGTGGGGAAGGAAGGGATCTAATGAGGGTAATTAGGGTGATTGAGCCCTGGGTAATGGAGCTCCCAGCAGAACCCTCAGTTCCCTGCTCTGACACACCACAAACTGTAATTTTGCATAATACAACCAGGTAATTTAGCATAATAAAGGTGTCACCCACATGCACAGCAGTTCCATTCCTGGCCAGGCTCAGGCTCCCTCCCCCCAGAGGGTTTTCAGCCCCGGCCCAGGGTGGAGCTGCCGGGCAGGACCCGGGCATGGAACGGGGACACCCTCGGTTCTCTGGCTGTGGAGCCGTGGGTGGCACCGGGATGGGTGCCAGGGGAAACCCAGGGAGCTGTGGGCTGTCACAGGGAGCCAGCTGGGCGCCACCAAGCCAGTGCCATGCCGGGAGTGCCACGGGCTCGGTGGCACTGGAGCTCGGGCACCATGGGAGCCTCGTGTCCCTGCAGGAGCTCCTTCTGCTCCATCTGCCCCTGGTGGCACGGGGAGAGGACCTTGGGGAGGACCCTGGTCCAGCTGGGAATGGAGGAGGCTCCCAGCCCTGCTGGAGCACCGGGATAAGTGCAGGCAGCCAGATTTCCAGGGAGCAGAGGCAGCTGGAGCTTCCCTGGGAGCTCTGGGCATGGCTCCCCCAGCCCCTGGATGCCTTTGGATCCTTCCCACTGCAGCTCGGCCCAGGGGAGGTGGGAAACTTCCAGGACCCCCAGCTCTGAGGCGGCAACCCCCACCCGGTGATCCAGATATTTCCCTGCACCGAGGTGGGAGCAGCCCCAGGAGCCTCCAGCTGCCACCACCACCCACCCTGTGACAAAACCCCAGCCTGGGGACCAACAGCCAAGGAGGGGACAAGTCCGTGCAGGTGCTCTGGGATCAGGGGCACGGCTGGAAATCTGGGATGGAGCAGAGCCAGTCCCAATGGCCCAGGGCTGAGCCAGGAGCTGGAATTGTCCATTCCAGGAGCCAAGGGAGTTGAAATTGTCCATTCTAGGATCCAAGGGAGCTGGAATTGCCATTCCAGGAGCCAAGGGAGCTGGAATTGCCCTTTCCAGTAGCTGTAATTGCCCTTTTCAGGATCTGGAACTGCCCATTCCAGGACCCAAGGGAGCTGGAATTGCCCGTTCCAGGAGCTGGAATTGCCCGTTCCAAGACCTGGAATTGCTCATTCCAGGAGCTGGAATTGCCCTTTCCAGGAGCTGGAACTGCCCATTCCAGGAGCCAAGGGAGCTGGAATTGCCTGTTCCAGGAGCCAAGGGCAGAGCAGGGCCAGGGTCCCCATCCTGTTCCTGGTTCTAGGTCCCCCAAGGTCTGAAGCACCCAGCAGAGCTCCTCCAGCTGCCCCAGGAGCTGAACCCCAAGGAATCCTCACAGCCAAAGCCCCAGAGCAGCCCCAGGGCACCCTCAGGGCACCCCAACTCTGCCTCCAGCATCCCAGCCCGGGCAGCAACGCTGGGATTCCCTCAGTTCAAAGTGAGGATCTGGCTCTGCCTCCACCTTTCCCCTCCCCCATCTCCTGCTCTGGGGGATTGGTGCTGAGCTGAAGGGCGAGGACAGGGGACAGCGGAGGGCCGGGTCCCCTTGTGACAGCGAGGACTGGGGCGGACACCCCAAGGTCATGGGCTGGGAGCATTCGGGGTGAGCAGGGGACATCCTGCCTCTGCCACCTCCTCGGTGGCACTGCATCCAGCCGGGGACAGCAGCCAGCTCCGGGGACCAAAGGGAGCCGATCCAAGCATCAGCAGGGGCGATGTGCCAAGGCGATGCCCCAAGGCGGGGAGGAGGGGCTGTCCCTGGGGAAACCCTTTCCTCCCGGCAGGAAGCACCACAGGAGCGCGGCCGTGTCCCTGCTCGGGGTGCTCAGCCCCGGGGGCTCCCCGGGCCAAAATCGCCTGGGAAGCTCCAGCCCGGGAGCGGCTGAGGGCTGGAGCGGGGGTGGGGTAGAAGCGGTGGCTGAGAGGAGGAGAGAGCAGGGGGAGGGTGGAGGGGCAGCGATGGCCCAGGACAGGCAGGGGGCGGGTGCCGGGCTGCGACAGAGGTGCCGCCATGGGGGCTGATCTGAGTGCCCAGCCCTGCTCGGTGCCTCAGCGCTGCTCCCCAAATCCTCCCCTGAGCCCCCTGGCCCTGGAGGGTGGCACAGACACCCCAAGCCCTCGAGAAACACCCCAGTGCAGCTGCTGCCAACTCGCATCGCCCCAAAACCCATCTGTCCCTGAGGCCACCACCACCAACCCCTGACCCTCCGGCCTCTGCACCTTCCCAGGGGGTGCCCGGGGTGGGAACCTCCTCTCCGGGGTGGGCACCCAGTCCCCGGGGTGGGCACCTGGTTCCTCGCCCCGGGGAGCCCAGGACACCCTCCGCGGTGGCCCAGGGCCTCGGTGCCACCACGTCACCTGCACCCAGCAGCCACCAACCGCTCACCTGGTGCCGGCGGCGATCCCGGGGCCGGTGCCGAGGCCGGCGGTGACGGTGACACCGAAGGTGATGCTGCCGCCGGTGCCGGCGGCGATGGGGAGGGATGTCGGTGCCGGGGGCGATGCCGGTGCCGCTGTTGATGCTAATTCTGGTGCCGGAGCCGGTGCCGATGGTGATGCTGATTCCGCTGTCGGTGCCGGTGGTGATGCCGCTGCCGGTGCCGGTGCCAGCCCGGCTGCCGGGGGAAGGATGCTCCGCGCTCGGCAGGAGCCGCGGGGAAGCCTCCGGCTCCAGGCGGCCCTGGGGCACCCGGGGCCGAGCCGCCGCCGCCGCCGCCCGCCCAGCGCCGCCGCTCCCGCCCGGCCCGGCCCCCGCTCGGCGCGGGGGGGACCCAGCGCGGCCCCGCCCGCCGCCCCCCCTCTCCCCCCGCCGCCGGGGCCGCCCCTCGCCCCCCCCCGGCTGCCGTGTCCCCGCGTCCCCCCGCGCTCACACAGGGGAGGGAGGGCTGTGGCATCCCCCGGGCCCCCAGCTCCGGGGGACTCTGCCCGGCCTGGACCCCCAGCCCGGCGTGGCCACCAGCCCTGCTCGGGGAAATGGGAAATTTCCCCTCCGATTTCCTCTGGATTCGGCTCCCCAGAGCCCCCCAGGGGGTTGGGTGGAGGGGGCTCTGCTCCCCCTCCAGGACAATTTGACCCCAACCCACACAGCTCCATTTAGTGCGGCCAAAATCAATGTCAGGCTCCCAGTATTTGGAGGCGAAAAAGAATTAAAAAATCCGTGGCTGCGCCCGTGGGGTGGGTGGGGGAGGGGGCGGGGGGCTGGGAGACCCTGACTGCGGCTGGAAATCCAGCGCATCACGGCACGGCCCCGCTGGGCACAGCCTGGCACAACCTGGGTGTGGAGCAGATGCCACCAGCTGCTCCTGGCCTGACACCGGTGTCACCTTGAGGGGGGACACGGCCAGCGCCGAGGGTGTGAGATGGGGGTGAGAACCCCTGGGTCAGGGCAGCGAGGTGCGGGAGGCAGAGCGGGAATTAAAACCGCCTGGAATTGCAGGCAGGAGCAGTGACCGCCTCCCAGCGCTTCCATCGGCATCCCTGCCTCTGGAAACGCGGGGCGTTGGTGAGAGGCTTCAAAATATCCCTCGCGGCCCCGAAGGTGGCTGTCCCCAGGGCTGGGGCAGCGGGGGGTGCTTTGGGAGGGACCCCGCTGGTGATGGGGCCCCCATCCCTGCAGGGGGACGCTGCTCCCAGCAGGAGCGGGGCTGGGGCGTGATCCCAAATTCCCGGCTCTGGCCAAGCTCCTCTCGCCGCCGATGGCCACGGGCGATGCTCAGCGCCCGGAGCGCGGTGTCCATCCCGTCCCTTCCCCTGGAGCGGTGCTGCTGCCCCGGACGGGCGATGTTCCCCCGAGCCCCGCAGCCACCAGCGGGCCAGGGGACAGCGACACGGCCAGGCGCCACCAGGACACGGCCGGGGCTCCCTCTGGTACCCCCGAACCCCAAAACCTCGGCAGGAGCTGCGGTGCCGTGCCCGGCGGGGGACACGGGTGGCGGTGCCCGCTCACGGTGGGGACACGGGTGGCGGTGCCATGCCCAGGATGGTGACACGGGTGGCGGTGGCGGTGCCGCTCACGGCGGGGACGGGCGGTGGCGGCTCCAGCGCGGCCGGCGCGGAGCGGAGCCTTCGCCAGCCGCTATTTTTAGCTGCTCACGCTCCGCTTTCTCCTTGACTGTCTCCCCTCGCCGGAGCAGTGTCGGGCCGAGCAGCGGCGATGTTTATCCTGCCTGGCACCCGATCGGATGTGACACCGCTGTGGCGGGCCGAGGGGACGGCTGGGAGGGAGCGGGGGATGCTGCGGGCACGGGAAGGGACGGGAGGAGAGCCCGCTGTGCTTCGGAGCACCTTGGAGAGTTCTCCCTGTCCCCAGCTCCCGAGCGGCCCCGGCGGATGCTCTGCCCCGGGACAGCTGAAGGGCAGAGCATCCATCTCCTCCGAGGCTGAACAATTCCCTCCCCGTGTGATCCTTTGGGATGGCTGGGCTGGGGGAGCTGGGGAAACTGAGGCACACCAGAGGTGTGTGAGTGCCTCCATATCATGCCAGTGCAGTGCTGACACGGAATAAGTTCTCCCAAACCTCCTGCATCCAGGGCATGCTGACAGCAGCAGCCCAGAGCCCCAGCTGGAGCTCCCAGAACTTGGGTACAAACCCCAGGGATCCAGGACAGCGGCTGGGAAGGGAAAAATTATTCCAAAATTATTCTCTGCTCAGGCAGCTCCCGGTGGGCCAGGGCAGGGCCGTGGTGCTTGGCGCTGCCCCAGCGTGGGGCAAAGGCTGCTCTGTGCTCCCCCTGCTCCTCCAGCTGCTGCCCTGGGGATTTGCAGACCTTGGGATCCCCTTCCCAGGATGCTCCCAGCAGGATGAACTGGGTCTAAAATCTATCGTTTGTGCCCTCCTGAGCTTTGGGAGAGCCCTGATTGATCCATCAGGGATGTGAAGCAGTGAGGATGGGCTCAGACTGCTCCGTGCTCTGCTCTGCTCTAAATCCTATTTTCCCCAAAAACCCGGGATCCAGAACTGGGAGAATATCAGTCTGGAAGAATCTGTTCTCCTCCTCCTGCTTCTGCTGCCCAGCTGCTTTATCCCCCTGGGGCAGGAGGGTCGGTAATCCCCACGGACCCTGGGGCTGCTGCAGGGCTGGGGCAGCTCCTGGAGGCAGCAGGGAGGGGGCAGAGCTGTTTTCCACTCCCCTGCCCAGCGCTGCGGGCTCTGATTTGGGCTAAAAGTCACTGCTGGGGGAGAGCAGCCCTGGGCTGTTCCTCTTTTAGATGCATCTTTCTGATTTCCAGCCTGGCTGAGTGTGACTGTGTTCACAGGGGTCTGAGGATGAGGGAAGAGACGAGGATCTGACTCCATGTTTCAGAAGGCTGATTTATTATTTTATGACATATATTACATTAAAACTGTACTAAAAGAATAGAAGAAAGGATTTCATCAGAAGGCTAGCTAAGAATAGAATAGCAAAGAATGATAACAAAGGTTTGTGGCTCGGGCTCTGTGTCCGAGCCAGCTGACTGTGATTGGCCATTAATTATAAACAACCAACATGGGCCAATCACAGATGCACCTGTTGCATTCCACAGCAGCAGATAATCAATGTTTACATTTTGTTCCTGAGGCCTCTCAGCCTCTCAGGAGAAAAACTCCTAAGGAAAGGATTTTTCAGAAAAGATGTCTGGAAGAGCTGAGCCCCTGCTTGCCCGCTGGGGACAAGGTGACGCTCAGGGAAGGTCACTCCTGAGCCCAGGGGCTGCGTCAGCGCCTCCCTTAAGGGGCTATTTTGGGACATGGGTCACAGGGTTTGGGGACCTGCAAGTTGTTCCCTGGCTGGGGGCTGGGACTTTCCATGAGCTGCAGCAGGACACGGCCTGGAAGCCACCCTGGAGGGATGGAGGTGGCTCCTGAGGGATGGACCTGCAGGAAACGCCCTCGGCCCTCAGGAGAAACCTTCCTGCCTGCGAGATCTGGGGGGCAAAGGCAGCCAGAGCATTTCCTTGCCTGCAGGATTTCAAAGCAGAGGGAAAATGCCAGCAAAGAGCTCCCAGGGAGAGGATTTGTCACCAGGCAGGCTGGGGCGTCACACTGAGCAGAGTCTGGCCATGTCAGAGCTGCAGCAGTGCCCTTCCCGGGCACCCTCCGTGCTCCAGGACTCTGCCATCTGCATCCCAGCGTGCCGCTCCGCCCTGTCCTTCACAGGGCACGGGGAATCTGCAGCTCCATCTGCCCCCAGGACATCAGGGAGCTTCTGGAGATCCTCCCCCCCAGCGTGTGCCCAGCCCAGAGCATCCTGCCCCTCCGGGGGACAGCACACCAGCTGCTTTTCCTGATTTTATCCCCTAGTTCAGGCTGTCAGGGCAGCTGGAATATCTGCAGTGAGTTGCACAGGTCTTTGCTGCTCATCTGCAGCCTCGCTGTCCCCGGCAGAATGGAAAATTTCAACCAAAGGAATGATTTGTTGCTGTTTTTGCAGCAGCAGGAGCTCCCTCCTGACCCAAAGGTGAGGTGGATCCCACAGCCAGACCCAATCCCAGCCCCAGGCTCATCCTGCTGCCAGCTCATCACAGGAGCTGGGGGAAAAGGAGCACTGAATGACTCAAAGTGCCTCTCTTGGGGCTCAGCCACCAAAATATTCATCCCCTGCCCCAGTGCACCAGCAGGACGTGCAAATTATTTCTGGGAATCAGCTCAGGAAAGCACCTTGCCTGTGCATTGGCTCTGGGATTGGCTGGAATCCCACAGCTCTGGGCACAGCCTGGGCTGCACAGGCAGGAGTGAGCCCAGGCAAGGTCAGGACAGCTCAGAGCAGCACAGCAGGGGCAGGAAGAGCTGGGATGGGGTGGGAAGAGCTGGGATGGGGTGGGAAGAGCTGGGATGGGGTGGAAGAACTTGGATGTGATGGGAAGAGCTGGGATGGGATGGGAAGAACTGGGATGGGGCTGGAAGAGCTGGGATGAGGCAGGAAGAGTTGGGATGAGGCAGGAAGAGCTGGGATGGAAGAGCTGGGATGGGGTGGAAGAACTTGGATGTGGTGGGAAGAGCTGAGATGGGGCTGGGAACAGCTGGGATAGGATGGGAAGAGCTGGGATGGAAGAGCAGGGATGAGGCAGGAAGAGCTGGGATATGCTGGAAAGAGCTGGGATGGAGTTGGGAGGAGCTGGGATGGGGATGGGAAGAACTGGGATGGGGCTAGAAGAGCAGGGATGGGGCTAGAAGAGCAGGGATGTGGCAGGAAGAGCTGGGATGTGGCAGGAAGAGCTGGGATGGGGCTGGAAGAGCTGGGATGGGGCTGGAAGAGCTGGGATGTGGCAGGAAGAGCAGGGATGAGGCAGGAAGATCTGGGATGCAGCAGGAAGAGTTGGGATGTGGCAGGATTTGCCCCGTTCTTGCTTTAAGGGGCCAGATCAGGGCGGCAAGGGGAGCATTGGGAGGAAAGGTGTGCTGGAGTTAAACGAGCAGAAAGGCAGCATCCCCCAAAAAATGTGTTCACGGGCAAAAAAAGGAGCGCTCAAATCCGTTCTTCATGCTCCAGTAACTTGCAGATGCCTGGATGGGGATGTGGAGCCTCAGGAACACCTCCCAGATGGGGAGCACCTTGTGCCTCCTGCCTGGGCACAGAGGGGACAGAGCTCGGGGGTTTCACCAAACCCACCCCATTGCGACCCCTGAGAGCCCAGCTGAGCACAGGGACGCTGCAAACCGGCCCCAAAACCGTGAGGAGCCTCCAGGTGGGTGCCCAGGGAGTGGCCACGGCCGGAGATGAGCCCTGCCCGCCTGCAGCTCCCGCAGCCGCGGGGATTTGTGCAAAGCTCCCAGCGCCCGGCCTGGGCTTTTTTTATCCCTGGCTGCTCTTACGTTGACATTCTTAGCTGTGCCACTGGCTCCAGCGCTGCTCGCTAACCCCTTTTACAGGCGGCTAAATATAGCCCAGGCAGCCAAGCAAAATCTGCTCGGCACGGCCACGTGGGGCTCGGCAGAGCCGGGGGGGCACCGCCAGCCCCGCGCCGGTGGCATCTGTCACCCCGTGCTGGTGGCATCTGTCACCCCCGAGTGCCCCAGGTGACCGCGGGTGCTCCTGCTGGGTCTCAGCCCCTTCTCCCCGCCCTGGGTTCTGCTCCCAGCCTGGTGCTCCCACGCCTCTGGAGCATCTGGAGCTGGTTAGGATCCCTGATCCTGGAAAAACACAGCGGGAAACACGGCCGGCTGCTGTGGGTGACAAAGAGCAGCCCTGGGAGCCCGCGGGGTGCAGGCAGCAAACCCCAAATCCACGGAGGGATTGTCTGCACCCCACAAAGGCTCTGCAGGGTGGGAACAGGGCAGGGGCTGGGCTCAGCTCGGCTCCTGACTCTGTCAAACACAGCGTGGGGTGTAAGAGCATCGGGGGTAGGATGGTGGGGATGGACAGAGAGCAGAGATCTCTGCAGCCAGGTCAGGAACTTGTGGTTCATTGCAAAGGGCCTGGGTGCAGGGCCCTGCTGGGAGCTGCCAGCCACAGCTCAGAGCAGGCTGAGAGAGGAGAGGGGGAGAGAGGGTGAGAGGGTAAGAGAATAAATGGGGTAAAAAGCAAGAGCTAAGAGGGGCAAGAAAGGCAGGAGAGCAAGGTTCCCGCTACAATACAATAAATCTTTTGTTTTGAATATTCTGATTCTCACTAACCAATCTAGTCCAAGATACAAATCCTATAGCATTTCCATACAGCCTATAAGAATCATTACATTCCCACACTGGGTTACATTTTAAACCCTAAAAACTCCTCTTTGGCCCCTTCTGCCAAGCCAGCAGGGTCTGCTCTGAGCCTTGGGCCTGTCTGCAAGCAGAGGGTGTTGTTTGATCCAAAGGGGATCACCTTCAGCTGGCCATGCCATTGTTTTCCAGTTGTTCAGTAACTGAGGGATCTCAAAGCTTGCTTTCATTTCAATCTCACTTAGAGTTTCCATATTCTCAAAATCTTTTGCCAGACAATCATATTTATAAGGCTCTCCTGTTCCATCTTCCCCAACAGTGGGGAGGGGACCCCCAACCCCCAAGGCTGGGATGGGCCCGATTGCAGCTGGGGGCTGAGGGGAAGGGTCCTGTGTGCCCTAAATCCCACCCCAGAGCCCCCAGGATGCCAAAGGCAGGGCAGCCCCACACACAGGGGTTTGTCAACCCCAAACCCATCGCCCCAAAACTGTACCTTGTGCCACAGCTGCATTTCCCTGCCTGGCCAATTTCTGCTGGATCCATGAGCTCACTAAGCAGACACGGATCTAATTGTCTGCATTGTCTGCACGCTGCCACTTGTGGGGTTTTCTTTTAGTTTTTTTTTCTCTTTTTGGTTTTAGCTGGCAAGAAGGAGGTGAAAGGTCGAGCAGAGGAGTCTAATTGGATCTCCATGGCTCATTAACCCTTCTCCAAGAGGGAGAATCGTTAAGGCTGCAGATGAAGAGGCTCAAAACCCACACGTGCCTTGGGCAGCTCTCCCAAATTTCCATCCCCACGGCATTGCCCTGGCTCCTGTGCACCCAATGGAGATGTCCTGTCAGCCAGGGGACGTGGGGAATGCGCGGAGGAGCTCAGGGGAGGGAGTTTGAAGGAAGGCTGGTGACTTTGGGTGGCTTTGGGTGATGTTGGGTGGCTTTGGGTGCCTTTGGGGGTTGTTGGGTGGCTTTGGACACCAGGAAAGAAAATCGAGGGCCTCAAGTCTTGAGGATCCAAGCAGGAGCAGGCAGAAGGGAAGGGAAGGGAAGGGAAGGGAAGGGAAGGGAAGGGAAGGGAAGGGAAGGGAAGGGAAGGGAAGGGAAGGGAAGGGAAGGGAAGGGAAGGGAAGGGAAGGGAAGGGAAGGGAAGGGAAGGGAAGGGAAGGGAAGGGAAGGGAAGGGAAGGGAAGGGAAGGGAAGGAGCAGCTCCTCCTGCCAGGTGGGTGAGGGACACCAGAGCAAGGTCTCACCCTGATGCTTCTTCCTGCAGGCTCCCCACCTCTGTGACTCAGATCCTTGGGGAATAAATCAGCTCACTGTGGAGTAACCCCCAGATTTTCCAGCCCATGAGAGACCCAGTGGTTGTGGCAGCACAGAATCTCTGCTGTGACACCACCATCCATCACCAGGCAGGCATCTGGGCACCACCAGCAGAAAGACAAACAGCATCTGTCCAAGCTCAGCGGGGAGGCACTGCAGCTCTCCCAGCCTGTGCCCGTGTCTGGGAGCCCAGGACAAACCAGGATCCTGTCACTGCAGGACACAAAATAACACGATGCAGACACACTGCTCTTTTCAAGGTAAAAAGGACTTTTTAATTTCTGACTCCAACATTTATAGATTTCCAAAAGTGACAGCGGGTTGGACGGTGACAGTGCCACCTCTCCAATGACACTGGACAAACCAGCAGTCCATCAAATTTCTCCTCCTCCATAAAAGAATGCAAAACAATGAGTTATTTACACAAAGGGTGTGAGAAAGTTTGTTACAAGAATGTGAACATCAGAAGGCTTAGAAAATCTTTTAAAAGATCAGGGTGACAGGATTCAAGGGCAGCATTTCCCACCCTTCATCCCCCTGGACAGGAGGGGCTGTGGGGAGAAGACCCCAGCACATGACAAGGGACAGGTTTAGTGAGGCCCCTCAGCCTCTGTCACCCCGGTGGCCTTTGAGACACCTCAGACTGGCAAAAGGTCCTGGAAGAGGGCCGTGGTTGCTCAGTGAGTTTGCCAGGAGCAATGCCAGGGGGTGGGAAGGCCGTCAGGGGGCTCAGAGGGTTTTCTGGGGCTCCATCAGGCTCCTGCGCTGCGTGGCTCTGCAGGGCTGGTGCCCCAGGGAATGGGCACAGCCCTGAGGCTGCCAGAGCTCCAGGAGCCTTTGGACACTGCTCCAGGCTGGGATTGCTGGGGGTCTGGGCAGGGCCAGGAGCTGGGATTGATGATCCTTGCGGATTTCCAGCTCAGGATACTCTGTTATCCACGATTCTGGGATTTGAGATGTCCTGGGCTGGGAAGACAGGAGGGTCCTGGTGGGTGAAATGGACAACAAAGGAGCTCAGGCATGGAAGGTTCTGCAGATTCCTGCAGTGTTCCTCCTGAAAATCATTCCCCTCATTTCCCCTGGTCTGAATCCCAGCTCCTGTGACCCTGAACACCCTGGCTGGCTGTAATTAAAGGCCCAGCAGTCGCGCATTGCTCCCGTGTGTGTCTGTTTATCACAGAGCAGCTTAGTGGGAAACCAATTCCCCGCCTGCCTCAGAGGCATCCTCAGGCCAGGGGAAGGGGGTGCTTCCATCTCAGCCCTTCTGCACCCACCCTGCCCATCCCAGCCCAGCCTTGTGCCTGTCCCTAATCTCACCTGGGGGCTTCAGACCCCGCGGAGGCAGCACAGTGAGCAGAGGCCCCTGGGGGCTCCGTTCCTGCCCCTCCTTGCAGCGCAGGGTGGGGAGGGACCCCCCAATGCCCGAGGCTGGGATGGGCCCGATTGCAGCTGGGGGATGAGGGGAAGGGTCCTGTGTGCCCTAAATCCCACCCCAGAGCCCCCAGGATGCCAAAGGCAGGGCAGCCCCACAGACCAGGGGTTTGTCAACCCCAAACCCATGACCCCAAAACTGTACCTTGTGCCCTGGCTGCATTTCCCTGCCTGGCCAATGCTTTGGAGAGCATTGCTGGGTTTAGCTGCTTTTCCAAATGCAGCCCCAATTATTAATTATTATTAATTGCTCTAATGTTGGTTTATCCATGACTAGCAGTGCTCGGGGGCAGCAGGATTCCTGCTGGCTGCACCCACAGCTAAGCTGGTATTGTCCCAGATACAGTCACATGAGAGGGTTTGTTTTCCCAGGCATCCCTGGCACACTGCTCCTGGCCCTGCTCCCCCAGCCCTACAGCCCCCCACAGGGGCAGGAATGGGGCCCTGAGCCCTCCTGAACCTTATTTGAGGTTTTGGGAGCCCTCATGAATCACACTGGTGGAAAGATGCCTGGGGGATGCTGAGGGATGCAGGAGAAGCAGAAGAGAAATAAAAGGAGTTTTCTTGGGATCCAGGGATGCTCCCAGCTGGCATGGCTGCAGGCAGCCCCATGTCCTGCAGGAGCATCGGGGGGTAGGACGGTGGGGATGGATGGAGAGCAGAGATCTCTGCAGCCAGGTCAGGAACTTGTGGTTTATTGCAAAGGGCCTGGGTGCAGGGCCCTGCTGGGAGCTGCCAGCCACAGCTCAGAGCAGGCTGAGAGAGGAGAGGGGGAGAGAGGATGAGAGGGTGAGAGAATAAAAGGGTAAGAGAGCAAAAACGTAGGAGAGTAAAAGGGGTAAGAGAATGAAGTTCCCCTTACAATACCATAAATCTTCTTCTGTGTTGAATGTTCTGATTCTCATTAACCAATCTAGTCCAAGATACAAATCCGACAGCATTTCCATACAGCCTATAAGAATCATTACATTCCCACACTGGGTTACATTTTAAACCCTAAAAACTCCTCTTTGGGCCCCTTCTGCCAAGCCAGCAGGGTCTGCTCTGAGCCTTGGGCCTGTCTGCAAGCAGAGGGTGTTGTTTGATCCAAAGGGGATCACCTTCAGCTGGCCATGCCATTGTTTTCCAGTTGTTCAGTAACTGAGGGATCTCAAAGCTTGCTTTCATTTCAATCTCACTTAGAGTTTGCATATTCTCAAAATCTTTTGCCAGGGAATCATATTCATAAGGCTTTCCTGTTTCATCTCCCCCAACACTGTCCCTGAGCTCTGGTGCCATCCCACATTTCCCTGTGTGCGGGGTGAGGTGAGACTGCTCTGTGCAGGGCCCGTCACGGCTCTGTCACCTGTGACACTGCTGTCACACGGCTGTCCCAGCGCTGCTCCCGCCCGGCCCGGGCCGGCCCTCGCTGCCCGGAACCCTCCCGGGAAGGGAACATCGACACGGGGTCACCGATGGCTTGTCACAGACATCTTTTATGGAAAATCCTTTCCTTAGGACTTTTACTCCTGCAGAAGCTGAGAGGCCTCAGGAACAAAATGTAAACATTGATTATCTGCTGCTGTGGAATGCAACAGGTGCATCTGTGATTGGCCCATGTTAGTTGTTTCTAATTAATGGCCAATCACAGCCCAGCTGGCTCGGACAGAGAGTCCGAGACACAAGCCTTTGTTATCATTCCTTCTTTTTCTATTCTTAGCTAGCCTTGTGATGAAATCCTTTCTTCTATTCTTTTAGTATAGTTTTAATGTAATATATATCATAAAATAATAAATCAAGCCTTCTGAAACATGGAGTCAGATCCTCGTCTCTTCCCTCATCCTCAGACCCCTGTGAACACGGTCGCAGGGGCTGACGCTGGGGGTGGTGGCAGTAGGGTGGCCTCTGGTGGGGGACACCGCTGGGACCCTCTCGCTGCTGGCGGCCGTGCCCGGGCGCTCCCGGCGGGGCAGGGACAGAGCCCGGTGACCGTCCCGGTGTCCGGCGGTGCCTCACTCCGGCACTGCCATCTGGTGGCACCATCAAAGGGACCAAGGGACAGCGGCGGGGGCGGGACTGGTCCCTCCAGGGTGCATGGAAGGATTCCTGCTCCTGGCGTGCCAGCCAGCTCATGTGCCTGCAAGGACAGCAGGAGCGAGGGGACGAACACCGGCCCGGGCCACCGTGTCCTTCCGAGGGGACAGGGACTGAAGGACACCCGCTGCGGATGTCACAGGGCTCTGACACCCAGCCAGGAGGAGAAGGAGCTGCCAGACCCCCTGAGCCGCACCAGGGCTGTACCAAAGCCAGCCCTGTGTGTCGCGGGGCGCTGCCAGACCCGTGCCCGGGGCGGGATGTGCCCGCTCAGCGCCTCCGGAAAGGAGAAACCTGAGAGCAGCTGAGACCAGAGCGCAATTTTCGGGTGCTGACCTCTCCTGTTGCAGGGCTGTGTCCTGCCAGCAGATTTTGGGAGCCCACAGAGGCTCAGATAATCCTTCATTGGTTTGTGCCAGCTGCTGATCAGGGGCCAAACCCCGGAACTTTACCTCTGGAGCAAGAAGTGTGACACCCTCCTCTTCCTCAAGGGCACAGGGGACATGTGTCCCCAGCCCTGTGCCCCCGAGGCTGCTGCTGTCACACACTCATGGACTTTCTCGTCAGTCTAAATTTAGGGTCTGGATGTGGGCTGGCACCTCCCGGTTTATCCCAGCCCTGAATTATGCACGGCAGAGCACTCACTGCCCTGGGAGGTCACGCCAGGCTCTGGCTGGGCAGGAAGAGCAGGAAAAACCTGCTCTGTGCCACCCTCAGCCCCCTGCCCCGGGCCTGGCCCTGCAGGGTCGGCTGGGGGTGGTGAGAACGCTGGAGCTGGAAACTGCGGTGCCAATCCAGCAAGAAGGGCTCCTGCAGGAGGAAAAGCCAAGATGAGGTAAAACACAGATCCATTGCTCCGTGAGGTGGGGTGTGGCATTCACATTCCCTGAAACATCCCTTCGCCCACGAGTTTTCTCCAGGGAAGCTGAGAAGCCTCAGAGAAAAAGGAAAACAATTCTTATCTCATTTGCTTCTCCTGTGTTGTGCTCATGTGGAATGTGTTTGGAGATTGTTTACCCACAGGTGATTGTTCCATTGGATTCTGCTGTGAGTTGTTTTCACTCTTTGGCCAGTCAGGGCCAAGCTGTGTCAGGACTCTGGAGAGAGTCACGAGTTTCATTATTATCTTTTTATCCTTCTGTAAGTATCCTTTCTGTATTCTTTAGTATAGTTTAGTATTCTTTAATATAATATAGTATTATAAAATAATAAATATGAATTATAAATTATAATATAAATTAATTTAAATATAATAATATAAATATTAAATAATATAAATTAAATATTAAATAATATAAATTAAAAATTTAAATTATAGTATTATAAAGTAATAAATTAGCCTTCTGAGAACATGGAGTCAGATGGATCATTCCTGCTTTCATCAGGGCATTCCCTGCAAATCCAATAGTGGGGAATGGCTGAGGCAGAGAAGAGCAATGCTGCCTTTGCCCCTTGCCAGCCTCATCCTCGGGTTCCAGAGAATCCAGAGATCCCACAGGAAAGGCTGCACCAGGGAAGACAGATCGTCCATGGCAGAGGATTCAGACCAGGCCATGCTTCAGCAACTGAAACCATTTCAGTCCTGCTGGGACGCCCTGAGGGGTGAGGGAGGGACTGGTGGCGTGGCGAGGCTGCTCTCAACAACCTTTCACTGGTCCTGGGGATGGAGAGAAGAGTCTGGAAGGCTGCAGGAAACCACATGAGGGTGGGTCACTTCCACCCTCCAGAAGGGCAGGGAGGAGCCAGGGAGCTGTGCACACATCAGCCTCTCCTCAGTCCCTGGGAAGGTGCTGGAGCTAATCCTGGGAAGCATTTCCAGGCGCATTAAGGATGACAGATCAGGGGAAGCCAAGCTCAGCCAACCTGACAAACTCCTCCAGTGGTTGGTAGAGCAGTGGGTGTTTCTATACGGCAGTGAGATCCCCCAAATCCCTCTCCAGGCCGATCAGCCCCAGCCTCCCAGCCTTCCCTCAGACCCTTTCCATGGGATACTCCTGGCCCTGAACTACCTTCATGGCCCTTTGCTGGAGTCTCTCCAGCTCATCCACATCTCTCTTGTTCTGGAGAGCCCAGAACTGGTCACAACACTCTGGGGTGGCCTCACCAGTGCTGACCACGGGATCCCCTCCTCAGCCTGACCAGCCCAGGACAACTCTCACCTTCTGCAGCAGGGACTCGCTGCCCTGTGTTCCCCCCAGGGCCCAGCAGCACCCCCAGGGCCCTTCCTGGAGCTCTTTTCCAGCTGAGTGCCCTCCACCCCATACTGGAGTCTGGGATTGTTCTCCCCAGGCCCCAAACTTTGTTCTTTCACCTTGTTGAACTTCCTGAGGCTCCAGTCAGCCTCCCAGTGCCTGAAGGGGCTCCAGGAGAGCTGCAGAGGGACTGGGGACAAGGATGGAGGGACAGGAGCCGGGGAATGGCTCCCAGTGCCAGAGGACAGGGCTGGATGGGATCTTGGCAATTGGGAATTGTTCCCTGGCAGGGTGGGCAGGGGCTGGGCTGGAATTGCCAGAGCAGCTGTGGCTGCCCCTGGAGCCCTGGCAGTGCCCAAGGCCAGGCTGGGCATTGGGGCTGGCAGCACCTGGCACAGTGGGAGCTGTCCCTGCCATGGCAGGGGTGGCACTGGATGAGCTTTCGGGTCCCTTCCCACCCAAACCGTTCTGGAATTCCATGACCCTTTCCCGCGGGCTGTCTCCAGCCCAGACAGGGCTCCTGGCCATCCCCCCGGTCCTGGCGATGTACCCATGGTGCGGGTGGGGACCCCTCGGCGGTAACCGGGGACGGAGGGGCGATGGAGGAGGATGAAAGGGCGAGGGAGGAGGATGGAGAGGAGGGTGGAGTGAGGATGGAGGAGCCATGGAGGGACTCCCCCGCGGGCGGGAGAGGGCCCGAACCCCCCCTCGCTCTCCCTCCGCCCCGGGGGAGGCGCGGCGGGCGCGGCCGCCCCGAGCTCCCGGTCCGGGCGGAGCCAGCGCGGCGGCGGAGGGGACCGGGAGCGGGAGCCGGGAGCCGGGAGCCGGATCCGGGAGCGGCGGCAGCACCATGGGGGCCTGTCTCGGGGTCTGCTCCCTGCTCAGCTGCGTGAGTGCCCGCCCGGAGCGGGGGGACCGCGGGGCACCGGAGCGGTGCCGGTGCCGCAGCGGCGGGCGCGGCCCAGCGCGGGCGAGTCGCGGCCGCTGCGCGTCCGAAGCAGGGTGCGGGGGGACCCGGGGGGCTGAGGGACACCCCGGAGATGTGCCCCGCTACACCTGGGCGCGGAGGGGTCCAAGGGGTGCCGGGAGGGTGATGCGGGGTACCCCTGGGGGGTGCACCCCTGTGTACACGGGGGATACCGGGGACCCCCGGCAGGAGCCACCCCTGGGTATGGGGGGATGCAGGGGAGCCCCGGGGGATGTTCCCTGCCCTGTGCAGCCGGGGGGATGCAGGGGACCCCCAGAGGATGCTCCCCGGTGTACCAGGGGGATGTGGGGCATACCCAGGGGTTACACCCCTGGATATGGGGGGTTCTGGGGGTGCACCCCTCGGTGGCTGGGGAGGTGTGGGGGATTCTCGGAGCAGGGGATCCCCCTGCAGCTGGGGGATCCATGGGAGACACAGAGAGCTCTGGGGCCCGTGGTGAGGGGAACGGGGTGGGAATGGGGTGGGTGGCGCACCCCAGGGTGCCTGGGGGAGGTGGGAGGCCAGAGCAGCCATGTCCTGCTGGCCCTGGAGGAGTGAGGGGTCCTGGCCCCACCATGCAATGAGAGGCTGGGGGTCCTTCCTGGCTCCTCTGCTGAGCCCCAAAGTGGGGACAGAGGAAGAGAAGGAGCTGGGACAGGGGTGCAGGGGGCTGTGAGTGGGGTGCCATGGCCAAGGGTGGGTGCAGGGCAGGTGATTTGTGGTGCCATGGGCCAGGGTACCTGCAGGGTGTGTGATTTTGGGGTGCCATGGCCCAGGGCAGGCTCAGGGCAGGTAATTTGAGGTGCCATTCCCCAAGGGAGGCTCAGGCCGTGTGTTTGGGGTGCCATGGCCCAGGGCAGGCTCAGGCTGTGTGATTTGGGGTGCCATGGCCCAAGGGAGGCTCAGGCTGTCTGTTTGGGGTGCCATGGCCCAGGGCAGGTGCACAGTGTGTGATTTGGGGTGCCATTGCCCAGGGCAGGCTCAGGCTGTCTGTTTGGGGTGCCATGGCCCAGGGCAGGCTCAGGCTGTGTGATTTGGGGTGCTGTGCCTTGTGACGTGGAGTGTGTGGTTAAGGTGACGCAGGCACCTGCCCACAGCAGCACTTCCTGCCCTGGCACTGCCTCACCTGTGGGCACAGAGCCAGGGCAGGGCAGTGGAACCAGCCTGGGAATGGGACCTGTTTTGTAACGTGACCTCTGCGTGCTGGAGGTTTAACGAACAGGATGTTTGGAAATGAGGGATGGGAGGGAGGGGGGTCTGCAAGGCCCCCCTTTGTAACACATTCCTGTGCTTCTCCTTATGGAGAATTGGGGAAGCAGGGAGTTACCCCAGTGCAGGTCTGTGGAGGTTTCTGTATGAATTCTGGATTTTTTTTCCCCAAAAAACTGTTGTGGCTCAGACTGTGGTAACAGTAGAGTCATTGTATAGGTTTAATTTTCCTGTTCCTTCCTGTGGAAGTCGTTGATGCAGGGGCTGGTTTTGTACAGGTCTGAGCTGAAGAACAACACTGAGAAAACCCCAGACTGAATGAAACATTCCCCCTAGTCTGTGTAATTATTAAAAATAATTACTTTTAAGAAGCTTTTGCTTAATTTTGTTGTTCCTTCCAGTGGGCCTGGTTGGTGGGGCTGTTCTAGCACCGGTCTGAGCTGAAGAACCACAACACTGAAAAAAAACCCAAACCAAACTGAAAACCCCCTTAGTCCTTTTTTTTTCTTATTGTTATTTTTAACAAGAACATCCTGACTAACTCCCTCTGCTCTGCCTGCATCCCTTGAGTCACAGCACCACGAGATTGCCAAGCCCTTCCTTCAGCGCTTTCCCATACAAGCTGCTCCTGAGTGAAACCTTGAATCACAAAAGGAGAATTTCTCTGTCCTTGCCTCCTGTGGTCCTCCAGGCTTTGCCCAGGGCTGCCATGAGCAGTGAGGTCATTCTGAGCCCCCTTCCTGGGTGACAGGCTTGGGGTCACCAGCAGAAGGCTGCCCCAGCCAGAGCAAGGCCTGGAGGCTTCGCCAGTCCTTGGACACCCCCTGGGGACACTCAACCTGGTGGCACCAATCCAAGGCCACCTGCCAGGCAGGGAGGCCACCAGGCTGTAGGGATGGGGTGGGATGGTGCTGATTACCCTGGGGATGGGGTGGGACGGGTGCTGATTAACCTGGGGATGGGATGAGGTGGGATAGGTGCTTATTAACATGCTGCTCGTTAATTTGGCAGCAGACAAACACCGGCTGCTCGGCATCGCTTTGGGTTGACTCACTCTGGGTGTACCTGGGGCTGCTGGGGTGAAGGCATCTGGCAGGTGTGGTGGTGGGGTGGTGTAGCTGGGGTGGTGTAGATGGGGTGGTGTAGCTGGGGTGGTGTAGTTGGGTTGTGGTGGGGATGGTGTAACAGGTGGTGTAGTTGGGTTGTGATGGGGTGGTGTGGTGTAGTTGGGGTGGTGTAATGGGGATGGTGTAGTTGGGTTGTGATGGGGTGGTGTAATTGGGATGGTGTAGATGGGATGATGTAACTGGGGTGGTGTAGTTGGGTTGTGATGGGGTGGTGTGGTGTAGTTGGGGTGGTGTAACTGGGGTGGTGCAGTTGGGTTGTGGTGGGGATGGTGTAACAGGTGGTGTAGTTGGGGTGGTGTAATTGGGGTGCTGTAGTTAGGGTGATGTAACTGGGGTGGTGTAGTTCGGTTGTGGTGTAGTTGGGATGGTGTAACTGGGAAGGTGTAGGTGGGGTGGTGTAACTGGGATGGCGTAGTTGGGTTGTGATGGGGTGGTGTAACTGGGTTGGTGTTGTCGGGTTGGTGTTGTTGGGGTGGTGCTGTGGGTCAGTGCTGTTGGGGTGATGCTGGGTGGGTGTTTTTGAGTTGCAGTTGTTGGGGTGATGTTGGGCTGGTGTAGGTTGGTTGGTGTAGTTGGGCTGCTGTTGTTGGGGTGATGTAATTGGCGTGGTGTAGTTGGGTTGGTGGTGTTGGGGTGATGTTGGGTGGGTGTGTTTGAGTTGGTATTACTGGGGTGGTGTAGCTGGGTTGGTGTTGGGTTGGAGTTGTTGGGGTGGTGTTGGGCTGGTGTAGTTGGGCTGTTGTTGGGATGATGTAACTGGGATGGTGTAATGGGTTGGTGGTGTGGGTCAGCGTACTTGGGGGGATGTTGGGTGGCTGTTTTTGGGTTGGTGTTGTTGGTTGTAGTTTGGTCAGTTGTGTTGGGCTGGTGTTGGTGTAGTTGGGCTGTTGGGGTGGTAGAGTTCGGGTGATGTAATTGGGCTGTTGTATTTGGGCTGGTAGGGTGGGTTGGTGTTCTTGGGGTGATGTTGGGGTGGTGTGGTGATGGTGGAGTTGGCATGATGTAATGGGAGCAGTGTAGTTGGGTTGGTGGTTTGTCTTGGTGTAGTTGGGTTCGTGGTTTGTCTTGGTGTTGTTGGGGTGGTGTCTTTGGGCTGGTGGTGTTGGACTGGTGTAGCTCGGTCAGTCTTGTTGGTCTGGTGTTGGTGTAGTTGGGCTGTGGTTGGGGTGGTGGTATCGGTTGCTGTAGTTGATCTGCTGTTGGTGTAGTTGGGTTGTTGTGGTGGTGAATTTGGGATGGTGTAATTGCACTGGTGGTGTAGGTTGGTGTCATTAGTGTGGTGTTAGGTGGGTGTTTTTGGATTGGTGTTGGGGTGATGCTCTTGGGTTGGTGGGTTTGGGGTGATGTTGCTGGATGATATTTTTGGGAGGGTTGTGTTGGAGTAGTGTAGTTTGATCAGTTGTGTTGGGCTGGTGTTGGTGTAGTTGGGCTGGTAGAGGTTGGGTGCTGTTGTTGGGGTGAAATTGTTGGGCTGTTGTATTTGGGGTGCTGTTATTGGGGTGCTGTTGCTATATGGGTGTATTTTGGGGCACTGTTTTTGGGGTGCTGTTGCTGTATGGGTGTATTTGGGGTGCTGTTGTTGGGGTGCTGTTGCTGTCTCAGTGTATTTGGGGTGCTGTTTGTGGGTGCTGTTGCTACATGGGTGTATTTGGGGTGCCGGGTTTGGGGTGCTGTTGCTGTCTCAGTGTTTTTGGGATGCTGTTGCTGTCGGGGTGTATTTGGGGTGCTCTTGTTGGGTGTATTTGGGGTGCTGTTGCTGTATGGGTGTATTTAGGGTGCTGTTGTTGGGGTGCTGTTACTGTCTGGGTGTATTTGGGGTGCTGTTGCTGTATGGGTGTATTTGGGGTGCTCTTTTTGGGTGTATTTGGGGTGCTGTTGCTGTATGGGTGTATTTAGGGTGCTGTTGTTGGGGTGGGGTTACTGTCTGGGTGTATTTGGGGTGCTGTTGTTGGGGTGCTGTTGCTGTCTGGGTGTATTTGGGGTGCTGTTGCTGTATGGGTGTATTTGGGGTGCTGGTTTTGGGGTGCTGTTTTTGGGGTGCTGTTGCTGTATGGGTGTATTTGGGGTGCTCTTTTTGGGTGTATTTGGGGTGCTGTTGCTGTATGAGTATATTTAGGGTGCTGGTTTTGGGGTGCTGTTGCTGTATGGGTGTATTTGGGGTGCTGTTGCTGTCTGGGTGTATTTGGGGTGCTGCTTTTGGGGTGCTGTTGTTGGGGTGCTGTTGCTGTATGGGTGTATTTGGGGTGCTGTTTTTGGGGTGCTGTTGCTGTCTGGGTGTATTTGGGGCCCATGTGGCGTGTCCCTTGTCCCGCTCTCTCCACGCTCTCCCACTCTGGGCAGCAGGGATGGGAGCAGCCCTGACGTGCCCGAGGTAGGTGAGCTGCACTCAAGGAGGAAGTCGGCAGTGAAACCTGAGAGTTTAATCATCCACCAGCAGCTGAAAACCGACACTTCCTCATTAACCCTCGGCTCTCCTGCTGCTGCAGCCACTTCCCTCCCTGGCTTTTTCCATCTGCTCTTTGTCCCTTCACCTTGTTCACATTTTGGGGCAGCTTTAAAAATCTTTGGAAGGAGAATCAGAGTGTCCAGCGCAGTGTATTCCTTGCTGTTAACCATTGTTTTTTAAAGAAGAAGACTGGAATCAGGAGTGCGCGGGCAGCTGGATGGGTCAGTGTGGGGCACAAAGGGTTCCTTAGCTTCACTGCGAAGGAGCTTTGAGGAAGTCATCCTAAAAGGAATCCAGAGGATTCCCATGTGACAGAGCAGAGCAGTGGGATGGAGATGCCATATCCTGTTACCTCAGCAGCAGCAAGAGCTGTGAAACCTGAGATACAGCCAGGGAGTTTGGCTGTGTGAGAGTCATCCTGCACAACAAACCTCCAGGGATGCTGCGGGCTCCCAAAAACCTTGTGCCTGTTGGAGAGAGCCCAGAGGAGCCCACGGAGCTGCTGCAGGGCTGGAGCCCCTCTGGAGCCAGGCTGGGAGAGCTGGGGGTGCTCCCCTGGAGAGGAGAAGGCTCCAGGCAGAGCTCAGAGCCCTGGCAGGGCCTGAAGGGGCTCCAGGAGAGCTGCAGAGGGACTGGGGACAAGGATGGAGGGACAGGAGGCAGGGAATGGCTGCCAGTGCCAGAGGGCAGGGCTGGATGGGATCTTGGCAATTGGGAATTGTTCCCTGGCAGGGTGGGCAGGGGCTGGGCTGGAATTGCCAGAGCAGCTGTGGCTGCCCCTGGAGCCCTGGCAGTGCCCAAGGCCAGGCTGGAGCACCTGGCACAGTGGGAGGTGTCCCTGCCATGGCAGGGGTGGGATGGGATGGTCTGAACCCCCAAATCCGCAGCTCTCTAAGCAACACCAAACCTCCTGATTTTCCTGTCCAGATCAGCTGATTTTGGGACTGGTGCTTTTTTTTCCAGTTGGCACTGAAGGAGGAGGAGCTGGAGGTGTGGATGGAGCACTCAGGGGCTTTGCTCCATCCGATGATGCAGTAATTCTGCATTTAAAGGGATTTTTGTTGTTGCTCTGCTTTTTTTTTTAATTTGAAGGGAAATACAGTAACGCTGGCGCATTTTAATGCGCTCTGATGCACGTGGTGCATTTAATGAGGGTGAAATGAAGCAGTCTCTAATTGAGAGCCATTTTCCCGTGCTTCCAAGTTGAAAACGTGATGTGATAACTCTGAGCAGCTCCTGGAGGGGCAGGATGAGAGTTTCCATGTGATCTCTTGGTTCTCTCACCTACCCCAGCTCCTGTGGGTACCATCAGCTCAACACAGCTGTTCATGGGGCTGGGATGGGATAAGATGAATAAGTCAGGAAAGAGGGGATTTTTCACAAATAATGGCGTGCTTATGCTTAAAAAATATTCAAAGCCACCTTTGGTGATTTGGGGGCATCAAAGTGGTCACTTGCGCTGAGGGAGCCACGCACAGCAGCTCCACACCTGGTGTAGTTTTCTGCCATGTCCACTTTTTACGCTGATTTGGAAGCACAAATAATAAACACACAACTCGTGCACATCCCTCAACATAGGAGAGAGCAGAGCCCTTCCCCTGCCTGCTGTGCTGAAGTCCAGGAGAGGAGGAGCTGTTCCAAGGGAACAAGGTTTATTCTGCCCTGTCCCTGCGCAGCAAGCTCCCACCAATGTTTCGGTATCAGTGAGTTTGGCTTTCCTCAGCCAGGATTTCCCTGCTCTGGCACAGCAACGGGAGTCTCTGGAATGGCGTGCAGCTGGCAGCACTGCCCATGCTGGATTTGGGGTGCCAGGGGACTCTTGGGGTTGCTGTGCCTCAGTTTCCCCACCTGTCAAGTGGCCTTTGCAGAGGGGAAGGATGGCGGGATGAGTTGCTTGCCCCATGGTGCTGATACCAATATCTTCCCATCCTGGATTTGACTGAAAGGGCAGCCTGAAATTGTCTTGGAAACCTCATTTTTGTACAGAAAGGAGGCTCCTGCAGGGCAGGGCTTGCTTTGACCAGGTCCTTGCATGGAGTAAAAAACATGAAGGTGTCTCCAGACTCTGGGTGTCATTTTCCACGCTGGCTGTTCCTGCAGCTCTTTTAGTTTTCAGCAACATTTTGGGGAATTTGGTGCCATTTCCCTGAGGTCCTGCAGGCTGTGGGTTGTGGTGCGAGTAGCTCTAGCCAGCTGTGTGGATTTCCAGGCTGATCTCCTTAAGGATCGAGCTGGACACGTATTTTGGGGCCAGTTTCTCCCCTGATCACTGCTCTCCTTGCAGGTGTCGTGTCTCTGTGGCTCTGCCCCGTGCCTGCTCTGTGGCTGCTGCCCCTCGGCCAAGAACTCCACCATCTCCCGCCTCCTCTTCACCTTCTTCCTCTTCCTCGGCACCCTCGTGTCCATCATCATGATAATCCCGGGCGTGGAGAAGGAGTTGCACAAGGTAAAGAACTCCTGGAGGTCGCTGGGAAGAAACGACCCAGCTTGTGGTGGGGACTTGAGGCTGAATCAAAAAAGTGAATTTTTGGGTCATGATGTGCTTTTGTTCCTCTTTTCTCTGAGCATCTCACTGGGGGCAGGCATTATCAGCCCTGCTTTTCCACGGAGGGGAAAACGCAGTGGGATCATTTCCTGCAATTTTTAGTTTTCCCAGATGTCTCCCAGGAAAGTTTCCTACATCCTGTGTTTTGGGGTTCAGCTGATGACTTGGGGTTCAACTGATGCTCACTGGGGAGGAGGGACTTCAGGTGGAGGGAGCAGAGCTCTGCCAGCTGAGCTGGGCTTTAGGGACGAGCTGGTTTCATGCCAGCTTTCCACTGACCGGCTGGGTGGCTTTATCTGTGTCACCTCAGGCACGTGGCATTGGAGCAGTCATGGTCTGGCCCATCCTTGGTGGCACCAGGGCTCGTGGTGGGTGTGGAATTGCAGAATGGTTTGGGTTGAAAGGAGCCTGAAAGCCCTTCCACCCCCTGCCATGGGCAGGGACACCTCCCACTGTCCCAGGCTGCTCCAAGCCCTGTCCTGTCGTAGATATTTTTGCCCCTGATGAAGGGAGAAATGATGAGGAGGACTCCATCTTATCAGAAGACTAATTAATTATTTTACTATATTATTCTATACTATATTACATCTATATCACATTACATCTGAAATGAATCTGCCAAGCACTCCACTCAACTGCACTGCCCAGCATCTCGTGACCCAGCTGACAGTCCTGACACACACCTGGACTCAATTGGTCAGTGAATCACAACACTCACACCAACAGAACACAGAACACTCACACAACACAACAACACTCACACAACACTCACAGAATCCAATTATCAATTCCCTTCAGGTAAACAATCTTTCACAATACATTCCATTTGTGAACAAGAGGAACAGCAATTGAGATAAGAATTGCTTTTCCTTTCTCTGAGGTTCAGAGAATGTGAAATCCAGAAATATTCTTGGGAAAATTGTGCGTTGCTTTTCTCTGTGGAGAGAAATTGGCTACACTGTCCAGCCTGGCCTGGGACACTTCCAGAGGTCCAGGGACAGCCACAGCTGAGGCTGCTTCACAATGGAGAAACTGATCTTCAATCCAACCAGTAGATCTCCATCCAGACCTTCCCAGAACCATCACTCCTTGTAGGACGTGCTGAGGTGATGCTCACGCTCCCACCCCTGTTTCAGCTCCCCGGTTTCTGTGAAGGCAGTGGCTCGGTGCTGGGGGTCCAGACCAAGGTGGACTGCAGCAGCTTCCTGGGCCACAAGGCCGTGTATCGCATGGGCTTCGCCATGGCCGCCTTCTTCTGCCTCTTTGCCGTGCTCATGGTGTGCGTGCGCAGCAGCAAGGACCCGCGGGCCGCCCTGCAGAACGGGTGAGTGCGGGAGGACACCAAAGGGTAACTCTTGTGTCTGAGTATTGTCTTGGTTTGGAAAGCCAGGAGTCTGCTAAGGAAGGCAGGAGCCTCCCCTGAAATGGAGAATGTAAACCCTCCCTACCCCTCCCAATTGCTATACATTTTAAATTAAGGGGCTCTCAGGCAAAAATATGGGAGCAGGAAATAACAGTTCTTTAATAGGGAAAGGGAAAAAAAATAAAAGGATAAAATAAACAATGCAGTGAACTAAACCAACACTGGCAGAGTCAGAACCCAAGCTGACACCCTGTGGGTCAGGGTGCTGGCAGCAGTCCCATTGGAATTGTGGCTCAGCCCTCCTGCAGTGTCAGGGGTGGTTCTGCTGGAGCAGGGATCCTGGAGAAAGGTGCAGTCTCTGCCTCTGGAGATCCAGGGCAAGAGGCAGCTGCTGTTCCTCTGGGCAATCCAGTGCAGGAGCCGTGCTGGTGTTCCAGAATCTCCAGATTCTATCCGGGTAGGAATGCTTGGCTCCTCCCTCTGGGCTCCCATCTCCCAATGGGATGCTGTAGTTCTTATCAGCCATGCAGGGACATTCAATGGCTGTTATCAGCAGGTGTCCCCTCCCGAGGAAGGTGTGATTGTGGTCACTCAAAGAGAGAGATAAGGCAAACTGCCCACTTGACAAAGGTAATCTGCCATACAGATGGTAATGGAAAACATCTTGAATTGCAATCTGGAACAAGTATAAAACCTCAGTCTCCTTACTTTCAAAGGATAATAGTAATCCAGTGGTTTTAGGAGCCACTCATCTTGGTGCAAATCCAAGTGAAAGTAATGGACCTCTCACTAGTCCTAAACACATTCACACTCCTAACCCTAGCAACCCTCTCCACCCCCATCCTGTTTCCACTTCTATCCAACAGCCTGGGGTGGGGACAGGCAGGACCCCCATCCCTGTCCCTGCCACGTGCACACAGTGCCTCCTCTCTCCTCCCACAGCTTCTGGTTCTTCAAGTTCCTGGTGCTGGTGGGGATCACAGTGGGCGCCTTCTACATCCCCGACGGCACCTTCACCTCAGGTGAGGAGCTGCCCGTGCCCTGCTGGGCACTGACGCTGGCTGGGGGCTCTGTACAAATCACAAACGGGATGGGGCTGCTGTGGAATGTGCCTTGAGCTGTTTTATTTTTCAGCATCAGTCTCATTACATGATTATGACAATGGGAAGATGCCAGCAGCTCACATCCCAGGCAGCAGACCAAGAATTTAATGTTACAACTTACTTTATAAGCTTCCTGACCAATCACACAAAGCAAAAGCACATTGACAGTAGTTCTATCTAATCACTATAAGCACATGTACCTTTGGTTAAAACAATGCCTGCTTATTTTGAATACAATACCTGCTTGTAAACCTTAAAACACAATGCACAGAGCTCCATTCTTAAGCTTCAACCTTCCTAATATCTTGCTAGATAAACTTTTCTGTAGCTTAGAGAGCTATTCTAGACAAGCGTTAATACACTGACCATTGTTCTATTTGCCCTTGCTTTTCTACAGCCTATATAATTTTTCTGCTGACCTATCTCATGGCTGCTGCTTAGCTCTAATCACAGTTCTGCTGTCTCTGAGGCCTGCCTTTTGTAGCTTTCCCAAAACCCTCTTATTTGGTGGATTCCCACAATTCCCCCCCTCTCTGTTCACCTAAAAACAAACCTTCATAATCGTGTCGTTTATTACTTGCATTTCGTAGCCTTACTATAACATTTCTGCTTATTACTTGCTCAAAACATGTTCTTGCTTGCACTAAGCATTGCTATATTACAACACAGCAATTTAACGCTGTGAAAGTCCAGCCAGTTGAAAGGGCATAAATTACGCCTGACAATACTTACAAGTCATTGTTCGAAAAAGTCTCGTCGATTCTAAGGTCTTAATTCAAAACCTTCTTCCGTGGTTCTTCTCCTCCCCTCAAGTCTGGTTTTACTTCGGTGTGGTCGGCTCCTTCCTGTTCATCCTCATCCAGCTGGTGCTGCTCATCGACCTGGCGCACTCCTGGAGCCAGCGGTGGCTGCACAACGCGGAGCAGGGCAGCGCCAAGGGCTGGTACGCAGGTGGGTCTGCTGGGTACCCGCGTTCTGGGGCTCAGCTCATCCCAGCGCCGGGTCAGGCTGAGCTGGGGGCTCTGCTCTGTGACCGTGTTCACAGGGGTCCAAGGATGAGGGAAGAGACGAGGATCTGACTCCATGTTTCAGAAGGCTGATTTATTATTTTATGATATATATTATATTAAAACTATACTAAAAGAATAGAAGAAAGGATTTCATCAGAACGCTAGCTAAGAATAGAAAAAGAAAGAAAGAATGATAACAAATGCTTGTGTCTCGGACTCTCTGTCCGAGCCAGCTGGGCTGTGATTGGCCATTAATTAGAAACAACCATATGAGACCAATCACACATCCACCTGTTGCATTCCACAGCAGCAGATAACCATTGTTAACATTTTGTTCCTGAGGCCTCTCAGCTTCTCCTTAGGAAAAATCTTAAGGAAAGGATTTTCCATAAAAGATGTCTGTGACACTGCTCCAGCCTCTTTGGTGTCCTCCCCCAGCCCTCTGCACCGTCACCTTCATCTTCTACGCCGCCTCCATCGCGTCCATTGTGCTGCTCTACGTCTACTACACCAAGCCTGAGGGCTGCACAGAGGGCAAGGCCTTCATCAGCATCAACCTCATCCTCTGCCTCATCGTCTCGGTCGTGTCCATCCTGCCCAAGATCCAGGTGAGGCAGTGGGGAACACCCAGGGGGCTGGGGCTGTGTCACCGAGGGGTACAGGAGCACCCCACAGCTGGGGCTGTGTCACCCTGGGGTACAGGAGCACCCAGAAGCAGCCAGGGTTGTGTCACCCTGGGGTACAGGAGCACACAGGGCTGTGTCACCCCGGGGTACAGGAGCACCCCCAGCACCCACTGTTGTTTTTGCAGGAGGCTCAGCCACACTCGGGGCTGCTGCAGGCATCCCTCATCACCCTCTACACCATCTACGTCACCTGGGCCGCCCTGGCCAACGTGCCGAGTAAGCCAGACCCGCCTGGGCTTTGGGGAGGGGTGGCTGGGGCAGGAGCACTCGCTGCAGTGGGGGTCTGTCCCTCTGTGTCCCCCAGGCCAGCGCTGTAACCCCACGCTGCTGCTGAGGAACAGCACTGGCTCAGCCACGGCCCCCGAGCCCCTGACAAGCTGGTGGGACGCCCCGAGCATCGTGGGGCTGGTGATCTTCATCCTCTGCACCCTCTTCATCAGGTGAGCACTGTGCTCGTGTCCGTGTGTGCAGCCGCAGGGGCACAGCCTGCGGGACACACGGCCAAGGCTGGGCAGGGCTGGCAGGGCCACAGGCAGCCAGGCCTTTGTGCCCTGGGCTGGGCAGCGCCTCTGGAGGCCCCACAGGAGGAACTTTCCTGGCAGGGGCTGCACTTTGGTTCTCCCTCGGCCTCCCCGGGGGGGCTGGCAGGGGGTGCAGGCTGGTGGCTTTTGTCCTTGCTGCCCCTCACATCCCCCTGGCCCACAAACAGCCCCAGAGCCCCAGCCCCGAGCACAGAGCCATGGGAGGGGCCTCTGGAGGGGAGGTCACACCTTGGCCCAGGGCTTTTGTCACCAAAGGCTCTTTGTCCAGCCATCCCTGTCCCCAGGGATACAGGCCTGACCACAGTCACAGCTTTAGGGTTTCCCCACAGCCCCAAATTGCTCTGCCTGTCCTGGGGATGGCCCCAAGGACAGAGCCCCTGCCATGGGGTGGCCTTATCAAAGCAGATCGCTGGATGCCCTCCCTCGAGCTGCAGGCAGAGCTTTGCCTGACCAGCCCAGACACTCTCACCCTGTGCAGCAGGGACTCGAGGCTGCCCCATGTCCCCCTGGTGCCCAGCAGCACCCCCAGGGCCTTTCCTGGAGCTCTTTTCCAGCTGAATGGTCCCCATTCCACAAGGGAGCCTGGGGTTGTTCTACCCGGGGGCAAAACCTCGCCCTTCATTCTCTTGTTGATCTGGAGAAGGTTCCAGTCAGCCTTCAGTGCCCAAAGGGGTTCTGAGAGAGCTGGAGAGGGGCTCTTGTGACCGTGTTCACAGGGGTTCTTGGATGAGGGAAGAGACGAGGATCTGACTCCATGTTCCAGAAGGCTTGATTTATTATTTTATGATATATATTATATTAAAACTATACTAAAAGAATAGAAGAAAGGATTTCATCAGAAGGCTAGCTAAGGATAGAAAAAGAAGGAATGATAACAAAGGTTTGTGGCTCGCACAAAGAATCTGAGCCAGGTGACTGTGATTGGCCATTAATTAGAAACAACCACATGAGACCAATCACAGATGCACCTGTTGCATTCCACAGCAGCAGATAACCATTGTTTACCATTTTGTTCCTGAGGCCTCTCAGCTTCTCAGGAGGAAAACTCCTAAGGAAAGGATTTTTCATACAAGATATCTGTGACAGGCTTTGGCCCAGGGTGACAGAGATTTTGGGGTTCCCCACAACCTGCCTACCCCAAACTGCCCTGTCCTATACCCAAAGGGGCTCCAGGAGAGCTGCAGAGCTGGCCAAGGGCCACAGGCAGAGTTTTTAGGGTTTCCCCACAGCCTCCGCCCCCCAGAGTGCCCCGGGCACAGCAGCCCCGCCATGGGGGCAGTGCTGCTGACCCCGCTGCCCCTGTGCCCGCAGCCTGCGCTGCTCGGACCACCCGCAGGTGAACAAGCTGATGCTGACGGAGGAGAGCGGGGCCGGGGCCGGGGACGGGCCAGGCGGGGCGGAGGAGGGCGGAGTGCATCGCGCCTACGACAACGAGCAGGAGGGAGTCTCCTACAACTACACCTTCTTCCACCTCTGCCTCCTCCTCGCCGCCCTCTACATCATGATGACCCTCACCAACTGGTACAGGTGAGAGCGGCCGTGGGCACCCAGGGTTGTCCCCGTTCCTGCAGGTCCCCTGCTCGCGGGGTGCTGTGCCCGTGTGCTGGGCACTGCTCAGGGGTGTGAGGAACCTGCTCCCTTAGCGGCGGTAATTATCATTCGGGTTTTGCCTGGGCTTGCCAATGTCCTCTGCTGCAGCCTGGGATCCCTTGGGAGGAGGAGGAGGAGGAACCGAGGCTGAGGCTGCAGCAGTGGGGTCACACCCCAGAGTGGCAGCAGCGTTGGGGTCACACCCAGGGGTGGCTGAAGCAGTGGGGTCACATCCAGAGGTGGCTGCAATGTTGGTCACACCCAGGGTGGCTGAAGCAGTGGGGTCAGAGCCCTGGGGCGGCAGCAGGGTTGGGGGTCACACGCAGGGGTGGCTGCAGTGTTGGGGTCACACCCAGGTGTGGCAGCAGCGTTGGGGGTCACACTGAGGGGTGGCAGCAGCCATGGGGCACCCCGGTGTTCCCTGGGGGCACCTGTCCCTCTGTGGCACCGTCAGGGTGTCACAGAGATGGGTGCCACCCTCCTGTGGCTGTTCCAGGCCCGACGAGAGCCTGCAGGTGCTGAGCAGCCCCTGGACGGCCGTGTGGGTGAAGATCTGCTCCAGCTGGGCCGGGCTCCTGCTCTACCTCTGGACCTTGGTGGCTCCGCTGCTGCTGCCGGACCGGGACTTCAGCTGAGGTGGCCCTGGCCGTGCTGCTGCCATCGTGGCTCTGTCCCTCGAGGCTGGGGACAGCCCCAGCTCTGCCTCAGCCTCCGCTCTGCACGCAGAGCTGCTGTGCTGGGTTGTGCCTTCTTGCAGCTCTTTAGTTTTAATTTGAAAGGGATGAAGTGCCAAGCAGAGAAAATTAAGGGCTGAGAGAGACCTGAGGGTGGTTTTAGAGCTCTCATCATCTCCCTGTTTGTGTAGTGCCTTGGGCAGCGCCTCCAGACCCTCTCTGCCCAGCAGACACCACTGCCTTGCCTTGGGAGGGTTTGGTTCTGCCCAGCTGCCGGTGCCCTGTCAGGGATGGGTCCCTGTTGGTGCCTTTTGGGGTCTCTGGGCTCTGGTGGGGTCCCAGGACCCAGGCCCCGGCCGGGGTTGTGTCCCCAAAGAGGGAAACAAACCCCGGGGACTCATGGCTGGGATCAGAGGCCCTGCTGTGTGCCAGGTCCTGTGCTCTGCCAGCCTCGGTGGTGGCCCAGCTCCCCGGGGCTGTCCCAGCAGGAGCACAGCTCCCTGTCCTGTATGGGGCACAGGTCAGTGTCACAGCTCTGTGTCCTGTACAGGGCACAGGTCAGTGTCACAGCTCCCTGTCCTCTGTGGGACACAGGTCAGTGTCACAGCTCCCTGTCCTGTATGGGGCACAGGTCAGTGTCACAGCTCCCTGTCCTCCCTGTCCTGTACAGGGCACAGGTCAGTGTCACAGCTCCCTGTCCTCTGTGGGACACAGGTCAGTGTCACAGCTCCCTGTCCTGTATGGGGCACAGGTCAGTGTCACAGCTCCCTGTCCTCCCTGTCCTGTACAGGGCACAGGTCAGTGTCACAGCTCCATGTCCTCTGCGGGGCACAGGTCAGTGTCACAGCTCCCTGTCCTGTACAGGGCACAGGTCAGTGTCACAGCTCCCTGTCCCCTGCGGGGCACAGGTCAGGGTCCCACAGGCCTGGCCCCACCTCTTTGCCTCGTTAGTAAAGTCTCGTTTGGAATAAACACGGTTTATTTGGATTTGGCTGTTTGGAGTCTTTCCTGGTGGGTGGGTGCCCGGGAGGAGGAGGGAGTGGGATGTTTTAAACTGAAACTAAAGCTAAAAGGGTGGGGGCACAGTTGGCAGGGCTGGCATCACTTTGGGGCATGGGAACTCGGAGCCCTGGACCCCACTGCCAGCCCGTGACACCCCGAGAGCCATGGTGAGCAAAGAGGGGTGCCCAAGGTGGGGTGCACAAGGTGGGGTGCAGACCGGGCACAGGGGATGGGGTGAGCTCCGTGCGGGGCACACACGGTGCTGGGGCACAGAGCAGGGGTGGCCCCTGGCAGGAGGAGCGGGCACTGGTGCAGGCGGGAGCTGCCCTCGGGGCCGCGGGGCCGGGCAGTGCCCGCTGCCCACCGTGGAGTGCAGCCCTGGGACCCCGGCTGTGCAGCCCGTCCTGGCGGTGCGCCCCAATCCCATTCTGATTCCCAGCCCCGTTCCCATCCCCGTCCCATTCCCAGTCCCAGTCCCGTTCCGTTCCCGTTCCCATTCCCAGTCTCGTTCCAGTTCCCATTCCCATTCCCGTTCCCGTTCCCGTACGGGGCGGCTCCAGCCGCGCGATGGCGCTGCGAGCCCGCGGAGCGACAGCGGCACCGAGCCGAACCCAGGGACCCCATCCGGCACCCAGGGACCCCATCGTGCTCCCTGTGATCCCATCCGGCACCCAGGGACCCCATCTGCCACCCAGAGACCCTCAGTGTGCACCCAGTGACCCCACCCAGCACCCAGTGGCCCCCATCTGCCACCCAGGGACCCCATCCTATACCCAGTAACTCCATCCTACAACCAGGGGCCTCATGCTGCACGCATGGACCCCATCTGGCACCCAGGGACCCTCAGTGTGCACCCAGTAACCCCCATCCTGCACCCAGTTACTCCCAGTCTGCACCCAGGGACCCCATCCAGCACTCAGTGACCCCATCGTGATCCTTGTGATCCCATCCTGCACCCGCTGACCCCATCCTGCACCCAGTGATGCCATCCTGCAGCCAGGGACTCCCAGTCTGCACCCAGTGACCCCATCTTGCTCCCTGTAATGCTCATCCTACACCCTACCCTGCACCTTTCACCCTGCACCCTGCACCCTGCACCCCTGTGTCCCTGTACCCCTGTGTCCCTACACCCTACACCCCTGTGTCCCTGTACCCCTGTGTCCCTGCACCCTGCACCCCACACCCCACACCCTGCACCCTGTGTCCCTGCAGGGAAGGTTCTGGCAGGGATGGGATTGCCGGATTTATTTCCCCATCACGCCTCCCTCCATCATTTCTTTCCAGGACAATGTTCATTGTTCTTTGCTCCCCATTTTCTTCAGGAAGCCCTTGGCAGCTCCACCCCAATGCCAGGCCCTGTGCACCCCAAAAGGAGCCAGGAAACCGAGGCAGGGCACTGGGGTGACCCTGGCTGTGCTGCCTGTGCCTTCCCTGGCTTTGGGATTCCAGCAGGGCAGGTTGTTCCGGTGCCATCTGACCCATCCCTCTGGATTTATCTGCCCACACTGATCCTGAGCTGTGCAAGGCACCCCCAGGAGCTCCAGCCACGGGGAGGCCTGGCTGCTTTTGAGCCTTCCTGGCTGTATTTTGGGAATAAAAAAAAAAAAAAGGAAAAGAAGGGAAGGGAAGGGAAGGGAAGGGAAGGAAAAAGGAAAGGGGGAAAGGAAAGGAAAGGAGAAAGGAAAGGAGAAAGGAAAGGGGAAAGGAAAAGGAAAGATGGCACAAAACCCCCCAGCACTAAGCCTGATGTGAGTGGGACTCACGGGCAGTCTGAGCCCCATTTCCCTCTCTGGGAATGTTCTGAAGTCCCCACAGAGTTGTGGCTGTTCTGCATTTTCTTCTCAGCAAGTGCAATCCATGCCTGAGCCTGAACATGCTGTGTCCTGCAGGGGGGAGGAGGGAGGGAAGGAGCTCCCTGGGCAGCAGCCCTGGGCTCAGCCTGTCAGGCAGGAGTATCCCCTGTCCCCTGGAGGTGGCACCCAGCCCCTGGTGCCCAGAACTGCCCTGGGGTTCCCCAGCCAGGGCTGGGCCTCACGGGGCTGATGGAAAAGGGAGGAACCACGAGAGATCTGGGAGAGGACAACGGGCACAGAGCCACGAGGGACTAAAAACTTCCTTTATCTGGTGACTGTCACGTCCAAAGGGGAAAATCCCCACAAGCAGCAGCAGGTGAAGCATTGCTGGGAGAGCTGGGGGTGCTCCCCTGGAGAGGAGAAGGCTCCAGGCAGAGCTCAGAGCCCTTGCAGGGCCTGAAGGGGCTCCAGGAGAGCTGCAGAGGGACTGGGGACAAGGATGGAGGGACAGGAGCCAGGGAATGGCTGCCAGTGCCAGAGGGCAGGGCTGGATGGGATCTTGGCAATTGGGAATTGTTCCCTGGCAGGGGCTGGGCTGGAATTGCCAGAGCAGCTGTGGCTGCCCCTGGAGCCCTGGCAGTGCCCAAGGCCAGGCTGGGCATTGGGGCTGGCAGCACCTGGCACAGTGGGAGCTGTCCCTGCCCTGCAATGAGCTGCCATTGAAGATCCCTTCCCACCCAAAGCACTCTGGCATTCCCATTCCTGAATCCAGGATGGAAACCAGCACCAAAGCCCATTGCAGCAAATGGAGAAAAAAAAAAAAAAAAAATGATTTCTGGCTGGTTCCAGGTGCCCCCAGTGCCATTTGCCACAGGGGTTTGTAGCCTGGCAAGGCCTGGTTCGAGAGGTTTGGGCTGTGCCAGGGTGCCCAGAGCAGCTGTGGCTGCCCCTGGAGCCCTGGCAGTGCCCAAGGCCAGGCTGGATGGGGTTTGGAGCGCCTGGGAGGTGCCCCTGCCATGGCAAGGAATAAAACTGGCTGAGCTTTAAGATCCCTTCCAACCCAACCCCTTCTATTTCCATGATAATTTTCCGGGTGAATAATTCATCAGTGAACATCTGCCACCTCCAGCTCAGCAGAAAACACCGCCCTGGGCTGGGTCCCCTCCCTGCCTGTCCCTGCCCCAGCCACAGCTCCAGCCCGGGGTGGGATCAGAGCGGGGACACCCCCATTATCTCCGCAGGTGGCTTTAATTGCTTTAATTGCTCTAATTACTGTCCCTGGGGGCCACCGCAGAGGGATGGATGGGGCGGTTCGGGGCGACTTTGGGGAGCCCAGGAAAAGCCATTCAGCACTCACAGAAGGTGGCTGTGACTGCTGCGTTCCCAAATTAACTGGATCTAACCCCAGGGTTGGGCACAGGACCCTCCTGGGTCACCGAACCTTTGGGACCATGAGAAAGGAAGGCCCCTCAGTGCCACCCAGGTCTGGGGACAGAGGTGCCACCCTGGCCCCGGCCATCCCGGTGCTTCCAGGGGCTCCCCAGCATCTTTCCATTCCCTTTGATGCATGGCCTCCCTTGTTTTTTATTTTATTCCTGGGATTAACACATCGGGCAGCAGCCGGACTGGCTCCTGCTCAAAAGAGGAGGGGAAAGCGTTTACATAATTCATTGAAATGAGGCACCCGAGGAAACCCAAATTGGACTTGCAGCATGTTTACAGAGCCACGCAGAGCTCCGCCATCCGCATCTGGAGCCGTTAATGCTTCCCAGACGGAGCACAGGGCATGGATAATTAATTAATTGTGGAGCGGAGCCCTTGCCCAGCCCCCAAAGAGAGCGCGGGGGCCGCGGGGGCCGCGGGCGCTGCTCCCCTGGGGGCGGATTTATTTCCCGGGGCTTTTCTCCTTCCCAAAATGTTCCTTGAAGGTGCTGGGGGTGGTGGGGTTGAAGCCACGGGAGGGATGAGCGGAGCTGGGCTGGGAAATCCCTGCCCGGAGGGGTTTGAGGGGAGGTGGGGATGGTGATGGGGCTGAGCCCTGCCCGGGGAGGGGAGCGGAGGGGACACGGGGAGGGGACACGGGGATCCTTGGAGGGGACAAAACCCTACAAGGGGAGGGGACACGGGGAGGGGACACGGGGACCTCTCAGAGGGGACAAAACCCTGCAGGGGGAGGGGACACAGAGAGCTCTCGGAGGGGACACAGGGACCCTTGAAGGGGACACAGGGACACTTGGAGGGGACACAGGGACACTTGGAGGGGACAAAACCCTGCAGAGGGAGGGGGCAAAACCCTGCGGGGGAGGGGGGGTGACACAGGGACCCCTCGGAGGGGACAAAATCCTGCAGGGGTGGGGGACACTTGGAGGGGACAACACCCCTGCAGCGGGGAGGGGACACAGGGACCTCTAGGAGGGGACATTGGGACCCCTCGGAAGGGGCAAAACCCTGCGGGGGGGACACAGGGACCCTTGGAGGGGACACAGGGACCCTTGGAGGGGACACAGGGACCTCCCTCGGAGGGGACAACCCCGTTGCAGCGGGGAGCAAAGGGCCCTGCCCCACTCAGCCCCAACCGTGCCTGGTCTGTAGGATCAGGCAGCCCCTGCTCCAAGCGGGGGTGCTCCAGGACCCTGCCCCGCGCTCAGCCCCTCCTGCCCTCGGGAATAGCTCCCTGGGGATCCCTCGGGGACTGGAATCGCTCCCTGGGGCGCTCCAGCTGCAGCATCCAGACGCAGCTCCCACCCCAAACCCGGCCCCGATCCCGGGGATGCTTTGGGGGTGCTGAGAAGGAGCCCCCGGCCCTGCACAGGGACACGGGGACACCTCAACCTTCATCTGCAGCCCCCTGCAGCTGGGATTGACTGCTCGGCCCTCCCGCTGCTCTCGGAGCTGCTGTCTCTACCTTCAGCGCCGCTTTGAAGAGCAAAGGAGGGATGGGAAGACAGGGAGGAAAAAAAAAAGAAAAAAAAATATTTGAAAACCTCCAGCTTGAACCCTGCTGCTGGAGAAACATCTGTATCTATAAATATCTGTGCTGGGAGTGGGAACAGGCTGTATCTGTATCTGCAGCAGCAGCAGCCCCAGCTCACCCCGCTCCAGCTCCCGCACATGCTCCCGAACGCGCCCCGGGCTCCGCAGCCTGCCCGGGGATTCTGGGGACAAAAATCCCCGAACTGGTCTCGAATAAAGCAGGAATAAAACAGGAATAAAGCAGGGAGGGCTGCGCTCGTGTGTGCAGCGCGCTCCCAGGGGGGGCCGCAGCTGCCATGGGGTCACTGCTGGGGGACAGCGGGGCTGTCCTTGCTGGGACACGATGTCCTGCTGCTGTCCCCACCCCGCTGTCACTCCCATGTCCTGCTGCTGTCCCCACCCCGCTGTCACTCTGGCAGTGACCTCATCCACCCTTCCAGACTGCATTGTGTGTGCTCAGAGAAACCCGGATCACAGCCTCAAATCCCAACCCCAAATCACAACCCCATATCCCAATCCCACATCCCAATCCTGTATCACAATCCCGTATCTCAATCCCATGTCCCAATCCTGTATCCCAGTCTCATATTCCAGTCTCGTATCCAAGTCCTGTATCTCAATCACGTATCCTAATTCCATATCTCAATCCCATATCCCAACCCTGTATCCCGATCCTGTATCTCAATCCCATATCCCAATCCCATATCCCAAACCCATATCCCAGTCGTCTATCCCAGTCCCATATCATTTGGGATAGCATACCGGGCCCCCCCTCAGCACAGGGGGTCACCCCACATTGCTCTGAGGTGAATCCCATCCTTTCCCTGCATTCCGAGGCTTCCCGAGAGCTTTCGGGGACTCTCCCACTCCCAGCAAACCCCATCCGGGTCAATCCCACAATCCCGGCTGCTCTGGGGCCGTCCCACTCTGTTGTGGGGGGACACTCCATTGTGGGGGGACACTCTGCTGTGGGGCGGACACTCCGCTATGGGGGGACACAGCTGTGGGGAAGACACTCAGCTGTGGGGGGACACTCAGCTATGGGGGGACACTCCCGTGTGGGGGGACACTCTGTGTGGAGGAGCCCTGCCCAGCTGCTCTCGGGGCCCTTTCTCCATCCCACACCTCAAAGCTGTTCTGTTTCTCATCCCAACACATCCATTGTCACTTTCCCTTGGATTGGGGCCGTAAATCCTCCAGGATTCCCTCCTTTGGCTCCAGGAAGGAGCCCGGGAGCCCCCCAGCTCCAAAGATCCCTGAGGGCTGAGCGAGGACTGGAAACCTTTTCCTGACAGACCTCTGCCTCTTCCCACTGGATCCCATTTTCCCAATTTTTTCTGGCTTCCCTCCTCCCAAAATCCCTCCCCGTGCTTCCCATGGGGTGCAGGGCCTGTAGGGTGGCTTTATTCCCATTGCAGGGATCCTACAGCTCCAACAGCAAAATCCTGGGACACATCATTTTGCCAGCTTTGCAAGGATTCATCCCTGATCCCAGAGATCCCCGTGCCAGGAGCATCCTCCCCTTGGCATGGAGGGCCTGGGCAGGTGGGAAATCCTTGGGATCACACGGCCAATGGGAAACCCTTGGGATCACACATAGGGCCCGGGAAAATAGGAAATCCTTGGGATCACATGTAAGGCCCAGGAAGGTGGGAAATCCTTGGGATCACACGGAAACCCTTGGGATCACATGTAGGGTGCAGGAAGGTGGGAAATCCTTGGGATCACATGTAGGACCTAGGCAGGTGGGGAACCCTTGGGATCACACGGCCAATGGGAAACCCTTGGGATGACATGGAAACCCTTGGGATGACATGGAAACCCTTGGGATCACACAGCTGATGGGAAACCCTTGGGATCATACACAGGGCCTGGGAAGGTGGGGAACCCTTGGGATCACACGGAAACCTTTGGGATCACATGTAGGGTCCAGGAAGGTGGGAAACCCTTGGGATCACATGGAAATCCTTGGGATCACATGTAGGGCCCAGGAAGGTGGGAAATCCTTGAGATCACACAGAAACCCTTGGGATCACATGTAGGGTCCAGGAAGGTGGGAAAGCATTGGAATCACACATTGGGATCACATGGCCAATAGGAAACCCTTGGGATCACAGGTAGGGCCTGGGCAGGTGGGAAACCCTTGGGATCACATATGGGGTCCAGGAAGGTGGGAAAGCATTGGAATCACACATTGGGATCACATGGCCAATAGGAAACCCTTGGGATCACAGGTAGGGCCTGGGCAGGTGGGAAACCCTTGGGATCACATATGGGGTCCAGGCAGATGGGGAAGCCTTGGGATCAAACATAGGGCCTGGGAAGGTGGAAAACCCTTTGGATCTCACATAGGGCCCAGGCAGATGAGAAACCCTTGGGATCACACGGAAGCCCTTGGGATCACATGTAGGGGGGCCCAGGCAGGTGGGGAACCCTTGAAATCGGCCCCAGAGGCGGCGCTGTGGGAAGCACAGGCTGCCCTCACGTCCCTTCCTCCACGGGTCCCCTCTGCATCACCAGAGCTGTGTTTTTCCCTTTCCCCCCCTTCTTTTCTCCTCCCCATCTCCCTGTAACAACCAGGGCTTTTCAGGAGCTGCCTCCCTCCCCTTTTCCTCCTGACTCATACCCGCTGTCCTTCCAGGGATGTGCCGGTCCCCACGTCCTGCGGGAGGGACTGAATGCAGCACAGAGAACGTTTCCTTCCCTTTTCCTGCCAATTCCAGCAGGGAATTCCAGTGCCAGGCACAAACAGCTCATCCCCAGGGGGCTGAGGCAGAAATCCCCCGTTCCGGGGCTGTGGGGTTTTCATGGGATGCTGTGGATGGAGAGGATGAGCTTTTCCACGCTAAGGGATTCTGTGATGGAGATGTGGCAGTGGGCACAGGCTGGGAGAGGTGGCAGTGGGGACAGAATGCTCGGGGGCTGCTCCAGCACCACCCTGAGCTGTTCCTGTTGGTGTCTGGGGAGGGGACAGGGTGGGCTCATCCAGGTCCCACTGCCCCCGCTGGGCTGGAAAGGGGGATTGGTTCCTGCAGGGATGGAGGTGGCTCCGTGAGCCCTGGGGTTTGTCCCCAAATGGCAGCAGTGCTGTCACACGGCAATCACCTGTGCCAGCCTTTCCCCATCCCTCCCAGCAACCTGCAAAGCTCCTGGTGGCTGCCAGTCCTGTCCCTGTCCCCAGAGCCCTTTGGGGACAGTTGTACTCCAGAACAACAGTGGGGAGCTCTTGGGGAAGATGAAACAGGAAAGCCTTATGAATATGATTGCCTGGCAAAAGATTTTGAGAATATGGAAACTCTAAGCGAGATTGAAATGAAAGCAAGCTTTGAGATCCCTCAGTTACTGAACAACTGGAAAACAATGGCATGGCCAGCTGAAGGTGATCCCCTTTGGATCAAACAACACCCTCTGCTTGCAGACAGGCCCAAGGCTCAGAGCAGACCCTGCTGGCTTGGCAGAAGGGGCCCAAAGAGGAGTTTTTAGGGTTTAAAATGTAACCCAGTGTGGGAATGTAATGATTCTTATAGGCTGTATGGAAATGCTGTAGGATTTGTATCTTGGACTAGATTGGTTAGTGAGAATCAGAATATTCAGCACAGAAGAAGATTTATTGCATTGTAGTTGGAACTTCACTCTCTTACGTCTTTTCTCTCTTACCCTCTCATCCTCTCTCCCCCTCTCCTCTCTCAGCCTGCTCTGAGCTGTGGCTGGCAGCTCCCAGCAGGGCCCTGCACCCAGGCCCTGTGCAATAAACCCACAAGTTCCTGACCTGGCTGCAGAGATCTCTGCTCTCTGTCTGTCCCCACTGTCTGACCCCCGATGCTCCTACAGGGAACGAAATCCCCCAGCCCCTTCCATCCCTCCCCTTCCCATGCACGTCCCTTTGGCTAAAAGGACACAGTGACCCACAAATCCAGCACTGACCCCTCCTCAAGCCTCACACCCCAGCCTCACCCCAAATCCCAGCATGGCTCCACCAGCCCTGCTCCATTAAGGGGTGTCTGTACCCCATTAAAGGGAGTTCAAGAGACTGGAGATGTGGCTACTGCCATAGAGGGACCCAGCCAGGTGACAAGCTGGCATTTGTGGCACCCAAAGCCACACTGGACACCCCTCACTGAGGTGTGGCTCACCCTGGAGGGGGGGAATGAACTGGACCCTTCACTGAATGTGTGGGGTCATCACTGCACAGGGCTTCAATCCCAGGGGCAGCCTCTGAATCAGAGAAAAACAGAATGAAAAAATCATGGAATCAATCAAAAAATCACAGTCACAGAGTCACAGGAGGGTTTGGGTGGGAAGGGATCTTCAATGGCAGCTCATTGCAGCCCAGGGACAGCTCCCACTGTGCCAGGTGCTGCCAGCCCCAATGCCCAGCCTGGCCTTGGGCACTGCCAGGGCTCCAGGGGCAGCCACAGCTGCTCTGGCAATTCCAGCCCAGCCCCTGCCCACCCTGCCAGGGAACAATTCCCCAATTGCCAAGATCCCATCCAGCCCTGCCCTCTGGCACTGGCAGCCATTCCCTGGCTCCTGTCCCTCCATCCTTGTCCCCAGTCCCTTTCCATATTTCTTGGAGGCTCCCTTCACCTTTTGAGCTCAGCTTCCAGAAGGGGTGGAGAGCTTGGGGCAGCTCCTGGGACCCTCCTGAGATCCCCCAGCCCTGTGGGTCAGACTCAGCCCCAAGGACCTGCTGAGGGCCCTTCCCCTGGTGGGAACAGTGGCAGGAAAAATCTGCTGGGGCATTTCAAGTCCTCAGAGCGCATCTCAGGTGGGGACATTGCCCACCTTGGGCTCCATCCCTGTCCTCTGTGCCCACAGGAGCCAACCTGTGCCTGGTGCAAGCCCCACAGGAAGAGGTGGTGGCAGCCCTAAAATAAAGGTCCCAAATTGTGGCGTTCCCATTCTCTGAACAGAGAGACAATTCTCTCACCCAGGATTTTTCCTGGGGAAGGCAGTGAGAAGCTCAGAGAGAAGAAAATTCTTATCTCTACTTGCTGCTGCTGTTGTTTGGCACATGTGGAATATGTTATGGGGATTGTCTACCCGAAGGGATTTGTCAGTTGGATTCTGCTGAGGATTGTTTTGTTTCCTTGGCCAGTTGGGTCAAAGCTGTGTCCGGCTGTCTCAGACAGTCACAGGTTTTTCTTTAGTATCTTTTGTATAGTATAATAGAGTATCTCTTTAGTATCTCTTTAGTATAGTATCATTATAATATAATATAGTATAGTATGGTTATAATATATTATCATTTATATAATATATAATATACGATGTATGATATAATATATAATATATAATATATAATATATAATATATATAATATATAATATATATAGAATATATAACATATGGTATTATATACATTATATCATATATTATATATAATAAATAATATATAACATATAACACATAATATATAATATATTATATATAATATATTATAGATTATAGATTATAATTATATGTTATATATTATATTATAATAGCATTATAATATATAGTATATATAAAAATATATAACGAGATATAATATGTATAATATATAAAATATATATTGTTATAATATATTTTATAATAATATTGTATAATATATATTCTATATTGTTATAATATTGTTATAATATATATATATTATATATTGATATAATATATATATATAATACTATAATACATAGTATTAATGTAATATGTATAGTGTTAATAAAGCAATTGTTCAGCATTCTGACTCATGGAGTCGGAGCACATCACTCCCTGCATCAGGGGCTCCCTGCAGTGATACCTCACAGGCTCAGGGGCAGCTCTGAGCCAGGGGGAGCTGACAGTGTAAGGGTGAAGGCTCATCAGCTCAGCAAACGAGCAGAGGAACCACCCGAGAGTGCACCCGTGAGCAGTGTGGTTGTCAGAGAAACAGAAACTGTGGCCAGGGGGATGGAAATGTGCAGGAAATGGCAGGAAGAGCCCATCAGGGACAGCAGCCAGGGCACGGCTGGAGCTGGGCCAGGGCAGCTCAGGCTGGAGCTCAGGGCAAGGTTCTTCCCCCAGAGGGTGCTGGCACTGCCCAGGCTGCCCAGGGAATGGGCACGGCCCCGAGGCTGCCAGAGCTCCAGGGATGCCCAGGCTGGGCTTGCTGGGGGCTCTGGGCAGGGTTTGGCTTTGGCATTGATCATCCCTGTGGGTCCCTTCCAGCTCAGCACATTCCATGATTGTGTGAGAGTGAGGGATGGGGGAGATGAAGGATGGGGGAGAAATTTGGGCAGCGCTGCAGGGATGGCCAGGGTGGGGGCTGTTGGGGGGTCTGGACTGGGACAGGGGGTTGGATCCATGATCCTGTGGGTCCCTGGAGCTCAGGATATTCTGAGACTGTGAACCACCTGAGGCTGTGGTGCATTCCTGCTTTCCACTCGCCACAGGATGGTTTTCCAGCTAAAATCCAGCTTCCACTGGAATGTGGACGGGCTGAGAACACCCCAGAGCCTGACCCAGACCACCCTCCCTCCCTCCAGCCAGACAAACGCTCCAACAGCTGTGGAGCTCAGAGGCCAGGCCAGAACCGCTGCCAGCCCCTGACAAGAGGTGATCTATGAGCAGTTCTGTGTTTGATGGCTCATGGCAGAGAGAATTCAGCTGAAGGCAAGAAGGGAAAGATCAGGGAAAGCAGGGGAGCCCTGCAGGAGGCAGCTCTGTGAGTAATGCTGCCTCCTGAGTGAAGCTCCAGCGCTGCAGAAACAGCAATAAATCCAGTCCCACTTCATGCAGAGGACAGAGCAGAGCCCACTTGGCCTGGCCAAGACAGAGCTCAGGGTTTCAGCACCAGAAAAGCCTCCTGGAGGTTTGTCATGCGGCCTGGCAGAGCCCTTCGGTGAGGAAACAGCTCCTGGATTTACAGCACGAGGCTGGATGGGCCCTCCCTGCTGGGTGGTGCTGGAAGTGGGGCAGGATGAGATGCTGGGCGAGACTGGGGCATGGATCCATCTGAGCTCGTCCCCACTCCCGTCCCAGCCACCTTCCCTGAATCCTTGGATCACTGTGGAACTCCAGATTTCCATTCATCCCTCAGCTCAGGAAGGACCTGGAGGGGCTGGAGCGTGTCCAGGGCAGGGAACGGGGCTGGAGCCCCAGGAGGGGCTGAGGGAGCTGGGAAGGGGCTCAGCCTGGAGCAAAGGAGGCTCAGGGGGCCCTTGTGGCTCTGCACAGCTCCTGCCAGGAGGGGACAGCCGGGGGGGTCGGGCTGTGCTCCAGGGAACAGGGACAGGAGCAGAGGGAACGGCCCCAGATTGCACCAGTGAGGGTTTAGGGACATCTTTGGGCTTGATTTGGGGCACAGATTCATTTTTCTGTTCAAAAATGGACGATTTTTGGCCAAAAATTGCATCTCTGGGGGTCAGAGATTGGATCGGTCTCTGGGGTTCCTCCCTGGTGGAACAGCAAGGTTGGGTGAGGGCGGAGGTGACCTGGAGGAGGGGTCTGGCTGGAGAATGGAGAGGGAGCTCCAGAGAGATGCACAAGACACTGGAGAGGATTTCTAGATTTAAAACAAAACAAAACAATAAACCACAAAACTAAAAGAAAATAAAAGGAGAATGAGAAGGAAATCAAAATGAAAACAAAAATGAAAAGGGTGAAGGGAAAAAAGGAAACTAGAACAAAGAAAAAGAAAGAAAAGGGAAAGGAAAAGGAAAATAAAAAAGAAAAAATTAAAAATAAATAAAAGGAAAAAAAAAAAAAAAAAAAAAAAAAAAAAAAAAAAGGAAAAAGGAAAAGAGAAAAAAGAAGGGACAAAAAGAAAGGGAAAAAAACCCCTTATTGGTTTTCAGCCCAAAATTCTCAGATTTTGGTTTTCTATGGGAAAAAAACATTGAATTTCTCCTGATCCTTGCCCAGGGAACAGGGATTATAATTTTTCTGCCTATCTCTGCCACCCCAGCATTTATTATCTCTCAGCACTCCCAGCTGGGGGAGGTCTGGGGCTCCCACCCTTCCCAGGTGCAGGGAACACCACAGCAGCCAAACCCAGTGGGGTCCTGGGCACCAGAATTGGGGAGAAAATTCCTGAAACTCCTAAAAGCGGATTTGGGGAGCTGGTTTGTGAGGCAGAGCCATAACTGGCCGAGGGGAGCTTGGCTTCCTCCATGGAGAGCTGTAAATCCAAGTGCTGGCCGGGAGAAATGCCAAATCACCCCTCGGCTCCCAGGCCTGGAGCTGCATCCAGCGGGCAGCGCCTCGGGAGAGAGCAGGATCAGCCAGGCCGGGGCTGGTCAGAGGTCCCAAAAACAGACCTGGGCTTGTTTAGTCTGCAAGAGCTGCAGGGGAGACGTGAGAGCAGCTCTGAGCAATGCGCGAGAGGAGGCTCCGCAGGGAGAGCGCACAGAGCGTTCTCCACATCGTGGGAAGGGTGATTTAGGGTCATTTAGGGACATCTAGGGTGATTTAGGAAGAAAACCCCGATGGGAGAGTCAGGAAATCCTGGACTCTAGTCACTCTCTGCAGGCCCTGCAGGATCTGGACCTGAGCCTGAACTCTCTGTCCACTCCTGATCCAGTGGTCACTCAGCGGTCACTCAGGGGTGACTCAGGGGTCACTTGGTTGTCTTTTAGGCATCACTCAGTGGTCACTCAGGGGTCACTCAGTTGTCTCTCAGGCATCACTCAGGGGTCACTCCCTGGTCACTCCCCAGTCACTCTCCAGTCACTCAGTGGTCATTCAGTGGTCACTCAGTGGTCACTCTCCAGTCACTCAGGGGTCACTCAGTTGTCACTCAGTTGTCTCTCAGGCATCACTCAGTGGTCACTCTCCAGTCACTCAGGGGTCACTCAGTGGTCACTCTCCAGTCACTCAGGGGTCACTCAGGGGTCACCCAGGGGTCTCTCAGTGGTCACTCAGTGGTCACTCAGGCAAGTGGAGGTTGGTTGGGTTTTATCAGAGGTTGAGGGGCCTGGCCAGGCTGGTGCCCATGGGGACAGGGGTGGGGTGGCAGGGCCACCTCCTGGGTGTCCCCAGCCCAGAAATCTTTGAGGTCCTCCTCAGAATTGTTGGGGGGTGACCGCCACCAGTGCCACCGTGATGCCCTCGAATTCCAGGACACAGCCATGGATCCCTGAGCTCCTCAGAGTCATGGGGACAGAGAGGAGGAGCAGGGATGAGCCCCAGGCCACGTCCTGACAGGGGAGAGGGAGCGGGAAGTGCCGATGTCACAATGTCACATTGGCATAGCTGCTTGTGCACCCTGCAGGATGCCAGCAAGAAGAGCCCTCAAAAAAACCTCTGGAAAGGGAAAATCCTGGCATTCCTAATTTCTGCTGTGTCCTGTTCTAGGTTACATGTGTAGCTGGGGGGGTGTGTTCTGTCTATTTTGGAGTTAAATCCACTGGGAACAAGGGGAAGGGTGGAGCATGGAAAATGGGAACAGAGTTAAAGACAGGCATATCCACAGGGATTTGGGATTGGGGAAGGGCAGGGAATGGGGTGGGACATGGAAATTGGCGTCTTGGGTTGGAAATGCAGGATGGAAATGGGGCTGTGTGTTCTGTTTGCAATCTGTCAGAGCTGGGGCAGCTCTCTGCTGTTCTTGGGGCAGTTTTCTTGATCTCTCCCACAGCCAATCCTCCCTCCAGGAGATCTCTGCTGTCCATGGCCACTGAGTGTCCCTGCAGGGCTGATCCAATTCCAGCATCCCATGGGGAGATGCTGCGCCCAGGGGAGGAGCCAAGCATTCCTCCCTGGATCCAATCTGAGCCTGGAGCAGCACAGCAGCCTTTGCCCCCTGCATTGCCAGAGGAGCAGCTTTCTGCTGCCCTGCATTGCCAGAGGGAGCCCAGGCCCATCTGCAGCAGCCCTGGAGCTGCAGAGGAAAACTCCCCCCTTGTGCAGGATCCCTGCTCCAGCAGCAGCACAGCTGGCACTGCAGGAGGGCTGAGCCCCCATGGGATGGGGCTGTGCCACCCCCTGAGCCACAGTGTGCCAGGGCCTGCTCTCACTCTGGCAGGCTTTGTTTGCACTATTGCATTGGTATCTTTAATTTCCTAATAAAGAACTGTAATTCCTGCTCCCAAATCTTTGCCTGAGAGCCTTTTAATTTCAAAATTACAATAATTCAGAGGGAGGGGGTTTGCATTTTCCATTTCAGGGGAGGCTCCTGCCTTCCTCAGCAAAACCCTGTTCAAACCAAGGCAGTTCCTCTTACTCCCAGCCTCCCCGTGGGGCTCAGCACTTGCTCCCAGCCCTCCCTGCAGAAAGGGTCAAGGAAACCAGGATGGGAAAACCATGTTTGGAGCCGTGTGGGTTTGATGTGAAAGTGCTTCGATGTGAAACTGGAGTTGGGTGGTTCCTAAAATCAGGGAAAAATGAGGGAGAGCACAAGATAACACATGCAGTAAAAACTGGAGTAATTATTTCTTATTGGGGTCACTGGCAGGAGAGGGTGGCACTGCCTGGCCCAGCCACCCATGGGCCTGTGGCACTGGTGACAAAGTGTCACCAGCAGCTCGGTTTCAGATCCATTGGGTTTGATGTGAAAGTGCTTTGGCAGTGAAACTGGAGCTGGGTGGTTCTTAAAATCAGGGCAAAATGAGGGAGAGCACGAGATAACACATCCAGTGGTCACACAAGAGGGTGACAGCGCCTGTTCCAGCCACCCGCGGGCCTGTGGCACTGGTGACAAAGTGTCACCAGCAGCTCCGTTTCACAGCTCTGCTCCCAGCTGGATCTCACCTTCCTGGGACAGCAAACTGGGCACTGCTCCTTCCCAGGGCTGCTGTCCCCTCCCTGTGCCTCAGGGCAGGGACTCTGAGCGCGTTCCCTCAGCTGGGCCGTTCCCAAATCCCAGCCAGCAGCACAAACATCCATCTGCAGTGTCCCTGGGAGCCCAGGGCGTCGCCAGGAGGGAGCTGGCTGCTCTCCACAGCCAGGCACACCAGGAGCAAACAATGCCCTGGTTCTGAGTGGGGCTGCACAAACCATCAGGCACCTCATTAATCTTGTGGTTAATTCTCTGCAGGAGGCTGCCTGCGAGGAGGAATAAATTCTCCATTTTAATTACAGCAGGAATAACAAGAGTGGCCACAGCCAGGGAGCACAGACCAGCAGTGATTCCATCACATGCTGAAATCAGCGGTGCCTAAATCCTGGAGAAACCCAGGAAAACCCCTGGACACAGCTCAGCCTCCTCCAGCACCCCTGAGGCTGGAAATGCTCCAAATCCCCATCTCTGCCCTCTCCCAGGGAGCTGGGAATGGCTCACGGTGCTCGGGCTGAGCCAGTGCCAGCGCTGTGACTGATGTCCCCAGGCTGTCACAGCCCTGAGCCCCGGGAAGGGCACTGCCAGGGCTTGGCAGAGTGTTGGGGAAGATGAAACAGGAAAGCCTTATAAATATGATTGTCTGGCAAAAGATTTTGAGAATATGGACACTCTAAGTGAGATTGAAATGAAAGCAAGCTTTGAGATCCCTCAGTTACTGAACAACTGGAAAACAATGGCATGGCCAGCTGAAGGTGATCCCCTTTGGATCAAACAACACCCTCTGCTTGCAGACAGGCCCAAGGCTCAGAGCAGACCCTGCTGGCTTGGCAGAAGGGGCCCAAAGAGGAGTTTTTAGGGTTTAAAATGTAACCCAGTGTGGGAATGTAATGATTCTTATAGGCTGTATGGAAATGCTGTAGGATTTGTATCTTGTACTAGATTGGTTAGTGAGAATTAGAATATTCAACACAGAAGAAGATTTATTGTATTGTAACGGGAACCTCGCTCTCTTAGCTCTTGTCTCTTAGCTCTTGTCTTTTACTCTCTTACCCCTTTTACTCTCATATGTTTTTGCTCTCTCACCCTCTCATCCTCTCTCCTCCCTCTCCTCTCTCAGCCTGCTCTGAGCTGTGGCTGGCAGCTCCCAGCAGGGCCCTGCACCCAGGCCCTTTGCAATAAACCACAAGTTCCTGACCTGGCTGCAGAGATCTCTGCTCTCTGTCCATCCCCACCATCCTACCCCCCACTGCTCTTACAGCTTCGCTTTCCCTGGGCTTCATCCCAGCTTCTGTCTGTTCCTAGAGCTGCGCATTCAGAGCTGGCTCTGGTCAAACTGCCCCAGCAAAGCTCTGGAACAGAGTGCCCCAGCACAGCTCTGCTCCTTGCTCAACCCAGCATTCCCAGCTCCAGGCAGGGCTGGAAGCACCCAGAGCTGGGGGTGGCATCAGCAGGGCAGTGCCCTCCCTCCAGCCCAGCAGGAAGCATTTCTGTGTTCAGGGCCTATTGGATTTGCTGGGAATGTCCTGATGAAGGCAGGAATGATGCATCTGACTCCGTGTTCTCAGAAGGCTAATTTATTATTTTATCATACTATATTATATTAAAGAATGCCATACTACACTATACTAAAGAATACAGAAAGGATACTTACTAAACACTAAAAATGAAACTCGTGACTCTTTCCAGTCTCGACACAGCTTGGCCCTGATTGGCCAAAGAGTGAAAACAACTCACAGCAGAATCCAATGGAACAATCACCTGTGGGTAAACAATCTCCAAACACATTCCACATGAGCACAACACAGGAGAAGCAAATGAGATAAGAATTGTTTTCCTTTTTCTCTGAGGCTTCTCAGCTTCCCAGGAGAAAAATCCTTGGCGAAGGGATTTTTCAGAGAATGTGAATGCCTCAGGGGCCTTTCTTTCTCTTCCTCTCCCCATCTCCTCTGCTGCTCTACTCCAGGCACTGACTTTAACCTGGCAAAACAAAGTGCAGCCACTGCTGGAACGAGGCTGAGCTGGACACCCTCTGTCCTGCCTGGCCATGGGCCCATGCTGTGGTGGTAGGGACACAGCCCAGCCTGCCAAGCCAGGCTCCATGGGGCCAAGTAATCAATAATTAATCAATTAATCAATATAGCCATGGCTGCTCAGGCTCACACCCAGGCAGGAGCTGTTCCTTGTGCACAGACACAAACTCTGGGAGTGAGGACACAGAGAGAGGACCCAGAGGGACCCCAGCCCTGAGCTGCTCCTCTGGGGAGCTCGTGGGACTGATCTTAAATCAGAATCACCTCCCTGTATCCCCAGAGTACCCAGCTCAGCCCTGGCAGCCCTCGTGCCCTGGAGCTGCCTCAGAGCACCAGAATCCCGAGGAATTTTGTTGTTGATGCTTCAGAAGAGGGGAGGGAAGATCATCCCTGAGTTTCCTGCTGCGGGCCAGGGGCACCCAGGGATGATTCAGGGTGGCTTTGAAGCGGTTTGGTGTCAGGACCCAGCACATCCCTCTGGCTGTCCAGGATGGCCAAGACCCCTGCCAGGGGGCTCAGAGACCCTGGCACAGAGCCCAAAACACCTGTGGGCTTGATTGTGACCTGTGGAGCAAATTACCAACCTTGTATGAAGATCAGCAAGCCACAACAGTTTAAGCAGAATAATAATGAAGTTATCACGGGGTGGAAAAGTAGATTTTGGGGTTTTTGATGTGGGGGTTCAGGAGGCAAGATGGAGGGAACTGGGCGTGTCCAGCCTTTCTCCTTCTTCTTCTTGGCCTCCATCTTCTGCTGTGATGTTGGCACTTTTGGATTGGTTTAGAGTAGAAGCTCACTGTCTAACATAGATGATAGGTATTGGGAAGTTATTGTAAATATTGTACATGTAGTTTTTAGTATAAAGACATAACACTGCCCCGGGGGCAGGCAGAGTGCCTGGAACTGTCCTGCTGGATGGACCTTGGCAGGACAGGAGAAAATTTTTTATAGATAAGGAACAATAAACAACCTTGAGACCAAGAAATGAAGAGTTCTGACTCCTTCTTCAAGCACCAGGCTGGGAAAAGAGACTTTTGAACTTTCCTCGGGGTCACTCTGAGCAGCGAGAGATCCCGACAGTTTGGTTGGCAACAAGGAGCAGGAGGGCTGCTCAGGACCTCACCTGAGCTCTGCTGAGACCGCGGATTTGTGAGGCTTGGTCTTCAATCTGGCATTTCCTGGCCCCTTTCCTTTCTGCCTCTGCTTCTGTTCCTCTGGGGCTGACAACAAACTCAGGGTTCTGCAGCGGGCAGGGCTGGGGGGAACTTCCCATTCATCTAAAAGATCGTAGAATATAATAGATATAGAATATGATAGATATGGAATATGATAGCTATGGAATAGTATAGATATAGAATGCTATAGATATAGAATGCTATAGATATAGAATATTATAGATATAGAATATTATACATATAGAATGTTATAGATATGGAATATTGTAGAATATTAATATTATACAATATTAATATAATGGAATATTATAGGACATCCTGAGTGGGAAAGGACCCACAGGATCATGGATCCAGCCCCTGGCTCTGCCCAGAGCCCCCAGCAAGCCCAGCCTGGGCATCCCTGGAGCTCTGGCAGCCTCGGGGCCGTGCTCATTCCCTGGGCAGCCTGGGCAGTGCCAGCACCCTCTGGGGGAAGAACATTTCCCTCTTCCCCACCATCCCAGCTCAGAGGCTGCCAGAACAACCTGAAGAGGTTTAGTCAGGGTTTAAAGTTAAACCACCCTTATTTTAACCCTGGGTGACTCTGATGTGAATATCCTGTGTTGCCTCCTCTCCTCACAGCCCCATCTGGGGTTGATCCCAACCAGTAAAATGCTGTCTCAAGGCATCCTTGGGCACAGCTTTGTCCCAGAGCACCCCTGGCGGCATTTTGGGCATGGAGGGCAGCCTTGGAAGAGTCTGCTCCCAGGGCTGGGAGATCCCACTGGGATCCCTCACGGCCAAATCCCCCTGTGTCCAATGCTCCCTCTGCCCCCCCTGCCAAACCCTCCCTGTTCTTGTTCCTCCCAAAGCTCCAAATTTGAAGGGAACTCCCCCAGATTTGAAGGGGAAACTTGTTACTATAGGATGTGAAATAGGAATAGAAATATATAAAATATATTTCTATATAAATAAATATTAATATATCAATATGTAAACAAAATAAAATAAAAAATAAAATAAAAATTTAAAAAATAAAAATAAAAATAAAATAAAATAAAGGTAAAATAAAATAAAATAAAAATTTTATAAATATATAAAATATATAAATAGAAATATAGGACACGAAATAACACAACATGGACACGCCGCTCTTTTCAAGGTAAAAAGAACTTTTTATTTTCTGACTCCAACATTTACAGATTTCCAAAAGTGACAGTGGATTGGAGGGTGACAGTGTCACCTCTCCAATGACACTGGACAAACCAACAGTCCATCAAATTTCTCCTCCTCCATAAAGGAATGCAAAACAATGAGTTATTTACATGAAGTGTGTGAAAAAAGTCATTACAAAAATGTCAACATCAGAAGGCTTAGAAAATCTTAAAAATTTAAGGGAGACAGAAATCTCCAAAAAAGCTACTCCAGGCCACATTTTTCTCTTTTTCCACTCTGTCCTTTGTCACACGTGGGTGCCTGGGGGTGCAGGATGAGCTGGTGGGGTTTAAAATCATTTCCAGGTGAAGCAAGCAGAGGAATCTACCCCCCTTGTGCTTGATTTCACAGCACCCCAGAGGTGAAAGCAGGAAACCCCAACCTTGGGCACAAACAGCACCCAAAAATGCTGGGAGGAGAATTTCCCATTGGATTTTCCCCCCTTCTCTGGAAAACAAAATCCACATTTTCCCTCCATGTGGATTCAGGCACACTCAATGCTCCCAAACCCCTTTTGCTCCTCAAAAATCACCAGGAACGAGGCACAGAGGGAAATCCCTGGAGTTTTTTCCCCTCTTGCAGCACATGGGAGATGCCCCAGCCAGACCTGGAACACCAGGCACAGGTTTTGGCACGGAAGAGGAAAACAGTTCTATTTTTCCAGGGTTTTTTTCCCCACTCCTTTGGCTCCACCACGTCCATCACGAGGCTCTGTGGTGACCACAAGTCTCACCGGAGAGGGGAAAGCGTCTCACACACGTCTGGAGAGGGGGAGGATGGAGTTTTCCTCCGCTGTGTGTCCACAGACACCTCATTTCTGAGCGCCATGGGCCCTCCTGGCCTCATCCAGGGCAGCAGGTGATAACGATGTGCTGATCCCAAGCTCCAGTGGGAAAGGCAATTATTTGTTTTGGAGCAAACACGGAAAACTTGAGCCGCGGTGCAGCCTCAAAGCCCGGCGGGCAGAGCAGCAAACAGAGGGGCTGTTTTTGCCAGTTTTTTCTTGCATAATCGCTGTTTTCTCCCACATTGGGCTTGCAGGACTCGGGTGCTGCTGTTGGAGCTTCCAAACTTCCCGATGAGCTGTGTTAGGAAAACGAATCCACAAACACCAGAGGTTGATGTCCAAAAATGAGACAGAGGAGTCCTTTTACTTCATTCCAATAAAGACAGAGGCCATGGGGCATTCCCCTGGGGTCTCTCCAATTTTTGGAGGACGCAGCCTCCTTTTTATCCCAATTTCCCTTTTTATCCCAATTTCCCAGCTGCATTTCCCTTCTCTCTTTCCACATTGGCTGAGGTACTTGAGAGGTTCAGACTTCCCAGGACACCTGATCCCAAAGATTCCCCTCTAATGTACAACCCTCCTTTTTAATTTTTAATTTTATGGAATTTAGGGGTTTTCCCCATTTCTGAGGTACTTGAGAGGTTCAGACTCCCACATTGCCTGAACATTTCCCAAAGATTCCTCTCTAATGTACAACCCTCCCTTTTAATCTTGAATTCTTATGGAATTTAGGGGGTTTTTCTTCCTCATTGTTTCTTCCATCTCCCAATGTCTAATTTCATTTATCTGCAAACCTGAAGTTTATTTGGAAAAGCAAATATATTTTTCCATTCATCCATCAGTGGAATCCTTCCCATTGTTTCTTTTATGTTCCAGAGCTAACAACCAGCAGACCCACCATCGGTTTAAGCCTAAAGATAAAAGAAAAAATGAAAAACACAAGGCAAAAAAAAAAAAAAATATATAATAAACTCCAGAGGAAAGTGGCTGGAAATGAGAAATTTCTCTTGATAGCCCTGAATGGGTGCAATTCTGCTCAGCTCTGTTGGTTTCTGTACTGCAGAATGGTTTTTTTTTCTCAAAATTATAAATTTTAACAGCCTACCAATAATTTATTTTGCTCCATTAAAGGATGCAAGAAAGAAAAGGTCCCGGGGGATGCTTAGAATTGGAACTCTTAAAATTAAAAATTAGTCTTACAATTGGAACTTTTAAAATTATTTGAAAAAATATAAAATGCACCATTAAAAAACCCAAAACAACTTTTCCAAATTGGAAGAAATCTTATCCAGCAATTATCCCAGGCCTCCCAGATTTTTCATTTTTTCTTTTATCTTTGGGCTTAAACCAATGGTGCTTTAGCTCTTTCCAAGGGGAAAAAAAAGGAGATAAATGCAAGAGGAAAGTGGCTGGAAATGAGAAATTCCTCGGAGCTGCCCTGAATGAGTGGAATTCTGCTCAGCTCTGTTTGTTTCTGTGCTGCAGAATGGTTTTTCTTCTCAAAATTATCAATTCTAACGGCCTAATAATAATTCATTTTGCTCCATTAAATGAAAGAAAAGGTCCTGGAGGATGCCTAGAATTGGAACTCCTAAAATGACTTGAAAAAATATAAAATATATCATTAATAAAAAAACACAAAACAACTTTTCCAAATTGGAAGAAATCAGCAATTATCTCAGGCCTCCCTGATTTTTCCTTTTTTTATTTTAACTTTAGGGTTAAACCAGTGGTGCTTTAGCTCTTTCCAAGAGAAAAAAAAAAAGAGATAAACGCAAGAGGAAGGTGGCTGGAAATGAGAAATTCCTCGGAGCTGCCCTGAGCGGGTGGAATTCTGCTCAGCTCTGTTGGTTTCCGAGCTGCACCAATTAGTGCCGGCTGGGGATCCTTCCCTGAGTTTCTGCCCTCTCTGATTTTTTCTTTAATTGCTGTTTCTGGCTATAATTGTGCAGAGAGGCCCATTAATATTCCCCAGTAAATCAGGGATTCACTGGAGCAGCTGCAGGGTCCTGGCCTATTAAGGAGCCCTGGAACTCCCCTTGGAAAGCTCTGCTTGGAGTGATAATTTTAATTTCCATCATTTATGCTGAGATTTTCTCTAATGGAGCATCCACCTCGGGCTGCTTTTGCTTTTTAAGGGCTGAGGGAGGGACGGAGCTTCAGCCAAAACAATTCAGCAGTTTCAAAGTGCAAAGTTAGAAGGAAAAAAATTCTCTTGTTTTCCCCAGTCTGGAAATTCTCCAAATTTGTCCAAAATTTGTGAGCTCCCTGAGCTTCCCATGGGGGCCTGTGGGGGGATTTTACTCCCATTAGAGGGGTGCCGATCCTACAGCTCCAACAGCAGAGTCCTGATTTCCCCCTGCCCTGGAGGATTCGCCAATTTGGGGTCTTGGAGGTGAAAATTTTGGAGATAAATCCACTGGGGACAAGGGGCAGGGTGGAGCATGGAAAAATGGGAACAGAGTTAAAGATGTAGGAATATCCACAGGGATTTGGGATTGGGGAAGGGCAGGGGATGGGGTGGGACATGGAAATTGGCGTCTTGGGTTGGAAATGCAGGCTGGAAACGGGGCTGTGTGTTCTGTTTGCAATCTGTCAGAGCTGGGGCAGCTCTCTGCTGTTCTTGGGGCAGTTTTCTTGATCTCTGCCACAGCCAATCCTCCCTCCAGGAGATCTCTGCTGTCCATGGCCACTGAGTGTCCCTGCAGGGCTGATCCAATTCCAGCATCCCATGGGGAGATGCTGCACCCAGGGGAGGAGCCAAGCATTCCTACCTGGATCCAATCTGAGCCTGGAGCAGCACAGCAGCCTTTGCCCCCTGCATTGCCAGAGGAGCAGCTTTCTGCTGCCCTGCATTGCCAGAGGGAGCCCAGGCCCATCTGCAGCAGCCCTGGAGCTGCAGAGGAAAACTCCCCCCTTGTGCAGGATCCCTGCTCCAGCAGCAGCACAGCTGGCACTGCAGGAGGGCTGAGCCCCCATGGGATGGGGCTGTGCCACCCCTGAGCCACAGCGTGCCAGGGCCTGCTCTCACTCTGGCAGGCTTTGTTTGCACTATTGCATTGGTATTTTTAATTTCCTAATAAAGAACTGTTATTCCTGCTCCCATATCTTTGCCTGAGAGCCCCTTAATTTCAAAATGACAATAATTCAGAGGGAGGGGGTTTGCATTTTCCATTTCAGGGGAGGCTCCTGCCCTCCTCAGCAGACACCTGGCTGTTCAAACCACAACTATTTGGAACAGAGTTATAGATGTAGGAATATCCACAGGGGTTTGGGATTGGGGAAGACCAGGGGATGGAAGCGAAGCTGGTGGAGTGGAAATGGAAAAGGGAACAGAGCTAAAGGTACAGGAAAATCCACAGGGATTTGGGATTGGGGAAGAGCAGGGGATGGACATGGAGCTGGTGGGGTGGGAATGGAAAGTGGGAGCAGAGTTATAGCGATATCCACAGGGATTTGGGATTGGGAAAGGGGCAGGGGATGAACACAGAGCTGGTGGGGTGGGAGATATGATTCCGTCCAGGATCAGTTGCACAAAGGGATGGGAAGAGGTACACTGGGAAAATTCTTGGAGTGGGAGCCAGGGCACGAGGAGGGAGCATCCAGGGAAAGAGAAGGATGTGAACAGTGCCAGGGATTTAGGGATGCCCCAGGATGGAGGGGAGAGGGCAGGGAAGAGGCTGCAGCTTCACTGGATCATTGAGGGGGAAGATGGGTGAGATGCCCCTACAGTAACCCAGGCATGAGAGGTCCAAGCCCTGCTCCTTTCCCTCTTTTTAGGACCATTTTCCCTCTTTTTAGGATCATTTTCCCTCTTTTTAGGATCATTTTCCCTCTTTTTAGGACCCTTTCCATTCTTTTTAGGACAGCTGGAGATAGGCTGGATGCCACTTCCATGATTCTGTGCTGTTCATCTGCATTTCATGTTGTTATCAGTCAATAAATCCCTGTGTTCACAGTTGGGGATTGTGAAGCAAAACACTTCAAAGCCGTAAAAATAACTATGGGAGGAAAAATCATAAAATATGAAGCAATATTTGAGAATTCCACACTTGGATATTCATGTTTTCCAACAACAAATCTGCTCAGAGAGGATTTTTTCCAAGAGATGTTGCAATCCGTATTTTTGGCATCCAAAAAAGTGTTCCAGGAACAAAGGCCTTGTTTGCTCCAGCCAGTTTTATCTTCAAATTATAAATGGGAAACTGAGGCCCAGGAATGAAGAGTTCCCCATGGTCCATGAGCCCAGAATTCCCACTTTATCCCAGTAAAACCGGTTTAAACAGAATAAAACTCCCCAGTAGAGGTGAGCGCTGCCTTTTATCTCCATCAGATGCTAAATGTCCTCTTTCAAACCCATTCCTTTCAAACCCATTCCTTTAAAACCCATTCCTTTCAAACCCATTCCTTTCAAGCCCATTCCCTGCTCCTACTTCACTTGGGGAGAAATGGGAATTCTCCCTGATCGAGGAGGAAATTGCTTTGCCTTTTGTTAGGAATAATTAGGAATGCAATTTATCCCCCCTTCCCTGAATCACGTGTGCAGGAGGATCCATTTGCCTCGTTAAATATTTATTGTTCCAGCCTAGGTAAGAAGGAGCACAGCCCTGGAAGTGCAGCTTTGGAAATCCATCCCTGTTTTCCAGAGTAAGAATTTCATCTCGGATCACTTTCCCCACTCAACCTGCAGCACAAATCCACCAGGATTTCATAAACTTTTACTGCTACTGGCTTTGGGGCTGCAAAAACCTGGAATTTCAGCCTCTTGGCTTGGAGATCAAGAGTGAAACTGAAGTGGGGAAGATCCCTGAGCAAGGCTGGGATTTATTTTGTGGGGTTGTCTATAAATCAAGGACGATTTAATGTCCACCCTGCTCGTTCCCGTCTGGAGTTTGTGGTGGAGCCATCCAGAATTTGAGTCATGTGTGAAATATTTCTGTCCATCTGCTCCAACAGGAGGAGAACAACTCTTCCAAGAGCTGCTTTTGTCCATAATAAATCTCCAAGGAAAGCCCAGCAGATGTGGAGGGTGGGTGCTCCACGCAGACCTTCGGCCACGTCCTGCACTGTTCGCCCAGGACCTCGGCTCCGAGGAAGATTCCCAGAATTCTTGGATTGCTTCAGCTTGAAGCAACTGAGAAAACATCTTGGGCTGTTTGACCCCTTGGGTCGTGAAAATAAATATTTGGAGGGAAGGAATTTCTGTGGGATATGTCCCAAACCCAAGGGCCCGTGTGGTGCTCTGGCTCACGAGGTGACAGGTCCGTGTTGTGTCCATGGCAGAGGGACCTGGGGACAGGACCACTGGTGGCTTTTTCAGCTGTTCCTCAAGAGGAGCTCCAGGGCAGAGAGACTGGGGTCACCGAGGGAGAGAATTCCTGCCATTTGAGAAGGAGGAGAAGGAGGGAGTTTGATGGATAAAGCACCGATGGCTGCTGCAGGAGCTCACAGTGCTGTGGCCCCACAAAAACAACATTTCTGTGGGGCTGGGTTGGGTTTAGAGCCAGATCCCGCTGGCAGGGCCTGCAGAGCTCTGCATGGCCACCCTGAGCAGGTCCTGCTGCCCATCCCACAGCTCCCTGATGTGGAAAGGGGCCTTTCCCAGGATCACTTCCACATTCCCCCTCTCCTCATCCCTGGCAGGGGCAGCTGATTGTCACTGAAATGAAAGTGTCAGGATTCTGCACATGGCAGGGGTGAAGGGCTGGATCCTCCTTGTCAGAGGAGACCAGGGACAAACAGCACTGAGGGATGAGGAGGAGAAGGAAAGAAAAGGAAAAAATGAGAGGAAAAGGAGGAGAAGAAAAAGGGGAAGGAGAAGGCAAAAGTGAGGAAGAGGAAGGAAGAGGAAGAGGAAGAGGAAGAGGAAGAGGAAGAAGCATCTGGAGGCCCCAGAAGAGCTGGAGTTTTGTCCTGATGGATTCTGTGTGTCCAGAGTGAGAAACATTCCATCGGGATGGACTTGGAGGCTCTGTGGGTGAAGGACTCAAAGGGAGGGAGGAGGACAAGAGGAAATCTCCTCCCTGGGGATGATGCTCTGGGCTGGAGGTAATAGTAAAGGTATTGATTGGTTGTTATGTATTAAGATGCTCAGCAAAGAAAAATACATAATGCATTGTTGTGGTGGCCAGTTGGGGTCTGGTGGCTCGACCCAGATGCCCAACCTTCCCAGAGAGAGGTCCCGCAGGAGAGAATGTTCTAGGGGTCTCAGGCAGTCCTTCAGCTGCTGCGTAACCTCGGCAAGGGGCAGCCAGCTCAGCTCTAGCAGTGATTTCAGCTCTGAGCAGTGATTTCAGCTCTGCCTTGTGAGGTGTCCCCAGGCCAACACAGGGACAGACAGGAGCACTGTGTGGTTGTTCCACAGAGTTCTTTATTCCAGCGCCCTGCAAAGGACACCAGGGACAGCAGTTCCCTCTGACCAGGGCAGAAATTGGGGTTTTATGGGGAAAAGCAGGAGTGGCACAAAGGGGATCAACCAATGAATCTGCCTGGGACCCCAAAGCGTGCTGGGAACTCACCGTGACCAGGGAGGGTTTCTCAATCCATGAAAGTTTGAGAAGATCTCATCACAGCCCATTCAAGGACATCTCTCCAAGGGAGAGGTTTGGTGTCACCATGATTTTTTCTGAAAAATCGTCTTTGCCCAGGATTTTCTCCTGGGAAGCTGAGAAGCCTCAGAGAGGAATGAAAACAATAATTATCTGATTGCTGCTTTGGAATGTGGCTTGGACATGAATGTTTGATTGGTTCCATGTGAATTGTTTTTCCTTAATGGCCAATCACAGCCAGCTGCGTCAGACTCTCTGAATCAGTCACGGGGTTTTATTATTCATTCTTGTTAAGCCTTCTGATGTATTCTTTCTCTTTCTTAAGTATAGTTTTAGTATAGTATTTTTATAATGTAATGTGATGTAATGTGATGTAATGTGATGTAATGTGATGTAATGTGATGTAATGTGATGTAATGTGATGTAATGTGATATAATATAATATAATATAATATAATATAATATAATATAATATAATATAATATAATATAATATAATATAATATAATATAATATAATATAATATAATATAATATAATATAATATAATATAATATAATATAATATAATATAATATAATATAATATAATATAATATATCAGCTTCTAAGAACACGGAGTCAGATTCTCATCTCTCACCTCATCGGTGGATCCCACATTTTACAATGAAAAAGAAAAAACTGTGACTGTCTGAGACAGCTAAGACACAGTTTTGAGTTAATTAGTTAAGGAAACAAAACAATTTTTAGTAGAATCTAATTGACAAATTACTTTGGGTAAACAATCTTCTTAACGCACTCCACAGGTGTAAAAACAATAAGAGTAGTAAGTAGAGATAAGAATTATTTTCTCTTCTTCTCTTTGTGTTTCTCTAGAAAAATCTTGAGAGAGAATTCTGTCTCTCTCTGTTCAGAGAATGTGAATGCCACATTTGGGGAGGGTTGGCTCATTACCATGGCAACACGTAACTGCCAAGCAAGGTGTAAGAAAGTGATCTCCACCGCTGGACAGCAAGGAAGGAGTTAACTGACCTGACTTCAGGAGGAGCTAGAAGTAGAAAAGGTGGAGCATGCATTTTGAAGAGGAGCACATGGCTGGTAGTCATGGGGGGCTCTCAGTGCTGTAATTTTTCCTTATTTAGTCCTTTTGTTGTGTTTTTTGTTAAGGTTTAATAAACCTTTAAAATTTTGAAAGTGAGCGGTTGTTTCTCACACTGGGGAAAGGGAAAGAGCGAGTTTAGCTTTTTGCGTCTGTTTAAGGAAAAAAAACCCCAAATGATCCTGTCTGGGATTGTTGTGCTGTTTGCCTTTGGATAGGCAGGAATTCAGCCTGGCATGGGGAGGGATTTGTACTCATGGGATGGTTTGGGTGGGAAGGGAACAAATCCCACCCAGTGCCACCCCTGCCATGGCAGGGACAGCTCCCACTGTGCCAGGTGCTCCAGCCTGGCCTTGGGCACTGCCAGGGCTCCAGGGGCAGCCACAGCTGCTCTGGGCACGTCCAGCCCAGCCCCTGCCCACCCCTGCCAGGCAACAAACCCCTGTGGCAAGATGGCACCAGCCCTGCCCTCTGGCACTGGGAGCCATTTCCTGGCTCCTGTGCGGTTCCATCCTTGTTCAAAATAACCGAGTGCGGGGCCTCTGCAGCTCTCGCCCAGGGAGCCCCTTCAAGCCCGGCCTGGCACTGCCAGGGCTCCAGGGGCAGCCACAGCTGCTCTGCTCCAGCCCAGCCTCCTCACTCCCAGCCAAGACCCACCAGCCTGCCCTCTGGCACTGGGAGCCATTCCCTGGCTCCTGTCCCTCCATCCTTGTCCCCAGTCCCTCTGGCTCCAGAGGGGCCCTCAGGCCCTGCAAGGGCAGCTCTGCGTGGGCCTTCTCCTCTCGGAGCCGCTCTGTCCAGCAGCTCCAGGTGCTGCTGAGGTTGGAATCTGAGCTCTGCAGGTGGGGAATCACCTGGGTGGGGCAGAGGGGAGGATCCCCCCTCTCATCCTGCTGTGCTCACTGGAGGATGAGCTCGGGGCAGGAGCAGAATTCCCTGCTGGTTCGCCAGCCTGTCCTAAGAAACCATGAGAGATGCTTTTATTTTCCTTTCTCTTTTTTTGCATCTCTTTGCGGGCAGTTTCTCCCTGTACCCACCTGGTTTGGGGTTGGGGGAGCCCAGCAGGGCTTGAACGAGCATTGAGGCCTCCTCCATCCCTTCCCCTCCTCCCAACCTGACAGATCCAAACAAAACACAAGGAGGCACAGCAGCTTTTTTTGGGAGCGCAGCTGTTGGCACACGCACTGCAAACACACATCAAAGGCCTGGCAGGGCCTCTGTGCCTCTTGAAACCTGCCCTGCTCTCTCCTGGCTCCAAGGGCCGCTTCCTCATCCCTGGCTATGTGACAATTTCCCTCCAGGAGCTGTTGCTGGGTGAAACAGCGAGATTTTATCAGCTCCCACTGCGCTCCCCAGGTGTGGCAGGCACAGCTGGCTCGGCTCTGCAGCTCCAAGAACACTTTCTAAGCACTCCTAAATTAATTTTCCGACAGCTGTTATCTCTCATCTGCAAACACCTCCAGTCTGACACTGCGTATCCTGCGGGTGAGGGCAGCAGCAGTGAAATCAGCAGTGCTGGAGTGGAAGTTTCCTGCTGGAGCTGCAAATAAAGCTCCCTCCACAGCCAGGGCTGCTGTCCTGATGTGACTCCAGATACGGAATCCTTCTGGCAGCTTGGGAACCTGCTCAACGTGAGATATTCCTCCTCCAGGTGACTCTTTCCAGCTGTGCTCTCCCAGCCCTCACTGCCTCCAGGATTGCTGCTTCTCCCTGGGATTGGCAGCAGTCGGATGAGTTCTTCCACATCTTCAACATCCCTGGCACTGCCCAAGGCCAGGCTGGATGGGGCTTGGAGAGTGGGAGGTGTCCCTGCCATGGCAGGGGTGGCACTGGAGGGGATTTAAGCTCCCTTCCCACCCAAACCATTCTGGGATTCTGGGATTCACGGGGGCTGATTTTGGCTCTCAGTGCTGGAGTGTGCTGCAGTCCTGCGAGGAGAGGCTGAGGGAGCTGGGAAGGGTCTGGAGCCCCAGGAGAGGCTGAGGGAGCTGGGAAGGGGCTCAGCCTGGAGCAAAGGAGGCTCAGGGGGCCCTTGTGGCTCTGCACAGCTCCTGCCAGGAGGGGACAGCCGGGGGGGTTGGGCTGTGCTCCAGGAACAGGGACAGGAGCAGAGGGAACGGCCTCAGGCTGGGCCAGGGCAGGCTCAGGGGGGATTTTTGGGAAGAATTCTCCATGGAAATGGTGTCCAGCCTGGCACAGCTGCCCAGGGCAGGGGTGGATCCCCATCCCTGGAGGGATTTAGAAGCCCTGTGGATGTGGCACTTGGGGACATGGGGCAGGGCTGGGTTAAAGGTTGGACCTGATGATCTCAGAGGGCTTTTCCAGCCTTGATTATTTTATAATTCCACAAAGACATCAGAACCTGGCCCTTCTGACCCGTGCCCAGTGTCCAGCTGGGCTCTGTGACCCCTCCTAAAGCCACCTTGTGTTCCTATGGGTTCTAGGGCATTTTATCCTTGGAAACATCCAGTGCCATCACTCCCATCATGAGAGCCCAGCCCCTTCTTACCTCCTGTCTAAATGCCCTGCTGGGTCCACTTCTGCTGCCATCCTGCCTCCCAAAATTCGAATTCCACCCCTGGACATGGGATAAGATTAATGATGAAGTCACATCTGTCCATGCATCAGCAGAGAAAACAGCTGGATTCACACTCAGGAACATCTGCTGACTGTGTCTTATAGAAATATCATCCAGGAGTGATGATTTGACTGGAATCAGAGATAATGTGTTTAAAGGCTTGTAAAATCTGACCTGAATTGCTTTTGGACTGTTGTTCCTGCCAGCAGATTGAAGCTGGGAGCTGCTGACACCAAAACACAAGCCCCATAATTAGTAACAAACAGCAGCGTGGTGGGGTTTGTTTTATTACCTCATAATTTGAACCAGAAACTGATGGTGGTGTCTTCTGGGATGAAAAATAAAAAAACAAAACAATGCTCTGCTCCAGACAGTTTTGGAGGAATATGCTGGATTTGATGTCAGTGAAGGAACAAGCTCCAAGGCCTGGAGTTTGTTGATTTCTCTGCTGCTGTTATTTCCAGTTAAAGTGTCATCTCACTTGGATCTTGCATCCAAACTTCTCTGGGAATGTGTGAACCTCAGTCCCACCAGGATCTGTCTCGCACAGCGTGTTCCATGTCGGGAAGCAAAGCCCAGGCTGTCTCTCAGCTTTGCCTCAGGCAGCTGCTGCCAGCAGGGACCTCACAGAATCCCAGAATCCCTGAATCAGCTGGGCTGGAAAAGACCTTTGGGATCATCACATCCAACCTGTGCCCTGAGCCCAACTTGTCCCCAGCCCAGAGCACTCAGTGCCACCTCCAGGAATTCCTGGGGCACCTCCAGGGATGGGCACTGCAAACCTCCCTGGGCAGCCCCCGCCAAGGCCTGAGCCCCCTTTCCATGGGGAAATTCCTGCTGTGCCCACCCTGAGCCTGCCCTGGCCCAGCCTGAGGCCGTTCCCTCTGCTCCTGTCCCTGTTCCTGGAGCACAGCCCGACCCCCCCGGCTGTCCCCTGTAGCCATGATATTTTCTGAAAAATCCTTTCCTTACGATTTTTTCTCCTGAGAAGCTGAGAGGCCTCAGGAACAAAATGTAAACATTGATTATCTGCTGCTGTGGAATGCAACAGGTGCATCTGTGATTGGCCCATGCTGGTTGTTTCTAATTAATGGCCAATCACAGCTGGCTTGGACTTTCTATCCAAGACACAAGCCTTTGTTATCATTCTTTGCTATTCTATTCTTAGCTAGCCTTCTGATGAAATCCTTTCTTCTGTTCTTTTAGTACAGTTTTAATATAATATATATCATAAAATAATAAATCAGCCTTCTGAAACATGGAGTCAGATCCTCGTCTCTTCCCTAATCCAAGAACCCCTGTGAACACGGTCACAGTCCCCTCCTGGCAGGACTGTGCAGAGCCACAAGGGCCCCCTGAGCCTCCTTTGCTCCAGGCTGAGCCCCTTCCCAGCTCCCTCAGCCTCTCCTGGGGCTCCAGACCCTTTCCCAGCTCTGTTCCCTGCCCTGGACTTGCTCCAGCCCCTCCAGGACCTTCTTGTCCAAAGGGACCCAGAACTGAGCCCAGGACTGGAGATTCCAGCCTTGGCAGGGCTGGGTTAACATTTGGCCTCACTGAGCTCAGAGGGATTTTCCCACCTCAATGATTTTATTATCCCAACCATGGGCACAAAGGCTTGTGCAGATGGATTTGGGATTTGGGGCTTTGAGGGGGAATGTTGTCCCTGAGGTCACAGACCTTCTGCCAGGAGGATTTGGCTCTGCAGGACGAGGCATCTGGAACCCAGCAGCTCATGCTGGGAGCTACCAGGGGACAGGGGATTGGGCAAAATCCTTTTTTTTAATTCCAGAAATGGTCATTGCCATCACTCCACACAGGAGGTTGATTTAACAACATCAACCTCCCTGCTGTAGCCACAAAAACAAAATAACCCCTGAATGCTGCCAGGGCTTGTCTGGAAGCCATGGCCTGGTTTCACACCTCGGTTTTCCCTCCTGGATGGCCCCAGTTGCTCCACCAGCCCCCCACAGCTCCTCGGGGGTTTTTCACAGCTCTCCTTGGGGTAGGAACAGATTTCCTGGAAATCTTCCAGTCCTGGTGGCTGTGGGCACAAATGAGGCCCTGCAGATGTCCCTGTGCCAGGAAAACCCTTCCAGCTGCTCCCAGGGCACCCCTGCTCCGAGGCCTGCAGGTGGGGATCGTGGGGCACACAGTGCAAAGGGAAACCTTCTCCAGGATTTTCCATGCCATCGCTGGCAGCCCGCAGCACCACCATCCACCCCTGCCTCCATCTGGCCTGGAAAAGGCTCCTGTTAGCCCAGGATCCTGGGATTTGCTGCCAAGCCCTGGGCAGGGCCAGCTGGTCCTGCCAGGCTGAGCTGCTGGGGCAGAGGAGAGGATGGAGCATCCCTGTCCTGATCCTCCATCCCTGTCCTGATCCTCCATCCCTGCCCTGATCCTCCATCCCTGTCCTGAGCTTCCATCCTGGGGGAAAGGGAAGGGAAAGGGAAAGGGGGAAAAGGGGAAAAAAGGGAAGGGGAAAAGGGAAAAAGGGGAAGGGAAGGGGAAGGGGAGGAAAAAGGAAAGGGAAAGGAAAGGAAAGGAAAGGAAAGGGGAAAAGGAAAGGAAAAAAAGGAAAGGAAAAGGAAAGGGAAAGGAAAGGAAAGGAAAGGAAAGGAAAGGAAAGGAAAGGAAAGGAAAGGAAAGGGAAAGGAAAGGAAAGGAAAGGAAAGGAAGAAGGAGAGGAAGGAGGGGGGGGAGAAAGGAGAGGAAAGGAAAGGAAAGGAAAGGAAAGGAAAGGAAAGGAAAGGAAAGGAAAGGAAAGGAAAGGAAAGGAAAGGAAAGGAAAGGAAAGGAAAGGAAAGGAAAGGAAAGGAAAGGAAAGGAAAGGAGAAGGAAAGGAGAAGGAGATGCCCACGTGTTTGCCATTAGTCAGCCCCAGCCTTTCCAGGGCTGGATCCACAGATCCCAGGGAAGCAGAGCTGCCAACAGCAGCGCCAGGAATGAGTTCAGCCCCCTCTGGCAGCCAAGTCTGGCTGGCTTGGGAGGGTTCCTTGGCTCTCCAGCTCTGTGCTGGTGGTTTGAAGGAGCTGGGCAGCTCTGCAGGCAGCTGATGTGCTGCTGGCTCCCAGCCTTCACTGGGGGGTTGGAAACTCCCGGGATGGGCCCCTCAGGACACATCCTGGGGGATTTTATTTGCAAAAAAACCCCTGTCTTTGGTGCTCAGTGTTCAGGATAAAACCTCTGTTTTCTGGAAGCTGAGCTCAAGGGTTTTAGTCGCTGAGGGAAAAGGCGCCTTCTATGGAAATAATGTTTTCTGCTGGGAAGATAAGAAGTGATTTCAGGTCAGGAAAATGTTTAGGTGGAAAATTCCTCCCCAGCTGGAAAGGTTCCCCAGATCTCCCTGGAGACTGGGGAGATTTGAGCAGGGAAAAGGAGCAGCAGAGATTTGAACCCAGCTCTAAAAGAGGCTCCCAAAGCAGAGCAGCTCCCTCCCCATCGCCCCAGCGGCTTCATGGAGCCCCGGATTGCTCCAGAGCAGCAGATTGCACGTGGGAAGAGCAGGATGGGAGAGGAAGATAAATGTGGAGATGGGCTGTGGAGAGGCACAGTGAGCTGTGGGTTCATCCTCTGGCAAAACAGCTCCGTGCTTTCCTCCCTTTCCTTTCCATGGGGTGTCACAGACACATTTTATGGAAAATCCTTTCCTCAGGATTTTTCGTCCTGAGAAGCTGAGAGGCCTCAGGAACAAAATGTAAACATTGATTATCTGCTGCTGTGGAATGCAACAGGTGCATCTGTGATTGGCCCATGTTGGATGTTTGTAATTAATGGCCAATCACAGCCGAGCTGGCTCAGACAGACAGCTGAGCCACAAACCTTTATTATCATTCTTTCTTTTTCTATTCTTAGCTAGCCTTCTGATGAAATCCTTTCTTCTATTCTTTTAGTATAGTTTTAATAGAATATATATCATAAAATAATAAATCAGCCTTCTGAAACATGGAGTCAGATCCTCGTCTCTTCCCTCACACAAGAACCCCTGTGAACACGGTCACAATGGGGGAATCCAGCCCAGGGTGACTGAAATGAGGATGGCTGTGGCACGTGACAGAGCAAAATCACCTTTATAGGGACCCTGTGCATAACCAACGTTGTTTTCTGCCACACCTGCGATTCCAGGGCTGCCGACAGGGAATGGGAAGGTGGAAAAAGTCCCTCAAATCCATGGTTTCTCCTCATTTTCTGTGCAGGAGCAGAGTCTGCTGCAGAGGAGGAGCCATTCCCATCTCACTGCTTCCCAGGGACCTGGGCAGAATGAGGATTTTTAGAGAGATTTGCCCAGGTTTGGGGCATGAAGGAGCTCCAGTGCCTCCTCCCACAGGAGCAGGACTGTCCCCATCCGTACAGGGTGCCTGAGACCTCCAGCCATGAGCCTCATCTTCTCTGAGGCTCCAAAGCTCTTTCCTCACCACTGAGCAGCAGCTCCAGAACCGCTTCCCAAAACTGCCAGGGGAAGAATGGATTTGGTTTTGCTGGTTTGTGGACGATTATTGGCCTTGTTGGGCCTGTCCTGAGCGCCATCTGCGCACTGGCTGGGACAACCTGGCTGTCACCTTCACCAGAGAGCTGCTGAGCCGCCCAGGGGAGTGGGAGAGCCTGGGCAACTCAGGAAGAGCTCAGGAGAACTCAGGAACTCCTGGAGAGCTCAGGAACTCCTGGAGAGCTCAAGAGCCACAGACATGGATGAAAAGGAGATTTCCTGGAGCCACCCCATAGCCTGCAAGGCAGGAGGAGGCCTGGGAAGGATGTGGTGGCCCTGGAAGGAGCCATGGCACTGCCAACACAAACAGCTGGGTCTCAGCAGGTTTGTTCCACACATCATCCACACAGCATCCCCTGCCTGGGTCCTGCCAGCTGCTGGAAATGCTCCAAATCAGGGCCTTGTTTCTGCCTTTTCCTTTTCTCTCCACACATCCATATCCTTGGTGGAGGGATGGGTCGCTCATCCCTTGCCGTGTTTGAGCTGCTGGAAGAAGGTTCCTGGTGGGGTTCCTGGTGACAGGCAGCTGGTTTGTATCCGTCCACATCCACGTGTGTGTCTGTATTGATGGCTGTGTGCCCACCTTTATGGATGTGTGTCCATATCAATGGATGCGTGTCCATGTTTACGGATGTGTGTCCATGTTCATGGATGTGTATCTGTATTTATGGATGTGTGTCCATGTTCATGGATGTGTGCCCATGTTTATGGATGTGTGTCCATGCTTATGGATGTGTGTCCATGTTCATGGGTGTGTGTCTTTGTTCATGGATGTGTGTCCACCTTTATGGATGTGTGTCCATATTCGTGGATGTGTGTCCATATTTATAGATGTGTGTCCATGTTCATGGATGTGTGTCCATAATGGATGTGTGTCCATGTTCATGGATGTGTGTCCGTGATGGATGTGTGTCCATGTTTATAGATGTGTGTCCATATCAATGAATGTGTGTGTCCACATTCATGGATGTCTGTCCATATTGATGGATGTGTGTCCATGTTTATGGATGTGTGTCCACCTTTACAGATGTGTGTCCACATTCATGGATGTCTGTCCATATTGATGGATGTGTCCATATTCATGGATGTCTGTCCACCTTTATGGACATGTGTCCGTATTTATGGATGTGTGTCTGTGTTCATGGATGAACATGTCCACATGGACATGGATGGACACATGGATGGATGTGTGTCCATCTTGATGGATGTGTGTCTGTGTTTATGGATGTATGTCCACCTTTACGGATGTGTGTCCATGTTTATGGATGTGTGTCCATCTTGATGGATGTGTGTCCATCTTGATGGATGTGTGTCCGTGTTTATGGATGTATGTCCACCTTTACGGATGTGTGTCCATGTTTGTGGATGTGTGTCCATCTTGATGGATGTGTGTCCATCTTGATGGATGTGTGTCCGTGTTTATGGATGTATGTCCACCTTTATGGATGTGTGTCCATGTTTATGGATGTATGTCCACCTTTACGGATGTGTGTCCATGTTTGTGGATGTGTGTCCATCTTGATGGATGTGTGTCCGTGTTTATGGATGTATGTCCATATTGATGGCTGTGTGTCCATGTTTGTGGATGTTTGCACACGGATTGCTCTCTCCAGAGGCTCCCCATGACCTCTCCTTCCCAGGAACCCACCCCAGATTTCCTCAGATTCTCTCTGCCACCCCCCAGCCCCTGGGGACAGGGACATTTCTCACTGCTCCAGATGTTTCCAATACATTCCTTGGGATTGCTTTTAACTTTTCCCACGGGACACTCATGGAATTTGGGTCTGGGACACTCAGTGTGCCATGGAGCACCTTCCATCTGTCCTCAGGAGACCTCCAGGCTGCTCCTTCCCCAGCAGTGTCCATTGTCCATCCCTGCTCTGGGCACCAGGATTGCTGCAATTTCAATTCCTATTCCAGCCAGTTCTCCCAGACTCTGCTGGACATCCGTGGTTGGGTGTGCTCCACGCTGGACCTTCAAACACTGAGGGGAAATCAGATTTATTTGGGAATGTGAAAGGAGGGATATTTGGGACATAATGAATTCCTGCCTGTCCTAGAGCTCCTGGAGATGTGGTGGGACAGAATATTTTAGGGGAAGTTCTGGAGTGTTCCAGCCTCTTCCTAGTTCAAATCACTCAGAATCACATCAAGGCTGGAAAAGACATTCCAAGATCATGAAGTCCAAGCTTTGAGTGCCACCATTCCCGCTAAACCATGGCAGGAAGTGTCTGCTCGGGTTCTGAACACTTCCAGGGGTGGTGACCCCACTTCTTCCCTGGATGAAGGAGCTGTCAGGACTGTGACCCAGGAGAGGGTCCCAGAACAACGTGCGAGCTGTGCCACCAAAATCCCCCTTCTCTGCCCAATTTCTTCACCCTCGGGAGGAGAGAGGGGCCAGGAATAGCTCAAAGAAGGGAATTTTCGGGATAAAATGGGAAAGTGAAGGAAAAATCAGGTTGTGTCCATCAGAGGATGGTACAGAAGGGTCTCCTGCAGCTGTGATTCCCAGAACTCGGATTCCAGAGGCTCCATGAACCTGCTGAAGCTGAGCCCTGCATCCCACAGGCACTGGAGAAACCTCCCTGACCCCAGGGCCAGCTCTCCAAACGTTTTATTGCCTGGAAAGGGTTGGGACATTTTGGAGTGGACAAAAGGCCACCAAAGGCCACTGTGTAGGATCACCCAGCCCTTCCCGGGGCTCCCAGCACAGCACCCCAAAGGGAAAGCAGGAAAGCAGCGAGGTGAAGGTGGGATCTGCAGCAGGGAATGGTAATATTTCCTTTTTTTCACTGTTCTACAAATCATTTCCCCAATCCATCCCCCTGGCAGATGAGGAGATGACTTTTATTGTCCCGCTGTGACAGGGCCGTGACAGCTCTGCTGGGAGAGGATGGAAGGGAGGCAGGGGTGACTCACAAACATCTTTAGATTAAATATGATAGAGACAAAAAATCAGGTTTTCCACATTTTCCACTGTCCAAGGCCAAACTCCAGGCTGTGGTTAAAAGCCAGTCTTTATTTTCCAGCTCTATAATTTGATTTAATAAAAATTTTTATTTCTTCCCCTCAAACATTGCCTCTTTCATTATCTCTTCCTCAATAAAGCACTCCTTGGTGGAATTTCAGGATAATTATCGGCTGCTTTATTCCTTCTAAGCACTGCTCAATCACAGGAGTCACACAGTCAGTGACAAACACATCCTTAAGGATGGAAGGAGCTTTATTTAAAGCAAGGATATGATTCACACTCCATTTTTATATTCCAAGTGCTTCAGAACATGGAAATACGTGGGGAACAAAGATCCTGCAGCCAGATTTCCTCGGAAGCAAAAGGGAAAAATACTGAAATGATTTAGATTTCAGCTTGAGATAGACCATAGGAGAGCCTGGCAGGTTCTTTGTGCTGTCAGGATGGACAGTCCGGCCATGGGAGCTCTCCTGAGGGATTCAGGGGTTCCTGGGAATGGGAACAGCTCAGGGATTCAAGAGGTCTTTGGGAACAGTTCAGTGATTCAGGGGTTCCTGGGAAGGGGGGAACACTTCAGGGATTCTGGGAATTCCTGGGAATGGGAACAGCTCAAGGATTTGGGGTGTTCCTGGAAAGGAAAACAGCTCAGGGATTCAGGGAATTCCTAGGAACAGTTCATGGGTTCAGGGTGTTCCTGGGAACAGCTCAGGGATTCAGGGGTTCCTGGGAAAGGGGGAACATCTCAGGGATTCAGTGAGTTCCCAGGAATAGGTCAGGGATTCAGAGTGTTCCTGGGAACAGGAACAGCTAAAGGATTTGGGGTGTCCCGGGGATTCAGGGGTTCCTGGGAACAGGAACAGCTCAGGAATTCAGGGTGTTTCCAGGAAGGGGGACAGCTCAGCTGTGGCCACATCCACCTCCTTTCCCAGTGTCCAGAGCTGCAAACAAGCTCCAGTAATTCTTCCTACCCACTTGCATCATTTTTCAAAACCATATTAGGATCCATCTCATCCTTAAAAGCAATGCCGGGCAGGAATATTGGATCTGGGAGCTGCTGATGCTCAGAGCTCCAGGAGGTTCCTTCTGGGGCTGGATCTTGTGATTTGCTTCACTGAGACTGTGCCTTTGGAAAAGGGAAAGAGTCATGGATTCACAGAAGGGTTTGGGTGGGAAGGGACTTGAAAGTTCATCCAGTGCCACCCCTGCCATGGCAGGGACAGCTCCCATTGTGCCAGGTGCTCCAGCCTGGCCTTGGGCACTGCCAGGGCTCCAGGGGCAGCCACAGCTGCTCTGGGCACCCTGGCACAGCCCAAACCTCTCGAACCAGGCCTTGCCAGGCTACAAATCCCCTGTGGCAAATGGCACTGGGGGCACCTGGAACCAGCCAGGAAATCATTCTTTCCTTTCCTTTCTCCATTTGCTGCAATGGGCTTTGGTGCTGGTTTCCATCCTTGATTCAGGAATGGGAATGCCAGAGTGCTTTGGGTGGGAAGGGATCTTCAATGGCAGCTCATTGCAGCCCAGGGCCAGCTCCCACTGTGCCAGGTGCTGCCAGCCCCAATGCCCAGCCTGGCCTTGGGCACTGCCAGGGCTCCAGGGGCAGCCACAGCTGCTCTGGCAATTCCAGCCCAGCCCCTGCCCACCCTGCCAGGGAACAATTCCCAATTGCCAAGATCCCATCCAGCCCTGGCCCTGTGGGATGCAGCCAGCAGAGCACAAGGAGCTGGGGGAGCTCAGAGCGGCAGCGCTGGGGGTCAGAGCCGATCACACGCTGAGCGTGACCCCGATGGGATCAGCTGCCAGCCTGGGGCCCTGCAAACACCAAAATCACTGGAAGACACAGGAAGGCTCCAGGCTGCTCCAGGAGGGTGTTGGAGACACGGCAGAGGCGCCCACGGGGCTGGGAATGGTCCCTGCAGGGAGCGACGGGCAAGACACGGCTCCAGCAGCACAGGGGGATGAGCCTGAGGGGGATCAGCATCCCCGGGCTGCAGGGATTTACCTCTCCTCTGTGTGAGCGTGTTCACAGGGGTCTGAGGATGAGGGAAGAGACGAGGATCTGACTCCATGTTACAGAAGGTTTGATTTATTATTTTATTATATATATTACATTAAAACTATACTAAAAAAATACAAGAAAGGATTTCATCAGAAGACTAGCTAAGAATAGAAAAAGAAAGATGATAACAAAGGCTCTGTCTCGGACTCTCTGTCCTAGCCAGCTGGGCTGTGATTGGCCATTAATTAGAAACAACCCCATGAGACCAATCACAGATGCACCTGTTGCATTCCACAGCAGCAGATAATCAATGTTTACGTTTTGTTCCTGAGGCCTCTCAGCTTCTCAGGACGAAAAATCCTAAGGAAAGGATTTTCCATAAAAGATGTGTGTGGCACCTCTGCAGAATTTAATGCCCAGAGAGGGAGAGGTCTGTCAGGAGTGATTGATTTGGGCTCATCCTGGGCTCAGTGGGTTACAGATCCTGCAGGGAGCACCAGGAAAACTCCAGGACGGCACAACCAGGAGGGGACTCGGCCGTCCTGTGTCTGCTGCAGCCCTGGTGTGACCTGGGCACCTCCGGAAGCTGCTGCAGCCCCGGGGCTGTGCTGGGTGCTCCTTCCCACGCGGGGGATGCTCTCCCTGGCTGGGCTGGACCAGCCCCACTGCTGGCCTGCCCACCTTCTTCCATGCGCCCATGAGCATGGAATAACTAGGATTTGCTTATGTTGCACTCATGTTATAAAGTAAACAGCAGCAGGAAGCTTCAGAAAAGAGCACCTTCCAATTGCCTTGCACTAAGTGTAAGAAATATAGTCCAAGGCCTCTTACTGTGGCCAGGCCTAGGACATGTCACGTTCATGGATGAACTGGGGACGGAATGTGACTGCAGCCACGTCCAGGCTGCAGCTCCCCCGGCGAGAGCCAGCGCTGCTCCTTTATTTTTGACATCCCCGTGACATGCACAGCGCAGGGCTGTGAGAGCGGGGGCGCTGCCCCAGCAGCTGCTGTCCCCGGGGAGCCGCGGGACAGGACCCGGGCACCCTCGGCAGGGAGGAGACTCTGCCAGCAGATTCCTTGCCCTGCTCAGGTCCCTCTCTGAAACACCCACCTGTCCCTACTTTCCCCTACCTTTATCTCCTGGGGATAAAAAAAAAAAAAACTACAAGAAAATTAAAAAAAAAGAAGTATTTCTGCTCCTTTCGCAGCCCCGGCAGCCGCGCTGGCAGCGGGGGATGCGCAGCCCCGCTCCCCGCGCCCGCTGTCGCTGCTCGCCGTCAGCTGAGCCTCGCTCATGCAGCCCCAGCTGCTTCGGAGAGGGCGGGGAGGCACCCCCAGTAACCCCAGCACCCCCAGCACCCCAATCATCTCCAGCACCTCCAGCACCCCCAGGACCCCCCATCATCTCCAGCATCCCTAGCACCCCAATCATCTCCAGCACCTCCAGCACCCCCAGGACCCCCCAGCACCCCCAGCACCTCCAGCACCCCCAGCACCCCCATCCACACCCCAGCACCCCACACCACTCCCAGCACCCTCCAGCACCCCCAGCACCTCCAGCATCCCTAGCACCCCAATCATCTCCAGCACCCCCAGCACCCCGCAGCACTCCCAGCACCCTCCAGCACCCCCCAGCACCTCCAGCACCCCCAGCATCTCCAGCAACCCCAGTACCCCCAGTATCTCCAGCGCCCCCAACACCCCGCAGCACTCCCAGCACCTCCAGCACCCCCAGCACTCCCAGCACCCCCAGCACCCCCAAAATCTCCAGCCCCCTCAGCCCCCTCAGCACCCCCAGCACTCCCTGCACCTCAGGACCCCCAGGATCTCCAGCACCCCCAGCACCTCCAGGACCCCCAGTGCTCCCAGCACCCCCAGAGCCCTGCCCGGGGCTGCAGCAGGGGACAAAAGAGAAGGTGGAGGCTGGCACACAGAGTGTCACCCCGCTGCTGTCGCTCAGCCCCCGCAGCCCCGGTGGCCTCGGGCATCCCTCGGGCTGGGCCCCAGCACAGGGGGGCTGGGGGCTCTGGTGGGGTCTCACACACAAATCTGGGTTTTACCAATCTGGCAGAATTCTGAAATCCGGGAGGAAAAGCGATGTGGCACCGAGGGAGAGGGGCAAGGCTGGCAGCAGCAGCAGCAGCTGGGCCACCCCAGGAGGGACCCTGGGCCCCGCTGCAGTGGGGCCAGGGGTGGGAGCTCGGGCATCCCTGCCAGGGCAGGACCAGCACTCGGCTCTCCTCAATTCCCAGCTTTATCCACCAGAAGCAACAAAACGAAGCTTGTAAATCCTCCAGCCCTTTGGTGCCTGATCCCTTAAATCCCCCAAATCCCCCTGCAGCCTTGGAGAGCAGCGATTGCAGGGACACCAAGGCCCGTCCTCCCCGGCACAGCCCGGAGTTCTCCCTCTCCAGAGCCCCGGCGAGGATGTCAGGGCACAAAGGGACAATTGTTGGCACAAATGCACAGGGATCAATCTGCATTCCTGCCTCAGCCCAAATCCTTCTGCACATCGAGGGTCGCTGCTTTGCACTGGGAAAGGGAAGAGCCACGGAGCTGCTGCAGGGCTGGAGCCCCTCTGGAGCCAGGCTGGGAGAGCTGGGGGTGCTCCCCTGGAGAGGAGAAGGCTCCAGGCAGAGCTCAGAGCCCTTGCAGGGCCTGAAGGGGCTCCAGGAGAGCTGCAGAGGGACTGGGGACAAGGATGGAGGGACAGGAGCCAGGGAATGGCTGCCAGTGCCAGAGGGCAGGGCTGGATGGGATCTTGGCAATTGGGAATTGTTCCCTGGCAGGGTGGGCAGGGGCTGGGCTGGAATTGCCAGAGCAGCTGTGGCTGCCCCTGGAGCCCTGGCAGTGCCCAAGGCCAGGCTGGGCATTGGGGCTGGCAGCACCTGGCACAGTGGGAGCTGTCCCTGCCACGGCAGGGGTGGGATGGGATGGGATTTAAGGTCCCTTCCAACCCAACCCATTCCCTGATTCCCTGATTCCCTGACTCCATGACCGCATTTGTGCCTCTGTCCTGACAAACACTCTCAGCTTTCCCCACTCAGCCCCTGTTGAACAACAGCTCTGAACACATTTTCCAAAGCGGGTTTTCATGGGTTCTTTGCTGGAAATCTCACAGATTTCTGGCTCGAAGCTTTGTGGGGAATAAATCCTGCAGGGAAGGGACAGGGCAGGGTAAAGTCTGTGCTGCTGCAGCTGAACCCATGAAATCCTGCTGTGCCTCTTGGATGCTGAGTGGAACAGCTCCTCCCCTCCCTGATCTGCACCTTGTGCCTCTCAGAACAAGCTGGGTCTGGACCTGGTTTCTTTAACCTGCCTAAAAAAGCATTTTATTAACCCAAGGCAAAAGAAAATATTCCAGCTGGAGCTGGAATTGTTCTTACCCAGCCCCTGGCGTGTCCCTCTCTGGGTGCTGTAATTTGGGATGGGGCAGGCAGATCAGGCAGCCTTGATGTGGCTTTGCTTTCTCCAGGAGCTTCTCCAGCACACTCATTCCCTCCTTAGCGTGCCAAGCAGCTCTCCCTCCCCTCCCAGCCACCATGGAGTTGCACCCTGATATCAGGAACTAAAGGAAAAATGCTTTGTAAACTGCTCAAAGTTGTGTAAATAACATTTCCTAATGAAGGTCCCAGAGCCTGGTGCACCCCACTGCCCTCCACCATCATGGAAGGGATTTTGGACGGATCACTTCTGGAATTCCAGGGGAATTTTCCAGCAGTGCCTGGGATGGCAGTGAACTGCTTGATCCTGTTTTCCCACTTGGTCCCTGTGTCAGCTCAAAGGCCTCATCTGAAATGGCAGCCAACCCCCAGCACACAATATTATTGCTTTTCAATGATGAATTAATAGATTAAAAAGTCCTGCTGGTTAATTACAACAGGCTAAAGCAGCAACCTGGCTTTGCAGCAGGGTGTCCTGAGGAGGAAAAGCAATGGGGTGAGGGCAGGGAAAGCAATGGGGTGAGGGCAAGGAAAGCAATGGGGTGAGGGCAGGGAAAGCAATGGGATGAGGGCAGGGAAAGCAATGGGATAAGGGCAGGGAGGTGCAGAGGGATAACCCTGAAGGGTTACAGGGAATTCATCATTCAGTTAATTTCCAGTTTTCTGCTGGAAAACTCAACTTCATGAGCATGGACACGCTTCCATTTGGAGCTGACAGCTACATCTCCCATCCTGCACCAATTCCCAGAGGATCTGTAACCCCACCCAGCACCAAAAAGCAGGAGCAATCCCAGTGCTGAGGGACAGAGGTGTCACTTCCACCTCTCACAAACCCATTCCCTATTCCCTGACCCTCCATGGTTTATGGAATTGTTGATCCCAAACTGTAAATAATCCCCTGTTCCCCAAATTAACAATGCCCTCCTCCGATTTTAAACTATTTTCATGCGTTCTTTGCTGGAAATCTCAGCAGATTTCTGGCTCAAAGCTTTGTGGGGAATAAATCCTGCAGGGAAGGGATGGGGCAGGGTAAAGTCTGTGCTGCTGCAGCTGAACCCATGAAATCCTGCTGTGCCTCTTGGATTCTGAGTGGAACAGCTCCTCCCCTCCCTGATCTGCACCTTGTGCCTCTCAGAACAAGCTGGGTCTGGACCTGGTTTCTTTAACCTGCCTAAAAAAAAAAAGCATTTTACAGGGCACTGAAGTTTTATTGCCCTGTTGGACTCCCACATCCCTCCGGATGAAAAACGAGCCACTTAAAATGATAAAAGGTTTTATTTACTGCATTTTATTGACTGGAGTGGCAACAAAGCCGCATCCCTCTGCTAGGCTGGATCCTTGTGGACATAAAGCTCTTTGCAGGAGAGGTTTGAAGGCTTCTGCAGGAATTCCTGCCTGGCCTGAAGTTTATTCCCCTGAAGCTGAGCCATCCTTACACCCCCCTGCCATCCTTACACCCCCCTCTACACCCCCCCTGCCATCCTGACACCCCCCCTCCCCGCCACCACCCTTCCCCGCCATCCTTGCACCCTTCCCTCCTGTCCTTCCAGCCTTAAATCCTTCCCTTCTATCCTTCCATCCTACCCTGCCATGTTTACACCCTTCCCTTTTGTCCTTACACCCTTCCCTCCCATCCTTGCATCCCTCCCTGCCATCTCTACATCCTTCCCTGCCATCCTTGCACCCCTCCCTGCCATGTTTACACTCTTCCTCCCATCCTTACACCCTTCCCTGCCATGTTTGCATCCTTCCCTCCCATCCTTGCATCCCTCCCTGCCATCCCTACATCCTTCCCTGCCATCCTTGCACCCTTCCCTCCTGTCCTTCCATCCTACCCTGCCATGTTTACGCCCTTCCCTCTTGTCCTTGCATCCTTCCCTCCCATCCTTACACCCTTCCCTGCCATCACACCCTCCCTGACTACATCCTTTCCTGCCATCCCTGCCATCCCTACATCCTTCCCTGCCATCCTTGCATCCCTCCTCCTTCCATCCTCCTACATCCTTACACCCCTCCCTCCTTCCTTCCACCTTCCCCACCATACACCCTTTCCTCACCCCCTCACACCCTCCCCTGCCATCCCTACACCCTTCCCTCCCATCCCTGCATCCTTCCCTCCCATCCCTGCATCCTTCCCTCCCATCCTTGCATCCCTCCCTCCCATCCCTGCATCCCTCCCTCCCACCCCTGCATCCCTCCCTCCCATCCTTACACCCTTCCCTGCCATCCTCCCATCCCTCCCGTCCCTCCCCTGGGAGAGGCAGGATGCAGGGAAGGGGTGGAATCCATCGCAGAGGAGCAGCCCTGCGGGGGAAGGTGGTGAGAAGGCAGAGAGGAGGTGCCAGGCGGTCTCTGCGTGGGGTGGAGAGGGTCTGGCACAGGGAGAGACCCCAAACCTCTGAGGAGGAGGAGGAAGGCAGAGAAGGGGGGAAGGAGGGAAGGGGGCCTGACCTTGAGAGGGAAGGGGAAGATGGGACACCAAAGCCATGGGGAAAGGGGGACAGAACTCCCTCAGCCCTTCGGTGGGGTGGGACAGGATTGAAGGGGGGACAGGTCCCTCCTGCAGACCCCACAGAGAGCAGGGAGGGAGGGGGGACAACCACAGCAGCACTTCTGACCAAAACAGGGAATGTTTTTAGCAGAGCTGAGCCAAACCAGGCTCTGAGAGCTGCACCAGCTCACCCTCCACGAGCCACCGCTCCAGCTCGGGCAAAAAGCCCCATTGTTAGCAATTTCCAGGCTCCAGACTCTCCTGATTTCCGTGCGTCACAGGCTGAGATCCGCAGTCCCCGGGGACGGGGCTGCAGGAGCAGCGAGGTGAAGGTGGCTGAGCCCTCCCGAGGTGGCTCAGCCCCGCTGTCCCCGCACGTGTCCCCGAGCTGGGATGCAGCTGCCTGGGAACGTGTGCTGGCTCCAGCATTACATCACTGCAGGGGAGGGCAGCGGGGAGCGGCAGCGGCAGAAATGCAGCAGCCGACAGCCAGGGCTGTCCAAATAAACCCTGCTGGGAAAGGGGAGGAGTTCCAGTGGAAAATGGTTGGGTTTTCACAAATCTCATCCCCTCGACACTTGTGCCACTGTCCTTCAAGGTCCTTCCCGAATAAAAGGATGGGGAGACACTGGCACAGCTCACCCAGGGAGGATTTGGGTTCCTCATCCCTGGAAGGGTCCGAGGTCAGGCTGGACGCGAGCCCAGCCTGGCACTGCAGCCCTGCAGCAGCATTGGAAATCCTAAAACCATCCAGGAGCCCTGCCAGGGGCATGGCCACGCTGCCCTGCCCAGCCTCAGGATGTGACCCTTTCCAAACCAGCTTATTCCTCATCCTAGCGGATGTGTAAAGAGGAGTTGAGTCGTTCCCATTTTAAACTGCCAGAGGGCAGGGATGGATGGGATATTGGGAAGGAATTCCTTCCTGCGAGGGCTGGGCTGGAATTCACAGAGAAGCTGTTGCTGCCCCTGCATCCCTGGAGGTGTCCAAGGCCAGGTTGGCCAGTGTAGCCCCACATTTCCCTTCACAGAGAAAAGCAAGGCACAATTCTTCCCAAGAACAATTCTTATCATTGGCTGTGCCTGTGTTTGTGCCACAGCATAATGCAAATGGAGATTGTTCACCCACACTGATGGGGTTTTGTTTCCTTGGCCTGTCAGGGCCAGGTGTGTGTGAGGACTGTTGGGTGACAGTCACGGGATTCTGTGCAGTTGGAGTGCTTGGCAGATTCAGTTTAGATGTAATGTAATATAGATAGAATATTATAGTATAATAAAGTAATTAATTAGCCTTCTGATATCATGGAGTCCTCCTCATCATTCCTCCTTCGTTGGGCCTTCCCAACACAGCTACAGGCTGGGGCTTGGAGCAGCCTGGGACAGTGGAAGGCACATCTCGTGGATGTGCCACCCAAATGTTGATCCCAGTGCTGCAGGGACATCCGTGTGATTCCCGTGTTCCATCCCTGTGATGGTGTTCACAGGGGTTCTTGGATTAGGGAAGAGACGAGGATCTGACTCCATGTTTCACAAGGCTTGATTTATTATTTTCTGATATATATCACATTAAAACTATACTAAAAGAATAGAAGAAAGGATTTCATCAGAAGGCTGGCTAAGAATAGAATAGGAAGGAATGATAACAAAGGTTTGTGGCTCGGCTCTCTGTCCGAGTCAGCTGACTGTGATTGGCCATTAATTAGAAACAACCAACATGGGCCAATCACAGATGCACCTGTTGCATTCCACAGCAGCAGATAATCATTGTTTACATTTTGTTCCTGAGGCCTCTCAGCTTCTCAGGAGGAAAAATCCTAAGGAAAGGATTTTTCATAAAAGATACCTGCGACACATCCCCACAATCCCTGTGCTGCTCCCACCCCCTCCATGCTGCCCTGCTGTGTTTTCACTCTTCCACTGCCCAGCCCGGGCACTGGAGGTGTCCCTGGGATGGAGCAGGGACAGCAGGGCCACAGGGAGGGGACAGGGAGGACACAGTGAGGGCAGATCTGAGGCATCATCCTCATCTTCCCCTGTGTCCTGGGGTGATGTTGTGATGCTTGTATCCCCATTCCTGTGTTCTGTTCATGCTGGATATCATGTTCTGTGCCTTCAAGACTGGCTCTGAACAGCGAATGTTTTGTTTTCGTTTTGCTCTCAGCTGCTCCCCCACGGCTGGCGGGACACACAGACAGGGCAGTGCATGGTGCTGCTTTTGCTTTTCCCTTTGCTCTTGCTTCTGCTTTGTTCCTGCTTTGCTCCTGCTTTTTGCTCCTGCTCATTAGTTAGTTTAGCTAAGCAGTCCAAATTTTCCCTCCGCTGTTTCTCCTTTCCCCTTTTTGGACCAACTCGAACCTGCTCCGGACTGGGGCCTGGGAACACCGAGAGTTTGCACCTTGTGGCTGCAGCAGCTGCCCCAGCACCGGAGGGACTGAGAACAGAGCGAGCACCCCCAAGAGAGACTTTCTGAATTTGTCATCTTTTTCAGAGCAACGACAGAGTGGTGTCACCTGGTATTGTTCATTTTGTGTGCTGGGGGTGCTGTGCCTGTTAAATAAACAGGTTCTTTCCACTTCTCCCCAAGGAATCCTTCCCGACCCGGTTGTGGGGAGGAGCTGTGTGGGTTTGCTTTCTGGAGGGGCCCTTTGGAGGTTTTCTCTCAAATTTGCCCTAAACCAGGACAGTGGGGATGGCTGTGGACAATGCCCCTGGGGCAGAGCTCAGGGCTGCAGCGCTCCCGTTGTTCCCCAGCTCCCAGGGAAGGCCGTGGATCTCTTTGGAGACGCCTCAGCAGCCACGTGGTGATGAGCAACTGCAGCAACTCCTGCAGGGATCTGCCTGGAAGGACCAAATGTGCTCAGGGTTCACAGAAAGGGCTCAGCTCAAACACAGCCTCCCCTCAGCCAGGTGGAAATGGCACTGCCTGGAAGGGGAACCAAAACTGGGATGGTTTCGAGTGGGAAAACAGCTTGGGATTAATCAAGGCACATGGGACTTGGGAAGTATAAAAGGATGGGTCAGAAAAGGGTTCTTTTTGAATGGGAAATTAATGGAAGAGAAAAAAAATTCAATTTAAAAGGCAATATGATATTTATTTTAAATTTAAAAGGTAATATAATAATAAAATTTAACAGGCAATATAATAATAATTTTAAATTTAAAGGTAATATAAAAATAAAATTTAAAAAGCAATCTAATAATTATTTTAAATTTAAAAGGCAATCTAATAATTACTTTAAATTTAAAAGGCAATATAATGATTATTTCAAATTTAAGAGACAATACAATAATTATTTTAAATTTAAAAGGCCATCATTTAAATATTATGATTATTTAAAATTTAAAAGGCAATATGATAATTATTTAAAATTTAAAGGCAATATAATAATTCTTTTCAGAGGAGTTTCATGGCTATCACCACATCTTTCCTTTCTGTGATTCTTTAATGCAGCTCTGTTCAATGAAGGGCTTGGCTGTTCCTCCAGATTACTTTCCACACATTTTTACTCCTATGAATTTTAGGCTAAATTTACTTCCTGCAGCTTATTCCAACCCCCAATCCCCTTTTTCCTGTTTCCTCCATGAAACACGGAGCAGTTCAGGTGATTTTTTTCCATTCTTTGTTTGTTTGACCAATGCAAATTCAGCTTTCTTCTGTCACCCACAACAATTTTCAGCGAGGTGTGTGTCAGGCAGGAGGTGCTGAAATCCACGGCATCACTCCTGAGTTTTGGCCAGCATCCCAAAATCAGCTCCAGAGGCACTTTTGGCATGGAATTCTGGCATCCTCGCGCAGGAATTTGCTTTCTGCATGGGAAGAGTCACAGCCCTGTAGAGAGAAACCCTTCAGCCACTGGGGTGGGCAACGGGACTTGGGAAATCAGCACGAGGTTTGGAGCTCCTGGAATCCTTGGGATTGGGAATGGTGCCCTGCTGGCCTTTCCAAGAGCTCTGGGCCAGGCTGGCATGGGTAGGCTGGCACCGCTGGAGTGGCAGAGGGGACCCAGGGATCCAGCACTGGGAGAAAACACGGGATTGGAATTCCAAGTTGGAGGAATGATCTGCAGAACCAGAAACCACAGGACTGGAATTCTAAACTGGAGGAATGATCCACAGAATCAGAAACCAGAGCATGGGAATTCCAAGCTGGAGGAATGATCTGCAGAACCAGAAACCACAGGGTTGGGAATTCCAAACTGGAGGAATGATCTGCAAAGGCAGAAATCACAGGAAGGGAATTGCAAGTTGGAGGAATGGTCTGCAGAATCAGAAACCACAGGATGGGAATTCCAAGTTGGAAAATGATCTGCAAAAGCAGAAATCACAGGATGGGAATTCCAAGTTGGCGGAATGATCTGCAGGACCAGAAACCACAGGGATGGAATTCCAATGAGGAATGATCTGCAGATGCAGAAACCACAGGATTGGAATTCCAAGTTGGAGAAACAATCTGTAAAAGCTGAAACCACAGGATGGGAATTGCAAGTTGGAGGAATGGTCCGCAGAATCAGAAACCACAGGATGGGAATTCCAAGTTGGACAACGATCTGCAAAAGCAGAAATCACAGGATGGGAATTCTAAACTGGAGGAGTGATCTGCAGATGCAGAAACCACAGGATGGGAATTCCAAGCTGGAGGAATTATCTGCAAAAGCAGAAACCACTGTCACTATCGGACACGCAAGAATGCAAGCACACCACGGTTCTCCAGGTGAAGGAAGAAAGAGGAAGTTTATTCTCTGACTCCAACATTTATAGTTTTCCAAAAGTGACAGTGGATTGGAGGGTGATAGGAACACCTTTCCAATGACACTGGTCAAACCAGCAGTCCATCAACTTTCTCCTCCTCCATAAAAGAAGACAAAACAATCAGTTGTTTGCAGAAAGTGTCTGGAAAAGTTCACCACAAGAATGTCCATATCAGAAGGCCTAGAAAATCTTAAAAAACCAGGGTGACACCACAGGGTTGGAATTCCAAGCTGGGCAATGATCTGCAGGACCAGACCTCATTCCAGGGCCAGGAACCACGGAGAGGTGTTGACATGGGAAGAATGGCTGGGGCAGGGGAAGGAAAACAGGAAAAGTGGGAGCTGGGCACAAGTGGCCACGTGGTTCTGGGGGAAAATCAACCAAAAAGAGGGAGGATGGAGCAACCAAAAAGAGCAGAACAGGCCTGGGAATGGGGCTGCTGTGCCCAGCACTGATGGGGTGCCCAAAATCCTCAAAAGCCAGCGGAAGGGAGGGAGTGGGAATGTGCAGCAAAGGAATGAGCTCCAAGCTCAGCCTGGAGAAGATTCAGACCCTTTTTAGGACAAACAAGGGCAGCAGACAGACTGAAAAAAACAGCTACCAGGGAGAAACCTGCACCGGAGAACTCAAAGTCTCCTCCTGGATGATGTTTTTCTGTATTTCTGCTCATTCGAGCATCAAAACAGCTCAAACAGTTGGAAAAAGCAGCACAGTCCTGTCCCAGCTGCAGCGAATTCCTGCCTGGATAAATCAGGCAGCAGGCTCAGAGTTTCCACTGCTGCCTGCTCCGTGCCCAGCCTGCCCTGCCTGGCTGGAATCAGCTCAGGACTGTACCCTGACTCTTCTCTTCTCTTCTCTTCTCTTCTCTTCTCTTCTCTTCTCTTCTCTTCTCTTCTCTTCTCTTCTCTTCTCTTCTCTTCTCTTCTCTTCTCTTCTCTTCTCTTCTCTTCTCTTCTCTTCTCTTCTCTTCTCTTCTCTTCTCTCCTCTCCTCTCCTCTCCTCTCTCTCCTCTCCCTCTCTCCTCTCTCTCCTCTCCTCTCCTCTCCTCTCCTCTCCTCTCTCCTCTCCTCTCCTCTCCTCTCCTCTCCTCTCCTCTCCTCTCCTCTCCTCCCTCTCCCTCTCCCTCCTCCCTCCCCTCCCTCCCTCCCTCCCTCCTCCCTCCCTCCCCTCCCCTCCCTCCCTCCCCTCCCTTCCCCTTCCCTTCCCTTCCTTCCCTTCCCTTCCTTCCCTTCCCTTCCCTTCCCTTCCCTTCCCTTCCCTTCCCTTCCCTTCCCTTCCCTTCCCTTCCCTTCCCTTCCCTTCCCTTCCCTTCCCTTCCCTTCCCCTAAAACCCTTTCAAATTCCTCCACATTTGAGCACCTCAATGCATTTGGAGACAGGCAGGACCTGGAAGGGACACCAGGCACTAAAATCCCAGCAATCAGGTTGGGAAAATGCTGATAAATCAGTGTAAGAGCTGTGGGATCTTTGAACAGAACAATGGGTGGGTGGTGCTTGTGCCATCCCTACCTCACATCTCATGGATGTGCCACCCAAATGTTGATCCCAGTGCTGCAGGGACATCCGTGGGGTTCCCGTGCTCCATCCCCACAATCCCTGTGCTGCTCCCACCCCCTCCACGCTGCCCTGCTGTGTTTTCCCTCTTCCACTGCCCAGTCCGGGCACTGGAGGTGTCCCTGGGATGGAGCAGGTTTGGAGCAGGATGGAGTTTGTCCTAAAAAGGGTCTGAATCTTCTTCAGGCTGAGCTTGGAGCTCATTCCTTTGCTGCACATTCCCTCCATTCCACTGGCTTTTGAGGATTTTGGGCACCCCATCAGTGCTGGGCACAGCAGCCCCATTCCCAAGCCTGTTCTGCTCTTTTTGGTTGCTCCATCCTCCCTCTTTTTGGTTGTTTTTCCCCAGAACCACGTGGCCACTTGTGCCCAGCAGGGCCACAGGGAGGGGACAGGAAGGACACAGTGAGGGCAGATCTGAGGCATCATCCTCATCTCCTCCTGCCTGTGGGAGCATGGAGGAGCCAAACCAGCCCCAATTCTGCTGCCACAGCAGCGCTGGTGACGTTGCCAGGGATGTCTCCCCAGGAGGTGCTGAGCTGCATCACTGTCCCCAAACCTCTGTCACCTCCCTGAGCCATGCAGGTGACACCTGGCGCCAGCCCCTGTCACAGACGTCTTTTATGGGAAATCCTTTCCTTAGGATTTTTCCTCCTGAGAAGCTGAGAGGCCTCAGGAACAAAATGTGTAAACATTGATTATCTGCTGCTGTGGAATGCAACAGGTGCATCTGTGATTGGTCTCATGTGGTTGTTTGTAATCAATGGCCAATCACAGTCAGCTGGCTTGGACAGAGCCTTTGTTATCATTCCTTCTTATTCTATCCTTAGCTAGCCTTCTGATGAAATCCTTTCTTCTATTCTTTTAGTAGAGTTTTAATGTAATATATATCATAAAATAATAAATCAGCCTTCTGAAACCTGGAGTCAGATCCTCGTCTCTTCCCTCGTCCTGGGAACCCTGTGAACACGGTCACAGTCCCCACACTGTGGCACATTCCTGTCCATTGTCCAGGGCACCTTTCCCAGCAATCTGCCCGTGCCAGCCCTGCTGCTCCTCACGTGTGGCCGGGCAGAGCCGTGTTTGTCACACGTCCCTCCCGATGTGTCACCGTGAAAGGTCAGCGCGACTCTCCTTTCTGCCTGGCACCGTGCCCGAGGAGAGGGTGGCATTGCATAACCCGGCCTTGGCAGGGCCTCCCGGGCTCGGCAGGGCAGCCGCTCCTCTGGTTCTCAGTTCCTGCAGCGCCCTCGGAGCCCCTGCACAGCTCGGGGCTGGGGCTGAGCCCCAGGGGGACGGGATCCTGCTGCGCCCTTGTCCTCCAGCTCCTCCTGCTCCCTCAAGGCCGAGCCTCTCTCCTGTATCTTTCCTTTCCTTTCCTTTCCTTTCCTTTCCTTTCCTTTCCTTTCCTTTCCTTTCCTTTCCTTTCCTTTCTTTTCCTTTCCTTTTCCTTTTCCTTTCCTTTCCTTTTCCTTTCCTTTCCTTTCCTTTCCTTTCCTTTTCCTTTCCTTTCCTTTTCCTTTTTCTTTTCCTTTCCTTTTCCTTTCCTTTCCTTTCCTTTTCCTTTTCCTTTCCTTTCCTTTCCTATCCTTTCCTTTCCTTTCCTTGCCTTGCCTTTGCCTTTTGCCTTTCCTTTGCCTTGCCTTGCCTTCCCTTGCCTTGCCTTCCCTTCCCCTTCCCTTCCCTTCCCTTCCCCCTTCCCTTCCCTTCCCTTCCCTTCCCTTCCCTTCCCTTCCCGTGCTGGCTGCCCTGTGGAATTCCTGCTGGGATCTCCCCACCCTGCCTCCATGGAATTCCTGCTGGGATCACCCCACTCTGCTCCCATGGAATTCCTGCTGGTGGAATTCCCCCTTCTGCTCCCATGGAATTGCTCCTGGGATCCCCGCATGCTTCTCCCATGGAATTCCTGCTGGGATTCCCCTCCCCTGCTCCCATGGAATTCTAGCTGGAATCTCCCTCACCCTGCTCCCATGGAATTCTTGCTGGGATCCCCCATCCTGCTCCCATGGAATTCCTGCCAGGATTCTCCCCTCCCTGCTGCTCTCATGGAATTCCTGCTGGGATCCCCACCCCAGGGACTCTGCCCAGCCCAGGGATGTGGTCAGTTCAGTGGGACTGGAGCTGCTCCAGCCTCCCCCATTCCCAAACCCCTGGAAGAGCGAGCTCAGCCCCATCCCTTGGGAGCAAAACCCTGGCACAGCCCCAGCCTGGGATTGCTTAGTTCAGAGAGCGAGGAAAACCAAATATTTTCCCTCTTAATTACCATCCTTGAGGCCAGGAATTATTCCTCCCGTGTATCACTCAGCCTCACGACAAATTCCCAATGAAAGCCACGCTGGGCTGCAGCCTTCAAAGGCAGGAAGCGGATTTTGAAGCAGATTTTGGAGTTAATCTCCTTTCACAACAAGCCCCAAACCATGGCTGTGTTTATCCTGGGACAAAACCCTTGGGAATGAATAAGTCTGAAAAGGGCAAGGATTTTTTTTTCCCTTGATGGGATATTTTTGCTGTATTGTTATTAAGGAAAGAGAATAATGGAGGGAAGGGTGTCACAGACATATTTTATGAAAAATCCTTTTGTTAGGATTTTTTCTCCTGAGAAGCTGAGAGGCCTCAGGAACAAAATGTAACCAATGGTTATCTGCTGCTGTGGAATGGAACAGGTGCATCTGTGATTGGTCTTATGTGGTTGTTTCTAATTAATGGCCAATCACAGTCCAGCTGTCTTGGACGCTCTGGTCAATCACAAGATTTTATTATAATTCCATTCCTTTCCTTTCAAGCCTTCTGATGAAATCCTTTCTTCTATTCTTTTAGTGTAGTTTTAATATATCATTTTCTTTTAATATAATATATATCACAAAATAATAAATCAGCCTTCTGAAACACAGAGCCAAGGTTCTCATCTCTTCCCTTGTCCTGGGACCCCTGTGAACACCGTTACAGAAGGGCTTTGGAATGGTGGCTGGAAGGTGGCAGCAGGTGGGGTTGGATCTCCTCTGAAAGAAGCCCTGGAGCTGCAGAACATTGGTCCAAACTGTGCCACCCTCACCCTCTGTGAGGTTCTCTTTTCTCCATCAGCATTCCAGCATCCACTCCCCATTTGGAGCTGGGCTCCAAATCCACCAAACCCCCCACAAACTGCCCAGAGCTTCCCACAGCAGAGTTTTGGGTGTTGCTGGTGTGTGACGGTGGTCACAAGGGCTTTCAGGTGAAGGAAGAGACAAGATGGTTGACTCCATTATCAGAAGGCTTGCTTTATTATTTTAAGATATATACATATGCTATAACTATACTAAAAAGAAAAAGCAGGAGAGCTTTTCAGAAGCTGCTAAGCTAAGAATAGAAAAGTAAAGAATGATAACAAACCCCGCTCTCTCGGACTGTGTCCGAGCGAGCTCAGTTCTGGATTGGCCATTATTTCTAAACATCCAAGCTGGGCCAATCCAGACTGACCTGTTGCATTCCACAGCAGCAGATAACCTATTGTTTACATCTTGTTGCTGAACTTCTCAGCTTCAGCAGGAAAAATCCTGAGAGGGGATTTTTCACAAAAGAAATGTCTGTGACGCTGGTGGTGCTGGGGTGGTTGAACACAAGGAATATTGATTGAAAATTCATATTGAAAAATATGACATTTTCCCAACTTTTAGGTCTGCCCAGGGTTTCATCTCAGGAATGATGCCCTCATCCCATTCCTTGGTGGCTGAAGGGCATCTCCAGGCCACCTGCACCATCCCTTCCCAGGTCTGGATAATCCAGGCTGCCCCAGGCTCGCTGGAGGAGTTGCAGGTCCTCGTGATCTGTGGGGATGTGGAAGGAGTGGGACATGCCCTGGTCCAGTCCTGACCTGCACTCGGGATTTGGGAATTTGGAGCTGCCCAGTGTGGACAGTCACAACATCAAAGTGCTCTGATTCACCCCAGGCACGTCTCTCACCACTAATTGCATTTTTTTCCCTCAAAAACTCCAAAATTCCTTCCCCAGAACTCCACATCCCCACACCTCAGATGAAACAATCCTTTCCCAGTGGAGGAAATAGGGAAATAAAGCCCAGAGAGACATCAAAGTGAGGGAGCTCTGGAGTTCTGGCTTGGGGAGAACGAGAAAAATTCCATCTCCAGAAAGATGTGGCAACAGGAGCAGTGCATGGAGAGGAACACTTTGGGAAGACATGGAAAAATTGTGAAACATCCCCAGGGAGGAATCAGAGGTTCAAAGGTAGCAGAGGATTTGAAAAAGAGAAGGAAGCGACTCAAAATAATAATAATAAAAAAATAATATGCAAGATGCACTGAGCAAAAAAGTTCAGGTCTGGACATGGCACTGCAGAAATCCAGGTGGGAAAGATGGAAAATCCCAAGGCAGGTCGGGAGGGATGGTTTCCCACAGCCTGGAATGAATCCCAGCTCCAGCCCCAGCCTGTGGAGGTGCCTTCCCTCAATCTGTGGGACACTCACAGCCACAGGAGATGGGATTGAGGCATTCCAGGGCTCCCAGCCAGGAATGAGGCACCAAAATCCCTTTTTTGGTTCGGTGTTTGGTGTCCCTGGCCCCTCTGCTCAGGGAGTGGTGCCTCTGTCTCTTTGGGGCGTGATGGGGATGGAGATTTTCCACTCCCAAGACATTTGTGGAATGTGGAATAAGCATCTCCCACTGGGAGGACTGGGGAAGGGTTAAAAGCATTCCCAGCGACAAATTCCCCCTTCCCCAGACATTTCAGGGAGGACTGGGGAAGGCCTAAAAGCATTCCCAGCGACAAATTCCCCGTTCTCCAGACATTTCAGGGAGGGCTGGGGAAGGGTTAAAAGCATTCCCAGCTGACAAATTCCCCGTTCTCCAGACATTTCAGGGAGGGCTGGGGAAGGGTTAAAAGCATTCCCAGCTGACAAATTCCCCGTTCCCCAGACATTTCAGAGCTCGGGACAGCTCTCAGCCGCTGCTGGTGGAGTGTCTGGCAGGAGAACAACACCCACCAGGAAAATGCCAACGCAGGAGCCTCAGCCTCTTCAAGAAACGCGTCCCACTCTGTAGGTTTTTCAGGAATTAATTGCAAAGACATTTCTGGGGTTTGTTGCAATGGGGGTTGCCATGGCAACTGCTCCAGCTACTCAGGAAAAATAGGGAGGGCCCCCACTGTCACCGGGGCCATCTGTCCCTTCCATGGGGGGTCATTCTGAAGCTCTGCTCCAACCTCCACCAGCCAAACCTTCTTTTTAAGCCTCTGAAAGTCCTGGGTACGATTTATCAACCAGCTCCTGCCCTCAATCTCTGTTTCTTTTCTCGGCACTGACAGGATAATTTCCTCTCTATCGCTGCAAATTAAATTCTAATGAGGAAGCTCTGCATTTCAATGTGATGGAGAGCCAGGATGCACAGGAGAATTGAATCCATCGAGAAGGGAGGAGAAGGGATTAAACAGGAATGCCTGAGGGGCAGGAGCCCTCTGGCAGGCTTGGGAAAGGCAGCTCTGTTGACAGGACAGGAGGGAACAGCCTCAGGCTGGGCCAGGGGAGGCTCAGGTTGGACACCAGCAGGAATTTCTCCATGGAAAGGGTGGACAGGCCTTGGAATTGCCCAGAGAGGTTTGGAGTGGCCATCCCTGGAGGTGCCCAAGGCCTGGACATGGCACTCAGAGCTCTGGGCTGAGAACAAGGTGGGCACTGGGCACAGCTGAGGCTCCAGGAGGCCTCTTCCAACTTCACCATTTCTGGGATTCTCTTTTCCCCCTAATGATGGATTGGGATTTTTGGGTGGATTCAGGTTCCCCTCTGAGCTGAGACCACAAAATCCTCATGGATGGAAGTTTGAGGAGCTCCTGGGATGCAGAGATGGGCAGGAGATGGAGCTGAGCATGGGTCCTTCCCTGCTCCAAACCTGGGGGTGCACTCTGGGGGGCACAGCCCACCACGGCCACAGCAATCCCATGGGCCCCAAATCCCACCGGGAGGAAGGGGCTGGATCCACTGCTGGAATCTGATCCTGAGGGGATCTCCTGTTGTGGTTTCTCTGGGAAGCGGCAGCAGTGACAGCACTTCCATGCCCACAATGGAATATTTTTAAAATCCCTATTTATCTCATGTGTTCAGGGAAGTGAGGGATTTCCCCAAAAGTTTATGGTGGCCATAAAAGACCAGAAGATGTTCATTTGAGTCAGCAACATTTCTAAAGGAAACTCTGATGAGTTTTTTGAATGCCAACAAAGAATTTCTGCCAAAATTTTGCACAAAATTTATATAAAAACCTTTAAAGTTGAGTATTTCTTCACCTTTTCCCAAATGACTTGTAGTGGAGAGCACTTGGTATTGGGAATGGAGATGGTTTCCATTCCCAGAGGTTCAATGCCAAAATGGTGCAGGAAAAATGTGTTGGGTTGTTTTTTGTGGGTTTTTTTGTTTATTTTTGGGGTTTTGACTTGATGTAATGTTAATATAAGAAAAATGCTCTCTTTGTTTACTGATTTCGAGTGCTCCTCCTGCATCATGGAGCTTCACTCAAGGATTGGGAGAACCAAAGCACCATTCCCATTTTCATTTCCCAAGGACTGGGAAAGCCAAACTGACCCCAAGAGGGGTTTTGGCAGCTCTGGTTTCTCCTCTTGGGGAAACCTCTTGCCTGGGGGACATTTGAGCTGCTCAGAACTGCATTGATGTCCTTCACAGCAGTGAGGGCATCCCCGAAATCCCCACACATTCCCAGGATCATGAATCCTCTCCAGACAATTTCAGCTGAGTTGGAGGTCTTTGGGAAAGGGGCAGTTTGGGGGCTGAGGGGCTGCTGAGCTCTCCTTCCTCTCCTAGATGGTCCCAAGGAATGGGATTAGAGGATTCCCGCCCATTAATACCTGCTCTGATGAGCTCCAAGGTCTTTTCCAACCTAATTTATTCTGGGATTCCATAAATATTTCATTCTGGGGGATGAAGGAAGGTCTGGGACCATCTTCACCCCACCCTGATGGTTTCAAAACACAAATCTCACATTTAACATCTCCTCGTCTTTAAATTGCCTGAAAATCTTGGAGTTCAGCCCCCTCAGGAATTCATCCCTACATTCACAGCATCCATGGGGTGGGGACTCTTCAGGAAGGGACATTGTGGCCCTGAGATTGTCACTTGAGCATCTGCGTGTTATCAGTTGAGCATCTGTGTGTCTGCAGCTTCTTCCTGGAGGAAAATCAACCCAAATTATCTTTAAAGAACAACCCAGGGAGCAGCTCCCTGGCTTCTCGTTATCCCAAGAATCAGAAGAGCTGAATTTCAGAACGTTCCTGCATCCTCAGCATCGCCAAATTCAATCCAGGCATCTTCACTCCTGGTTTAAAAATATCTCCGAAGGAACTGCAGGAAAACTGCAGAGGGCTCAGTTCTCCATGAGGTTTTCTCCCAGGTGACAGGGCTGACTCGAGCCTAGCTGGATCTTCAGTGAATCCTTCCCCAAACCCCCACTGAGGATGGTTTCCAGAGCTCAAGAGAAAAACCCCCACCAACCCCACTCTGGCCATCCCTGCAGCGCTGCCCAAATTTCTCCCCCATCCTTCATCTCCCCCATCCCTCACTCTCACACAATCATGGAATGTGCTGAGCTGGAAGGGACCCACAGGGATGATCAATCCCAAAGCCAAACCCTGCCCAGAGCCCCCAGCAAGCCCAGCCTGGGCATCCCTGGAGCTCTGGCAGCCTCGGGGCCGTGCCCATTCCCTGGGCAGCCTGGGCAGTGCCAGCACCCTCTGGGGGAAGAACCTTGCCCTGAGCTCCAGCCTGAGCTGCCCTGGCCCAGCTCCAGCCGTGCCCTGTTCCAGAGCAGGGATTGGAACCCACTAATTTGGGGAATCTGGGAGTTACAGCCCAGGTTCCAGAAATTTCTCTGAAGTGACCACCAAACTCTGGGTTCTGTTTTCTGGTTTTCCCACTGCCCCCATCTCTGCTGATGGGCCTGGACCTGAGGAAAATATCCCACATCCCAAAATCCCAAAGAAAGGAGATGGAACTGTGTTTGGCTGTGCTGATGGAACACCCCACCAGGGGTACTGAAGATTCGGTGTTTTGTGGGAATTTGGGCTTCCAGGGCACCTCACTGGCCCCAGGCATGGCCTGAAGTAGGGAATGGAAGGCACAGAGCTGGCAAAATCAAAAAAGTGTTTTAAAATCAATCTTTGATGAATTTTATAATGTTTATTCATTTATTTTTCACTTCCTTTCTTGTCCTTCACTCTGTGGCTTGGACAGCCACCCCAGAAGGTTTGCTGTCAAAGTAACATAGGAGATCAATAAATACAAAACAGTAATTTTACCAAGTCCAGCTGCTGTTCTAATTCCAGCTCTGTGTCCCCAGGCCACCAAGGGCACAGGAGATTTGTTCTTCCACAAACCCGACCAAGCTGTAAAGTTTTGGCTGTCCCAGAACAATGAGAGCTGATGTAGCAGAATACTTTAAAAACTTGCTTAATTTGTTCTTTCAACATGAAAGGCTCATTGAGAAGCTTTGAAAAATTCAGTCAAAACAGCTCCCAGCAAGTCCAGGGCAGGGACAGACCTTGAGCATCACCAGCTCAGCTCTTTGGTAGGTGAAGGTAAACAAAAATAACATAAATCTCTGTTTCAGAGGATGAATCATTTGTGCTGTTGGGTGAAGTGTTGGTGAAAATCCAGGGATATCAAAAACTGTGTTTTCCCTTGCTTTAGCCCCCATTTCCAAGAGGGTAAATCCCAGTCTTTCCCTGCTTTAGATCAGCAGAAATTCTGGACTCCGGTGAGGAAAACGCTTCTCCTGCCAGGTTCTGTTTGGGTCCAGTCTCGAGGAGCAATCCTGGCCCCTTCCCTTGGCTCTGAGTGAAAAACCAGAGCCCTGCTGTGCTCAGGCAGGTCCATGGAGGAGTTTGCTCCAGGAGCTCAGGGAAGGAGCCCTGATCCTGAGCCCTGTCCCCATGATATTTTCTGAAAAATCCCTTCACCAGCATTTTTCTCTAGAGAAGCCCCAGAAATGAAATCTAAACAATAATTATCTGGTTGCTCGGAATGTGGTCTGGAGGTTGCTTTACCAACAGGTGCATCTTTGATTGGTTCCATGTGAATTGTTTTAAATTAATAACCAAACCCAGTCCAGCTGGGGAACTCTGGTCAGTCACGGGTTTTTGTTATCATTCTTGTCAAGCCTTCTGATGTCTCCTTTCTCTTTCTTTAGTATAGTTTTAGTATATAATTTTCATAATATAATATAATATAATATAATATAATATAATATAATATAATATAATATAATATAATATAATATAATATAATATAATATAATATAATATAATATAATATAATATAATATAATATAATATAATATAATATAATGCAATATAATGCAATATAATATATATCAGACTTCTGAGAACTTGGAGTCAATTCTCATCTCTCACCTCGTCCTGGGGACCCTCACAACACCACGACAGAGCCCTGGTCCCAAAGCCTCTCCAGAGGCAGTGCCAGAGCACGCTCTGTTTTCCCAAGCTGCAGGCTGAGTGTGCACCCATGGATAAACGTGCCAGCAGCTCCCCAGCCAGGAATGGCCCTCCTGGGACTCCACCGAGCGAGTTTCCCATCGTTAATTCCTGCTCTGGGAAGTTGCACCACGAGATGCACGAGGCCATGGAGGGTATGCAAGAGAACAGAGCTCCTGACTCTGCTTCCTTCCCTGGAAATCATAACGAGGAAAGCATAACGAGGAGTTCTCCCACCCCTCTATGGTTAACAGAGGGAGAATTTGAGTCTTGAGATAACCAGAAGGGTTGCTTGAAGGCACAGAGAGTTCCTGCTCACACTCTTGGAAACGGCATTCCCAAAGGAGACAACACTTCCCTGAAGATAAAGCAGCTCCCGCGAGAGAGAGCAGGAGGACACTGAGTCCTGGGAGTGTTCTGCTCTCACCCTGTCAAGCTCCTCCTGTCCCTCCCCAGGGCCTGGGCCCAGGGGCACATTTGCACTCTTGTTCCCTTGTCCTTTTTCCTCTCCAGTTTTTTCCTTTTGGGTTGATTTTCCTGGCTTTTCTACCAGCTGGATGTGCCATAGTTCAGAAATTGGCCACTCTGAACATGAGCCATGCTTGGCTTCCCTGTGGCTCCCAGGGTTACCCCAGGCCTGTCCCACGTCCAGCCCACACAGTCCTGGCCCAAACCTGGAGCTGAGCTTTGCCTCCCTCCGATGACATTCTCAGGGTTCCACAAATGGTGCAGATCAAAGTCTCGTGGAAATCATATGGTTCCTTGTGCAAAGAGACACAGCAGGACACGGACTCCACGTCCCTGGGGTGGCTCCAAGGAATTTGAAGTTCCTCACATGGCCAAAAACGCCAGGGCAGGACTGAGGACCACGCAGCACTGCCAGATCCAGGCTGTCCAAGCAACTTCTTTAGAACGACGTAGAGTTTCCTTCCAGGAAAACATTCCTGGGACAACCCAGCAGCTGCACCACCCAAGGAGGGGGAGAGTTCAATCACAGATTTTTCTTTCTTTTCTATGATTGATGCAAATTTTGTTTATAACTGAAATGCATTGGAATTAGCAATCCTGGAAAAACAAGGGCTCTTCCAGTGATGCCTGAGGTTTTAGTTTTTATATTTTTCAGATTCTGTGCACTTTAGTGTGTGTGTCTGGGCTTCATATTATGGGATGGTGATCTCTGTGCACAGAGCAGGGAGACAAAACAATTCCTGCTCCAGCTGGGGACCAAGGACAAATGATCCAAATCTCAGCCCAAGAGCACAAACACTGTGGGCTGGAGAGAGAAAAACAAGCAGGGTGGGACTGCAGGGGCTAAAGCTGGAATGGGACAATGAACTGCAAGGTGCAAATGGAGCAGAACTGATCAAAGTGAGAGACCTGATGAGCAGTCGTGCATTTTGGGACCACTTTGGTTCATCTTGGGTTCATTTTGGGACCATTTTGGTTCATCTTGGGTGCAGCCCTGGCTGGGCTCTTGTGCTGCCCAAGCTGGATCCATGGAGGAGATCCTTTCAATAAATCCCTTCTCTGTTCTTTAGCTGTGTTTAGTCTCTGTCCTAGGTCAGCCTTCCCAAGGCATCACCAGGACCTTTTTCTTTCTGCCCCAAGTTTCGTTGAGAGGTGGGTACAAGTTCCTGTCCAAATCCCAGGGACAACCACAGCCAGGCATCCGGGAAATGACTCCATGGATGCAGCAAAACGAGCTTCAAATGACCTTGGTACAGCTGAAAAAATATCTCAAAAAATGAGAATGCTGATGGGCAAGAGCACAGAAGAGAGTGAGAAATACCACAGGCTGAGATGTCCAAAAATGAGAAGGTTGAGGGAAGCACACCAAGAATTTCCAGGAAGAGGAAGGGTGGAGCAGGCGCTCCATGAGCAGGGCAGGCAGGACAAGACATGACAAGGCTGCAGAGAGGAGGCTGGAATGGAGATTTGAGAAAACAATCCAGGGATGGAGATTTCTGGGCACAGGGAATTGCCTGGGGTGGCTGTGGAAGCTCCATCCCCCAGGATTTTGAAGCACAGAGGCCTCAGGAATTCCCAGCTAAGCCTGCTCTGACAGGTGGGTGAAGGAAATGACATTTCAAGACTTGTTTCTCCTTGGTTTTCTGTTCCTCCCTGGTTTTGGCACAACCCAGAGAACACAGTTAATTATAGCTCTGGAGAGAATTGATTGCTGCTTTCCCTTATTTGGTGGATAACAGCAAATCCTTCTTTGTGACAACGAGGAAACCTGGCCTGGGAGCCCTGTCTGAGGTTACTGACCCAAGCAACAGCCCAATCCAAGGATTTTGGGGTTGTCCCTGGCTCTCCCCTCTCTGGATGTCCCCCAGTGGGGTCAATCCCCTTTTCCTGGACTTTACAGGGATTTTTTCCCTTGCAGCTCAACCCCATATTTCATCTCAGGGCACCTCTTGCTCTGCACAAATCCTGCTTGGGTGAGAAAACCCACCAAAAATCACAACAGAAATTCAGATTTCAATGGAATTCAAGATTCCCAAATGCAGGGATAGCGAGAAATGAGTGGCTTTGCAGGCTCTGAATGCCAAGAAATCCCTGAGCTCCCTGCAGAGCTGCAGGGAGGCACCTGCAAGGTGAAAAAGAGCCACTCCAGGTACCCAAGCCCATTTCCCAGGAATATGGCCTAGAAGATCCCTTTTCACTCCTAAAAAAAACCCACACACCTCAGCACAACCCATCAAATTTAGAAGTTTTGATTCCCAAAACCTCAGGGTGAAATCCAGAAAAGAAGAAATAAAATATTCCTGGTGCAGGGATTCCTCATCCATCTTTATGGGTGGAACAGGCACAGAAGGGCTCCAGAGCTCCAGGAAAAGCTGGATGAACAATTAAATTCCTGCTCAGAGCCTCAGTGAGATCTGTGTGAATCAGGAGCTGTGAAATGAGATCAGACCCAGCCCTGGAGCTCCTGCCCTGCCCAAGGCCCATCCCGGCTTTCCTCCCAAGCTCCAAGGGGGATCTCACTGACTGGACGAGCTCCCCTCGGTGTGTGGCCACCACTGGGATCAGCCATCCAGTCCCTCATCACTTCCAGATCATTAAATTGTTTCTCTCTGATCCAATTAGCCACACAGGCACGGAGCAGCCCATGGGGTGGATGCAGGAGGCTCCGTGGCCATTTCCTGATGCCCAGAGCACCCCTGGGGAGGGGTAGGTGTCGAAGATTGCATGCAAGATGTGTTCTATTACCTTCTGTATGGCAGATTATCTTTGTCAAGTGGGCAGTTTGCTTTATCTCTCTCTTTGAGTGACCACACCCACTCCTCCCTCAGGAGGGGACACCTGCTGATAACAGCCATTGAATGTCCCTGCATGGCTGATAAGAACTACAGCATCCCATTGGGAGATGGGAGCCCAGAGGGAGGAGCCAAGCATTCCTACCCGGATAGAATCTGGAGATTCTGGGACACCAGCACGGCTTCTGCACTGGATTGCCCAGAGGAACAGCAGCTGCCTCTTCCCCTGGATCTCCAGAGGCAGAGACTGCACCTTTCTCCAGGATCCCTGCTCCAGCAGAACCACCCCTGGCACTGCAGGAGGGCTGAGCCACAATTCCAATGGGACTGCTGCCAGCACCCTGACCCACAGGGTGTCAGCTTGGGTTCTGACTCTGCCAGCGTTGGTTTAGTTCACTGCATTGTTTATTTTATCCTTTTATTTTCTTCCCTATTAAAGAACTGTTATTTCCTGCTCCCATATTTTTTTGCCCCTTAATTTAAAATTTATAGCAATTGGGAGGGGTGGGGAGGGTTTACATTCTCCATTTCAGGGGAGGCTCCTGCCTTCCTTAGCAGACTCCTGGCTTTCCAAACCAAGACAGCAGGCTAACAGGGAATTGTTGATACCATGGCAGCACCTTAAAGACCTGAAAGACTCAGGTAATTTGCCGCAAATTCCATGTTTTCTCCATTCCCAAGGATTTTTCTCCTCTGCTGTCGGGCTGAGAGGCAAACACCACATTTTTGTTGATCTTGAAAGGCAGCTGCACCTCTGGGGTCAGCAGAGTGCCCAGGAGCTTAGAGGGGATCAAATCCCACAGCCCTGGCTGGGAACAGTCTGGATATCCTTGGAATCAGGCTGGAGAAGGAACTCGGGGGTTTCTCCATCCCCCTGTGCCAGCACGGAGCCCCAAAACCCCTTGGGCCACCCCAAAGCCAGGCTGAAGCACCTCAAAGGCTGGCCCAGCCTCAGGTGGCGTGTTCTGAGCTCTTCCCGGGGTTCTCCTGCAGCCTTCAACAAGGGAAGGGCTGCCCTGGGAGGAATTCCAGTCAAGGAAAACATCCTGCAGCCCAAAAATGATGGGTCTGGTCCCTGGGACTGCTCCAGGGGCACATCCCAGCCCTCAGAGGCTCCCCAGGGCCTTTTCCAGGGATCTCACACCAGAAACAACCCCAGACACTGTGGGGTGACATGGAAGCAGCACAAGACATTTTCCCTACCTGAGTTTCACTGGTTTTATCTTGTCCCAGGGCTTTCCTGCCCTTCCCATATTCCTGGGATCCTGTGCAAGCTTCCAATGTCCCCCACGCCCCTTGGCTGGAGCTGGCAAAGGATGCTCCACATCTCCCTGCCTTGTTCCTGGGTCTCTGCAGTCCTTCCTCTGATCCTCTTCCTCTCAGAGGACCCTTCAGGTGATGGGAAACCTTTTATTTTCCTCCCTCAGCAGAGGGAAATAAAGGGGAAGAGCTCCCAGCCTGAGCCAGGAGTGGCTGGGAAACCTCAGAGCACAACTGGGGTGCTGAAAATCTGCATGGATTCAAAAGACAACAGGAAAAAATTCCCAAAAGGAAATGTTTTTAAGGCTGCTGACTGCAAAATCCCCCCTTTAACTTTGAAAAACCTCAAGAAACACCTGGGTGTAGCACTCAGGGCTCTGGTTTAGTTGGTAAGTGGTGCTTGGTCAGCTTTGGAGGTCTTTCCCAACCTAAATAATTCTCTGATTCCATCCCAGCACATCCCAGAGGCACAAACCAATGGGGAAATGAACCTGGGGAAGCATCTCCCTCCTCTCCTGCTCACCCGCTGAGCACCCACAGCTGCCCGGGATGGATTCCGGTCAAGGAAAACATCCTGCAGTCCAGAAATGCTGCATCTGCTCCAGCACCCTGATGCAGGACCCTTGATCTGACCCCAAGCTGCTCATGCCATGCTCTGAAGGAAAATTACACCCACCAGAGGGTTTGTGAGGAGCCAGCGCTGCTCTCAACAGCCGCAGGCTGGCGCTTAATGAGCTTTCAGCTGATTGTGAGCGAGTGGAGAGGCACAATTAAAGCCCATTAGCTGCCATGACATCACCAGCTCGGAGGAAACTCTGTGCCGGGCAGGAAGGAGGCAGGACAGCCGTGGAATTATGGCTGTGGAATGAGTTAAAATCGTTGAGTTACAGCCACAGAGTTACAGCCATGAAATGAGTTAGAGCCGTGGAGTTAAAACCATGGGGTTACAGCCACGGAATGAGTTACATCCATGGAATTACAGCCATGGAATGAGTTACATCCATGGGGTTACAGCCATGGAATTACAGCTGTGGGGTTAAAACCATGGAATTACAGCCATGGAATGAGTTACATCCATGGAATTACAGCCGTGGAATGAGTTACATCCATGGGGTTACAGCCATGGAATTACAGCTGTGGGGTTAAAACCATGGGGTTACAGCCATGGAATGAATTAGAGCTATGGAGTTAAAACCATGGGGTTACAGCCACGGAATGAGTTACATCCATGGAATTACAGCCATGGAATGAGTTACATCCATGGAATTACAGCTGTGGGGTTAAAACCATGGAATTACAGCCATGGAATAAGTTACATCCATGGAATTACAGCCATGGAATTACAGCTGTGAAGTTAAAACCATGGGGTTACAGCCATGGAATGAGTTAGAGCTGTGGGGTTACAGCCATGGAATTACAGCCACGGAGTGAGTTGGAGCTGTGGAGTTAAAACCATGGGGTTTTACATCCATAGAATTACAGCCATGGAATTACAGCTGTGGGGTTAAAGCCATGGGGTTACAGCCATGGAATGAGTTAGAGCTGTGGGGTTACAGCCATGGAATGAGTTACATCCATGGTGTTACAGCCATGGAATTGTTACAGCCACAGAGTTACAGGCACGGAATTACAGCCATGGAGTGAATTAAACTCATTGAGTTACGGCCATGGATTTATGGCCATGCAGTTATTACAGCCATGGAGTGAGTTACAGCCATGGAGTTAAAATCGTTGAGTTACAGCTGTGGAATTACAGCCATGGAGTTACAGCCATAGAATGAGTTACAGCCATGGAGTTGTTGCAGACATGGAATTACAGCCATGGAGTGAATTAAAATCGTTGAATTAGAACCATGGATTTACAGCCATGGAGTGAGTTACAGGCATGGAGTTACAGGCATGGAGTGAATTAAACTCATTGAGTTACAGCCGTGGAATTACAGCCATGGAACGACTTACAGCCATGGAGCTGTTGCAGCCATGGAAATGTTACAGTCATGCAGTCACAGCCATGGAATGAGTTAGAGCCATGGAGTTGCAGCCATGGAATGAGTTAGAGCCATGGAGTTACAGCATGGAATTACAGCCATGGAGTGAATTAAACTCATTGAGTAACAACTATGGAGTTACAGCCATGCCGTTGTTGATGCCATGGAATGAGTTACAGCCATGGAGTTACAGCCATGGAGTTACAACCATGGGATTACTGCTGTGGAATGAGTTACAACCATGGAATTACACCATGGAGTGAATTAAAATCATTGAGAAACAACCATGGATTTACAGCCATGCAGTCACAGCCATGGAATGAACTACAGCCATGGAACTACAGACATGGAATTGCAGCCATGGAATGAGTTAAAATCATTGAGTTACAGCATGCAATTACAGCCATGGGGTTAAAACCATGGAATTACATCCATGGAATGAATTACAGCCATGGAGCTGTTGCAGCCATGGAAATGTTACAGTCATGGAGTTACAGCCATGGAAGCAGTTAGAGCCATGGAGTTAAAACCATGGGGTTACAGCCATGGAATTGCAGCTGTGGAGCGAATTAAAATCATTGAATTAGAACCATGGATTTACAGCTATGCAGATGCTACAGCCATGGAATGAGTTACAGCCATGGAGTGAATTAAACTCATTGAGTAACAACCATAGATTTACAGCCATGGAGTTATTGCTGCCATGGAATAAGTTAGAGCCATGGCATGAGTTAGAGCCATGGAGTTGTTACAGGCATGGAGTTACAGGCATGGAATTACAGCCATGGAGCGAATTAAACTCATTGAGTTACAACCATGGATTTACAGCCATGGAGTTGCTACAGTCAGGGAATGAGTTACAGTCATGGAGTTACAGCCATGGAGCCATGGAATGAACTACAGGCATGGAGTGAATTAAACTCATTGAGTTACAGCTGTGGAATTACAACCATGGAATTACATCCACGGAATGAATTGCAGCCATGGAATTGTTACAGTCATGCAGCCACAGCCATGGAATGAGTTAGAGCCATGGAGTTAAAACCATGGAGTTACAGCCATGGAATGAGTTACAACCATGGAATTACAGCCATGGAGTGAATTAAACTCAACGAGTTACAACCATGGAGTTACAGCCATGCAGTTGTTGCTGCCATGGAATGAGTTACAGCCACCGAGTCACAGCCATAGAATTGTTACAGTCACGGAATTGCATCCGTGGAGCTGTTACAGCCATGGAGTCACAGCCATGGAATTATTACAGCCATGGAGCTGTTACAACCATGTAATTGTTACAACCATGGAATTGTTACAGCCAAGGAATTGTTACAGCCATGGAATCGCAGCCATGGAATCGCAGCCATGGAGCCGTTACAGCCATGCAGTTACCTGACAGGATAAGCAGGAAAACTCCCAGCCCTGGAGGAGATTTCTGCTTGTGCAGGGGGTCTGTGGTGTTTGTGAGGGTCCCCAGGATGAGGTGAGAGATGAGAATCGGACTCCATGTTCTCAGAAGGCTGATATGATATGATACGATATGATATATGATACGATACGATACGATACGATACGATACGATACGATACGATATGATATGATATGATATGATATGATATGATATGATATGATATGATATGATATGATATGATATGATATGATATTATATTAAAGAATGTTATACTAAAACTATACTAAAGAAAGAGAAAGATACAGACAGAAGGCTTAACAAGAATGAACAATAAAAACTCGTGACTGACTCCTCAGAGTCCAACACAGCTGGATGGTGATTGGTCATTAAGTAAAAACAATTCACATGAAACCAATCAAATATTCACCTGTTGGTAAACAAGGTTCAGACCACATTCCAAAGCAGCCAAGCACAGGAGAAGCAATCAGATAATTATTATTTACATTTTTCTCTGAGGCTTCTCAACTTCCCAGGAGAAGAAATCCTGGCAAAGGGATTTTTCCAGAAAATATGACAGTGACAGGGGTCAGTAACAGCCCCAGCCCTCCCAAACAGGCACAGCACAGGAGCCAGGGATTGCCTTAAAACACCACGGAGGGTGAGGAGAGGCTTTGGACTCTTTTTTTCCCATGGATGCATGTGGAATTCCTCAGTTCATTCACGCTGAGGAGCTGCTCTGCAGGCTCACCAGGGGCACGTCATCCTTCCTTCCTTCCTTCCTTCCTTCTTCTCTCCTTCTCCTCTCCTTCCTTCCTTCCTTCCTTCCTTCCTTCCTTCCTTCCTTCCTTCCTTCCTTCCTTCCTTCCCATAGAAAACCGATGGAATTCCTGCAATCCACCAAAACTCCGGCCTGAGGGCAGCAAGCCAAGCCCCAGATAAATCCCAGGGAATTTCCCCCGCTTTCCATGGATCTCCCCCCAGGGAATGATGCAGTTACTTCCCTGCTGGGGGTGCAGCTGTTCCCAGCCCTGACGGTTTTCCATCAGTCTCAGGAGGAGATTTGCAGCATTTTTCCAGCTGGAAAACTCTTCCCACCCCTCTCTGGGCCCAGGGAGGTGCAGTCCCTGGATTTCCAGGGCTCTGCTGGTCCCTGTGATCCCAGAGGTAGAAATCCAACCTTTTCCTGCTCCTGGGGGCAGAATCTACCCGTTTTCTTGCTCTTGGGGAGAGGGATCCACCCTTTTCTTGCTCCTAGGGGCAGAATCCACTCATTTTCTTGCTCCCAGAGACAGAAATACACCCCTTTTCTTGCCCCCAGTGGTGGAATTCCAGTCCTTTTCTCACTCCTGAGGCAGAAATCTCCCCTTTTCTTGCTCTTAGGGTCAGAATTCCAGTCCTTTTCTTGCTCCTGGGGCAGAATCCACCCCTTTTCTTGCTCCCAGGGAGAGAGATCCACCCTTTTCTTGCTCCCAGAGACAGAAATCCACCCTTTTCTTGCACCCAGGAGCAATCCAGTCATTTTTTTGCTCCTGGGGCAGAAATCCACCCATCCTGGGGCAGAAAATCTCTTTTCTGGGGAGAGGCATACTTTTCTTGCTCCTGGGGCAGAATCACCTTTCTTTCCCAGGAGAGAATCCCCTTTTCTTGCTCCCAGAACAGAAATCCACCTTTTCTTGCACCCAGGAGCAAATTCCAGTCTTTTCTTCTCCTGGGGCAGAAATCCACCCATTTTCTCACTCCTGGGGCAGAAATCCCCCTCTTTCCTGGGGAGAGGCATCCACCCTTTCTTGCTCCTGGGGCAGAATCCACCCCTTTTCTTGCTCCCAGGGAGAGAGATCCACCCTTTTCTTGCTCCCAGAGACAGAAATCCACCCTTTTCTTGCACCCAGGAGCAGAATTCCAGTCATTTTCTTGCTCCTGGGGCAGAAATCCACCCATTTTCTCACTCCTGGGGCAGAAATCCACCCTTCTCTTGTTCCTGGGGAGAGGCATCCACCCTTTTCTCCTGGGGCAGAATCCACCCCTTTTCTTGCTCCCAGGGAGAGAGATCCACCCTTTTCTTGCTCCCGGGAGCAGAAATTCCCCCTTTTCTTGTTCCTAGGGGCAGAATTCCAGTCTTTTTCTTGCTCCTGAGACAGAAATCCACCCATTTCTTGCTCCTGGGAGCAGAAATACACCCTTTTCTTGCTCCTGGGAGCAGAAATCCACCCCTTTTCTTGCACCCAGAGTCAGAATTTCAGTTATTTTCTTGCTTCTGAGGCAGAATTCCAGCCCTTTTCTTGCACCCAGAAACAGAAATCCACCCCTTTTTTCATGAAACCAGGAGCAGAATTCCAGTCCTTTTCTCGCTCCTGGGGCAGAATTCCAGCCCTTTTCCTGGAGCAGGAGACGAGCTGCTCTCCTGTGTAAAATCGATGCTCTCAAGGCAGGGCTGGAGACCTGAGCCTGCCAGCTCTGGTTCTTCAATCTCGTTAACCACGGGGCTCTGTTTAAATCATTAATTACACTCTCAGCTGCCAGACAGAGGCCTCAGGAACCTTGGGCAGGGTGGATTTTTAAATGAGAGAGAATTCCTAGGTGGGATTAAGATTGCCTAGGTCTCAGGAAAAAAACCTATGGGGTAGCTGATAAATATTTTCCATCCTCTCCCAGCAGTGGGGTTTGCTGCAGGTCCCTCCTGTGGGAGAGGAATCCAGCATCCAGCCCTTCAGGCACCCTCAGCTCCTGCCTGTGAAATTCCTGAAGAACTCCCATCCATCATGGAGAAACTCTGCCTGGTCGCCTTGCACAGATCCATGAGGATTTCCCACAGGGAAATTGTCTTGGTTTGGAAAGCCAGGAGTCTGCTAAGGAAGGCAGGAGCCTCCCCTGAAATGGAGAATGTAAACCCTCCCCACCCCTCCCAATTGCTATAAATTTTAAATTAAGGGGCAAAAAAATATGGGAGCAGGAAATAACAGTTCTTTAATAGGGAGAGAGAAAAAAAAAAAAATAAAATAAACAATGGAGTGAACTAAACCAACGCTGGCAGAGTCAGAACCCAAGCTGACACCCTGTGGGTCAGGGTGCTGGCAGCAGTCCCATTGGAATTGTGGCTCAGCCCTCCTGCAGTGCCAGGGGTGGTTCTGCTGGAGCAGGGATCCTGGAGAAAGGTGCAGTCTCTGCCTCTGGAGATCCAGGGGAAGAGGCAGCTGCTGTTCCTCTGGGCAATCCAGTGCAGGAGCCGTGCTGGTGTTCCAGAATCTCCAGATTCTATCCGGGTAGGAATGCTTGGCTCCTCCCTCTGGGCTCCCATCTCCCAATGGGATGCTGTAGTTCTTATCAGCCATGCAGGGACATTCAATGGCTGTTATCAGCAGGTGTCCCCTCCCGAGGGAGGTGTGAATGTGGTCACTCAAAGAGAGAGATAAGGCAAACTGCCCACTTGACAAAGGTAACCTGCCATACAGATGGTAATGGAAAACATCTTGCATGCAACCTTCAACAGAAATGTTGTAAATCCTCTTCCCACAGAGCCCTGCCTGGCATTGGAGGGTGGATTTAGCCCCAAATCTGCCCCATTCCAACAGGATCATCCTAACCCATGAGGTGCCTCAATTTTATGGGAAAGCATTCCATGATTCTGGCATGGATCAGTCTCTATTGGGCAGTCAGGACCATCCATCTCCAGGAGTTAAAGAAACCGGACAAAATTCCTCAAAACCCAAATTCTTCCCAGATGCGCGGAGCTCAGAATTAGAAAACCACATTTCATGGAAAGCTGGAAGGAACGGGCAGCCTCCTCCAGGGAAGGGCTCCTGTTCCACGTGAGTGGAGTCAGAAGGAAATGGAATTATCTGATTGGAAAAAAACTTCAGGAAAGCAGAGCTGTGGGAATGGCAGGATGGAGCAGCCCAGCTCTGCCATGGATAGCTTGGAGGAGCTGTTTCCCTTTTTCCCCTCATCTCTCTCCCTGTGCAGGAATTCCCAGCTGTAACCCGTGGGATTCTGGGATCCAGAATGGGAACGCAGAGGGAAAAACTCATTTCCCTGGGGGCAGGGAGTGAAGGAAAGGCAGGGAAGGGTTTTCCTGTCATTTACTGACCTGTGAGAGAGCCTCGATTTCCCCGGAGCTGTGATGATCTCACCTGTCCTGAGCTGGGGACACTGCTGGGATGTGTGGCAGGAGGTGTCCTGCAGCCCCACGCCACCTCCCCTTGGCCACCTCCTGTCCCCTTGAGTGCCACACATGAACCTCTGGCTTCTCTGGCTGTTTTTTCCATTTCAGATTGGAATAATGGGACAGGTGCCATGGAAATGCTGTGACAAAAGGAAAGTGACACGGGGCCATGGGGTGGGAAACTGCTCTGGGTGTGGCCATGCTCTAAATAAAGTAATTGATTGGAGTTTATTTGTTCACATCTTTCTACCAAAATCCCAGGGACAGGAGGCGTCCTGCAGCCCCGGTGTCGCCTCCACCTTGGCCACCTTGGCCCATGCTCTAAATAACATCATTTTTTGGAGTTTATTTATTCATGTCCTTTCTTTGGGGCCTTTCTACCAAAATCCCAGGGACAGGAGGTGTCCTGCAGCCCCAGTGTCACCTCTCCTTTGTCATCTTCATGCACAGGACCCGTCACCTCCTGTCCCCTTGAGTGCCACACATGAACCTCTGGTTTCTTTGGCTGTTTTTTCCATTTTGGATTGGAATAATACGAGCGGTGCCATGGAAATGCTGTGACAAAAGGAAAGTGACACGGGGCCGTGGGGTGGGAAACTGCCCTGGGTGCGGCCATGCTCTAAATAAAGTAATTGATTGGAGTTTATTAATTGAAGTCCCTTCCTTGGACACCTCCTACCGAAATCCCAGTGCTCCCCAGTGACACCTGCAGCCCCTGGTGCTGTGCTGGGTGGGAGAACCTCGATCTTCCAGCACCAGGCTGCTGATATTGAAGAGAAATTTTACATTAAAGCTCCATTTTTCAATGTTATAAAGAGTTAATGGCTCAAAGATGTCCTGCCCCCTCCCAGATGCGTCTGCTTGGGCCGTGGCTGATGAGCTCACCTGGGCACAGCCTCGAGGATCCTTTATGGGGAGGTTTGGCCGGGTTGGATTCCATCAGAAACACCAACAAACAATTCCCCCCTGCTTATTAACACTTTGTAAATTTATTAGCACTCTGTAAAATGCCTGTAAATGGAACCCTAATGTACAGCATGGCCCGGGGCAGCCCCTCAATGAAAAGGCATCCAGAGCCAGCTCTCCAAGCCTCAGCAGTGGTTTTGTGAGGCTGTGGCAGGAGGCCAGATGCTGTCAGGGCGGCTCTGGCTTTGCTCTGGTGTGCAGCACATGGCTGGGTGGATTCTGCTTCCTTTCTGAATCAGAAAATATCTTGGATTTCAGGAGAGGCTTTGGAACCGCAGGGTTTGTGATGGACCCGCCGGGGCCGCCTTCGCCCAGCTCTGTTGGGTTTGGAGCCTCTCCCACTCCTACACCCGGAGCTTTTCCCTCTGGAGCTGCAGTGGGAGCCCGGGGAAGCTGTAAGACTGAGCTTGGGGATGGAGCTGGGGCTGCAGGACTGAGCTCAGGGCTGGATTTAAGAGCTCTGCTGGGGCTGGGGCTGCAGGACTGAGCTTGGGGATGGAGCTGGGGCTGCAGGACGGAGCTCAGAACTGGTTCCAGGAGCCCAAGGGAGCTGGGGCTGCAGGACTGAGAGTGGGGACGGTCCCAGGAGCTCGAGGGAGCTGTAGGACTGAGCTCAGGGCTGGTTTTAGGAGCTCTGCTGGAGCTGGGGCTGCAGGAATGAGTTTGGAAATGATCCCAGGAGCCCAGGGGAGCTGCAGGACTGAGCTCAGCGCTGGTTCCAGGTGCTCTCTTGGAGCTGGGGCTGCAGGACAGAACTCAGGGCTGGTTCCAGGAGCCCGAGGGAGTTCTGAGAGCTCTGTAAGCTGAGCCCGAGTTACAAAACCGCGGGATTGCAGTCAGGATTGCAGTCAGGTTTAATCTCAGGATATTGACATTCCCTTCCCAGCCAAGCCCCAGCCTGCAAAGGTCTGGGCTCCATGGCCTGGGAGGTTTTGGGAGCTGTGGGAATGCTCGGCTGCAGGGAAATGAAGAGTTCAGTGTTGGGGAAGATGAAACAGGAAAGCCTCATAAATATGATTGCCTGGCAAAAGATTTTGAGAATATGGAAACTCTAAGCGAGATTGAAATGCAAGCAAGCTTTGAGATCCCTCAGTTACTGAACAACTGGAAAACAATGGCATGGCCAGCTGAAGGTGATCCCCTTTGGATCAAACAACACCCTCTGCTTGCAGACAGGCCCAAGGCTCAGAGCAGAGCCTGCTGGCTTGGCAGAAGGGCCCAAAGAGGAGTTTTTAGGGTTTAAAATGTAACCCAGTGTGGGAATGTAATGATTCTTATAGGCTGTATGGAAATGCTATAGGATTTGTATCTTGTACCAGGTTGGTTAGTGAGAATTAGAATATTCAACACAGAAGAAGATTTATGGTATTGTAATGGGAACTTCACTCTCTTAGCTCTTGCCTTTTACTCTCTCACCCTCTCACCCTCTCTCCCCCTCTCCTCTCTCAGCCTGCTCTGAGCTGTGGCTGGCAGCTCCCAGCAGGGCCCTGCACCCAGGCCCTTTGCAATAAACCACAAGTTCCTGACCTGGCTGCAGAGATCTCTGCTCTCCATCCAGCCCGACCATCCTACCCCACAATGCTCCTGCAGTTCAGTTCCTCTCACTTCCCCTGAAATCCCAGCCCGGAGCCCTCTCGTGAGTGTGAGCACGCAGGCAGCGCTGGCTGGGCTGGGAGAGCCTGGGCTCCCCTTCCCAACCCACTGGGATTTTAACAGTTCATCCCTCTGGAAAACAGAGAAGAGGCCGATCCACTGGAGGAGAAGCACCTCAAAGTTCCAGTTCAAATATTCACCATCTTTTATTTTTCCTTTATCTCTCTTTGTTCAGTTCTGTCCATCTCCTGATAGTTCCAACTCTCTAATTCCATTTATTCAGTGCTGGGTTTTATTAAAAATTCCTGGGGGGGGTTGATATGACCAGACTGAGGATGGAAAAGCACCCAGTGACGTCACAGACATGTTTTACAAAAAATCCTTCCTTAGGATTTTTCCTCCTGAGAAGCTGAGAGGCCTCAGGAACAAAATGTAAACATTGATTATCTGCTGCTGTGGAATGCAACAGGTGCATCTGTGATTGGTCTCATGTTGGTTGTTTCTAATTAATGGCCAATCACAGTCCAGTTGTCCAGACTGTCTTGGTCAGTCACAGGATTTTGTTATCATTCCATTCTTTTTCTATCCTTAGCCAGCCTTCTGATGAAATCCTTTCTTTTATTCTTTTAGTATAGTTTTAATATAATATATATCATAAAATAATAAATCAAGCCTTCTGAAACATGGAGTCAGATCCTCGTCTCTTCCCTCATCCTGGGACCCCTGTGAACACCACCACACAGTGATCACCCAAAGGCAAAGAATTTTTTGGGTTTCAACGTGAAGCAGGGAATTGTTTCTATTTATAGGGAAAACTGTGTGTGGGTCCTAAACAGGATTTTGCAAATTCACTTTCCCAGGATTTCTCCTTCCCTGCCAGCATTTCACATGGACACAACCCTCTCATTCAGGAACTTGGTGACTCCACACATTTCATTTTCTTTGCCATCCTTTTCCCCTCTTGTTCCAAGAGCAGGAATTTCCTGCCAGTGCCTGCAGAGCTCAGCCAGCCACAGCATTCCCTGGTTTTGCACAGATTCTGCCTTTCCACATCCAATTTCTCCCCATTCATTCCTCCTTCCCATTTTCTTTCCCTCAGCCATTCCCAGCAGCCTTTCCTCTCACAGCAGCGATTGCACCGCTACATTAACAATTAATAACAGAGCAGCAACGAGCAGAAGAATGGACAATAAATTAGCTTTAATTGGACAGGAATGTTGCCAGGTATCCTCCTGCCCATTTTCCATCCGGGCTCAGCCAGGCTCCCACCCTTTGAGCTCCAGAATGCTCCTCTTGGAGGTTGATTCCAAGGATTTTGGTGTCATCCACGTGCTGGGTCAAGGCTGAACCAACACAGGACGCACCTGACAGAGCTCAGGAGCACAGAGCAGGCTTTTATTGCCATGGAAATGCAATGAAGGTTCTGGAAACCCTGAAACCAGCCCAGGCTGGGCTCGGGTTCCTGCAGCAGGAAGTGTCTCCAGTTGGGAAGAGGCAGATGGTCCAAAACCCTGACAGCAGCAGCTCTGCGGGCTCCAGCCCAGAGCTCTGGCCTGGAACACAAACGCTGAGAGGTGCCCAAAGCTTCCTGTGAGAGGCAGAGCAGCCTGGCACCCGTGGGGATTTTAAACCTGGGACTGGAGCCCTCCCCTCCGGTGTCACAGTCAGACCCTGACCTGGGGGATGCAGCCTTGACCCAAACATGGCTGGAGCCTAAATGTGCCAGAGAAATCAACACCAGACCCAGAAAAGCTCAAACCTCACCTCATTTCATTGCTGGGTGTTTTTATGGAGTTATGGAATGGTTTTGGTTGGAAGGGACATTAGAGATCCCCCAGTGCCACCCCAGGGACACCTTCCCCTGTCCCAATGTCCAGCCTGGCCTTGGGCACTGCCAGGGCTCCAGGGGCAGCCACAGCTGCTCTGGCAATTCCAGCCCAGCCCCTGCCCACCCTGCCAGGGAACAATTCCCAATTGCCAAGATCCCATCCAGCCCTGCCCTCTGGCACTGGCAGCCATTCCCTGGCTCCTGTCCCTCCATCCTTGTCCCCAGTCCCTCTGCAGCTCTCCTGGAGCCCCTTCAGGCCCTGCAAGGACACAATTATTTTGTCTCAAAGTTTCTCTTCTCCAGGCTGAACAACCCAAATTCTCTCAGTCTTTCCCAAACCCCTCATCAAGAGCAGATATCACAGCCAGAACCTGCACTGCCAACAACTGAGCTCCCAGCTACCCAGGCTACAGGAAAATCCTATCTTGGAAGTGACTCCAGGCAGTGCCAGTAGTGGGATGTGAGCACAGGATGTGGATTTCCTCAGATACAAATCTGTGTTCACATCACAGGAGTCCTTAAAATATCACCCCTGTTTTTGTTTGTGTGTGGGATTTCTCCTCTGAGAAGACTGTCCCAGGCTCTGCCCCTTTCGATCTGTCCCTTCTTTCCTTCCTCACTTCCAAGATCCCATCTGTGAGGTGGGAGCAATTAGGAATAATTAGTATGGTCATCAAGCCCCTCATTAGGGCTTCTTTGGGATGGGAAACAGCCTGAGGAGCTTCTGGAAGATAAGTTCACCCATATCCTGCCTGAATCATTCTCAGATTTCAAATGCCAGGTTTTCAAAGGACCAGGGTAATTGTGCTGGGGAGACTTTATGATGACTGGATCCCCATTGCTCTGTGTCTTGGTTTGAACAGCCAGGTGTCTGCTGAGGAAGGCAGGAGCCTCCCTTGAAATGGAAAATGCAAACCCCCTCCCTCTGAATTATTGTCATTTTGAAATTAAGGGGCTCTCAGGCAAAGATATGGGAATAGGAATGACAGTTCTTTATTAGGAAATTAAAAATACCAATGCAATAGTGCAAACAAAGCCTGCCAGAGTGAGAGCAGGCCCTGGCACGCTGTGGCTCAGGGGGTGGCACAGCCCCATCCCATGGGGGCTCAGCCCTCCTGCAGTGCCAGCTGTGCTGCTGCTGGAGCAGGGATCCTGCACAAGGGGGGAGTTTTCCTCTGCAGCTCCAGGGCTGCTGCAGATGGGCCTGGGCTCCCTCTGGCAATGCAGGGCAGCAGAAAGCTGCTCCTCTGGCAATGCAGGGGGCAAAGGCTGCTGTGCTGCTCCAGGCTCAGATTGGATCCAGGGAGGAATGCTTGGCTCCTCCCCTGGGCGCAGCATCTCCCCATGGGATGCTGGAATTGGATCAGCCCTGCAGGGACACTCAGTGGCCATGGACAGCAGAGATCTCCTGGAGGGAGGATTGGCTGTGGGAGAGATCAAGGAAACTGCCCCAAGAACAGCAGAGAGCTGCCCCAGCTCTGACAGCTGGGGACAGAACACACAGCCCCAGGCACATCTTGCAACCTAAGGCAGCCCAGAAATTAATTTTGCATCTTTAAGACCGGTCCTGGGAGCGAAGGGGGTTGGAAGAAGCACGCAGTTTGTTTTCAGAAACTGCGCCCTTCTCCTGGACTGTGATGTCTGCAGGGCAGACAGACAGACGGCAGGACAGAGCTCTCCTTTGCTTTCAGTTCGTTTTTAGCTCGCTGAGGCAGAGATGTTCCCTGGACTGTGGTTGTTCTTTTTCTTGGACCTGTTTAAACCTGCTGTGGACTGAGCACCAGAAAAGCACTGGCAGCTCCATCTGTGGCCCACCCGGGCCTGGGCTGTGGCATTTGCAGCACCAGAAGGACTGATAAGAGACTGATAAGAGACTGATAACAGACTGAGTGAGCCGAGCTACAGCCCATGGAGGAACTTTCTGAGTTTGTAATCTCTTAGACCAACAAGAAGTTTTATTGCTTAATATTGTTCATTTCTTGTGGTGGTGAATGCTTTGCCTGTTAAATAAACAGTTTTTTCCACTTTTCTCCAAGGAAATATTTTCCCAAACCAGCTGGGAGAAGGACTGTTTGAATCTGCTTTCTAGAGGAATCCCTTTGGAGATTTTCTCCCAAATTTGCCCTAAACCAAGACACTAATGATGCCCTGGATGTCTTGGAAGGGAGGAATTCCATAGGAAAATGGGTAAGGTGCTGAAGTCCAAGTGGGATGTTTGGATCAGGCTCCATCAGCTCCTATTTTATACCCTCTTGTCAAAAAATGGCCTTTTCCTTCCATGGAACTGACAAAGGGAAGGCAAGAAATGGAGCTCCCCCAGTGAAATCTCTGCAGGAGGAAAACATTTATTGGAAATCTCTCATTTCCCTCATTCCTGTAATTGCCCGGTGTGGAATTGCTGGGTTTTTCTCCCTAGTCAGGCATTTCCCTGAGTTATAAATACATTATAAAAGTACCAGATCATGAAGTTTACAAGTGGTGTGAGGGCTGAGTTGCTGTGTAATTACCCTGGATTTGCTCTCAGGCATTGCTGTCTTCAGCTCTTATCTTGCAGGATCTGGTGGGCAGCAGGAACAGCCAGAAGAATAAAAATAAAAGTAAAAAAAAAAAAAGGAGTTATCCTGGTATTTGGTGGCTTAATTCCAACATAAATCCTGCCCAGGAGAGCTGGAATGCTGCGGGACAGAGTGAAAATCCCCTGGTTTTCACATCCAAACACCCCAAACCACCAAAGTTTCCCACCCTCAGCTTGAAACCTCAGAGCTTCTGCAGCCAAGAATGGCACAATTGACAAATGGGAATTCCAAGCAGGAGCTGCTGTGGGAATATAGGCCAGGAAAGGGAAAAATGAAATATTTCCAACTGGAGAAATGTGCAGAAGCTTTGCTGCTGAAGACAGGGATTGTATTTGCTGTTGTCCAGACCAAAAGCCCCACACAGCACTCGCTCCTTTAAAACAGTTCACTGGTGTTGAGGCAGGGGCAAAACAAAGCCAAAAATTCCCAGTTTTGTTTTCCAGACCGTCTTTTTTTCCCAATGGTGTTTTCACTAAATGGGTCTTTCCGCAGACAGAGGCTCTTTACAGTGAGAATTTGCTGTTCCCTCCCCAGTTTTTCCCCACGGAATGGGCCAGGCTGGGAGGACCCCATGGGGTCGCTGGGGCCACCCCCTGCTCCAGCAGGGCCATCGCAGAGCTCAGGGCACAGCAGAGTGTCCCTGTGGCTCTGGAATGTCCCAGGGAGGGGAATCCCTGTTAAGAAAAAACAAAACCAAACCAAAACCCCAAACGAAACAAACCCAAATAAAAGCCCCCCACAAAACCAACCAAACAACAACAAAAAATACAAAACAATAAACCCCCAGCTCCCCCAAAAGAAACCACAAACAAAAACCCCCAACATTAAAATAAAAATCCAAACCAAACAAAAGACCCCAGAACAAAACAACAACAAAACCAAACAAAAAACCCTAAAAGCCCTTTCTGGGCTCTGTCCCAGGCTCGGGCACTGCCCAAGGAAGTTTTTCCTCTTCTCCAGGGGAATTCCTGGGCTCAGTCCCTGCCTATTGAAAAGCAGGGCGCCCCCGGTGCAGGGAATGATTGGCATCCAACTCCATTGATTCAGAATGCTGAACAATTGCTTTATTAAAGCTATACTATATTACATTAATACTATATTATAATTATCCAAAAGAGATACTAAAGAATATAAAAAAAAACCAAAAAAACATGACTGCCTCCAGACAGCCAGGACACAGCTTTGACCCAATAGGCCAATTTATATAAACAACCATGCCCGGAATCCAATTGAGACCTCCCTTTGGGTGAACAATATCCATAACACATTCCACATGTGCAACAACAACAGGAGCAGAGAATAGAGATAAGAATTGTTTTCTCTTTCTCTCAGGTTCCTTGCTGCAATTCCCAGGAAATATCCTTGGGAAGTTGTGCCTGCCTGCTCTCCATGAAGAGAGCTGTGGCTGTGCTTGCCTGTGGCTCTGGTGCCATTGCTGGGCCCTGGAGCAGAGCCTGGTCCCCTCAATGTCCCCTCTCACAGCCCCTCTGTCTTGGTTTGGAAAGACAGGAGTCTGCTAGGGAAGGCAGGAGCCTCCCCTGAAATGGAGAATGTAAACCCTCCCCACCCCTCTGAATTGCCACAATTTTAAATTAAGGGGCTCTCAAGCAAAAAATATGGGAGCAGGAAATAACAGTTCTTTAATAGGGAAGAAATAAAAAGAATAAAATAAACAATGCAGTGAACTAGAACAACACTGCCAGAGTCAGAACCCAAGCTGACACCCTGTGGGTCAGGGTGCTGGTGCAGTCCGATTGAAAATGTGGCTGCAGTCCTCTGAAGTATCAGGTGTGGTTCTGTTGGAGCAAGGAGGATCTGTAGAGAAGGATGTAATCTTCCTCTGGAGATCCAGGGGAAGAGGCAGCTGCTGTTCCTCTGGGCAATCCAGTGCAGGAGCCGTGCTGGTGTTCCAGAATCTCCAGATTCTATCCGGGTAGGAATGCTTGGCTCCTCCCTCTGGGCTCCCATCTCCCAATGGGATGCTGTAGTTCTTATCAGCCATGCAGGGACATTCAATGGCTGTTATCAGCAGGTGTCTGCCTGGAGGGAGGAGTGGGTGTGAACACTCAGAGAGAGAGATAAGGCAAACTGCCCACTTGACAAAGATAATCTGCCATACAGATGGTAATGGGAAACATCTTGCATGCAATCTTCAACACCCTCATTTGCTGATAATTTTCTGTAATCAGCTATTTTCTTAAATAAATCCAACCCCGCCTCCCAGCAGAATTCCCGTTTGGAATTTCACGTGGAACAGCAGAGTTTAGGTGAAGCTGTAACGGGCAGAGCTTTACAATTCTGGGATGCCGCCGGCTCTGTCCCAGATAAATTGGTGTCAGCACACCTTTGATGAATTATTATGGGCTGCATACACAAGAAAAGCCACATCAGAGATCTCAAAAGTGCCGTTAACCAACAAAATGACCCTGAAATCAAAATCCAACCCAGCACGCCCCACTGATGCAGCATCTATTAAAGGAAAGAAACTTTTAATTAAGGACAGAGGATGGGCAGTGATGGAGCTGATCCTGCAGCTGATCCTGCAGCAGCAATGCGCCAAGAAATCCTTAATTTTCCTGGTTTTCAGTGCTGTCACTTCACTGGGACATTAACACATCTTGGAGTGTCCCCAGCAGATGAAGGGATGCGAGCTCAGCCTTAATTCCTGCTAAACCCTGGCCTTGGAATGATCTTCCTGGGAGAAAGGAAGGATGCTGGGCTTGGAAAGCAGCAGGATCCTTCTGATGTCCTCAAAGGCACCCCACGGCGGGGAGGGTCTATTACGATTGACGTATTAGGGCCGTTATGGGGCCGGAGCAGCTTGGGTTTGGGCTTAATGAGACCTTTTAAATGAAAAAAAACCTGCTCAGATTCCCATTTTCTGTCACGGAGGGTGGAAAGAGCCCTGTGAATCATCATTTCAGGGCTGCAGAAGAGGATTTCATCCTTCCCCAGATGCAGTTTTAGGGCTCTCCAGCATGAGGAAACGCTGCTATGTTTATTTACGCTTTAAAATAATAGTGGGGCCTTGGGGAGCGGGGGATTTTTCACCAATACAACATTTTCAACTCTTTGCAAATTTGTGAGGCCCCCACAAATCAATTTTGTGCAGATCCTGGGAGAGAGGCACATAAAGAGCCCCATTTCCTCCACTTTTTCTCCCTCTATATTTGGGATTTGCATCCTCAGTGTCGTCCCCTCCTCTGGGGTTGTGTTTTGGGGCCAGGAGGTTTTTTGGGTCATGGAATTTTGTTGTGATTTTGGTTTGGAATCCCTGTTCTTGATGTGGGCTGCTGGGAATGGAACAGATCAGACCCCGCAATGGTTCTGCAGTTTTGAGATTTGCAGGTTTTTGGGGAAATTTTAATTTATGAAAAATAAACTATTATTTTTTTAAATTTTATTTAATTAAAAAAATTTGGTTTAAAAAATATTATATTTTTATTTTTTAATTTTTAATTCTATTTTATTTCTATTTTTATTTTTTATTATTTTATTTTTAATTTTTGAGGGTTTTTAAATTTTTTTTTAATTTACTTTTTTTCTGTCTGACTTCTTGCTCTCCTGGAATTGCAGCAAACGCAAAAATGACACACGTGACATAATTTCTCACCATATCTGATCTGCTGTAAATTAAAATAGTCACTAAATAATAATTCCAGCACCATGGCTTTGACAGGAATGCTTTAGAAGCAAAGACATTTTGATCCCTGTGTCATTCATAGGTGTGAAAGTGAAATAAAAATCAGGATTTTGCATAATAAAATAACCCCCCAACATTCTGAGGGCAGCATTTCTTCTACCAAAAAAGGGAAATGCATAAAAAAATATAGATTTTTAATAAACGTTAATTTGGGTGGGGAAATTAATGGAGCCTGAACTAAAATAATGGAATTCTGGAATGATTTGGATTGGAAGGACCTTAAAGCTCTGATTCCAATCCCCAGGGACATCTCCCACTATCCCAGCATGCTCCAACCCGGCCTTGGACATTCCAGGGATTCAGGAGCATCCAAAGCTTCTTTGGGACACTTGTGCCAAGGCCTTGGCATCCTCTGGGCCAAGAATTAGAGGAGAATCCGTCCCCAGAATGATGGATGGATGGATGGATGGATGGATGGATGGATGGATGGATGGATGGAAGGATGGATGGATGGATGGGGGATGGATGGATGGATGGATGGATGGATGGAAGGATGGATGGATGGATGGGGGATGGATGGATGGATGGATGGGGATGGATGGATGGATGGATGGATGATGGATGGATGGATGGATGGATGATGGATGGATGATGGATGGATGGATGGACGGATGGATGGATGGACGGATGGATGGATGGTGCACTCCCTGCAGGATGGAATCCAAAGTGCTGCAGCTCCTGGGTGCGTGCCTTGCTCAGCTTCTCCTGATCCAAAGAATAATATAAATATCTGTTTTTGGCAATAAATATTGCCTTGGAAAATAAAAATACTCGTTCATCTGAAGAGCTGGAAGAGATTTCCATGCAGCAGTGCCAGTGGGAATGCGGCAATCCCAGGGCTGCATTCCAGGGGCTCTGCACGGGCACTCTGGCATGGTGGGAGAGAGGAGAATTCCAGGTGAAATGTTGGTCCCACCCCTCTCCACCCTGGAACTGTCCAACAGCCAGGATCTGTGGGATCTGAATGTACCAGCACCAACCTTTCCCAATGCGTGGATTAGGTGTTCCCTTCTCCAGGAGGAGGAAGCACAGCCCGTGCTCCCATGGGCGCAGGAGGATCAGTGCAATGCCTGAGGATTTGTGTGGGCAGAGCTGCCCTGGGCTCTGGGACAGCTTTGGCAGCAACCATGCTCTGTGGGGAGGTTCCATCCCCAATCCCACATCCTGGGCCATCCCTCACAGGGAATGGGGTTTGCTGTGCTCCGTGGGGAGGTTCCACCCACAGTCCCACATCCTGGGCCACCCCTGATTTCCCCCATAGGGAATGGGGTTTGCTGTGTGCTGGCTGTTCCCTGGGATTTCAGGATGGATTTGGCTGCAGAAACGAACCTGCAGCAGATTTTGGCTGCAGAAGTGAAAAGAAGGAAAGTGAAGATGAAGCTGGAGCACTCAGCTGGGATTTTGTCCCTTTGTAGAGTTCCAGAATAACTGGGGCCCTGTTTGGGTGGAAATGAGGAACCTGAACCATTTGGAAGCTGGACTAATATTTCAGAAATTATTATGTGATAAAATCAATTAATGGCATTATAAAATGGAATATTAAGCGGTATAATTTATCAAGTTTCCTGAAATCCATGTGTTTTCCCACCTCAGGCAGATGTATGGACATGTGAGCACAGATGAGCTGCTCTGGGATTTTTACATCTGCTGAAACTGGAGAGGGCTGAGAACTTTCATGGAAGCAGTGACAGGAAATTTCCACACTTGGGATGAGATAAAAAAAGGGGAGAATGCCAGGGCTGGAGTCAGGCAGGGCCAGGGAAAGTGCAGGAGGTAAAAATGAGCTGGATTTGGGTGCTGGGCACTGGAATTTCCCTGTTTTCCCTGCATCCAGGCCCCAGAGTTCTTTCCCTCAAGGATTTTGGTGTGTTCAGCTCTGGAGGGAGCATTCCTCAGGGGAGCAGGAGAGCACAGGCCTCCCAGCATTCCCATGGGAGAGAGGAGCGGGGTTATCCTCAAATGTTCCCACGGGTGAGATTATCCTCAGCCCAGCCAGCCCCAAATCCCCTGCACAGCCCAGAGCGGAGCTCTGTGTGGGGACAGGAGAACCAGGGCACCCAGGAGTACCAGGACAGTCCAGGACAGAGCCCTGCACCAGGACAGGTGTGGCAGGACACCCAGGGGTGCCAGGACACCCAGGAGAGCCAGGACACCCAGGAGAGCCAGGACAGCCTGGGAGTGACAGGACAGCCCAGGACAGAGCCCTGCACCAGGACAGGGGTGCCAGGACAGTCCAGGAGTGCCAGGACAGCCTGGGAGTGCCAGAACAGCCCAGGACAGAGCCCTGCACCAGGACAGGAGTGACAGGACACCCAGGGGTGCCAGGACAGCCCAGGACAGAGCTCTGTGTGGGGACAGGAGTGACAGGACACCCAGGGGTGCCAGGACAGCCCAGGAGTGCCAGGACAGCCCAGGATAAGGCCCTGCACCAGGACAGGAGAGCCAGGGAACCCAGGGGCGCCAGGACATCCAGGGGTGCCAGGACAGCCCAGGACAGGGCTCTGTGTGGGGACAGGGGTGCCAGGACACCTAGGACAGCCAGGACGGTCCAGGATGGGGCCCTGCACCAGGACACCCAGGGGTGCCAGGACAGCCCAGGACAGAGCTCTGCACCAGGACAGGGGTGCCAGGACAGCCCAGGAGCACCGGGCACATCCCTGCCAAAGGGGGTTGCCCCCTCACTCCAGGGATTTGCCCCACACTCTCCAGGGCAGGGGGAGCCTGTCCCTGCTGGGCCCGCTGGTGTTTCAGCGCTGTCACAGATTTCTGCCCAGTTTATGGGTTTGGGGTTTTGCCCTGTGTGCTGCTGAGCAGATCTTGTCCCTGCCAGCAGCTCCACAAAGCTCTGTGAGGTTCTGTGGATCCCATAAACCCGGCAAAGGCTGCTCCTGGGAATCTTGGCACAGCCCTGGAGCACAGCGAGCTCGAGTTGTGCAAAACCCCAAACAGAAACTGATGAAATCCGGCCACAGCCCAGAGCAAAATCCTATTCCAGCTGCAGTCTGAGCACAAGAATGAGGCAACCCTGCCCTGGTGACTCCTGTCCCAGCTGCTTCCAGAAGTGTTTTCTCTTCCCTGCCCATAAAATTCCAATGTCTCTGTAGAACGCAGCAGCTTTTCTTTGATTTTCATTATTATTAATGAGGATTTTTGCTGCAATTTCCTGGGGCCACTGCTACAAGTGATGTCCCAAAAGTGATGCCTGATTCCTTCACCTGAGGATATTTGCTCTGCTCAGGTGATTCCCCACCTGCAGAACTGGGCTCCAACATCCAAAGGAAGTGGGGCTGCTGGACAGAGTCCAGAGGAGCCCACGGAGCTGCTGCAGGGCTGGAGCCCCTCTGGAGCCAGGCTGGGAGAGCTGGGGGTGCTCCCCTGGAGAGGAGAAGGCTCCAGGCAGAGCTCAGAGCCCTGGCAGGGCCTGAAGGGGCTCCAGGAGAGCTGCAGAGGGACTGGGGACAAGGATGGAGGGACAGGAGCCAGGGAATGGCTGCCAGTGCCAGAGGGCAGGGCTGGATGGGATCTTGGCAATTGGGAATTGTTCCCTGGCAGGGTGGGCAGGGGCTGGGCTGGAATTGCCAGAGCAGCTGTGGCTGCCCCTGGAGCCCTGGCAGTGCCCAAGGCCAGGCTGGGCATTGGGGCTGGCAGCACCTGGCACAGTGGGAGGTGGGCCTGGGGTGGCACTGGGTGGGATTTAGGATCCCTCCCATCCCAAACCGTTCCAATCTGTTCTACTGGGAAAGGACCCTCTGCTTATTCCATCCCCCCACGGCTGTTTCACTGATGCTGAGCTATCCCTGCATCCACTTCCTGAAAATAAACAGGGAATTTCTCACTCTTCTGTTCCCATTCAGTCTCCAGAAGTTCCTGGAGCACTTGCAGAGCCACCACAAATTTATGGGGCAGCCTCACATCGTAAAACCCATCCGGAATCTTCATCTTTGAACGGCTTTCAGACCACAAGAATTTGAAATCTCGCCGTGCTGGAGGCTCAGGCAACTATCAGCGGTCTTTTTTTATTTTTTCCTTCCCTTTTTAAAAACTTGTTCGGATTTCGAGGCATTTTTTGGCCAATTTAAACAGGGAGTTGAAGATAAAATTCCAGCCCAAATAAGCTCTGTCCCTCCCTTCCCCAAAATAGGTTGGTTATTCCAAGGGAAAACTCTCCGTGTTAAAGGAGAGGGGCTGGGGAAGGAAATATTTTTTTCCCTGTCCCAGACTAAACACTGGAATTAAGTGAGATTATTCCTACAAAAATTCCTGTAAAAGATTAATGTGGAGTGAGAAGGGAATCTCCCAGAGGGTGAAGCACAACCAGGATTTCACCACGGTGAGGAAAGAGCATGTTGGAATCATTCCTTTGGGAGGAATATCTTCGCTTTGAAGGGTTTGCCACGGATATTTTTATCCAATTTTTAGCCGGAATTTGATCACTTCAGGACAAATATGTTATAGCCATGGACTGAGGCTTGTGAGGCCTTTTACTCCCCCCTGATTTTAATTCAGATAAAAGGAATTGAGGAAACACTGGAAGATGGAAGAACTTTGAGAAAAGCTTAAGATAGAGAAGAAACTCTGCTCCTGCCCCAGCCCCTTCTGAGCTTTGAAAATTCAGGGATGCCAAAAAAATGATGGAAACAGGAATGTGACCCAGCCCTGGAGCTGGGAGGTTGCCCAGGGGTGGTTCCTGCCCTCTTTGAAGCCATCCTGGTCCTCAGTGGGACTGTGGGATGTCCTGGGACACTCAGGGTCGCTGGTGAAGGTACATCAGGGTAATTCCTGTTGTTGTGGAGTTTTGGGAGCTCAGCGAAGTGCTTCCTGCCAACCCTGGTTCACATCTGGATGTCCTGGGAGCCTCAGGATTGTTGGGATTTGGGATGGCCAGGAATGGCTGGTGGTCCCAGGGCAAAGCTTTTGCTGCTTCCTCCTCCACGGGGGAGCTATGTGCCCATCCTGCCTCTCTCCAGGTGTGAGCTGACAGTTCAGGAGGAAAATGTGCACAGGCATTCCACAGCCCCTTTCCCAGGAAAACAAATCTTTCCCTGGGCTGGGATAAGTTGGTGTCCTGGGTTGTTGTCCTGGTTCAGGACAAAATTAGGGGAAATCTCCAAAAGGGAGTTCCCCCCCCCCCCCAAACACCGGGTTCGGGAAGGAATTCCTCGGAGGAGCAAAGTGGAAAACAAAACCTATTTATTGACAAACAACAAAAGAACACTCCCCAACACAAGAAAAGAAAAGAAAAACCAGTTCAGTGTTGTGGAGGGTGCCAAGCTTCTCTTGCAGGCTCCAGAGATCCCGCCGGACGTCGGACGTCCCAGGTCAGGTCCAGAGCCGGTCCAGTATCTTCAGGGGAGGGTAAGAAAGAGAGGACGAAAGTAAAGGAAAAAAAGAGGGGAAAAAAAAACAGCGCAGAAAGCAGCAAAGAGAAAAAAAAAAAAGCAGCTATCAGCTAGGGCTAAGGCAGTAGCAAGCAAGCGAAGCAGCAAGCAGAAGCAAGCCGGCCAGCCAGCCAAGCAGCTCAAAGCCAGGAAAAAAAAACAAAAAAAAAAAAGCAAAGTGCACCCAGTCCCCCCTCCCTCCTCCCTCCCTGCCCCGCCACGGCAAGACGGCCGGGGGGGGGGAGAGAGAGAGAGAGAGAGAGAGAGAGGGAAAAAAAACACAGCTGCCAGACACAATACACGATATTGGGATAAAAGCGGTCATCCCACAACAGTTGTAAAATGTGTATGTGTGTTCTATCACCCTCTGTCAGAGCTGGGGCAGTTCTCTGCTGTTCTTGGGGCAGTTTTCTTGATCTCTCCCACAGCCAATCCTCCCTCCAGGAGATCTCTGCTGTCCATGGCCACTGAGTGTCCCTGCAGGGCTGATCCAATTCCAGCATCCCATGGGGAGATGCTGCGCCCAGGGGAGGAGCCAAGCATTCCTACCTGGATCCAATCTGAGCCTGGAGCAGCACAGCAGCCTTTGCTCCCTGCATTGCCAGAGGAGCAGCTTTCTGCTGCCCTGCATTGCCAGAGGGAGCCCAGGCCCATCTGCAGCAGCCCTGGAGCTGCAGAGGAAAACTCCCCCCTTGTGCAGGATCCCTGCTCCAGCAGCAGCACAGCTGGCACTGCAGGAGGGCTGAGCCCCCATGGGATGGGGCTGTGCCACCCCTGAGCCACAGCGTGCCAGGGCCTGCTCTCACTCTGGCAGGCTTTGTTTGCACCATTGCATTGGTATTTTTAATTTCCCTAATAAAGAACTGTTATTCCTGCTCCCATATCTTTGCCTGAGAGCCCCTTAATGTCAAAATGACAATAATTCAGAGGGAGGGGGTTTGCATTTTCCATTCCAAGGGAGGCTGCTGCCTTCTCTAACAACCACTTCTCTTTTCAAACCAAGGCAGTTGGGAAGAACTTCCAAGGGTTCTGTGCTCGGGCATGTCCCATGAAGCAGAGGTGGAGCAGAGTTCTGGGCTCACAGGGTCAGTGCTGGAAAAACTGGGTAGAAAGTTGTTTTCCCTGGATTTCCAGCTGTGGGGCTGTTGGTGAAGGTACTTTGGGATAATCCCTGATACTGTGGAGTTTTGGGAGATCAGGGAAGTGTTTCCTGCCAGCCAAATCCCTTTAATAAACAGAATTTCTCCCTGAGAAATGCTCGGATGAACAAGGCAGGAGGAGGTGCAGCAGAGCTTTAAATGATGTTTGTTTTGCCAAACAAATCCTTTCTCTTCCTTAAAAGAAGGGGGAAAAGGAAATAATATATTTAGATTGTGGTGCAGATGCTTTTCATGAGGGTGCAAGGGGAAGAAAACATAAATTTGACTCTGATTCAGATTTTAAGTCTTGTGAAAAGAAAAAGAAAATAAGAGTGAGGTTTTTGAACAGTATAAACAAAACTGAAACCATTTTGCTTCCTGTTGTGTTAAAGACTCCTTGACAGCTGATGGAGTGTTAAATACTTCTAATAATCTGTCTTGATCTATTAATTATTCTCTTTTAATTTTAGTTTTTAATCTTTAAATCTCACAGAACTCTGCCCAGGTAATTAACTCTGGATATGCCCTCAAATGCAAACATCACAGGAAAAAGTGGGAAGTTATTTCTGTATGAAACACTTAAAGTTAATCAAGCCTTGAACTTTTACCCTTTTTGACTCATGTCTGTCCTAAGATATTCATAATTATTCATTAACACTTCCTAATTGCATTTATTGCCTCCTGCTTGTTCAAACTGCTGTGAAAATGGAACTGTCATGGAGTTGTTGAGACCTGGATCCTGGGAACTCCCTGTGCTGCTTCGTCCCAGTAATCCCATATCAGAGAGGATTCTGCCTGGCTGTGAGGACGGGGTTCCTCTGCCTTTTTGGGGTTGGGATTCTCACGTGTAGGAAATCAGCTGGGCCCTTCTTGGGGTGCTGGGCTCTGCTGTGGGGTTTGCTCTCCTTCCTTGCCATCCATTTTGGCTCGTTTGACCCCAAAAAATGTCCAAGACCTTTTTTTTGCCAAAAGCAGAGGAGCAAACTTTGAATATCTCTGTCCAAAGTTAAGTGTGAACCTCAAGGAGCTGCTGAATGTTCTCAGGCCTGAGGAAGGTCCTGCAGGAAAAAGGCTCCACCCTGTCCATGGGCACAGCAGGATGAATTTAGGGACATGGCAGGTGGCTTTGTGCCAGAAGGACAGCTGGAGTTGGTGACCTCAGAGGTCTTTTCCAACCTGAATGGTTCCATGGTTCCATGGTTCCAGGATTCCAGGATTCCAGGATCCCATGGTTCCAGGATCCCATGTTTCCATGATTCCAGGGTTTCAGGATTCCAGGATTCCATGGTTCCAGGATTCCATGATTCCAGGATTCCAGGGTTTCAGGATTCCATGGTTCCATGATTTCAGGATTCCATGGTTCCATGATTTCAGGATTCCAGGATTCCAGGATCCCATGGTTCCATGGTTCCATTATTCCAGGATCCCATGGTTCCAGGATCCCATGTTTCCATGATTCCAGGGTTTCAGGATTCCATGGTTCCAGGATTCCATGGTTCCATGATTCCATGATTCTATGATTCCATGGTTCCATGGTTCCAGGATTCCATGATTCCAGGATTCCATGGTTCCAGGATTCCATGGTTCCATGGTTCCATTATTCCAGGATTCCATGATTCCAGGATTCCTTGATTCCATGGTTCCATGATTTCAGGATTCCATGGTTCCAGGATTCCATGATTCCAGGATTCCAGGATTCCATGGTTCCATGGTTCCATTATTCCAGGATTCCATGGTTCCATGGTTCCATGATTCCAGGATTCCATGATTCCAAGATTCCTTGATTCCATGGTTCCATGATTTCAGGATTCCATGGTTCCAGGATTCCATGATTCCAGGATTCCATGATTCCAGGATTCCATGGTTCCATGGTTCCATTATTCCAGGATTCCATGGTTCCTTGATTCCATGGTTCCATGATTCCATGGTTCCAGGATTCCATGGTTCCTTGATTCCATGATTCAATGATTCCATGATTTCAGGATTCCATGATTCCATGGTTCCATGGTTCCAGGATTCCATGGTTCCATGATTTCAGGATTCCATGATTCCACGATTCCAGGATTCCAGGATTCCATGGTTCCATGATTCCAGGATTCCACAGTTCCATGATTCCAGGATTCCATGGTTCCATGATTTCAGGATTCCATGGTTCCATGGTTCCAGGATTCTATGGTTCCATGATTTCAGGATTCCAGGATTCCATGGTTCCATAGTTCCAAGATTCCATGATTCCATGGTTCCCAGGGCTGGGCTGTGCAGTTGATGTCCATGGTGTGAGAGGGACAGGAGTGGCGTTGGCATTTCCACCCTGCTGGGGGGTCCCTGTGGGTGTGGGGTCCCCCCAGCAGTGGGGACATCAGAGCTGCTGGGCCGTGTCTGTCCCCAGGGCCAGGGCTGAGCTGCTTGGACTAATTCCAGGTTGGGCTGGGCTCAGCCAGGGCTGGGCCTTTCCTCTGCTGCGCAGCTTTGGTGAGAGAAAATCCCTGGAACTGTTCAAATCCAGGCTGGATGGGGCTTGGAGCACCCTGGGAGAGTGGGAGGTGTCCCTGCCCATGGCAGGGGTGGCACTGGGTGGGCTCTGGGGTCCCTTTCCACCCAAACCATTCTGGGATTCTGTAATTGACATTGGCAAGGTCACACAATGACAGAGACAGGTGAGCTGGGAGGGACCCACAGGATCATCCAGTCCAACCCCAAACCCTGCCCAGACCCCCCAACAACCCCACCCTGGCCATCCCTGCAGCGCTGCCCAAATTTCTCCCCCATCCTTCATCTCCCCCATCCCTCACTCTCACACAATCATGCAATGTGCTGAGCTGGAAGGGACCCACAGGGATGATCAATGCCAAAGCCAAACCCTGCCCAGAGCCCCCAGCAAGCCCAGCCTGGGCATCCCTGGAGCTCTGGCAGCCTCGGGGCCGTGCCCATTCCCTGGGCAGCCTGGGCAGTGCCAGCACCCTCTGGGGGAAGAACCTTGCCCTGAGCTCCAGCCTGAGCTGCCCCGGCCCAGCTCCAGCCGTGCCCTGTCCCTGCTCTTCCCTGTAGCCCCACATTTCTCTTCACAGAGAAAAGCAAGGCACATCTTCCCAAGAATATTTCTGGATTTCACATTCTCTGAACCTCAGAGAAAGGAAATCAATTCTTATCATTGGCTGTGCCTGTGTTTGTGCCAAAGCAGAATGCAATATGGAGATTGTTCACCCACAGTGATGGGGTTTTGGTTCCTTGGCCTGTCAGGGCCAGGTGTGTGTGTGAATCAGGACTGTCAGGTGACAGTCACAAGATTCAGTGCAGGGTGTGCAGAGTTGAGTGCTTAACAAGTTCCGTTTTAGATGTATAAAATAATATAGCTAAATAAAGTCATTAATGAGGCTTCTGGTATCAATGGTGTCCTCCTCATCATTCCTCCTTTGTCAGAGCCGTCTCAGCACAGCCATACTTCCCCTCACTAAAACCTGTGACTCTGATGAGTCTCCCCTCAGCCTCCTCTGCTCCAGCTGAACATTCCAAGCACCCTCAGCCTCTCCTCACTCACCTTCTCCTCCAGACCCCTCCCCATCCTCATGTCCTCCTTTGGATGCTGCCTCACCCCAAATCCCTGCCAAGAGAAGAAATGATAACGGCTGTTCCTGGCCTCTCACATAACCAAAAATAGCTGTTAAAAAGAAATTTCCTTCTCCCCATTGAGCTTTGTCCCAAAATTCCCTCCTTTCCATGCTCTGCGATCAGATCAGAGCCACTTTCTGATGCCGCTGCTCCTGATCTTTGCTTTGTACTCGATCTGATCAAGCACAGCCCCAGCTCATCTCCTGTAAAGTCAAACCAGGTGACATCTGTGGGTTCGTCCTGGTTTTCCCCTCTATCCCATCCTCCCCTGTGGGATTCCAGAGCCTGGCTGGAGCCTGCTTTGTCCTGGGGGGCTGGGAAGCTTCAACGATAAATGACTGAATTTTATCTCTGTAAAATTGTTCTCCTCCTTTAACACACAAAGGTATTTGCCCCCAGGCCCCCAGCCCCTATTGAGGAATAAATAATTCCAAGGAATAGATGTTGCCCAAGTGCTGGGCATTGGTTTTTCCTGTTGGGATAGAAACCAAAATCAGGGTTTTCACAAAACAATCTGTTCATTTTAAAGACCACTTGGCTCTTTTCTCAAAAGAGTCATTTCAGAGGGAATTTTAGAGCTGGCTGATTCCCTATTTTCCAATATTCCTGTGGGATGGGTAGTCCTGGATATTGAAGTGTTGCACTGCCATGGGGCAGCAGGAACTCTGAGCTGAATTCCAGTCTCTGAAGAATTCCAGTCTCTGAAGAATTCCAGTCCCTACCAGGAAATGGGAGCAACAGAAACATGTGGAATATTCCACAAAGAAAATGTGGAATATTTTCCTGACCAGGCCACTTTACCCTGGTGAGATTTCAACCCCTGCCTGCTGTGATGACTTTTAATCTCTGGATCTGTTGTGTCTGGATACCCTGGAGCTGCAATGCTCCTCAGCTCCTCTCCTAGCAGGGAATTTTGGATTTGCTGTGAATTTATTGGCTCTGCTCTCTGGCTGGGAGGGCTCTGCTTCATTTCTGCAGCCACAGCTTGGCAGGGAAGGCGCTGCTGCTGATGTTCCCCCAAATTCCCCATCCCAGAGGAGGATCTGGATTTATCCAGCACCCCCTGGAATTCCTGGGGGAAAGCACAGCAGCAGCTCCAGAGTTCCTTAGCACTCATTTTTGGGAGATCAACTGAAAAATGGAAATCCCGGGGTCTGCTCCCACTCTTTGTGGAGCTCACTCTGTGTTTATCTCATCCCCAATAAAACACAAAATTCCTAATGCTAGCCCAGCTCAGGTGTTTTCCTCTAAATCCATTTAAAGGCAAACCAGACGAGCAGAAATCAATTATCTCCCTCAAGGAATTTGAAAGGACCAATTCCATGAATTTTCAGGGCTTTGTGCTGAGATGGAGAGGCCACCTCAGGGACACCAGGTCTGCCCAGGGAATGGCAAGTTAAATTCTGGCTGCTCCTGCGTTAATCAGGGTTTGGCAATGGCTGCTCCCAATAAAAATGCTTCCCTGTGGCTCAAGCGTGGGCAGAACTCGCTGGGAGCCCCAGGCTGGCAGGGTGAAATCAGGATTTGTGCTGTGGGCAGGAGGAATTTTTTGCAGCTGGTTGTGAAATTCTTGGGCCAAGCCTGAGCAGCTCTGGCCTGGAGGAGAGAGTGGCGAGGGGTAAACGCAAATTCCAGCAGCTGGCTCAGCTTCCCTTCTCCCTTGCCAGGTCGGGGCAATTATATCTGATTATAAACAGCCTTTTCCTGAGCTGGAGCAGCGCTCAGCTCCGGGGAAAAGAGGAATTAAAAATGGTTTGGGGAGAGTTCGCCCTGGTTCTGGAAGAGAAGAGCTCCCAAGTGTTGCAGGAGTGGGCAGGAGGTGACAGCGCAGCAGATGCCCGAGGTGTCACAGGGAGCTGGGCTCAGTTCTCACCATTCTGCTCCTCCCGGAGCTAAACATATCCCTTACCTCAGATGCCCTTTGCAGGAGGCTGCATCATTTGCATTTTGATGCTCTGGCATTTTCAAAACCACCGAGACATCAGAATTTTTATCGCCTTCAACAACTGCGTTGCCAGGGGCAACGCTCGGAATCTGCTCCTGAGCATCGAGCCCGGCTTGCAGCAGAGGGCGGTGTTAGAGTGGGAAAAATGCATATTTATAGAAAAATTACAGAAAAATCTCGCTTGAACCTTGGGCAGAATTCGGGGTCTGAGTCTCTCGTGGCCATGGGAACGGCACCAATCCGCTCTGTTTGCAAATTCCTTTGTGTGCTGCTCGTGTGTGTGAGTTTTATGGGATAATCTCTGCCCCAAAGGATTTGGGATTTGAAAAGCTTCCTCCTCAGGAATTGCTTTTCTAACTGTCCTGCTCGATCCCAGCCCTCCCTGGCCCCGGTTCCAGGGATGCTGCTCTGCTCTGAGAGGAAAACTCCCCAAAGAAACGCTGTGAAATAGTTGCTGTGGTTGTTTTGATGGGAAAAGTGAAACACGGAGAGTCCTGACTTCATTTCCTGGGATGAACTTTCCCAGCCTGGGTCATCCCTGCTCCGATGGTTTCCTGTCAGCACAGACTGAACAGGGATTGAGTTTTTGGTGTCCTTTTGAACTTTTACAAGTGAGAACAAGACAATTGTGCTGCCTTGGGGGCATCCCCGAGTCCTGCTGTGGCTCTTGCCAACCTCTGGGGAAACCTGGACATTTTTACGTCTTTTGTTTTATTCCCATCCCCTCTGTAAGCATGGGGCTGATTCTTCCTGATGTTTAAGGAATTTTTCGGTGGAGGGAAGTGGGGTGATGGCCGTGGAGGCTCTGCTGGATATTTCCCCATTGTCCCTCCCTTCTCCCTGGGGAGGGAGGCAGAAGCCAGACTTAAATTTGATGTTTCTGCTTTGAACAGGAAACTCTGACAAATCAGACGAGAAAATAACACGTTGCAAGAAATAGTGCAGCCACTGGTGCGCTGCTGCTGTCCCTATTTAACTTCTTAGCGCTTTTCTCCTTTTTTTTTTTTTTTCTTTTTCTTTTCATCTGGGCTTTGTAAGAGGGAAAAAAAAAAAAAAAACCAAAAAATTGTCTTTTCCAGAGGAAAAGCAGCAGGGGAGACCAGCCTTGGGCTCAGTGCAAAGATCCCCTTGTCCCACAGCTGCTTCAGGCTGTGTTTTAGGGAGAATTAATTACACAAAATCTCTTAATAAGAGCAAAGGCTCAGCCTGATGTGCTGCTTTCAGCTCCTGCACCTGATGAGGAGCTCTCAGGCTCTTTCACCTGGCGGCTGGTGTGGGGGAGCTCATCTGGATTTTGTGGCATCATCTCAGCACAAATCCTGCCCCTGTCCCTTCCCCTGTCCCAAAGCCAGGGATGGCGCCCTGAGAAAGCACTCAGAGGTGCTGAATTGGGACTTTTCCAGAGGAGAAGCAGCAGGAGAGAGCAGCCCTGCAGCCCAAGGCTTGGTGCAAACCTTCCCTTGTCCCACAGACACTTCAGGCTGTGTTTTATGGAGAATTAATTACACAAAATATCTTAATAAGAGCAAAGGCTCAGCCTGATGTGCTGCTTTCAGCCTCCTGCCCCTGATGAGGAGCTCTCAGGCTCTTTCAGCTGGGGGCTGATGTGAGAGAGCTCATTTGGCTTCTGTAGCATCATCTCAGCACCAACCGTGTCCTTGTCCCTGTCCCCTTCCCTGTCCCTGTCCCAAAGCCAGGGCTGGGTCTCTCCCAGAGCCCCCGAGGTGTTGCCCTGGCACTGTGTGCAGCAAATTCAGGATTTTGTGTCACCTGCCCCAGCCAGGTGAGCTCAGGGGTGTTTTTTGCCGAGCAAACACCTGAAATAACTGAAATAAACCCTCCTGGTTCTGTGGAGTTTGGGGTTTAAATGAAAGTGCCCTGGTTTAAATAACCCACCCTGGTGGGGTGGGGAGAAGCGCCAGGAAAACCAAAAGGAGGGCGGAAAACATCAGGGGGAAAAGGGAATAAAAGCAGGAATTAACACCCTGAATGGTCCATAAATAACATCAAATTTAGAGCAGAGGATCTGTTCAAAGAATCTAATCCTCCAATTATTAAGCACTTTTCAAATAACACACAAAAAATTGAAATTTATATATATTTCTATATGTGTCTATATATTGTATAAAATGCATTTATCTATATTCTATTTATTCTATCTATCTATTATATTAAAATGTATAGCATTAATATATTTTGTCTATTTTAATATTATATATTTGTACTTTGATACATTTATGCATTTTATATATTTTATATTATATATGCATACATTTTATATATTGATATATATATTATACATTATAATATATGTATATGGATAATATAATGTATAAAATATATAATGTATATAATAGATAATATATAATAGACATTATATATTATATTTCATAATATATAATATATAATGCATTATATATAACATAACATAAAATAATATAATAAATATAATATAATAAATATAATATAATATAATATAATATAATATAATATAATATAATATAATATAATATAATATAATATAATATAATATAATATAATATAATATAATATAATATACATATCTATTATACATTATAATAGATGTATATGTATTAAAATAATGTATATAATATATATTATACATTATGTATTTATCAATTACATAAAATGTGTCATTAATATATTTTATATATTTTATATAGTATATATTTGTAATTTTAATAAATCTATATATCATATAAATGATTTTACACATTACCTATTTATATATTTCATATATATTGATATATTTTAATATATTTATATATAATTTATGGGTTGTTATATTTTTTATACATTGATATATTTTATATGTTTTGATACATTTTATAAATCCAGCTCTGATCTGCTGTCAACTCTTAGTCCTGGGGCACCAAGGGATCCCCTGCAGGAGCAATGGCATTTTGTGGTCCTTTCCAGACTCTTTTAAATGAGGAACTGTTAATTAATATTTGGAATTCCCTTCTTCTGGCCATGCAGGCTCCCACTAAAATCCCCAAGGACTCTTCTCTTCTCTTCTCTTCTCTTCTCTTCTCTTCTCTTCTCTTCTCTTCTCTTCTCTTCTCTTCTCTTCTCTTCTCTTCTCTTCTCTTCTCTTCTCTTCTCTTCTCTTCTCTTCTCTTCTCTTCTCTTCTCTTCTCTTCTCTTCTCTTCCCTTCTCTTTTCCCTTCCCTTCCCTTCCCTTCCCTTCCTTCCCTTCCCTTCCCTTCCCTTCCCTTCCTTCCTTCCCTTCCCTTCCTTCCCTTCCCTTCCCTTCCCTTCCCTTCCCTTCCCTTCCCTTCCCTTCCCTTCCTTCCCTTCCCTTCCCTTCCCTTCCCTTCCCTTCCCTTCCCTTCCCTTCCCTTCCCTTCTGGATTCCAGAGGGGTTTCAGCCCTTCCAGCCTGGCCACCACCCTCCATCCCAGCCCCAACTGGGATCTCCCACCAGCAGTACTAAAATCCACATTTTCCCAAAAGATAGAAATGATTTGAAATATGTTTTCTCACAGATTTTGTGGGGTCAAGCCCCTGTGTGGGTGAGCAGGTGGAGGAATGCATTAACTCATCCCCTGGAAGCCGAGCTGTCAGCATTGATCCGAGCAGGCAGATCATGGAAATGTTGTTTTTTTTTTTTTTTTCCCATTTTAAATCTCTCATCTCTCAGATCAACACAAAACTTGCAAATCTCCTGGCACGGGAGCAGACGGAGGGGGGAGGAATTCGAGTTAAAAAGGCAATTTTCCCACCATCCAATTCCCAGCCCTCTGTGTTTAAATGCTGGATTTGCTTAGAGCCACACAAAGGAAACAGCTAAAACCACCCCAAATAAATAACAATAATTGCCAAAACCTCCAGGTTCCGCAGTTTACTCAACAGATGCTCCAGGTAACTCGATTTAGTGGCTCCAAAGGGTGGAAGGGATTAATGCAGCTGCAGATTTAGCACAGTGGGGCCACCATAAAAACCCAATTTCTGCTCATGGATATTCTAATCAGGACCTTTTTCCTTGATAATTCAGCCACTTCACTGTTCCTACCATTATTTATTAATGGGGCAGCAGGAAAATTGTTCTTTGATTCAAACAGCGAGGAAATGAGGAATAAATCACTCAGGATTTGCTCAACCCTTTTGCTTTTTCTATAAAACTGCCCATAAAGCCTCACTTTAAGGTTTCTTTCCTAAGATTTGAGGGGACTTTCCTGGGCTGAGTTCTGGGATTTTGCTGCCACAACTCAAATTTCAGCCATAAGTTCCTCCCTTCCTCAGCTCCAGTGAGAAGATCACTCTAAAACCTCAATGATGATATATAAAAAAAAAAAAAAAACCAAAAAGTCAAATTTCCTACACAAAATTTATTTTTGAGCGGTTCTAATTGGACCTGGCTCTAATAAATTTGTATTTGCACAGAGCTGGGATTGCCTCACATTATTTAGAATCTAATTTAATGCAGTTTATATTGATTATATTGTATAGGGACATGGACAAAGAGACCTGGTAGGGTTTGCATCTTGGAAAATCCTTTTCCAGGATTCTCCTGTGGCATCTGGGGCAGCTGAAAAATCACAAAAAAATGGTCAAAATTCACTGCTGGGGCTGTCAGAAAAGTGGAAAGTTTCCACCCATGACCTGGGGCTGGCACAGCTTCACATCACCCAAAAACGAGGAGGTTTTGCCCAAATTTTCTGAGTTTTACACTTAAATAAAATGAGGGAAGGGAAGGGAAGGGAAGGGAAGGGAAGGGAAGGGAAGGGAAGGAGAAGGAGGAAGGAAGGGAAGGGAAGGGAAGGGAAGGGAAGGGAAGGGAAGGGAAGGAAGGGAAGGGAAGGGAAGGGAAGGAAAGGGAAGGGAAGGGAAGGGAAGGAAGGGAAGGGAAGGGAAGGAAGGAAGGAAGGGGAAGGAAGGAAGGGAAGGGAAGGAAGGGAAGGGAAGGAGGAGAGGAGAGGGAGAGGGAAGGGAGGAGGGAAGGAGAGGGGAGGGAGGAAGGGAGAGGGAGGAGAGAAGGAAGGAAGGAAGGAAGAGAGAAGAGAAGAGAAGAGAAGAGAAGAGAAGAGAAGAGAAGAGAAGAGAAGAGAAGAGAAGAGAAGAGAAGAGAAGAGAAGAGAAGAGAAGAGAAGAGAAGAGAAGAGAAGAGAAGAGAAGAGAAGAGAAGAGAAAGTCCTTGGGGATTTTAGTGGGAGCCTGCATGGCCAGAAGAAGGGAAATCCAAATATTAGTTAACAGTTCCTCATTTAAAAGCATTTTGGGAAGAAAAGGCAATAAATGAAGATGATCAAGCAGGGTCTGGTTGGATCCTCATTTGTGGGGAAGATCATCCTGAGGTCACCCCACAAAAACATCTCCATCCTGACCTTCAGGGGCTGGCCCATGGTGGGAAGGGCTGGAAAATGGGAATTCTGATCATTTCAGGTCTCCCAGACAGCAAAACAACCCCAAATCCTTTTTACTTTATTTGATTAAGTATAACATACTAATATTGAATATAACATTTATACCAATATTAATTGTAGCATTTACACAATGTTAAATATTATATTTGTACCAATATTAAATATAACAGTTACACAAATATTCAATAAAACACTTATACCGATATTAATGATACCATTTATCCTAAATGAAATACATTTACACCAATATTAAATGTAACACACAAATATTAAATATAAAAATTTATGCCAATATTAAATATAACACTTATATCAATATTAAATATTAATTTTGTACCAATATAAACTATACCACTTACGTAGTATTAAAGATTATATTTGTACCAATATTAAATATAACAGTTACACAAATATTAAATAATACATTTATACCAATATTAATTATACCATTTATCCCAACATTTACACCAATATTAAATATAACACACAAATATCAAATATAAAATTTATGCCAATATTAAATATAACATTTATATCTATATTAAATATTACTTTTGTACCAATATAAACTATACCACTTACACAGTATTAAAAATTATATTTGTACCAATATTAAATATAACAGTTACACAAATAGTAACTATTACATTTATTAATATTATTATTATTGCCAATATTAATGATGCCATTTATCCCAACATGAAATATATTTACATCAATATTAAATTTAACACACCAATACGAAACAAAACATTTATATCAACATTAAATATAACACACCAGTATTAAATAGAACATTTATACCAATATGAAATACAAAATTTATATCAACTATAACACACCAATATTAAATATAGCATTTATATCAATATTAAATATAACACACCAATATTAATTACACTATTTACACCAATCTTGATAACACCAATTATACCAATTTTAATTACACCAATATTAAATATACTATTAATGATACAATTTACACCAATATTAAATATAACATTTATACCAATATTAAATTAAACATTTATACCACTATTAAATACATTTAATATTATTGAATGTAACATTTATACCAATGTTAAATATATTTAATATTATTAAATATAACATTTATACCAATATTAAAACACAAATAGAAATACTTTGGTTGTCCATGAAACATAAAATAACAATTGTCACAGTGATTTATTATTTTTATTCCTGTCTGTAGGAACAGTGGGAATAAGCTCTGAGTTTTCCAGAAATTTCCCTGCCTCTCTTTCCCTCATCCCAAAATCATCCCAAAATGTGAATTTCTGCCTCTCAGTGTTGCTGGTTTTGCTCTGAAAGGGATTTTCTGCTTTAGCGATGTTGTTTTTCCAGAGGCAGGAAGTTTTGGGGTCGCCCTCTTCTCCCAGGACTGAGGAAAAATTCCTTTACTGAGGAATTCCATGCTGGCTTCACACTCCTGGCCTTTCCCACCTTTTGGGAATGATTTTTGGATGATTTTTGGGGCAGGATTTGCCCTCCCACCCCCCAAACTTTGTTCTTCCCCCCTTTTGAGCCTGCTCCGCGCACCAACAATTCCCCAGGGTTTGCACACCTGGTTTGGGGTCGGTTCCACCTGGAAGAGAATTGGGATTGGAAAAAAAATCCTCATTTGCATTGAAAATTTTGCTAATTAGAACGTTCAGCTGTTCAAGAAGCAAGCAGAGATAAAAATCCACATTTTAACCCCACTTTTCACCTTATAAACCCATATTTTAACTCTGCTTTTCAGCTCTTGAAAATCCACAATTTAACTCTGCTTTCACCTGTTACAATCCCATATTTTAACTCTGCTTTCACCTCTTACAAATCCACATTTAACTCCGATTTTCACCTTTTATAGACACACATTTAACTCTGCTTTTCACCTCTTAAAAATCCATATTTCAACCCACCTTTCACCTGTTATAATCCCATATTTTAACTCTGCCTTCACCTCTTACAAATCCACATTTAACTCCAATTTTCCCCTCTTACAAACCCATATTTTAAATCTGCTTTCACCTGTTATAATCCCATATTTTAATTCTGCTTTCACCTCTTACAAACCCATATTTTGACTCTGCTTTTCACCTCTTAAAAATCCATATTTTAACGCTGTTTTCACCTTACAAATCCATATTTAACCCTGCTTTTCACCTGTTACAAACCCACATTTTAACCCTGCAAAAAAATCCACAAAAAACCCACAAAAAAACCCCAAAGACGCACCAAAACAACAAAAAATCCCACAAAAATTTTAAAAAAAGTTATAATTAAAGCATGCTTGGTCACTGCTTGGATTTGGCGCTGTGAGCTGCTGGAATTGGGTAGGTAAATATAGAAATTTGGGCAGTTCCAGGTAAATACAGAAATTTGGACACATCCAGGTAAATATAAAAATTTGGACATGCTCAGGTAAATGCAGAAATTTGGCTGCATCTAGGTAAATACAGAAATTTGGGCACAGCCATGTAAATACAAAAATTTGGGCAGTTCCAGGTAAATGCAGAAATTTGGGCATGTCCAGGTAAATACAAACACTGGGGAAGTTCCAGGTAAATACAAAAATTTGGGCAGTTCCAGGTAAATGCAGAAATTTGGGTGCATCCAGGTAAACAAAAAAATTTGGGCACATCTAGGTAAATATAAAAATTTGGGCATGTCCAGGTAAATACAGAAATTTGAGCACGTCCAGATAGATACAGAAATTTGGACACAGCCGGGTAAATACAAAAATGTGGGCAGTTCCAGGTAAATACAAACATTTGGGCACATCCAGATAAATACAAAAATTTGGGCAGTTCCAGGTAAATACAGAAATTTGGGTGCGTCCAGGTAAGTACAGTTCCAGGTACATGAAGAAATTTGAGCACATCCAGGTAAATATAAAAATTTGGACATGCTCTGGGTAAATAGAGAAATTTGGGCAGTTCCAGATAAATACAGAAATTTGGACACAGCCAGGTAAATACAAAAATGTGGGCAGTTCCAGGTAAATACAAACATTTGGGCAGTTCCAGGTAAATACAGAAATTTGGGCAGTTCCAGGTACATGCAGAAATTTGGGCGCATCCAGATAAACACAGAAATTTGAGCACATCCAGGTAAATATAAAAAATTTGGGCAGTTCCAGGTAAATGCAGAAATTTGGGTATGTTTAGGTAAATGCAGAAATTTGGGTATGTTTAGGTAAATACAGAAATTTGGGTGCATCCAGGTAAATATAAAAATTTGGACATGCTCTGGGTAAATAGAGAAATTTGGGCAGTTCCAGATAAATACAGAAATTTGGGCATGTCCAGATACATGCAAAAATTTGGGCAGTTCCAGGTAAATACAGAAATTTATGCAGATCCGGGTAAATATAATAATTTGGGCACATCCAGGTAAATAGAGAAATTTGGGAACATCCATCTGGGAATTTCCCTTTTCCAGCCCCTTCTCTGCCTCACCCCCTCGGTGCCAGGGCTGCCACCTCCCTCAGCTGCTGCTCCCAGCTGTGCTCACTCTACATCTCATTATTTGCCATCCTCCACTCCAATTTTTCCCTTTCCCCACATCTGGAATTTTATTCTGGAAAGGTTGGAGGAGCAGCAGTTGTCCCAGCTGTGCCACCTCTCCCTGGTTTCCCCCTTTGCTGAGGGAAATTTTGCTGTTCAGCCACAAAACCCCTTCCTCTGATCCCTTCAAATTGCATTTTTTTTTCTCTCTCCTGATTTTTGGCTTTAGCTTCATCCACCTCCTTTTCCAGGTGAGCCACGGTTGGTTAAATTTCCCTGCCAGCCCAGAACACCAAATCTCACTGAAAAAATTGCTCTTAATTCAGATTTCCACGAGTTTAGGAGCTCTGCCTGCAAATATCCGGGCAGGCTTTGAACATTTCTCCTCTATTTTAACCCAAAAAAAAAAAAAAAAAAAGGGGAAAAAAAAAAAATCCCAAATAAGCTGTGCTGGCAGCGCTGAAGTCCTCGCCAGTATCATGTAGGGCTTTTGTGCTGCTTTGTGAGGCATAATTAGCACTTGGAATGCGCGCACATCAGATGGCGGCGGAGCGGGAGGGTTCCGTTAACCCCTGAGCCGCCGCAGCGCATCCCGCGTGTCCTGGGATGACTCCGGGGAAGAAGCGGCTCCAGAATTCCCGGAGCCTCCGGAGCTCCCGCTGCGGAGCGCGGGGCCCGTGCTCAGCCCCGCGGGTGCAGCAGGCGCTGGCAGGAGTGGCTGTTGCTTTTATATTCATTTTTAAAGGATATTTTTATTTTTTTATTCTAATTCTAGCATTAAGTAGCTTTGTTTAAAGCGTCTTTGTGCGCCGCTAAATATTTTTGCATTAATTCCAGTATTAAATATCTTTTTTCCCCTTTGTCTTTATGTACCTGTACACATTTTTACATTAATTCCAGTATTAAATATCTCTTTTTTTGTATGTCTTTGTGCACCTGTAAACATTTTTACATTAATTCCAGTATTAAATCTCTTTTTTTTTCCTATGTCTTTGTGTACCTGTAAACATTTTTACATTAATTCTTTTTAAATATGTTTTTGTGTGCCTTTGTACCTGTAAACATTTTTACATTAATTCCAGTATTAAATCTCATTTTTTTTCCTATGTCTTTGTGCACCTCTAAACATTTTTGCATTAATTCCAGTATTAAATATCTTTTTTTTATTCCTATGTCTTTGTGCACCTCTAAACATTTTTTGCATTAATTCCAGTATTAAATATCTTTTCTTCACCTATGTCTTTGTGTACCTGTACACATTTTTTCCATTAATTGCAGTGTTAAATCTCTTTTTTTTTGTATGTCTTTGTGAACCTGTAAACATTTTTGCATTTATTCCAGCATTAGGTCTCTTTCTTTTTCAATGTCTTTAGGCACATCTAAACATTTTTACATTTATTCCAGTATTAAATATCTTTTTTGTATGTCTTTGTGCACCTCTAAATATTCTTATATCTATTCCAGTATCAGCTCTCTTTTTTCAATGTCCTTGTGCACCTCTAAACATTTTTGCATTAATTCCAGTATTAAATATCATTTTTTCTATGTCTTTGTGCGCTGCTAAACATTTTTGCATTTATTCCAGTATTAGTTCTCTTTTTTTAACGTCTCTATGCACATCTAAACATTTCCACATTAATTCCAGTATTATCTCTTTTTTGTATGTCTTTATGCACCCCTAAACATTTTTACATCAATTCCAGTATTAAATCCCTTTTTTAAAATTGTCTTTGTGCTCATCTAGGGATGGGACAGGGAGTTTAAATCTCCTGGCGTGGTGATGGCAGGATGGAAATTGAAGCTTCTCTGCCGAATTCAGGATTTTCTGAGTAGGAAAAAACCCCTCTGGATATTCCAGTTCATTCCCTTCATACCCTTATTTATTGGTATAAATATTGGTACAATATTTATACCAATATTAATTATACCAGTATAATTAATATTGGTATAAAAGTTATAATTAATACTGGTTTTACTGGCATTCAAACCCCACTTTGCTCAAAATCCCCTGGGAATTGCTCTGTCCCTTGCACAGGGCAGGGCTCAGCCTTTGGCACATCCCGGGCATCCCTGGCACACCCACACAGCATTCCCAGAAGGAAACATTTCTGGGAATGCCAGGGAGGGATCTGGCCCTGAGCCAGGCCCTGCTGGGCGTTGGGTTTCCTGGATATTGGGTTTTCCTGGGATTTGGGTTTTCCTGGATGTTGTGTTTCCCTGGGATTTGGGTTTTCCTGGATATTGGGTTTTCCTGGATGTTGGGTTTTCCCGGGATTTGGGTTTTTCTGGATGTTGTGTTTCCCTGGGATTTGGGTTTTTCTGGATGTCAGGTTTTCCTGGGCATTGGGTTTTTTCCGTGTGTTGGCTTTTCCTGGATGTTTGGATTTCGTGGGTTTTGGGTTTTTCTGGATGTTGGGTGTTCCTGGGCGTTGGGTTTTCCTGAGTGTTGGGTTTTCCTGGATATTTGGTTTTCCTAGCTGTTTGGTTTTCCCAGGTATTGTGTTTTCCTGGGATTTGGGTTTTCCTGCATGTTGGGTGTTCCTGGGCATTGGGTTTTCCTGGGCATTGGGTTTTCCTGGATGTCTGGTTTTCCTGGATGTTGAGTTTTCCCAGGCATTGTGTTTTCCTGGGTTTTGGGTTTTCCTGGATATTTGGTTTTCCTAGGCGTCGGGTTTTTCTGACTATTGGGTTTTCCTGGAATTTGGGTTTTTCTGAATGTTTGGTTTTCCTGGGTGTTGGGTTTTCCTGATTATTGGGTTTTCCTGGGCATTGGGTTTTCCTGGAAGTTTGGTTTCCCTGGATGTTGTGTTTTCCTGGGCTTTGGTTTTCCTGGGTTTTGGGTTTTCCTGGATGTTGTGTTTTCCTGGATATTGGGTTTTCCTGGATGTTGTATTTTCCTGGGTATTTGGTTTTCCTGGGTGTTTGGTTTTCCTGGATATTTGGTTTTCCTGGGTTTTGGGTTTTCCTCAGTGCTGGGTCTTCCTGGTCGTTGGGCTTTCCTGATAATTGGGTTTTCCTGGATGTTGGGCATTCCTGGGCAGTGGGTTTTCTTGGATGTTTGGGTTTCCTGGGTTTTGGGTTTTCCAGGGCACTGGGTTTTCCCTGCATTGCAAAACCCTCTGCTGTGTTTATGGAGCAATCACCGTGCTGATTTAGCCAGAAGCTGAAAGTTCCTTCCTTGCCCCACACTCGATCCCGCTGTGGATGCCGTGGCCTGTCCAGGACGTTCCCAAATCCCAAATCCCGGGGAAGCCCTGGCTGGGATGAGAGGAGCGGGGTGTGCCCCATGTGACCCCAGCCAAAGCTCCTGCTGGCCTCCCCTCCAGGCTGATCCCCAAACCCACAGGAACCCTTTGTTTCCCTCCACACCTCGGGAGGGAGTTTTTGTCTGGAAGGGAGCAGCGATTTGTGATTTGCATAACTTCGCTTTCTTTGCTCTCGCAAGTCCGAACAGATCCCTCCCCCTCCCCTTCCCTCTCCTGAGACATCTGTTCCTGTTTTGTCCCTACCAAAATTCTCGTTTTGTCCCTACTAAATTTCCAGGCTGGTGCACAAGGTCCTGGAGCCCCCCGAGCATTCCCAGCAAAAAAATTGGGAATCCAGGATTGTGACCTCATCCCATCAGCCCCATCCAGGCTCCCAGCACCAGTTTGGGGTCAGATTTTCTGCTGCTCGTTTTGATTTTGGTTAATAATGGCCAAAAATGGAGCTCGGGGGCCTCCTCCTTCCTCCCTCTTTGTTCTCCTCGTGGAAAGTCGAAGCTCCCGTTGGAATGTCAGGGGTTATCTGGGATTTATTCCCAGCTCTGCACAGGAGGAGGAGGAGGTTTCTGAAGGGAAGGAATGAGCCCAGTGAGCGTGGCCTGCCCCGGGATTTATGCAAATCTGGGTATTTTTGTGCCAATTTCGAGTCAACTGCCTGTCTCGTTAGGGGAAAAGTGGCAAGTCTGGCTGCGAGCCAGAGCTCCAGGCTCATTCCCTCCGCTCCCGCTCGGTTTGTTGGGAACAGGCTCCGATGGATGCAGGGCCGGGGGAAATCGCAGATTTAGGGCTCCAGGCTGCTGCTCCTGGGCTGGGAGCTGAAACCCCAGGTTGGGGATGATTCCCTCACCCCAAATTTCCCTTCTGGAACGTTCCTCTTGGCTCTGCCTCTTGGGATGTCCAGGATTCTCTTCTCATCAGGAATTACCTCTGGAATTGCCCCTCCCAGCCCCACCCTGCCTGAATCATTCCTGGACATTCCCTGAGCAGCATCTCCCATCCTTGTGACATCCATTGGGAAGACAAACACCCAAGAAATTTCCAGGAGGTGAAACCCCAGGCTGGGAGATGATTCCTGATTTCTGCATTTCCCCTCTGGAAGGTTCCTCTTGGCTCTGCCCCTTTGCATGTCCTGGATTCTCTTCCCAGCTGGGAGGTGAAACCTCAGGCTCAGGACAATTCCCTCATCCCAAATTTCTCCTCTGGAATGTTCCTCTTGCCTCTGCCCCTTGGGATGTCCAGGATTCTCTTCCTGCCTGGAATTACCTCTGGAATTGCCCCTCCCAGCCCCACCCTGCCCAAACCATTCCTGGACATCCTCCTTAGGAACTTCTCCTGTCTGCCATCCTTGTGACATCCATTGGGAAGAGAAACAGCCACGAAATTTCCCTGAGTTGAAGCCCCAGGGCAGGGGATGATTCCTGATTTCTGCATTTCCCCTCTGGAAGGCTCCTCTTGGCTCTGCCCCTTGGGATGTCCAGGATTCCCTTCCCAGCCAGGAGCTGAAAGCCCAGGCTCAGGATGATTCCCTCACCCTAAATTTCCCCTTGGGAATGTTCCTCTTGGCTCTGCCTCTTGGGATGTCCAGGATTCTCTTCTCATCAGGAATTACCGCTGGAATTGCCTCTCCCAGCCCCACCCTGCCTGGAACATTCCCAGACATCCCCCTTAGGAGCTTTTTTTAGGATGGGATCCCTGTAATATCCATTGGGAAGAGGAACAGCCAAGAATCCCCAGGCTAGGAGATGGAACGCCAGGCTTGGGATGATTCTCTTGGCTCTGCCCCTTGGGATATCCTGGATTCCCTTCCCAGCTGGGAGCTGAAACCCCAGGCTCAGGATGCTTCCCTCATCCCAAATTTCCCCTCTGGAATGTTCCTTTTGGCTCTGCCTCTCAGGATGTCCCGGATTCTCTTCCCATCTGGAATTATCATGGAGCTGGAAGGGTGGAGCTGCCTTTCCCAGCCCCACTCTGCCCAAACCATTCCTGGACGTTCCCTGAGCAGCTTTTCCCATCTCCCATCCACTGGGAAGAGGAACAGCCAAGAAATTTCCAGGAGGTGAAGCCCCAGGCTGGGAGATGATTCCTGATTTCTGCATTTCCCCTCTGGAACGTTCCTCTTGGCTCTGCCCCTTGGGATGTCCAGGATTCCCTTCCCAGCTGGGAGGTGAAACCCCAGGCTTGGGATGATTCCCTCATCCCAAATTTCCCCTCTGGAAGGTTCCTCTTGGCTCTGCCTCTCACAGTGTCCAGGATTCTCTTCCCAGCTGGAATTACCTCTGGAATTGCCTCTCCCAACCCCACCCTGCCCAAATCATTCCTGGACATTCCCTGAGCAGCTTTTCCCATCTCCCATCCTTGTGACATCCATCGGGAATGAGAACAGCCAAGAAATCCCCAGGAATGCCTCAGGAAGCCACGGAAGATGTGTGAAGTTGGGAGCCCTGCAGCTGTTTTGGATATGTGGAAAAAAAAAAAAAAACCCAAAACCTCCCATAAACATTTGGGGCTTTCAGTGAGACTTAAAAATACTGAAATAGAAATAATTAAATGCAAAAATTACTGCTGGGGGCCCGCTGTTTAATTGGAAATTCTGGAATTCTCTTTCAAGTCAGCCTTTGAATAATATTTTTTAAGAAGTGCAGTGGCAGGCTCTGAGAACAGGACCTGTTTGAGGCTGAGGGATTTTAAAGAGTTTTTTTTTAAGTGATAAGAGTTATCTGCAGCACTGGCAGCAGCTCGGACCCGCTGCTGGAATGCAGAGAATTTAAACCAGGAGAGAGCAGGGATAGGTAGGATTTTGGGAATGAGGAATTGTTCCCTGGGAGGGTGGGGATGGAATTCCCAGAGCAGCTGCGGCTGCCCCTGGATCCCTGGAAGGGTCCTGGAACATTCTGGGGTGGTGGAAGATGTCCCTGGGGTGGAATAAATGGAATTTAAGGTCCTTCCCAACCCATGATTCCATGATATTTGGATAGCTGATTAAATCTTTGTCCCAGTAAACGAAGAAAACCCTTATTTTATTTCCATTTTGTTTTTCCAAAGCCTGTTCTCCAAACGTTTTGCCACTCATTTTCAATTGAATATTTGGGGAGTTTGTTTTTTTTTGTTTGTTTGTTTTATTTGGATTTCTCCACACAAAGCTGAGCACAGGGAGAAGAATTCCAAACCCAGGAGAGTTTGTTCCAGCCAGAATTGAAAACACGCGCGGAGGGACGGGCTCTGCCACCTTGCAGGCCTCGGAATTATACCTTCAAAGCCATTTTTTCACCTAAAAATCTTTGAAAATTCCTGTGGAATCGGGACCTTAACTCCTCATTTCCACGGTGCTTTGATATCTGAATTTCTGAGGTATTTTTAAATCTCCTGCGAGGAGCTTTACAGGCATCTCGAGGCACATAAATGTACTGAGAAATCAGATGTTGAACTGGAAGTTTCAGCTTACAAACTCCATTTATTGCACCTCGTGGTGGAGGTGCTTGGTTTTATACACAAAATGGGCTTGGAAAATTCACTCTCTGTGTCTTTACAGCACATTTGAGTTTTTTTAGTTTAATGGCAAGCAAAAAAAAATGGTTGTTTTTTTTTCTAAATACAAATCCAACCAAATTCCAATTTCAGCCTGAAGAGAGATCCTCAAAAATTGTTAAACAGCAAATGGAAGCTGTCCTATGATTTTTAGAATAATAAGAGCAGAAAAATTAATAAATAAATTGGGGCTTCAAATAGAATTTCTGACTCAGAGAATCTGGGTTATAATCACTGACAACACTTGGAGAGTATTTTGTGTTCTCTAGGCAGCAAAAACTCCCAAATGTAGCGTAAATTAATTTATACTCAGCTTTCCAGCAGCTAAGAAGCATCAGGAAGGAGATAAAATCAATTTTTAAAATGAAAGTTTTTGTGGTTTTTTGTTCTGCTCAGAACCGTGGTGTTAATTAAGTTCCTGCTCTGAATTTGGGATAAGTGAAAGGGCAGGGAAGGGAATTCCTGCCCATGCTCTGTGGGACAAAATCCTGGGGTTGTGCTAACAAAGCACAACAATCCCAAAAACCAGAAAAAAAAAACCCCAAAAATGATAATTTAGAGCTAATTATCCAGGAAATTAATTCCTGCACTTCCAAAGAGACTTTGGGACCAGAGGAGAGATCCAAGCTGGAAATCCTTTGCCATCCAGAACTGCGGTTTTATTCCCGCTTTTCCCACATTTCAGGTGAGATTCCTGTGTTTGAGTGATGTGGTAGAAACCCAAACTTTGGGCTTATAATTTGGCACAAGCCCAAGTTTTTGGGAAAATAATTTGGTAAAAGCCCAAGTTTTTGGGACAGTATTTTGGTAGAAACTCAAGGTTTTGGTGAAATAATTGAAGATCACTTGGATCTGTCACAGAGAGGTATTTGTGATAAACCAGGAGCAATTTAAAGCTGGAATTTTATTAAATCCTTCACGGAATTTCATCAGAAAATGATCTCTGGGTCAGATTTCTGGGGTTCCGCCTCCTGGGGTTCAGCCCTGGCCCTCTCTTCCTCTTCCCTGAAATTTTGGGGATGAGTCCTGGGGGATTCAGAGCTCCTCTCCCACGTTGGTTCCAATCCCTTGGTGAAAATTGGATTATTCCGGTGTGGGGAAGGTGAGATCTGCAGTGGAGATTTGGAAAACCTCTGGGAAAAAAGCCCTGAAGGGATTTTCCAGGCAGCAGCAGGAGCTGGTGTGGTGGGAGATGCTCCTGGACCCGTCAGGATGAGTCCTCCCAGAAAATCCAGGATGGTCGGAGATGCTCCTGGAATTCCTGGAATCAGGGTGGAAGATCCCAGAAAATGCAGCACAGTGGGAGATGGCCCAGGAATTCCTGGGAGCAGGATGGATCCTCTTAGAAAATGCAGGATCATAGAAGATGGTCCAAGAATTCGTGGGAGCAGGATGGGTCATCCCAGAAAATGCAGAATAATAGAAGATGGTTCTGGAATTCCTGGGAGCAAGATGGGTCATCCCAGAAAATGCAGAATAATAGAAGATGGTTCTGGAATTCCTGGGAGCAAGATGGGTCATCCCAGAAAATGCAGAATCATGGGAGATGCTCCTGGAATTCCTGGGAGCAGGGTGGGTCATCCCAGAAAATCCAGGAGAATGGGAGATGCTCCTGGAATTCCTAAGAGGAGCAGGATGGGTCCTCCCAAAAAGTGCAGGGTCATGGGAGATGGCCCAGGAATTCCTGGGAGCAGGGTGGGCCCTCCCAGAAAATGCAGCATCACAGAAGATGCCCCAGGAATTCCTGGGAGCAGGATCAGTCCCCCCAGAGAGTGCAGAATCATGGAAGATGATCCTGGAATTCCTGGGAGCAGAATGGGTTCTCCCAGAAAGTGCAGGATCATGGGAGATGCCCCTGGAACTCCTGGGAGCAGGATGGGTCACCCCAGCATTTCTTTCCAGCCCCACTTCTCCCCCTCCTGATCCAGTGGGTGCTTGGAGATTTCACAGGAAATTTCTGGGATGCTACAGGCATAAAACTCCTGTTTTTTTCAGGACCAGACTTCCAGCCCACCCAGCTCCTGCAATTCCACAGGCAGAGAATTCCCAGTTTGGTCAGGACCCTTCACCCTCTGCCCATCCATCCCTTGGGAGCGTCGGGCACAGCTCAGCTCCATCCCAGCCAGCCCCAGCTGGGAGCTGGGCTTTGCTCTTTGTTGAGGAAGATGGAACAGGAAAGCCTTATAAATATGATTGCCTGGCAAAAGATTTTGAGAATATGGAAACTCTAAGCGAGATTGAAATGAAAGCAAGCTTTGAGATCCCTCAGTTACTGAACAACTTGAAAACAATGGCATGGCCAGCTGAAGGTGATCCCCTTTAGATCAAACAACACCCTCTGCTTGCAGACAGGCCCAAGGCTCAGAGCAGACCCTGCTGGCTTGGCAGAAGGGCCCAAAGAGGAGTTTTTAGGGTTTAAAATGTAACCCAGTGTGGGAATGTAATGATTCTTATAGGCTGTATGGAAATGCTGTAGGATTTGTATCTTGGACTAGATTGGTTAGTGAGAATCAGAATATTCAGCACAGAAGAAGATTTATGGTATTGTAACAGGAACTTCACCCTCTTAGGTCTTGCCTTTTACTCTCTCACCCTCTCATCCTCTCTCCCCCTCTCCTCTCTCAGCCTGCTCTGAGCGGTGGCTGGCAGCTCCCAGCAGGGCCCTGCACCCAGGCCCTTTGCAATAACCCACAAGTTCCTGACCTGGCTGCAGAGATCTCTGCTCTCTGTCCGTCCCCACCGTCCTACCCCCGACGCTCTGACACTCTTCCTCCCCCTTATTCCTCTGCCTTGCTTTTTCCCAGGAAAACCTTCCCTGCTGTTCCTTTGTCTGGCTGGCAGCAGCTGCAGCTGGTTCCTCTCTTTCCTGTGAAATATTCCTGATTTCCCGAAGATGCGGCCCTGGTTTTGTGGAAGGGGTTAAATTAAAACCAGGCTTAGCCCTTTTCCTGTGTCTTGCACAGCAAAGGAGGGAAAACCACATTTCCTCGCTTTGAAAACGAGCTCCTGGCCATGCTGGGATCCTGTTTTCTGGGGAAATCTGGATGCCCTGCAGGGAAGCTGTTCCCATTAAAGCAAATCCAGCTGCCAGGAGCCCTTGGAGCTGTGCCAGGCCCGGGCAGGACAGCCCTGGGCAGGTTCTGCCACACCTCATAACCCCCTGCTCCTGCAGCTGCTGCAGCATCCTCACCTTCCATCCCACACTCCTGAGCATTCCCTTGGATTCCTGGCCACAGGGAGGAGGGGGGTGCTGGAACCCTGGGTACAGAGAATTTGGGACTTTCTGTGCTGCCAGGCACTGACCCCCAGAGAACACTGCACTGACCTGAGGCCGTGGAGAAGCTTCCAGAATGGAATGACAGAGCTGGGATTGTGGGTGGGGAGTTTGGATAGAAGTGTGTGAAATCACAGGGTGGGAAACTCAGAGTTTGGGGTTTTAGAATATAGTAATAGATATGGAGCAAGATGGAGGTTTTGGGGCGGAGGCCGATCCTCCTTCTCCTTCTCCTTCTCCTTCTCCTTCTCCTTCTCCTTCTCCTTCTCCTTCTCCTTCTCCTTCTCCTTCTCCTTCTCCTTCTCCTTCTCCTTCTCCTCCATGGGTTTGGGTGGTTTTGTGTAATTGAATAAAAAAGTTCCCATTACGGGCCATGGGTGGTTGGTTATTGGGTTAAAAGTGAAAATAATTCAGGTGTCATTTCTTAATTGGACAGTTCATCCTTAAAAGGCCTCACAGACAGAGAGATGGGGCTCCATTTTCAGTGTGTGAGAGTGAAGTGCTGCAGAACTCGGGGCCTGTGAGACTGTGACAGAGATAAGAACTAACAAACATCTGAGTCCCAATGAGAAACACTATCTCACACATTTATTCCCGACCGTGGCAGAAAAGAAGACTCAGCAGGGGGGAAATTTTCCAGTGGGGACTGGAAGGAAACTCAATTCCATCCCGCCTGGCTGGGATGGAAATGAAACAGAGATTTGCCCAGGTGGAAGGGCAGCAGTGACTTTTTCAGCAGCTCTCTCCCTCTGCTTCCCACCCCTTCTCTGGCCTGGAATCACCCCAAGGCAGGACAGGACACTGTGTATTCCTATTTTTATAGGGAAACCAGGTTTCTGGGATTTTTTGAGGATTTTTGAGGCTCTGTTATTGCTGAGTTGGTGGTGAGGAACTGCTGGGTGTAATTGAATAATGGTTGGGGTGAAGGGAGGAGACAAAATAATCCAGCAGGAGCTGGGACAGCTGTGAACACCTGGAATTCAGTGTTGGAAGTGCTGGGGAATGGGGCTGGACAACTCCGGGGTGTGCCCCCAGCTCCTGGGCTTTATCTGGGGCTGGAAGGGAGATAAGGCTGGTGGAAAGGATAAGTGGTGTCCCCAAAATCCTTCATGGCATGGGGACATTTTTTTCCCAGTGGAAATGGGAATTTGGGTTGATTCCAGATCAATCCTGGCTCCTGGCAGGATGATACTGAAGGTCTCCAAACCCTGCTGAAAAATCAAGGCCCAGTAATTACTCCATCTGTTTTTCTCCCAAAAACCCTTAAATTGATGACAGGATAAAGCATCACCAACAGCTAAATAACGATGAGCAAAGATTTCCCAGTTCAAGTTGGGACCTTCAACCCCATCCCATTCCACCCCTTCCATGGGCAGGGACACCTCCCACTATTAATTAGCTGCTCCAATTAATTGGAGAAATTGATGGAGAACCTCCCACCACCCAGACTTTGCGCTTGACATTGCTTAACAATCCAATTAAAAAAAAAAAAAAAAGAAAATTAAAACCAGCATAAAGAAACATTCCTAAAGTTCATTAATAAAAAAGGGATGGATCATTAAGGCCCCATTCCTGGAGGAGAGGCTCCCTCTTCCAGGGACGCAGCAGGAAAAGAGGGAATTCTGTGTTTCTTCTCTCACACCTCCTGGTAAATTAAAATTTGGGAGCCCTGCAGATTTCTGGGCTTCTGGGAGCACAAAGAGGCTGAAAAATGGTTATTTCAGCTGAGGAGAAACACTGCAGGTTGGAAATGAAAACACTTACCTCTGTGGTTTGCACGGAACCTGGAACTGATGTTCCTCCTGGCATCCATAAAAACCCAGCCTCTCATTCCTGTATTTAAACAGCCAGATTAAAAATGGAGCAGTTTAATTAAATTTCTCTCCTAAACGGGGAATTTCTGGGTTTTCTTGAGGAGTGCAAGGCAGAGCCGGATCTGCACCTCCCTGGGCTGGTTCTGGCTTGCTCCAGGAGGTTCTGGTGTGGGATTTGGGGAATGAGGTTCAATCCATTCCTCACCTCAGGAACAGCTGGGAAATCTCAATATGTCCTCACACACTGACAAACCACATAAAACCCAACAGTTTCCACGTGGATTTTAAAAGGAATTAAGGATTTTCAAAATTCTGTTCATTTTTAATTCTATTATTTCTATTAATCCCTCTATTAACATTTGGCCATCCTGCTGTGTCAGGTTCTCCCGGCTAAGCATCTTCCAAATGCCCAAAAAAAATCCAGTTGATGCCCCAAATTTCCTGATTGGGAAATTCCAAACGATCCAGTTTGGAATAGGATCTTTGCTGATGTTCAAATCTCCCTGTGGTACCATCAAATTTTGTGTCCCCACCTGGAGGCTTCTCCATGGAAAAAAGTCTCCAGGTTTGTGCTCAAAAAGAGGGCAGGGAAAATGAGCATCAGATCCTGGTTTTTCTGTCCAGAAATGGTCGGAATTTTGTGAAATTGGACACAATTCAGGTTAAAAGAGATGGGATTTTAATGAGGTGAGGTCTGATGGAGACTCTGAAAAATCCTGAGGACTCAAACATCTGCAACAGCTTTGTTAGTCCAGGTTTGATGGTGTTGGACCTCGGAGTGGGGATTCCTGGGAGAAATTTCCCTCAAAGTTCCTGAAAAACATCAGGAATTCATCATCCCTGCAGGCTGGGGAGGGGTTTTATTCCCTTTTTAAGGACTCCAGCCCTCGTTTCAGCTCAGCTTTTCCTCAGAGGAAGAAAGAGACCAAAATCAAGGGGGGATCCTGAGAAAGGAACCCAAACCCAAAGGGGGATCCCAAAAAGGGGATCCCAAAAAGGGAACCCCAAACCCAAAAGGGGATCCCAAAAATGGAATCCCAAACCCAAAGGGGGATCCCAAAAAGGGATCCCAAAAAGGGAACTCCAAACCCAAAGGGGGATCCCAAAAAGGGGATCCCAAATAGGGAATCCCAAACCCAAAGGGGGATCCCAAAAATGGAATCCAAACCCAAAGGGGGATCCCAAAAAGGGAATCCCAAACCCAAAGGGGGATCCCAAAAAGGGGATCCCAAATAGGGAATCCCAAACCCAAAGAAGGATCCCAAAAAGGGAATCCCAAACCCAAAGGGGGATCCCAAAAAGGGGATCCCAAAAAGGGAACCCCAAACCCAAAGGGGGATCCCAAAAAGGGGATCCCAAAAAGGGAACCCCAAACCCAAAGGAGGATCCCAAAAAGGGAATCCCAAACCCAAAGGGGATCCCAAAAATGGAATCCCAAACCCAAAGGGGGATCCCAAAAAGGGGATCCCAAAAAGGGAACCTCAAACCCAAAGGGGGATCCCAAAAAGGGAACCCCAAACCCAAAGGGGGATCCCAAAAATGGAATCCCAAACCCAAAGGGGGATCCCAAAAAGGGGATCCCAAAAAGGGAACCCCAAACCCAAAGGGGGATCCCAAAAAGGGAATCCCAAACCCAAAGGGGGATCCCAAAAAGGGGATCCCAAAAAGGGAACCCCAAACCCAAAGGGGGATCCCAAAAAGGGAATCCCAAACCCAAAGGGGGATCCCAAAAAGGGGATCCCAAGGGGGGAACCCCAAACTCAAAGGGGGATCCCAAGGATGGATCTCAAGGAGAAAACCCCAGACTCAAAGGGGGATCTCAATGAGGGAACCCCAAATTCAAGGGGGGATCCAAGGAGGGAATCCCAAAGCCAAAGTGGGATCCCAATGAGGGAACCCCAAACCCAAGGAGGGATCTCAAGGATCACCCATGGGTTTCTCCTTCAGCCAGTTTTGAGATCCTTTGGACGGAGAAATCCTGAGAAATTCCAGAGAAATCCTGAGAAATTCCAGAGAAATCCTGAGAATTTTGGAGAAATCCCCACACAAATCCCCCAGGCTTGACGCGTCTTCATTTTTGAGATAAGGACATTTAATTATTTATAATTTATATTTCTATTATTTTTTTATTCACGGCTGAAGTTGGGGGATGCTGCAGCTCTGTGGCACCTTGGCAATGCCAGAGCTGAAAATATAATTAATTTATTTCATCATGAATTAATTTGTAATAAATCTGCATGAAAAGCCACAAAAACACTTAATTCTCTTTTTTTTTTTGGGGTGGGTGTCACTGCAGGGTGCCTGTGGGAGGCCAAACAGCTCAATTTTCCTGCTTTTCCTCCTTTTTTTCCTGCACTTTGATCCCAATTCCAAGTGATATTTGAGTTGGCCCAGTCTGGCAGTGATGACACCCTGGGCAAGAATCAGCAAAAAAACCCCAAAAACCAGACCAGCGATAATTTTCATGTTCCAGACTGGAGTCTGCAAGTGCTGAGAAGTTCAAAATAAATAAATAAACCCCAAAAAAAGCCAAGCTGGGAATTGCACACAGAGCATATTTTCCATGGAATGACTGAGGAAGGTCAATTGAGTAGAAATTCGAGTTAAGACAGAGCAGTTCTAAATTAGGGGCGGCTTTGGCAGAAAATCTTCAGCTGGAAGGAGCTTTGGCCAAGAAGGAGTCTCAGGGAGGCTCATTAGCACCCCAGGAAGGAGGGGTTCCAGTTAAAGGGATTTCTGACATGGGAAGGACTGAAATCCTTCCCAAATTCCGGAATTTGAGGGTCAGGTTTCTGCCCCAGACTTTGGGACATCATTAAACTCAGCTTCAATCTATGAATGTCACATAAAGCATCCCAGGGATTGGCACAGGATCCATCCCTGGAGGGGTTTCAAAGCTCTGGATGTGGCACCTGGGGACACGGGGAATGGTTGGATCTGATCTCAGAGGGCTTTTCCAGCCTCCAGGATTTTGGGATTCCATTAAATGAATATTATTAAATGAATATTTAAGGAGGGTTCATCAGCACACCAGGGTTCATAAGCACACCAGGATGGAGGATTTCAATATAACGAGAATTGTTACATGGGAAGGACTGAAATCCTTCCCAAATTCCGGAATTTGAGGGTCAGGTTTCTGCTCCCGACTTTGGGACATCATTAACTCAGCTTAAATGTGCAAAGGTCATTTAAAACATCCCAGGGATTGGCACAGGATCCGTCCCTGCAGGGGTGTCAAAGTTCTGGATGTGGCACCTGGGGACATGGGGAATGGTTGGACCTGGTCTCAGGGGCTTTTCCAGCCTCCAGGATTCTGGGATTCCATGAGAAGCTCAGAGCTGAACAGAAAACCAAGATGGCTGAAGTGTGGCTTTAAGTGAAGAAGAGTTTGGTCCCCAAACCAGCCCCAGACTCTAAAAAATCCCAAACCTCCTGGAATTGGCATTAATATTCCCTGGCACCACCCCTGACTGGGGTCACCCGACACCCCTGGCAGTCGGGAATCAGATCCCTGGGGATCTGAGCAACTTTTGCTGGCGGATCCTGAGGCTGTCCTGACCGGCAGGATGGGAGCAGAAGGGGATTTAAGAAGCTCTGGGATGTTCTCATCCCTTTCCTCCCTGTCCTGGGTTGCAAGATGTGGCTGGGTGTGTGTTCTGTCCCCAGCTGTCAGAGCTGGGGCAGCTCTCTGCTGTTCTTGGGGCAGTTTTCTTGATCTCTGCCACAGCCAATCCTCCCTCCAGGAGATCTCTGCTGTCCATGGCCACTGAGTGTCCCTGCACGGCTGATCCAATTCCAGCATCCCATGGGGAGATGCTGCGCCCAGGGGAGGAGCCAAGCATTCCTACCTGGATCCAATCTGAGCCTGGAGCAGCACAGCAGCCTTTGCCCCCTGCATTGCCAGAGGAGCAGCTTTCTGCTGCCCTGCATTGCCAGAGGGAGCCCAGGCCCATCTGCAGCAGCCCTGGAGCTGCAGAGGAAAACTCCCCCCTTGTGCAGGATCCCTGCTCCAGCAGCAGCACAGCTGGCACTGCAGGAGGGCTGAGCCCCCATAGGATGGGGCTGTGCCACCCCCTGAGCCACAGCGTGCCAGGGCCTGCTCTCACTCTGGCAGGCTTTGTTTGCACTATTGCATTGGTATTTTTAATTTCCTAATAAAGAACTGTTATTCCTGCTCCCATATCTTTGCCTGAGAGCCCCTTAATGTCAAAATTACAATAATTCAGAGGGAGGGGGTTTGCATTTTCCATTTCAAGGGAGGCTCCTGCCTTCCTCAGCAGACACCTGGCTGTTCAAACCAAGACACTCCCACTCTGGGGTGTCCAGCTGTGCCAAGGGATCCAAAGAGGAAGAAGGAGGCTCTGGCAAGACCTGAGGCCACACCTGAGCATTCCTGTGGTGATGGAGAGGAGGGGGAGGTTGGGAGGAGGGGAATTCAGTGGGAAATTGAGTTCCAAACCTCCTTCAGATCCCATAGCTTCTGTCCAGCATTACTGAAAGTCCATTAATTCCATCACCCTATTGGGATTTAAGCCTTTCCCTGCCTCACAGGGAATTAATCTCCTCTGTCCCTCCTGTCCCCTGAGCTGCAGGGCCATCCCTGCCAGGGTTGGCACACAAAGCCTTGAATCCACCAGGATTCTCACAAAAAAATCCCTTTCCCCTCACTTCCAAAGCTGCTGCTGCCCCAAAGGAGGACTCGGATCAAACAGAGGGAGAGAAAAATCAATTTACAGCCCCTGGGGAGCTGCAATCCTGTCCCTTGACCAGGTGACAAATTCCCAGCTGATCCCAGCTTGTGGCTGTGAAAAATGTGAATCTCTGTGCCACAAAAAGCCTGGAAAATGGGAATCTGAGGAGCATGGGGGGCTGAGGAAAGGGAATGGATTTTGGCATCCAAAATAACGCCTGGGGTTGAGGTGTGGCATGTGAGGTGAACCTGCTGAACCACTCCCAAACACAGAAATAAATAAATAGAAATTTTTTTAAAAGCCCATATATAAATATATATTTGTGTATTTATGTTTATGCTTATAATTAAATATGCTATATATTTATAAATATATAAACACACACATATGTGTAATTACACAAATGTATAAATATAGAAATAACATATAAGTATATAATTTATAATATTATAAAAATATAATTTATAACATTAAAACACACACACACACACATTCTATATATTCACACAGACCTGGTTGTGCAAAACTGCTGAAAAATGGGAATTTTTGAGCAATTCCAATGGGTAATTTTGGAGCAAATGCATCCCTGGCTGTGCTGGGGGACCCCTGCCAGCCCCTCTGTGGGATCAGAACAAAGCCCTGGGGCTCTGGGCAGCTTTTCCCATCACTGCTGGTGCTTCAAATTATTTTTAAAAAGCCCAAATTGTTGCTTTTGGATGAGCTGGAGAAGGATTTTCCTTCTGCACTCGGAGTCTGCCAAGGATCCCGGGGAGGGAAGTGGCTGGAAGGGAAAGGGGCCCGGCCTCGTCCTCTGCAGCTGCTGACAGGAACCGGTGAGGGCTGGCTGGGATGTTTTACAGCAAATTGGGATTTTAATTGCCTGCAAATCCCATTGTTCCCTGCTCCAGACAAACCCAGCCGCTGCTTTTTCCGGGTGTTTTCCTTCTCCTGGCCCAGGAGAAGGAGGGAAGGTTGGAGAGCAGGATTGGGGGGGTTTAGATGTGTCTAAAAGGTTGATTTTACTGAGGCTTTGGTTGTTTTCCACATGTTGGAAAGGGGTTTGTCTGCAAAGCCAGGCAGGGCCCAGGGAACATATCAGGCTCATTCCATCCCATCCCATTTTACCCCCTCTCCCCCCACCCCCCCTCCCCTCCCCTCCTCTCTTCTTTTTTTTTTTCTTTTTTTCCTTTCTTTTCCTTCACCCTTCCATCCCAATCCATCCCATCCCATTCCATTCCATTCCATCCCAATCCATTCCAATCCATTCCACTCCATCACATCCCACTCCATCCCAATCCATCCCATTCCATCCCACTCCATCCCATCCCATCCCATCCCATCCCATCCCATCCCATCCCATCCCATCCCATCCCATCCCATCCCATCCCATCCCATCCCATCCCATCCCAGGCTTCTCCCAGCCCCAATGCCCAGCCTGGCCTTGGGCACTGCCAGGGCTCCAGGGGCAGCCACAGCTGCTCTGGCAATTCCAGCCCAGCCCCTGCCCACCCTGCCAGGGAACAATTGCCAATTGCCAAGATCCCATCCAGCCCTGCCCTCGGGCACTGGCAGCCATTCCCTGGCTCCTGTCCCTCCATCCTTGTCCCCAGTCCCTCTGCAGCTCTCCTGGAGCCCCTTCAGGCCCTGCAAGGGCTCTGAGCTCTGCCTGGAGCCTTCTCCTCTCCAGGGGAGCACCCCCGGTGTCACCCTGTTCTTCTAAGTTCCTCTAAGCCTTCTGACTTTTACGTTCTTGTAATGGAGTTTCTCATACACTTTTATGTAAATAATTATTGTTTTTACATCCCTCTCTAGAGGAAAAGAAATTTGATGGATTGTCCAGTGTCATTGGAGAGGTGGCACTGTCATCCTCCAATCCACTGTCACTTTTGAAAATCTATAAATGTTGGAGTCAGGAAATAAACTTCCCTTCTTCTTATCTGGCAGCTCCAGTGTCTGCGTTGTTTCGTGTCCTATTGTGACACCCCCAGTAGCAATAAAATTCCCTTTAATAAAAGGAGTTTTTATTAAATTCCCTTTAATAAAATGAATAATATTTAAGTTATTATTAATTTAGAATTTCTTGGAAAGAGCTAAGACTTAAATATTGGAAGTTTTGCACTCATTTTAGAGGTAATTTTCCTGCATCTTTTTGGGTCATTTTCCTGCATTTTTGAGTTGGTTTTGTGCATCTTTTTCCGGGTAGTTTTCCCGCATCTTTTTAGAGGTAATTTTCCTGCATTTTTGGCTCATTTTTCTGCATCTTTTTAGTGGTCATTTTTCTGCATATTTTTTAGTAGCTTTCCTGCATTATTTTCCTGCACCTTTTTTGCATAATTTCCCTGCATCTTTTTTTTTTTTTCTCATTTTCCTGCATCTTTTTTAGGGGTAATTATCCTGCATTTTTTGACTTGTCTTCCTGCATTTTGGGTCATTTTCCTGCATTGTTTTAGGTAGTTTTCCTGCATCTTTTTTTGGGTGGTTTTCCTGCATCTTTGGGTTGTTTTCTTGCATCTCTTTTGGGTGGTTTTCCTGCATTATTGAGCCATTTTCCTGCATCTCTTTGGGTGGTTTCCCTGCATCTTTTTGGATCATTTTCTTGTATTTTTTTTGAGTCCTTTTCCTGCACCTTTTTGGGTCATTTTTCTGCAACTTTTTGGGGTCATTTTCTTGCATATTTTGGCTTGTTTTTCTGCATGTTTTTAGGGGTAATTTTCCTGCATATTTTTTCAGTAGTTTTCCTTAATTTCTGCATAATTTCCCCGTATTTTTGAGTGGTTTTCCTGCATCTTTTTGAGTCCTTTTCCTGCATCTTTTTTTTCGGGTGGTTTTCCTGCATTCTGGGCTTGTTCTCCTGCATGTTTTTTAGGGATAATTTTCCTGCATTTTTGCGTAATTTTCCTGCACATTTTTGAGTCATTTTCCTGAAATTTTGAGTTGTTTTCCTGCATCTTTTTTGGGCGGTTTTCCTGCATCTTGGGGTTGTTTTCCTGCATATTTTTTGCGTCATTTTCCTACATGTTTTTAGGGGTGATTTTCCTGCCTTTTTGCCTCATTTTCCTGCATCTTTTTTGCCTCATTTTCCTGCATCTTTTTTGAGTAATTTCCCTGCATTTTTTGAGCAATTTTCCTGCATCATTTTTGGCTCATTTTCCTGCATTTCTGCATCATTTCCCTGCATTTTTTGATGGTTTCTCTGCATTTTCTGGCTCGTTTTCCCCATCCCCAGCTGGAGCTGCTGCTGTCCCCGCTGCTGGAAGGACACGCTGGTGCTGGGACAGCCCGGGCAGGTGACACGGATCAGCTGCTGCCTCCAGCTATTCCCAGCGCCAGGAATTGCTATTTTTACTCAGAGCTGCAGCAAGCTGAGTTCCTTCAACATGCGGCAACACGCTTGGTTTAAAGAGATTCAATGAACTTCAGCGTTAGGAGGAATTTAAATTCAATTAATTTTAAAAAAAATTTAAATAAAAATTTAAATAAATTAAAAAGAAATAAATATTTAAATAAATAAATAAACAAATAAATAAATATTTAAAGATATAAATATTAAAATAAATAAACCTCTTTAGCACTGCCCATCAGGCAGGGTTGCCAGGTCTGCAGTTCCTCCTCATTCCCAATGTTTTTTCCTGCCTTTCCATGGAGAATCCAGAGCATCGATCCCAGCTTTGGGCACTCGGGGAGCAGAGCTTCTAATTAAAACTTCCCAATTTGGTGTTTGGAGAGCAGCAAAGCACTGGCAGAGCCCTTCAAAGGATGAAACTCAAAGGAGCAGAAGGGGAAAAATGAATATTTTACTGTGGGAATGTGCAGGGGGAACTTCCAGAACCTCTGGAGCGGGGTCAGCCTTTGAAGTGCCTTGGCGAGGGAATTTTGCTCCTCACTGAGCTCGGGTGAGTTTAGCAGGTTTAAAACTTTATTATTCTAGATTTAGGGAATATCCTGAATGGGAGGGACCCAGAGGATGATCCAGTCCAGCTCCTGGACCCCAACAATCCCACCCTGGGGGCAGTGTCCCAACGCTCCTGGAGCTCTGGCAGCCTCGGGGATCCTTGGAGACCCCAGAATTTTGGGGCTTAAACCTGGTCGGGGCAATGCTTGGATGGGAATCTTCAATACTACTTCATTCAGTCTTCAATATTATTTTATTAATGTATTATATATTTTGTATAAATATAGTATATTACATGTATATTATATTATATTATATTATATTATATTATATTATATTATATTATATTATATTATATTATATTATATTATATTATATTATATTATATTATATTATATTATATTATATTATATTATATTATATTATATATTGTATATTATTATATTTTAATTTATATTATATACAATATATATTACATTATATAAATTATATATTATTGTATTGTTTCCTTATATAGTATTACATAATTTTATTGTATATTATTATATTAGATTATATCATAATTACATTCATATTATTAATATATGTTTATATATAGTATTTATTATTATACGTTTCTGTATATATTATTCTATGTTTATATATATTTATCACCTTTTATATATTTATTATATATTATTTATTATAATATTATGTTATTAATATGAAAATTTGGCTTCCTGAGATATTAAATCTCTCTGCTGGGACCTCTGGCTGCAGACCACCCTTCCCCAAAATCCATCCTAACCCTCCTGAGAGTTTCACACTGTTCACCTTTTCAATTTCCCAGCAGAGGAATTCCAGGGAAATTATTTGAGCTGGGAAGGGGAGGATGGCACCTGAATGAAGACCACAAACATCTGGGGCCAGGCCCTGAGAAAGATTTGGATCCTGGAATGATGTGAATTTTGGGCCTATCCTGATATAATGGATCCTGGTTCGGATGCTGGCATAATGTGAATTTTGGGCCCATCCTGCTATAACGTGAATTTTTTGCCCGTCCTGGTATGATGGATCCTGGTTTGGATCCCGTATAATGTGAATTTTGGGCCCTTCCTGCCAGCTCATCTTTTGCCCACTTCTGGCTGTTTTTCGTTGTAGAAACCCTGCTTATTTCCAACTGTTTTTTTCCCATTTCTGGATCCAATTTCGCTCGATAAAATTCCTGAGGTGCCTGTGAAAGCCCTGCCTTCCTTTGCCACGTTTCCTTGTCCTTGTGTGAATTTACTGACAAACGGCTGCACCCACTCCCTCCCCTTGTCTGATTTATTGAACAGTTAAAAGTTTTTCTCTAAATAACAAAAACAACCCAGGAAAAACCCTACCCTGAGGCGTTTTTCCCTTTTTGCAGGAGGTCACCGGGGACAGTTTGGTTTTCCTGCTGGAGAACGAATCCTCTGGAGAAGTTTGTGCAATTCAGGGGGAAAACAGAACATTGCCAGAGCTGGGAAAGGAAAGGTGTGGTGGCACTGGGAGATGGGAACACCCTGTTTTATCCTCTTTGTTTTTATTCAGGGATATTGATTATGCGGGGTTGTTTTATTGTGAGGCCCATCTGTGGCTCCTCTGCTGATTCTCAGGACTTAATAACGCAAATTAAGTGTGTGTTAATGAATTATTTCAGAAATCCTGTTGGAATCACGGAATCAGAATGGTTTGGGTTGGAAATCCCATCCAGTGCCACCCCTGCCATGGCAGAGACACCTCCCACTGTCCCAGGTGCTCCCAGCTCCAATGTCCAACCTGGCCTGGGACACCTCCAGGGATGGGATGAGCTTCTCTTGGTGCCTTGGGAAGGCTGCCCTAGAGCAGAGACTGGATGGAGTTACAGAATAAAGCAGGGATTTATTCAAAGGATCTCCTCCATGGATCCACCCTGGGCAGCACAAGAGCCCAGCCAGGGCTGCACCCAAGATGAACCAAAATGGCCCCAAAATGCACGGCCGGGCACGGGGTCTGTCACTGTGATCAGTTCTGCTCCATTTGCATCTTGCAGTTCATTGTCCCATTCCAGCTTTAGCCCATGCAGTCCCATCCTTATTTTTCTCTCTCCAGCCCACGGTGTTTGTGCTCCTGGGGCTGAGATTTGGGTCATTTGTCCTTGATGCCCAGCTGGAGCAGGAATTGTTTTGTCTCCCTGCTCTGTGCACAGAGCTCACCATCCCATAATGATAAGCCCAGACCCACACATTAAAGCAGAATCTGAAAAATAGAAAAGCTAAACCTGAGGCATCACTCTGGGATTCAGGATCAATGTCTGTTTTAATTTTAAACCCAGCTCAGTGATCCTCCACGGAATCCCTGCTGCTGCTGTGCTGTGAAAGAACTGCTGAGAAAGAGCGAGGCCCAAAAGGAATCTCCATCTCCTGGGGATTCTTCCCTGGAATTTGCTGGAGAAGATATAGAGCTCGGAATGAAAAGAAGGTGTTTGTTCCAAATTGCAAGGCAAGATGTATTGTATTTGCCATCTGCATGGCAGTTGTCTCCTGTTCATGGGCAGTTTGCCTTATCTCTTCCACACCCACTCCTCCCTCCAGGGAGACACCTGCTGATAACAGCCATTGAATGTCCCTGCATGGCTGATAAGAACTACAGCATCCCATTGGGAGATGGAAGCCCAGAGGGAGGAGCCAAGCATTCCTACCCGGATAGAATCTGGAGATTCTGGAACACCAGCACGGCTTCTGCGCTGGATTGCCCAGAGGAACAGCAGCTGCCTCTTCCCCTGCATCTCCAGAGGCAGAGACTGCACCTTTCTCCAGGATCCCTGCTCCAGCAGAACCACCCCTGGCACTGCAGGAGGGCTGAGCCACAATTCCAATGGGACTGCTGCCAGCACCCTGACCCACAGGGTGTCAGCTTGGGTTCTGACTCTGACAGTGTTGGTTTAGTTCACTCCGTTGTTTATTTTATCCTTTTATTTTCTTCCCTATTAAAGAACTGTTATTCCTGCTGCCATATCTTTGCCTGAGAGCCCCTTAATTTAAAATTTATAGCAATTTGGAGGGAGAGGGTTTGCATTTTCCATTTCAGGGGAGGCTCCTGCCTTCCTCAGCAGACACCTGGCTTTCCAAACCAAGACAGTGTTGAGGAGTTTGAGGGGCAGAGGTTGAGCTCTGGGCGGAACTGCCAACCCTGGGGGCAACAAAGGGACCTGAATGTCTAAATGTCAGTTTTTGGTGTGTACCAGAGATGTGGGGTTTTGTTATCCCATCCCAAGGAATTAAAGGAGTTCCTAAGGACTGGCCACATCTTCCACCAGCTCAACAGTGTGCAAAGATCCCTCCTGGGATGCTGGACACTGGAATTTTACTGGGATATTCTCTCGATCCAAGCAGGATGTTATCAGGAAAGGAAGCTGTGAGGTCTCACCTGGGCTATTTCACAGTTGTGCTGTTCTGTTCCTGCTAAACCAAACACAGCAGGGCCCGTGTTTATCTCTGGCCACGCGGGACAAGGCTCCCTGCCAAATCTGCTCCCAGGCCTTTCCTCACACCTGGAATCCATCCCCTGAGTCCCTCCATGAGGGAAAACTGGGCTCAGGAGCAGTTGGTCTGTCCTAGCTGGTCAAACCCGGCTCTGGGTTTGGGTTAGGCTTGGCTTGAGTTTGGCTTTCACAGCCCAGTTGCTCCCTGTGCTGAGGTGCGTGTTCATTCCTGAAAAAAATCTTGGAATTTTTTTGTTTCGTTCACAATTTTTAGGGATTTTTAAATACATAGTTCTCCTGGATAGGTTTAAGAAGGACTGACTTCAGCTCTCTACTCCCAATGCTGCTTCTAAAGACTTTTCCTTTTCCCTTTTATCCCTTTCCTTTTTTCCTTTTCTTTTTCCTTTTCTTTTTCCTTTTTCCCTTTCCCCTTTCCTTTTTTCCTTTCCCTTCTCCTTTTTTTCTTTTTCTTTTCCCTACTTGCTTTCATTTTCTTTGCAGCCTCTAACTCAGTTTGGCTTTGTTATTTTTATACCCCTGCTCCCCAATCCTTGAGATCCTACTTACTTTGGGATCCTTTATTTTTCTCTTTCTTTGGAATTCCTTTTTTTTTTTTTTTTTTACTTCCTTTGGGATCCTTTATTTTTTACTTTCTTCGCTTTTCCTATACTTATTTCTCCCATCTTCTGAGAGAGATTTAATCCACTTAGTCTGGAGCTTTCCTGCATCATTTTCCACCATCACTTTCTCCTCTTTTTCCAAAATGCCAATTCCTGCTGATTTTACACCCAATACTAAAGAAATTCATCCTCTCTGTTCCCATCCTTGAGCTTATCTAAACAGAGGTTCATTTTTTTTTTTTAATAAGAGATTTTCCCTTGAACCAAAGGTGGATTTTATTGGTTTTGGTTTTTATTCTTGATTTCATTAATAAATTTAAAAAATTCATTATTGGCATGAGGCACCTGTGACTGGGAATGCCTGAGAGCAACTGGGGAGGCCCTAAATTCCAATTTCCTGCTCTCCCTGTGCACCCCAGGCCCCTCCTGGGGCTGATTCTGCATCCCACCCTTCAGGAATTGGGAATTGTGGTCTGCCAGCACTCCTGGGAGAGGCTCTCCCTGCCAGGAAACCCCGAGGATCCCCCCTTGGTGAGGAAAAGGGGAATTCAAGAGAACAGAATATTTTGTGTTAGAGCAGCACCACTGGGACACGTTCCAGCTGCAGAACCAAATCTGCCCCAAAATTCCATGGAATGGGTGCCCTGGGGTATTTTTTGGGAACAGGAGGAGCAGTGGGACCTTTCCAGGGCAGAGAATTTCTCCCCCTCAGGGACTTCTAAGTCCCCTGAGTGCAATGCTCCTGAGCTCTTTAACCAATTAATTATTCCTGGAATTGATATTTCCATAAATTTCCCTAATTTCTGCTTCCACAGGAGCTGTTTAGCTGGGAATCAAAACATATTCCCCGATAAAATCAGGAATAATGGGGATTTCTGTTATTTATTCTAAATGTCATTTCTTGGTGCGTACCAGAGATGTGGGGTTTTGTTATCCCACCCCAAGGAATTAAAGGAATTCCAATGGACTGGCCACGTCTTTCACTGAGACTGATAAAAATAGGCCAGGTTTAGGCAAGCTGGGCTATTAATTTCAGTTTTAATCAGTTGGTTGAATAGAGATCCAAATTCTTCCACGCTTGGATTCCCCTGTGTGCTGGTCACTGCTTGATATCAATGTCAAATGCATATTTTTGGTGTAAACAATCAATATTTTGGGCCAAACCTCCCAGCTCAGTGTTTATTCAACCTTTTAAAATCCATTTTTGGAGCTCCTACCTGCAGCTGCCACTCAGCTCCTGGCTGAACTCATTTTCTCCAGGGTTAATGAGAACAAATCCTTTGAACTCCTTGCTCATTTCTGTCTGATTTGGTGCAGGGCTCTCCCTGACTGCCTTTCCAGGGAAATTGTTTATAGGAATTATCAAGGGCTCCACCATGAAAAAGTTTGATTCAATTAATTAGAAATTCAGCACTTGGCCTTTGGCCAAAATGTAATTTACTTTCCCCAAGCCTGATTTGAAATGAAATATTGAGGGAGGTTTTAAGCTAAAAAAAGAATAATCACAAGTTTTCTTAGCTCTTCTACTGTTAAAAAAAAAAAAAAAAACCAAAAACAAATAAAATCCAACCAACCAACCAAAAAACCTCTAAAAATCCCCAAACCCCAATGACTGAAATGTGCAGAAATATTTCAGTGTGAAAATGAAATTTGGGGGAGTTCTAAGGCAGGCCTGGCTGGGCAGGGAGGGTGTCCTGGGATCAGATGTTGATCCCAAATCCATCACTGGGGTGGAGATGGGGCCCAGTGCCTGCACTGGTCCCTGGACAGCTCTGGAGGTGCTGTGGGCACTGGGGCCTCCGTGGAATTGTCCCAGGGTTTGGTCCATGGAATGTCAAATGGATTTTTGGTGTAAATAATCAATATTTCTGGTCAAATCTCCCAGCTCAGTGTTTATTCAACCATTTTAAAATCCATTTTTGGAGCTCTTACCTGCAGCTGCCACTCAGCTCCTGGCTGAGCTCATTTCCTCCTTCCTGCTGGCTCAGCCTGGGCTGGGATCAACAAATCTTGAGCCAGAGATTAACCTCAGGGTGGGCTCCTGACCTGCAGCTCGGGCTGCTCCACTCCCCAAACTTCTGCATTTGGGGCTCCTGGGGGGCTCCAGAATGTCCAAGTGTCCTTCCTGGTGGGGGCACCTGGATACACCCAAACCTCAAACCTCCATGGGACCGGGGCCTGGGCATGGCCAGAGATCATCCCTGGGCCTGGCCAGAGATCATCCCTGGGCATGGCCTGAGATCATCCCTGGGCCTGGGCATGGCCAGAGATCATCCCTGGGCATGGCCAGAGGTCACTCCAGGGCTGCTCTGCCAAGGGCCCAAGGCCAGGGTGTGGGGAGATGTTCTGTGTCCCAGATTTCTGTCCTGCTGAGGATCCTCTTCCCAAGCTGATGGAGATCCTCTTCCCAACCTTGGTGACAATGGGTTTTAGGTTGCAAATGCAAGAAGTGGCTGTGGGTTTGTGTTCTGTCCCCACGGGTCAGAGCTGGGGCAGCTCTCTGCTGTTCTTGGGGCAGTTTTCTTGATCTCTCCCACAGCCAATCCTCCCTCCAGGAGATCTCTGCTGTCCATGGCCACTGAGTGTCCCTGCAGGGCTGATCCAATTCCAGCATCCCATGGGGAGATGCTGCGCCCAGGGGAGGAGCCAAGCATTCCTCCCTGGATCCAATCTGAGCCTGGAGCAGCACAGCAGCCTTTGCCCCCTGCATTGCCAGAGGAGCAGCTTTCTGCTGCCCTGCATTGCCAGAGGGAGCCCAGGCCCATCTGCAGCAGCCCTGGAGCTGCAGAGGAAAACTCCCCCCTTGTGCAGGATCCCTGCTCCAGCAGCAGCACAGCTGGCACTGCAGGAGGGCTGAGCCCCCATGGGATGGGGCTGTGCCACCCCCTGAGCCACAGCGTGCCAGGGCCTGCTCTCACTCTGGCAGGCTTTGTTTGCACTATTGCATTGGTATTTTTAATTTCCCTAATAAAGAACTGTTATTCCTGCTCCCATGTCTTTGCCTGAGAGCCCCTTAATGTCAAAATTACAATAATTCAGAGGGAGGGGGGTTTGCATTTTCCATTTCAGGGGAGGCTCCTGCCTCCCTCAGCAGACTCCTGGCTGTTCAAACCAGGACACTTGGTGACAATTCTGTTCCCAGTCCTGGTCAGGATCCTCTTCCCAACCTTGGTGAGGATCCTGATCCCAGTCCTGTGCAGCCCCTCCTTGCTGCTGTGTCAGGAATGTGTCCAGCTGGAATTCCCATCCCCACCCCCAGAGCAGTTCTGGCACTGCTGGGGTCTCTCTTGCTCCAAAGGAAGTTTCTGTCACAGGGTTTTGCTGTTTTCCCTGCAGTGGGACATGGGAGGCTGGACTGGGAGGAGGATGGACAGAAGATAAACTCAGACCCCTGCTTGGATTTAAAATGAACCCCCAAACTGTTTAAAGCTCAGGCTTTTCCAGAATTTTAAAACTGGATCTGCCTTGGTGACGATTCTTTGGGATCAGTGGTAATTCCAGACCCAGCTGGGAAATGGGACTGTGGTTATCCATCCTCCCTGCAGCAGGGAGGTCACAGACCCTGCAGACTCTTTTCCTTCCCTCCCCACACCATTTATCCCCCCCCATCCTTCCACTTGCACTTTTTGTACAATTCTGGAACAACACAACACGGCCTTATTTACATCTGGGATGTGCTTTGATGTTCGCAGAGGAGAAAGTGATTTTCCAAAGTCAGTGATTTTCCTGGTCCTTCCTTTACATCCTCACTGAGTCCAATCCAAGGTGAGGGGTCAGAATTCCTGATGAGAAGTGGGAAGGGGGACCATGGGTTATCCATCTTCCCTGCAGCAGGGAGGTCACAGAACCTGCAGACTCTTTCCCTTCTCCCTCCACACCATTTAAGGAACTCTGGTCCCTCCACTTGCACCTTGCCAAGAGGCAATTCCAGAATAACACAATGAGACATCAGTACTAAAGGCAGTGAATTTCCTGGTCCTTCTTTTAAATCCTCACTGGGTTGAATCCAAGAGGAGGGTTCAGGATTCCCGATGAGAAGTGGGAAGAGGGCTGGAGAGGTTCAGAATTCCTGATGAGAAGTAGGAAGAGGGCTGGAGAGCCCCAGGAACCTCCTCCAAGGCTGGCTGGCTCCTGTTACACTGAACCCTCCTGGAGAACAGAAAGCAGCTCCCTCCCTGCTCCACCTAAATGATTTTATACTCATCCCCGGCCTTTATTTCATTCTTCTGCCCATTCACTATTTTAATTATGATTTTTTTCCCCCTCCCTGGGCAGTCAAACCTCTCCGATTTTGCCTTTAGTTCGGGTTATTTCGGGAACTCATTAAGTGCCTGGGTCACGTGCTTGTTATTAGAAAACGAAAACAACTCGGTGGCTGTGCCACGGGAGAGGCTTCCTGGTGAATTACCGGAGTTAAGCACTGGCTTAACAGCTTGAGGCTCCTGGAACATTAGGCAGGGCTTTTTTAGACCTTTAATGCACGGCAGATTACGCCGCTTCCTGCTCGGAATGGTTTGAGGTTGGTGTCTGTGGCTGGTTTAATGGGGATGCTGCAGGGGGAAAATGCAGGAATTAGAGAGCCTGGCTGAGGGCAGGCTTTGGAGAAAGGGAGGGGAACCCAAGCCATGAACAAGGCCCATCCTGGGGCTGGGGGTGGAGTAGAATTGTGGTGGGATTCACCAAACTTCAAATATTGGTGTGAGACCTTGAGAAATCATTCCTGGGGAATGATTCCTTCCTCTCCTCCCTGGGAATGATTCCTTCCTCTCCTCTCTGGGAATGATTCCTTCCTCTCCTCCTTCGGAATTATTCCTTCCTCTCCTCCTTGGAGAGGAATGATTGCCTCCCAGGGAATGATTCCTTCCTCTCCTCCTTAGGAATGATTCCTTCCTCTCCTCCTGGGGAATGATTCCTTCCTGCCCTCCTGAGAAATGATTCCTTCCTCTTGTTCCCGGGAATGATTCGTTCCTCTCCTCCTTGGGAATGATTCCTTCCTCTCCTCCCTCCTCTCCTGCCAGCAGGGGCCACCCGAACCCCTGGTGCCACTGGGAGCTGGAGAGCCCCAGAACCCGCCCTGAGCAGCAGCAGGGTCAGAGGGGAGACAGCAGAGATGGGGGATCAATGAACACCCTGGAGATCAGGGATCAATGGTCATCCTGGAGATCCGGGATCAATGATCATTCTGGGATGAGGGATCAGTGAACACCCTGGAGATCAGGGATCAATGGTCATCCTGGAGATCCGGGATCAATGATCATTCTGGGATGAGGGATCAGTGAACACCCTGGAGATCAGGGATCAATGGTCATCCTGGAGATCCGGGATCAATGATCATTCTGGGATGAGGGATCAGTGAACACCCTGGAGATCAGGGATCAATGGTCATCCTGCGATGAGGGATCAGTGAACACCCTGCAGATCAGGGATCAATGATCATCCTGGGATGAAGGATCAGTAATCATCCTGGAGATCAGGGATCAATGATCACCCTGGAAATGAGGGATCAATGATCACCCTCAAGATGAGGGATCAATGATCCCACTGGAGATGAGGGATCAGTGATCTCCCTGGAGATTCAGGATCAATAAACACCATGGAGATGTGGGATCAATGATCATCCTGGGATGAAGGATCAATAATCATCCAGGAGATGAGGGATCAGTGATCACCCTGGAGATCAGGGATCAATGAACACCCTGGAGATCAGGGATCAATGATCACCCTCAAGAGGAGGGATCAATGATCCCACTGGAGATAAGGGATCAATGAACACCCTGGAGATGAGGGATCAATGATCCCACTGGAGATGAGGGATCAATCAATAACCCCAGCAGCCATGGCCATAGGGAGGTTGGGGACTTAATGCTCTGTCCCTGAGTGTCACCGGGGGACAGATCTGAGGGGCCAAATAGTGCAGTGCAATATTTGCAACACAGCTTTACATGCATTTCTGCAACGAAGCTTTTCTGGCTGTCCTTGCTCTGCTGGGACATTCTTTATCCCATAAAGGCAGTTTGTGGGGATTTATATCAGTTTTTGGTCAAAAATGTGTCTGATCTGAAAAGGCTGTGGGCTCAGGGAAAATTCAACAGGAAAAACTCTCCTAAACTCCCAGTTCCCTAATCTGAAACTTGAATTTGTTGTGATTTACCCATCCTTTGCTGTCAGATGGCAACTTTGGAGCACAGAAACCGCAATGCAAATATTTGCAGAGGTTTGGTCTTCTTCAGTCAGATAATAAATGTTCGTTTGGGTGTGCAGATGGGCTTAGGGATCTGCATCGTAAAATCAGGGCAGATGATGGAATGGGAATCCCAGGCCCACGTCTGGGATGCAGTTTGCTGTCCCAGAGAGTGCCCAGCCCCAGAAGGAATAGCAGGAAAAAGGAAAAGGACAGAGAGTTGTACCAAAAAAGAGAGGTTGGTGCCACGTGGGCTCTGATTGCTCAGTGGTTTTTATTTCCCATTGTTGGACTGGGCCACCCTGAAACAAAATGAACCAGGCTGAGCTGTCCAGGGAAATGTGGAAAAGGACTAAACCCTAATTAGCTACTTGATTTTGGGATGCATTTATTAATTTCTCTTTCCAGGGGTGAATCAGGTGCCCCAAATTCTACTCTGTGGGGTTGGTTTTATTTTGTTTTGTTTTGTTTTGGTTTGGGGTTTTTTTTGTGGTTTTTTTTTTTTGGGGGGTTTTTGGGTTTTTTTGGTTTTTTTTTGGGGGTTGGGGTTTTTTTTTCTGTTTTTTGTTTTTGGTTTTTGGTTTTTTGGTTTTTTTTTTTTTTTTTGTTTTCCAGAAAGAAACTCCTAAAGTAGCGTGGGGTCAGAGGGAAGCTTCAAGGACCCTCAGGAAGGAGAGGAATTGTTCAACACCTCCCATCCATCCCTTCCGTAGAGCAGGACAGGACAGCGATGGTCTGGGAGAGAAAAACACAGAGCAGACCTGGCAGAGCTCAGCTCTGTGAACTCAGACCCATTTTGGGCCTTTCCTCTGAATTTTCACAGGGGATGAACAGGATCTGGGCTTGGCTCCATGAGGAGGGACAAGGTCCCCAGATCAGCACCCTGAAGGAGCTCCTGGCTGGTGGTGAGGCTCAGTGAGGCTGCAGAGCCACCACTCATTGTCCAATTTCCAAAGGAAACCTCCTGGGATTGGTTCTGGGCGCTGGGGTGGATTTATTTCAGGCAGGAGCTTGGAGATTGTGTGCTCCTGCTCACAGCAGCTCTGGGTGCCCAGCTATGGGTGATGGTCACTCTGCCCAGCTATGGGCTGATGGTCACTCTGGTTGCCCAGCTATGAGCTGGTGGTCATTCTGGCTGCCCAGCTATGGGTGATGGTCACTCTGCCCAGCTATGGGCTGATGGTCACTCTGGCCAGTTACAGGCTGATGGTCACTCTGCCCAGCTATGGGTGATGGTCACTCTGCCCAGTTACGGGCTGATGGTCACTCTGCCCAGCTATGGGTGATGGTCACTCTGCCCAGCTATGGGTGATGGTCACTCTGCCCAGTTATGGGCTGATGGTCACTCTGGTTGCCCAGCTATGAGCTGCTGGTCATTCTGGCTGCCCAGTTATGAGGTGATGGTCACTCTGCCCAATTATGAGCTGATGGTCATTCTGGTTCCCCATTTATGAGCTGATGGTCACTCTGGCTGCCCAGTTATGGGCTGATGGTCACTCTGGCTGCCCAGTTATGGGCTGATGGTCACTCTGCCCAGGTATGGATGATGGTCACTCTGGTTCCCCATTTATGAGCTGATGGTCACTCTGGCTGTGCAGCTATGGGCTGATGGTCACTCTGGTTGCCCAGTTATGAGGTGATGGTAACTCTGATTGACCAGCTGTGAGATGATGGTCATTCTGGTTGCCCAGCTATGGGCTGATGGTCACTCTGGCCAGCTATGGGTGATGGTCACTGCCCAGTTACGGGCTGATGGTCACTCTGGTTTCCCAGTTCTGGGCTGATGGTCACTCTGGCCAGCTATGGGTGATGGTCACTCTGGCCAGTTCCGGGCTGATGGTGACTCTGGCCAGTTCCGGGCTGATGGTCACTCTGGCTGCCCAGTTACGGGCTGGTGGTCACTCTGGTTTCCCAGTTCCAGGCTGATGGTCACTCTGCTTTTCCCAGCAGCCATTCAGAGGTTTAGGTGCCACCTTGCGACACTTCCACAAACTCCCACAGCTCTTTTGGTCACTCGTGGCTGTGGGAATTGAGGCCCACAGATGCCACCAAGGCCTGGGTGGCACAGCCTGGTGGCACCTGGGGATCTGGGCTCCCATGGGTGCCATTGGCGGAATTGGTTTTTGCTCATTGGGGCTGATATTTGGTCAGTGGGGTTGACTTTGCTCAGTGGGGTGGTTTTTTGGTCAGTGGGGTTTGTTTTGGTCAGTGGGTTGTTTTTTTTTTTTTTGGTCAGTGAGGTCATTTTTTGGTCAGTGGGGCTGGGTTTTTTTTTGGTCAGTGGAACTGATTTTGCTCAGTGAGGTTTTTTGATCAGTGGGATTGGTTTTGCTCAGTGGGGTTGCTTTTGGTCAGTGAGGTTGTTTGTGCTCAGTGGGGTTGGTTTTTGCTCAGTGGGGTTGTTTTTTGCTCATTGGGGTTGGTTTTTGCTCATTGGGGCTGTTTTTTGCTCATTGGGGTTGGTTTTTGCTCATCAGGGCTGTTTTTTCCTCAGTGGGGTTGTTTTTTGCTCATTGGGTTGGTTTTTTGCTCATTACGTTGGTTTTTTGCTCATTGGGGTTGGTTTTTGTTCATTGGGGCTGGTTTTTTGCTCATTGGGTTGGTTTTTTGCTCATTGGGGCTGTTTTTTGCTCATTGGGGTTGTTTTTTGCTCAGTGGGGTTGTTTATTGCTCAGTGGGGCTGTTTTTGCTCAGCAGCCCGATTCCCTCATTTCTCCACTCCGGTTTCAATGCCTACAGTGACACACAGTGGTGATGGGCTCTGCTGTGCCACAGCACTGCCTGGACCTGGGGGACACTGGGGATGGTGGCAGTGGTGACCACCAGGCTCCCCTTGCAGGAGGATCCACCTGCTGACGAGGTTTGAGCTCTCCCATGGCCGCACAAGGAAGCTTTGGAGCTTCCAGTCCTCCATCCAATCTGTTGCCCGTTTCCCACGGAGTTTTCCCCCAATCAGCAGAGAACTCCAGGTTCCCTAAGCTGATTTGTGCCACAAGTGCCGCGCTCAAATCCTCTTTAGTTTCTGTGACAATGCAATTTTTTTTTTTTTATTACCCTTGTGTAAGCAGCCAGGAAATAAAAGTTGGCTTTTGGCTGTCGTGCTCCCCCTGTTCCTTTCACTCCTGGAGAGCCCAGCAGGCAGAAGTGGCTCCGTTGTTCCTCAGGAGAACATTTTCCAGTGTCCCTGGATGTGTTCCCCTTCCAGTTGCAGGTGTTCGCAGGGCAGGTGGATGCCTGCAGGTTTTCCTCAGGAATATTCCATTCTGTCATTCCATTGCTTCGCTTCCAAAGGATTTTTTGGATTTATTTTCTTTTTCCTCACCTGCTTGGAGAAGGAAAATGATCAGAATGAGGAGAATCCTGGGCTGTCTTCCCACCTGAGCTGGAGGTGGAATCACAGAATCCCAGACTGGTTTGGGCTGGGAGGGACTTAAAGCCCCATCCTGTTCCATCCCTTGGGCAGGGACACCTTCCAATGTCCCAGGACGCTCCAATTCTTGTCCAGCCTGGCCTTGGACACTTCCAGGGGAGCTTCAGGCAAGCCCCTATTTCCAAATCCCATCTATTGAAAAGATAAAGAAAATACTGATCTTGATAGAAAGCTCTGGAAGTAAGGAGCAAGCTGCAAACAAACGCCTTGAAAATGGGTGGAAACGCCAGCAAAGCTCCGTTTCTCGGGGCTCACCCCTCCGAGCAGCCCCGGCACCGCTCAGTGGCTCCCGGAGCGCGGCAGATGTGCGGGATCCCCCCGGGCGCAGGAAAACGCTCCTCGCCTGCAGCCGCCGCACCTCAAGGTCAAGCTGCTGCCAGCTCCATCCCTCCGGAGCCCAGCCGGAGGGGCAGAGAACCCTCGGCGAGCGCCCAAATCCCTTCTCCCCGCCCTGGCAGGACTCGCAGCCGCGGGGAGCCGGCGCTCCCGGGGGGCTCGGGGCGGCCGCGGGCGGGCAGCGATGCTGCGCTGCCGCTGACATTTCCGCCCGCCCGTGCCCAGCCAATTGGCGGGGCTGGAGCAGCCACACATGAAATATGATGATTTTCAGCAGGAGGAGGAGGAGGAGGAGGGGGAGAAGGCGGGAGAGCCGCCGGCTCGCATGCCGGGGGCTGCGCACAGCCCGGCCGGAGGCGAGCGCGGCCGGAGGAGCCGCAGCACCCCGGGGATGGCCCCGAGCGCTGAGCAGGAGGATGCCACCGCCACCCAGGTGGGCCGGGCACGGTGGCACCACGGCCGGGGGTCGCTGCCCTGGGGCCTGGGGACGCGCAGCTTTGGGGGGATGTGTCCTGTCCCCCCCCGGAGCTGATGGCTCGGCGCTGTCCCCAGGGAGCTGTGCCACACACGGGGCCACCGGCGCTGCTTAGCGGAGGGATGAACTTTTTTTTTGGGGGGGGGCGGTTCGGTGGGGTTTGGTAAAAACCCAGAATGCCAGCCGTGGAAGGACGCGGTGCTGCTGTGCCAGAGCTGCTCGGTTCAAACTTCGCAGCCTGGTCCTCAGTTTGATGGGAAGCACTTGACAGAGCCGCTCTGTGCCTGGCGTTAACCCTCTCCCAGCTCCGGCCGGGCTGGAAGCTGTTAATCCCGAAAAATTCACTCGCAACAAATTTAACCCCACTAAGGAGCCACGGCAGAACTCCGGGAATGGCATCCAGCAGCTGCTCCTTTTTATAATGACTTTGCATTTATCCCGGAGCCGGCTGGCGAGTTCGCACTTTATTATTATTATTATTATTATTATTATTATTTCCCCGAAGGGGAGGGGGTCCGATTAAAAATAATAATCACACAATAATATTCCCGAGGCAAGCCTGAGAGGGCAAACCACACCTCCCCGTGCTCCGACTGTGCCACCGCTGTCGCTTTATTAATTTCCCTGCGCCGTGAGTGACAGTCCTCCAGAAGTGATAATTGGTGCGCTGTGTCTTTAAAAGGTTAAAACCCTTTTCAAAAAGGCCTCGACTCATAGTGGGAAAAGACAAGAGAGGCTTTGGCTGGCTTTGGATCCAGAAAACAGCTGCTGATTAGAGTCTGCGTCTTCGGGCTGCATTTATTACATATTTTTCAGCAGCAGGGATTCTAGGAGGAAGCTTCCGTTTGGGTTTCTTGATCGTGGTTTATTTTTATTCAGAGGAATAACAGAGGAAGGATTTGTTCCGGCTGGAGCATGCTCACAACCTGCAAGACCTCCCATTATTAAACTGCCTACTTTGGGCTTTAATATCCATGTGGTATTTTTTTGATTTTTATTAGCGTTATTATTATTTGGCAGCGTGCATCTGTCTATTTTTTTTTTAATTTTTTAATAATTTATTCGGAGAGGAAGCTGATCTCGCAATGAGCTTTCTCCTTCCTTACTTGAAACAGGTGCTAATGAAAGAATGCAAATAGCACCGGCTGAGCCGAACATTTCATAAAGAAGGGAACAGCCACCGACCCCAAGCGCTCCGGGATCTGCCCGCTGGCCCCCGGCAAAGGTAGGCACGGGGGCTTTTGTCGCTATTTTTTTGCTGTTGTTCTCTGCGTGGATCTTTGGGATTTTTTCTCGCCCTTCCTTCCTTCCTTCCCTCCCTCCCTGGCTGGCTGCGGGTGCCCAGCCGGCCGGCCAGATTCCATTTTTCCTCCTCAAAGGTGCCAGCTCGGCGTCCCCGCGTCCCCACCGGGGGTGGCCGCGGCCACCTCGGCGTTGGGCGAGCGCCCCGAGCCCGGCGCTGTCACCGAGCCCAGCCCGGAGCCGCGGCCCCGCCACGCTCGCAGCTACTTTGCCGCTTAATTAGCCCTGGCTGTCGCATGAATTTATCGTCGCTTGACAGCAACTTCATTTTCTCCCACCGTGCGGGGAGGAGGAGGAGGAGGTGGAGGAGGAGGAGGAGGAGGAGGCGATGAATTGGCGCTGGCTGGTGGGAGGCAGCGCTGGGGGCGGTGGGAGGCGATCGCGGGGTGTGACAGGGACGTGCCAGCCGGGCAGGGGCGTGCGGAGGGACCCGGGCTGGGGACGTGTTGCTCCGGGGACAGCCGCGTCCTGCCGGGGCCCCGCCGGAGCCGAGCCCGGGGCCTGCGCCGCTGCCATCCCTGCGGCTGCTCCCCGATGCTCCCAGCGCGGAGAGAAATACCCAAATTAAACAAATCAAATGCGATTCCGAGGCTGGTTTCAGCAGCGAGGTCCTTGCTGGTGGCCGGGTCCCTGCACAAAGCGCTGCTGCTGGGGTTTTTTTTCCTCCTCCTGTTTGGTTTTATTTGGCCGTGGCATTCGGGGATCAGCCTGCGAGGTTTGTCCTTTGGGAAGCCCGAATTTTTCCCGCTGTCGGAGGCAGGTGGAGGCATCCGCAGCCCCTTGCGGTACCTGCCCGCGACTCTGGCCGGGTTTTGTGCCGTGTTCCCAAGCCCGGGCTTGCAGTAGGGACTGCAGTGGCCTCTCCAAGGGCCAAATCCAGCCCTCCTTGGGGTGATCCAGCTCCTCTGGCTGCGGGAGCCTCCGAGGGCAGGGATTAGCCCTTTGTCTGGAAGTTTGTGTTTGTATTTCGGCGTGTTTAAGTGTTACATGTTTCTGTTCTGGCCGTGCACGCAGGATATTTGCAGGGGTTTTGCCTGAGCATTCAGGAAAGGATCTGCAAGAAAAGTTTCCCCCGATGAGTTGTGCGAGCTGAGGGTGGGCAGCACGTGAAACAAAATACTTATTTTATTTAAACAGCCTCTTGAAGCTTCCTCCAGAGAGAACTTGGGAATGTCTGACCTGACAGGGGAAAAGTACCCAAAACTCAATGTGCAGCCTGCTCTGTCCATCCCTCCCCCATTCCAAAGCAGATGATTTTTAATTAAGAATTTGATATGGGGTGTGTGTGCAGGAAAATAGGATTAAAATGTGTTCTGGAGGCAGCAGGATGGGAATCTTCCTCTGCTCCTGGTTTGGGCTGGGTGAGGGCCAGCAGCACCTCGTGTCCCCAGCCCTGCTGCTCTAGAAGACAAATCCAGCTGCTGATGGCTGCTGGAAAGCCCCAGCCTCGGGCTTTGGGATGTGAGAACATGGATTTTACCCAAAACCTCGTGTTCCATGTGCCGAGGCAGCTGCTGCTCCTGCAGGATTCACTTCTCGCCGTGCCAGTAACGGAGTTTGCCCAATGCTACTTTTAAAAAATTTCTCTTTTGGTGGTTGCAAAGCTGTACTAGAACATGGTGGGGGGGGGGGGGTCTGGCTTTATTCCCTCCCCCTGTGGCTCAGCCGGAGCGCTTGGATCTGTCCCGGCAGCGCCATGTGCTGCTCCTCCCCACGCCCAGCACTCGCTGTGCTGAGGGAAACCTTCGGGATGAGAAGAAAGCCAGAGTGAGTGGTGCTGGAGAGGGGGGGAGGATGGAAGGTGTTCTTCCTATGGAAGGTGGTGTTTTCCCTATGGAGATGTTTTCCCTATGGAAGGCGGCATTTCACCTATGGAAGTTTGTATTTCCCCTATGGAATTTGGTGTTTCCCCTAAGGAATTTGGTATTTCCCCTATGGAAGGTGGTGTTTTCCCTATGGACATTGGTGTTTTCCCTATGGAAGTTGGTATTTTCTGTATGGACATTGGTGTTTGACCTATGGAAGTTGGTATTTCCCCTATGGACATTGATATTTCCCCTATGGACATTGATATTTCCCCTATGGACGTTGGTATTTCCCCTATGGAAGGTGGTGTTTTCCCTACAGAAGTTTGTATTTCCCCTATGGACATTGGTATTTCCGCTATGGAAGTTGGCATTTCGCTTATGGAAGTTGGTGTTTTCTCTATGGGAGTTGGTATTTCCATATGGAGATGTTTCCCCTATCGACTTTAGTGCTTTCCCTATGGGCGTTGGTGTTTCCCCTATAGGCGTTGGTGTTTTCTCTATGGAAGTTTGTATTTCCCCTACAGAAGTTTGTATTTCCCCTATGGAAGGTGGTATTTCCCCTATGTAAGTTGGCATTTCCTCTATGGAAGTTGGTTCTTTCTCTATGAGAGTTGGTATTTCCCTATGGAAGGTGGCATTTCCCCTATGGATGTTGGTATTTCCCCTGTGGACTTTGGTATTTCCCCTATGGAAGTTGGTGTTTTCCCTATGGAGATGATTTCCTTATGGAAGGTGGCATTTCAGCTATGGAAGTTTGTATTTTCCCTATGGACCTTGGTGTTTCCCCTACAGAAGGTGGTGTTTTTCCTACAGAAGTTTGTATTTCCCCTATGGAAGGTGGCATTTCCCCTATGGAAGGTGGTGTTTCCCCTATGGACGTTGGTATTTCCCCTATGGACATTGGTGTTCCCTATGAATTTGGTATTTCCCCTATGGAAGGCGGCGTTTCCCTTATGCGAGGTGGTGTTTTCCCTATGGAAGGTGGTGTTTTCCCTATGGAGATGTTTTCCTTATGGAAGGTGGCATTTCACCTATGGAAGTTTGTATTTTCTCTATGACCTTGGTATTTCCCCTATGGAAGGTGGTGTTTTCCTACAGAAGTTTGTATTTCCCCTATGGATTTTGGTATTTCCCCTATGGACATTGGCATTTCCCTTATGGAAGTTGGTGTTTTCTCTTTGGGAGTTGGTATTTCCCTATGGAAGGTGGCATTTCCCCTATGGAAGGTGGTGTTTCCCCTATGGACGTTGGTATTTCTCCTATGGACATTGGTGTTTCCCCTATGGAATTTGGTATTTCCCCTACAGAAGGTGGTGATTCCCTTATGGAAGGTGGTGTTTTCCCTATGGAAGGTGGTGTTTTCCCTATGGAGATGTTTTCCTTATGGAAGGTGGCATTTCACCTATGGAAGTTTGTATTTTCTCTATGGACCTTGGTATTTCCCCTACGGAAGGTGGTGTTTTCCCTACAGAAGTTTGTATTTCCCCTATGGATTTTGGTATTTCCCCTATGGACATTGGCATTTCCCCTATGGAAGTTGGTGTTTTCTCTTTGGGAGTTGGCATTTCCCTATGGAAGGTGGCATTTCCCCTATGGAAGGTGGTGTTTCCCCTATGGACGTTGGTATTTCTCCTATGGACATTGGTGTTTCCCCTATGGAATTTGGTATTTCCCCTACAGAAGGTGGTGATTCCCTTATGGAAGGTGGTGTTTTCCCTATGGAAGGTGGTGTTTTCCCTATGGAGATGTTTTCTTTATGGAAGGCGGCATTTCCCCTTTGGAAGTTTGTATTTTCTCTATGGACCTTGGTATTTCCCCTATGGAAGGCGGTGTTTTCCCTACAGAGGTTTGTATTTCCCCTATGGATTTTGGTATTTCCCCTATGTAAGTTGGCATTTCACTTATGGAAGTTGGTGTTTTCTCTATGGGAGTTGATGTTTCCCTATGGAAGGTGGCATTTCCCCCATGGACATTGGTGTTTCCCCTGTGGATGTTGGTATTTCCCCTATGGGTGTTGGTGTTTCCCCTATGGAAGGTGGTGTCTCCCCTATGGGTGTTGGTGTTTTCCCTATGGAAGTTGGTGTTTCCCTATTAAATCATCTCCTATGTTGAGTTTTGGTTTTGTGCTGCCGCTGGGGCCATGAACATCTTCATGCACAACCCAAACCCTGGTCCAGCCACTGGAGCAGGACACAGTGGGGTTTGTCCCAGAGCTCTCAGTGCAGCTGGTGGCACCTGAGCCCTGCCAGGAGCTGCTCTGAGGTCTCTGTGACGCCTGAGTGTGACTTGGTGGCCCTGCATCTTTATGATTTTTATCATTTCACCCCTCCTGAGAAAGGGAAATGAAGCTGTTTTTGTCCCAGGGTGCTTCTCAGCACAGGTGGTGGCACCTGAGCCCTGCCAGGAGCTGCTCTGAAGCCTCTGTGACACCTGAGGACCAGTGGGAATTTGTGGCCCTGCGTCCCCATGGTTTTTATAATTCCACCCTCACTGAGAAAGAGAAATAAAACTGGTTTTGTCCCAGGCACTGCAGCCCAGCTCATCTGGCACCGGAAAGGATTCTGGTCATTATTTTCCTTGAAAGAGTCATAAAACTCCTGTAAACACGCCCAGCATGCCAAACCAGGGCCCCCAAAGCATCTTGGCTGTTCCTGGGAATGGCTGTTCCATGGGAATGGGGAGATTTCCTGGGAATTCAGAGAGCAGCTGATGGGCCAAAGGGTTTATGGAGCCCTGGAGGAGCCGGGGTCAGAGCACTGAGCGGCCTCCTCTTCTTCCTCCCCCTCCTCCTCCTCAGGTGCACTCTAATCCTGCATTTCCACCTGGATAAAATTCCCAGGATTTTCTCTGCGCTCAGGATGTGGAGCTGGTGAGGGATGAGCAGGGGAACAGGAACTCCCCTAAACCCCACATTTCTGACAGGGCCGGCAGTGGGGGATCTGTCCACCCGTGCTGCTGGGGGCACAAACCAATCTGCATCACTTTGGGGTTAAAAACATCTTTTTTCTCAATGTCCACTCTATCTCTGCTGCTGGCTCAGATCATGCAGGTGGAAAATGTGGGATAGCACGGGAATAATGTGGGATAGGATGGGAATAACGTGGGATAACACGGAAATAATGTGGGATAGGATAGAAATCATGTGGGACAGCATGGGAATCATGTGGGGCAGCACAGGAATAATGTGGGTTAAAATGGAAATGTGGGATAGCACAAGAATAATGTGGGATAGGGTGGGAATAACATGGGATAACATGGGAATAATGTGGGATGGCACGGGAATAATGTGGGATGGCATGGGAATAATATGGGATAGCACGGGAATAGAATGGAATAGCAAGGGAATAACGTGAGATAACATGGGAATATTGTGGGACAGCACGGGAATAACATGGGATAGCACAGAAATAATCTGGGATGGCTTGGGAATGACATGGGATAGCATGGGAATGACATGGGATAGCATGGGAATAACGTGGGATAGCATGGGAATGAGCCCAGCTCCCTGATTTATTTCCCTGTTTAAAGCTGCATGGTGATACCTGAAGAGGATTTTCCAAAATAACTTAAAGGGCTGGTGCTTGCTACCCATATTTAGCCAGGTTTTGGACCCATATTTGCCCATAGTCTTGACCTATTTTTACCCATATTTCCCCATATTCCTGACCCATATTTACCCATATTTCTCCATATTCTTGACCCATATTTTGAACCCATTTTTACCCATACTCTTGATCCATATTTACCCATTTTTACCCATATTTCTGACCCATATTTACCCATTTTTACCCATATTTGCATCAATATTTACCCATTTTTACCCATATTTCTGAGCCATTTTTACCCATATTCCTGACCCATATTTACCCATATTCCTCCATATTCTTGACCCATATTTTGAACCCATTTTTACCCATACTCTTGATCCATGTTTACCCATTTTTACTCATATTTCTGAGCCATTTTTAGCCCTATTTGTGACCCATATTTACCCATTTTTACCCATATTCTGACCCAGTTTTACCCCTATTCCTGACCCATATTTACCCATTTTTACCCATATTTCTGAGCCATTTTTAGCCCTATTCCTGACCCATATTTACCCATATTCCTGACCCGTATTTACCCATTTTCACCACATTCCTGCCCTTCCTGCAGCAGGGCTCTCAGGATCCACAGGCCACATCTCTCCCTTGAGTTCTTTAAAAAGCTCTGAAACTTTTTCATGCCAAGAATGGAAACGTTGCAGCTCCTTAAGTCAGGGATTTGCTCTTGCTGCTGTGGGGTGGGGGGGGAACAGCGTGGCCTTTTTTTGTTCCTTTTTAACCTTTCTGCATCTTTACTTTTCCTCCTGTGTGGGAAACGGGGAGGAGGGAGGAGGGGGCGCCTCCTGGCTGAGCTCTCAGTGGGAGTCCCTGGCAGATTGAAAATACAAATAATAAGTTCTGACTCTAAGCCCCAACTGCAGACAGCAGCCCTGGCTCAGGTTTTGGGGTTGTTTTTTTGATTTTAGATCATTATTTGCTGGGCAGGCTCTGGAAAATGCTGTAGGGAAGCACATTTTGCTGTGGGGCCAAAGGGGGTTTGAGAAGCCGCAGGGCTGTGGGTGCTCAGGGGACTTGGGGCTGTTTCAGGGGAGATGTCACACCTGGAATGGAATAATGGGATCATTTAACCAGGATGGGGCAGTCTGGGCTCTTGGGGGGCTCTGGGATGCTGCTGGAATCCCCAGAGAGCCTGGGAATTGCTGCTGGGATGGTCCCCAGGAGCTGCTCCCAGCCTGGACGTGCTCTGCATCCCGCGAGGCCCTGACCCCACCCCCTGCAGCTGGGACAGGAGGATCCCATGGGATTCCAGTGGAATTCCCAGTCCTGGAGCAGCCCAGATTTCGGTGCTGAACAATCTGTCCCTCCCCGGCTTCTCTGAGGGACCTTGGGAAGGAGCTGGGACGATAAAATCCAGGGGAGGAGATGCCCATGGACGGCTGGACCATCTCCAGCCACAGGAAGATCCCATGGGATTCCAGCCCTTCCACTGGAATTCCCAGCCCTGGAGCAGCCCAGATTTCAGCGCTGCACAATCTTCTCTCCCTGTGACCCTTAGGAAGGAGCTGGGACAATAAAATTTGGTGGAGGAGCTGCTCTTGGATGGCTGGATCATTTCCTACCACAGGAGGATCCCACAGGAGGATCCCATGGGATTCCAGCCCTTCCAGTGGATTTTCCACCCCTGGAGGAGCCCAGATTTCAGTTCTGCACAATCTGTCCCTCTCTGGCTGCTCCTGAGGGACTTTGAAGGAGCTGGGACAATAAAATCCAGGGGAGGAGATGCCCATGGATCATCTCCTGCCACAGGAGGATCCCACAGGAGGATCCCATGGCACTTCCCAGCCCTTCCAGTGGATTTTCCACCCCTGAAGCAGCCCAGATTTCTGTGCTGCACCATCTGTCCATCCCGGCTGCTCCCGAGGGACTTTGAAGGAGCTGGGACAATAAAGTCTGGTGGAGGAGATGCCCATGGATCATCTCCTGCCACAGGAGGATCCCACGGGATTCCAGCCCTTCCACTGGAATTCCCAGCGCTGGGGCAGCCCAGATTTCAGTGCTGCACAATCTTCTCTCCCTGTGGGACCTTGGGAAGGAGCTGGGACAATAAAATCTGGTGGAGGAGAAGCCCATGGATGGCTGGATCATCTCCCACCTTCCTGTGGGAAAGCTCCAGGGCTGCTGCTGCCTCAGGGATGGGATTTGGGGATCTGGGGGCTGCAGGAACCCCAAATCAGCAGTGAGCAAATCCTGATGTAAGCAGGGATGCGCTGGGATCAGCGAGCCCAGAACTGAGCACTGAGTAAGGGAGGGATGAGAAAAGCTCCTGGTGATGTCAGGGGTGAGCTCAGAGGTGAGCTCAGGGGCCTTGGAAAAGCACCTGGGTTCCAAACAAATCTTCTCTGCTGCTTTTTTGGCTGCCTTGAGAGGTAAAGCAGATTTTATAACCCCTTGAGTGTTCCTGCATGGATTTGTTCCTGGTGGATGGATTGGAAAATCCACAGAATTTACAGAATGACCAGGTTGGAAGAGACCTTCAAGATCATCGAGTCCAACCCAAACACAGGGTCCAGGAGGTTTGAAATAGCCAAAATTGGATTTTAGGTGGAATTTTATGTGCAGAAGAGCGGGTTCTTGGGAAGGGCTGAGCTGCACCATCCCCATCCCTATAATCCCCATCCACCCCCCCAAAACATTCCAGCATTTCCAGTCCTCCCCAGCCAATTCCCCTTCATGTTTTAATCCATGAAAATAAATTTATCCTCATCTCTCTGTCCTTTACCTGCCTCTGTGTTGCTGTTCAGAGTCCCTGTATTTGCAGGGATATTCATTTCACCCCAGACTTGGTAGCTTGGGCTCATATTTTGAATTTTTTGTTTTGTTTCCTGCACTTCTGGCATCAGAGGGAATTTCATGGGAGAGTGCAAATCGCCGAGACAAACAACTTGTTTTGTTTTGAAGGGTTCCAAAGCAGTTTGGTCGGATTTTTGCTGAAAAAAAATCCAAAAACCTCCTTGCTGCAGGGAATTTGGGGCAAGGAAGGAATTCTCCTGTGCAGCAGGAATGTCCCCAAACCCACATGGTGATATTTGATTGATTATAACTTGGGTTAATTAATTGGAGAGGAATTCTGTGCAGGGAATAACAAAAATCTGGTAGCTGGAAGGGGAAGGAAGGGAAATATTTATGGGTTAGAAGAGGGGCATGGAGGGGTCAGGAGAGCAAGAACTGCAGATTTTAACAAATAAATCAGGTAATTATAAAGATATTGCTGTTTTAGCCAAATAAATTGGGATTTTTGGGGTGTTGAACATGTTTAGGTTGATGGTGAGAGCAAAAGATGCTTCTCAGCTGGGGCAAAAATGAAATTATTTCACTCCTAATTAAGCTGGATCCGTCATTAGCGGGGTTTAATTTGGCTTTGGGGGGGTCAGGAGGAGCTGGAGGCAAAAATCCTATTGGAAGTTTTGTTCCTAAATTGCAGGAGGGGAATTGTTTTTGTTCCCCCATCCCTGAAGGGAATCCAGGGACAGAATTCCCCAGGATTTCTGTCTGTGGGGCAGGAGGAGAAGGAACCTTGGGGGTTGGTTTGGGTTTGTCTTTGAGAGAAAAATGTCCCTGGGCTGATCCTCCCTGGCGGGAAATGCCAATTGTGTGGGGTTTGTGTGGGGTTTTTGTGGGGTTTGAGTGGGGTTGTGTGGGACCAGAGTAGGAAATGCCAATTGTGTAGGGTTTGTGTGTGGTTTGTGTGAGGTTTGTGTGGGACCAGAGTAGGAAATGCCATTTGTGTGGGGTTTGTGTGGGGTATGAGTGGGTTTGTGTGGGATTTGTGTAGGAGCGGAAAAAGAAATGCCATTTGTGTGGGGTTTGTGTGGGGTTTGTGTGGGGTTTCAGTGGGGTTTGAGTGGGGACCAGAACAAGAAATGCCATTTGTGTGGGGTTTGTGTGGGGTTTGTGTGGGTTTGTGTGGGATTTGTGTAGGAGCAGAACAAGAAATGCCATTTGTGTGGGGTTTGAGTGGAGCTTGTGTTGATTTGTGTGACCCCAGTGCTGCAAATGCCATTTCTGTGGGGTTTGTGTGGGACCAGAGCTGCAAACACAAATTCCGTGGGATTTCTGTGGGGTTTGTGTGGGGTTTGAGTGGGATCAGAACAAGAAATGCCATTTGTGTGGGGTTTGTGTGGGGTTTATGTGGGGTTTGAGTGGTATTTGAGTGGGTTTGTGTGTGTTTGTGTGAGGTTTGTGGGGACCAGAACAAGAAACGTCATTTGTATGGGGTTTGTGTGGGGTTTGTGTGACCCCAGGGCTGCAAATGCCATTTCTGTGGGGTTTGAGTGGCGTTTGTGTGGGGTTTGAGTGGGACCAGAGCTGCAAATGCCAGTTCTGTGGGGTTTATGTGGGACCAGAACAAGAAACGCCATTTCTGTGGGGTTTGTGTGCGATTCGTGTGGGGTTTGTGTGGGACCAGATCTGCAAATGCCATTTGTGTGGAATTCATGTGGTTCCAGAGTTTTGGGGGGTTTCACGACTGCAAACCCCGTGGGATTGTGTAGAAATGCACTTGTGTGGGGCCTGTGTGGGGTTTGTGTGGGACCAGAGCTGCAAACACAAGTTCTGTGGGATTTCTGTGGGGCTTGTGTGGGGTTTGAGTGGGATCAGAACAAGAAATGCCATTTCTGTGGGGTTTGTGTGGGGCCAGAGTAACAAATGCCATTTGTATAGGATTTATGTGGGACTAGAACAAGAAATGCCATTTGTGTGGGGTTTGTGTGGCACCAAGGCCCAAAATGCCATTTGTGTGGGGTTTGAGTGGGGTTTGTGTGGGTCTAGAGCAAGAAATGCCACTTGTATGGGATTTGTGTGGGAATAGAACAGGAAATTCCATTTGTTTGGGGTTTTCTGTGGTACCATGGCCCAAAATGCCACTTGTGTGGGGTTTGTGTGGGACCAGAACAAGAAATGCCATTTCTGTGGGGTTTGTGTGGGGTTTCAGTGGGGTTTATGTGGGACCAGAACAGGAAATGTCATTTGTATGGGGTTTGTGTGGGATTTGTGTGACCCCAGAGCTGCAAATGCCAATTCTGTGGGGTTTGTGTGGGACCAGAACAAGAAACGCCATTTCTGTGGGGTTTGTGTGCCATTCGTGTGGGTTTTGTGTGGGGTTTGTGTGGGACCAGAGTAACAAATGCCATTTGTATGGGATTTATGTGGGACTAGAACAAGAAATGCCATTTGTGTGGGGTTTGTGTGGCACCAAGGCCCAAAATGCCACTTGTGTGGGGTTTGTGTGGGGTTTGTGTGGGTCTAGGGCAGGAAATGCCACTTGTGTGGGATTTGTATTGGGTTTCTGTGGGGTTTCTGTGGGTTTGTGTGACCCCAGTGCTGCAAATGCCATTTGTGTGGGGTTTGAGTGGGGTTTGTGTGCCCCCTGAGTAAGAAATGCCATTTGTATGGGATTTATGTGGGAATAGAACAGGAAATTCCATTTGTTTGGGGTTTTCTGTGGTCCCATGGCCCCAAATGCCTCTTGTATGGGGTTTGTGTGGGGTTTGTGTGGGACCAGATCTGCAAATGCCATTTGTGTGGAATTCATGTGGTTCCAGAACAAGAAATGCCATTTCTGTGGGGTTTGTATGGCACGAGGCCTGCAAATGCCACTTCTGTGGGGTTTATGTGTGGGACCAGAATAGGAAATGTCACTTGTGTGGGGCCTGTGTGGGGTTTGTGTGGGACCAGAGCTGCAAACACAAGTTCTGTGGGATTTCTGTGGGGCTTGTGTGGGGTTTGAGTGGGATCAGAACAAGAAGTGCCATTTGTGTGGGATTTGTGTGATCCCAGAGCTGCAAATGCCGTTTCTGTGGGGTTTGTGTGGGGTTTGTGTGGGATCAGAGTAACAAATGCCATTTGTATGGGATTTATGTGGGAATAGAAAAGGAAACTCCATTTGTTTGGGGTTTTCTGTGGTACCATGGCCCAAAATGCCATTTGTGTGGGATTTGTGTGGGACCAGAACAAGAAACGCCGTTTCTGTGGGGTTTGTGTGGGGTTTATGTGGGATCAGAGTAACAAATGCCATTTATATGGGATTTATGTGGGACTAGAACAGGAAATGCCACTTGTGGTGGGTTTCTGTGGGGTTTCTGTGGGGTTTGTGTGGGATTTGTATGGCACTGGGGCTGCAAATGACACTTGTGTGGGGTTTGTGTGGGACCAAAGTAGGAAATGCCATTTCTGTGGGGTTTCTGTGGGGTTTGTGTCGGGTTTGTGTGGGATTTGTATGGTGCTGGGGCTGCAAATGACACTTGTGTGGGGTTTGTGTGGGACCAAAGTAGGAAATGCCATTTCTATGGGGTTTCTGTGGGGTTTGTGTGACCCCAGAGCTGCAAATGCCAGTTCTGTGGGGCCCAGTGCCATGGGGGGCTGCAGGAACAGCTCCTTTCCCTCCTGTTGTCATTCCACGCCCCAATTCCAACATCCCAAGGATGGAGGATATCAATAACGGGCCTTTAGGATAACGGGAATAACCCCAGAACTCAAAGGAGTCCTGGAAAACTCACCTGGGGAACGGCCAGGAATTCCTAGAATATTGAATTCAGCCCCTCCAGGGTGCAGGAATGCAGCAAATTGGGATAAAACTGCACAAAAACTCCGGGAATGGGAGGCTGGGCTGATATTCCTTTTGCCATGGGAATTTTGGGATACAGGAATTCTGGGCTGCAGGAATTTTGAGATGCAAGGATTTTGGGATACAGGAATTTTGGGATAAAGGAATTTTGAGATACAGGAATTTTGGGATACAGGAATTCTGGGCTGCAGGAATTTTGGGATTCAAGAATTTTGGGATACAGGAATTTTGGGATAAAGGAATTTTGCGATGCAGGAATTTTGGGATAAAGGAATTTTGGGCTGCAGGAATTTTGGGATGCAGGAATTTTGGGATGCAAGGATTTTGGGATACAGGAATTTTGGGATGCAGGAATTTTGGGATGCAAGGATTTTGGGATACAGGAATTTTGGGCTGCAGGAATTTTGGGATACAGGAATTTTGAGATACAGGAATTTTGGGATAAAGGAATTTTGGGCTGCAGGAATTTTGGGCTGCAGGAATTTTGAAATACAGGAATTTTGGGATACAGGAATTTTGGGATGCAGGGATTTTGAGATACAGGAATTTTGGGATAAAGGAATTTTGGGATGCAGGAACTCTGGGCTGCAGGAATTTTGGTATTCAAGAATTTTGGGATACAGGAATTTTGAAATACAGGAATTTTGGGATGCAGGAATTCTGGGCTGCAGGAATTTTGGGATTCAAGAATTTTGGGATACAGGAATTTTGAAATACAGGAATTTTGGGATGCAGGAATTCTGGGCTGCAGGAATTTTGGGATTCAAGAATTTTGGGATACAGGAATTCTGGGCTGCAGGAATTCTGGGCTGCAGGAATTTTGGGATGCAGGAATTTTGGGCTGCAGGAATTTTGGGATAAAGGAATTTTGGGATGTAGGGATTTTGGGAGCCTGGGGCCTCCTGAGCCCATCAGCTCCTGGGCCGAGCACTTCCCGGTGCTATCCCTTGGGAAGATCTTCCAGATTTTAGGATAATATCTAGATCAGGAAGAACATAAGGAAGCTGCAATTAGCCCCTATCCATTGTTATCCCACCTTTATTTTGGGATTTGGGTGCATTTTTAGGCCTGAACCTTCCCTGAGCAGTCCGTTCTGAACAAAACTGAGAATTCCAAGGGTGATTTCCCAGCTCCCTGCCCATACCAGGTTCCTGTTGCTCCTGTTGCTATTTCCGTCTGTATTTATTAATTTTTTCTCAATCCATTTGGATTTTGCCACTGGATAAAGCTGTTCATGGCCTTGAGCTGTCTGCAGAAGCCCACCCCCAGCTCAAACCCACATTTTAGCCTAAAAACCCATCAAAATCTTCATTATGGACCAACTTTCCTGGCTGAAAACCCCTAAAACCAACTCGGCAATGGGGAGCAAAGGTGGAGGAGGGGGGAGAGGATGCGAATATCGCAGAAAGTTGCAAAGTGAAGCATTCCAGAGTGGGAATAAGAGCTGGAGGTTGAATGTGCAATCACAACCTCCCTTTGTCTGCGGGCTGTTGATGGGCGAAGCTGCAATCTCGTGGCAATAAATAGATATTTAAGATAAGCTCCGGCGTGTAATTAAAGATTTCTGCCACACGGCCAGATGCGCTGCCTTTATCTTTGTGTAAATGAGAGCGGAGAGGGGCTCGGCTGCGCTGAGAGCCCAAAAAAAATGGGGAAAAAAGGTTCTTTGTCCCAGTTTGCATCCGTTTGCTGCAGGGTGGGAGGGAGGGAGGGATGGGACCGTCCCCAACCCAGGGAAACTGGGAATTTCAGTGCTCCAAGGGCTAAAGGGGATCAAATATGTTGGGAAAAGGTGTTGCCCACAGCCAGGAGCATTTCCCTGACTTTCCAGTGTTTTGGGATGGGAATTCAGGGAGAAAGGAATGGAATTAGGGAGGGAGGGATGGGACCATCCCCAATCAGGGAAACTGGGAATTGTGGTGCTTTAAGGGCTAAAGGGAATTAAATGAGTTGGGAAAAGGTGAGCCCTCAGCCAGGAGTGTTTCCCTGATTTTCCAGTGTTTTGGGATGGGAATTCAAGAAGAGAGGGAGGGATGGGACTGTCCCTTCCCAGGGAAACTGGGAATTTCAGTGCTCCGAGGGCTAAAGGGAATTAAATATGTTGGGAAAAGGTGTTGCCCTCAGCCAGGAGTGTTTCCTTGATTTTCCAGTGTTTTGGGATGGGAATTCAGGGAGGGAAGGATGGAATTTTAGGGAGGGAGGGATGGCACCATTCCCTCCCCAGGGAAACTGGGAATTTTGGTGATTTAAGGGTTAAAGAGAATTAAATGTGTTGGGAAAAGATCAACCCTCAGCCGGGAGCATTTCCCTGATTTCCCAGGGCTTTGGGCTGGGAATTCAAGAAGGAAGGGATGGAAGTTCAAGGAGAGAGGGATGGGATCGTCCCTTCCCAGGGAAACTGGGAATTTCAGTGTTCCAAGGGCTAAAGGGAATTAAATGTGTTGGGAAAAGGTGTTGCCTTCATCCAGGAGCATTTCTCTGATTTTCCAGTGTTTTGAAATGGGAATTCAGGAAGGGAGGAATGGAAATTCAGGGAGAAAGGAATGGAATTAGGGAGGGAGGAACGGGATCATTCCCTCCCCAGGAAAGCTGAAAATTGTGGCACCTAAGACTAAAGTGAATTAAATGTGGTGTTGGCATTGTCGATAAAAGGTGCACCCTCAGCCAGGAGTGTTTCCCTGATTTTCCAGTTTTCTGGGAAGAAAATTCAAGGAGGGAGGAATGGGACCATCCCTTCTCAGGAAAACTGGAAATTTCAGTGCTCCAAGGGCTAAAGGGGAATAAATGTATTGGGGAAAGGTGAGCCCTCAGCCAGGAGCGTTTCCCTGATTTTCCAGTGTTTTGAGATGGGAATTCAGGGAGGGAGGGAAGAAAATTCAGGGAGAAAGGAATGGAATTAGGGACGGAGGGATGGGACCATCCCCAGCCCAGGAAAACTGGAAATTGTGGTGCTACAAGGGCTAAAGGGAATTAAATGTGTTGGGAAAAGGTGAACCCTGGGCCCTCAGTTTCCCTGATTTCCCAGTGTTTTGGGGTGGGAATTCAGGGAGGGAGGGATGGAAGTTCAGGGAGAAAAGAATGGAATTTTAGGGATGGGAGGATGGAATTTTAGGGAGGGATGTCCCTTCCCAGGGAAACTGGGAATTTCAGTGCTCTAAGGGCTGAAGGGAATTACATGCGTTGATAAAAGGTGAACCCTCAGCCAGGAGCCCTCCGTTTCCCATATTTTGCATGTTTTGGGAAGGAAATTCAGGGAGGGAGGGATGGGACTGTCCCCTCCCCAGGAAAACTGGAAATTTCAGTGTTCTGAGGAGCCTAATGATTGAAATGTGGTGTGGGCACTGCTGATAAAAGGTGCCCCCACAGCCAGGAGCATTTCCCTGATTTCCCAGGGTTTCAGGATGGAATTCAGGCTCCCCAGGGCTCAGACTCTGCCGCTGCTTTGGGACTCCAGGCCCAGCTTTGTCCTCATCCCACAGGAGGGCTGGGATCACAGCTTTGGGCTGAGCCCAAGCTCTGGAGCAGGTTTAGCCCCAGCAGCTCCCTGAGAGGGAATTTTGGGATCACTGAGGTTGGAAAAGCCCCCAGGATCATCAATCCCCACCTTGCCACCAGCCCAGAGCAACATCCAGGTGTTCCTTGGACACCTGCAGGGGTGGGGACTCCAAATGTTCCTTCCAGTGTTACATCTGACATTCCAGGGGCAGATCCCCCTTTCTGTGTCCCCCAGGGCTGGAGCACAGAAATCCTGGGAAAATGTGCCCTGGGGTCCTGGGGGATGTTTGAAACTGCCAGGAAGTCCCCCAAAAAATCAAAATTCTCTTGGATCTGTGAACTGTGCAGCTCAGCACGGTGGGAAGTTGGAAGCAGCAGGGGCTTTGTGCGTGGTCCTGGCAAAAATTCCGCCTGAGCTGGGAGAATTCCATCCTGGAAGGGCCTTCCTGGCCCTTTTCTGTTCCAGGACCCCCTAAACCAGGGAGGTTTGGTCCCAAGCAGTGCCTGTGTCATTTGTGGGGTCTGGTTTGAGCTTTTCCAGCACCACCTTGGATTTCAGATCCCCACTTTGAGCCGGAATCCTTAAAAAATGGGCAAGAAGTGATGCTGTGTTTTGGGGATAAAAAACTGGGGAGGAGGAGAGGAAAGCAGAATTTCTTTGGGGATTTGTACCCCTGGGAATTCCTGCTGAAGTTTTGGATGGGATTTGTACCCCTGAGAATTCCTGCTGGACTTTGGGATGGGATTTGTACCCCTGGGAATTCCTGCTGGATTCTGGGACGGGATTTGTACCCCTGGGAATTCCTGCTGGACTCTGCGTTGGGATTTGTACCCCTGAGAATTCCTGCTGGACTTTGGGATGGGATTTGTACCCCTGGGAATTCCTGCTGATGTTTTGGATGGGATTTATCCCCAGGGGAATTCCTGTTGGACTTTGGGATGGGATTTATTTGGAATTTCTTGGGTTTACTGGAATTTCGCCTTCTTTTCCTTAACAAGGTGGAATTGTTGGGTTAAGTTTTTGAGGAATTTTTTATGGGATTCCTTTCTGTTTTTCAATGAGCTCTTGGTGTTTTGCCTCTGTTCTGCCACTCCTCTCCCGCTTAGGCCAGCCCAAATCCTCTCTAAGCTCAGTATTTGTACCTTGATCCTGACTAACTCTGACTTTAAATCAAATATTTGATTCCTGGATTTTTTCCCCCGTTCCAAACCCCACGAAATGGCAGAGCCAAGCTCCCACCCAACAACCCCACTCTGCTTTTTGGGAAATGGGTTTTTCCCAGGCTAAACCCTTTTAAAACCCTTAAAGCTGCATAAGCAGCTTAAACCCAACTAAAGCCTGAGATCATTTTAAACAGCCTGTGCCAATAGAGAGGCTTAGATTATCTTAAATACCTTAAACAGATCTGCAGCTTTAGGGGAGAATTTGGCCAGATTTCGTTGATTATTTCATTTGGGTGATTTTGGTGTCACCACTGGGTGACTCTGCCCAGCCACTCCTGGCTGGGAGACAGAAAATCAGGGAATTTTGGGATTTCTTTTTACATTTTGGATGTTTGTTTGACAGTTTGACTGCAAACAAGGCAGGCAAATCTGAATTTGTGACCTTAACCCTGCCATTGTGCTCAGTTCAGGATCATCTGTCATTCCTGGACCTTTGGGATTTTGGGGATAAATCTGCAGTGGATTTGCAGGAAAAGTTGGATTTTGTTGCACCAGGTGAGGATTTTCGGCACCTGGGCTGCCCTGTGCAGTCTGGATTCTCCTGAATAAATTTTAGAGCTTTGAAAATCCCACCTTCAATGTGGTGCCTTAATTAAACCTCATTAAAAATGGGAATAAATGGGGGAAGGAGTCCAGACTGAGGGGATTTCTGCCCACTCCTCACTCCACATCCCCCCAGTGCCCCTGGGGGATCTGATCCTGCCATTTTTTGGAGATGGAAAATCAGGATTATTTCAGGCTCAGAGGTTTGAAGAGTTTGGTTTATTCCTGCATTAAATCAGAGGAGTTTCATTCACCTGGAGAGCCGAGTTATTCCCACAGAGGCAATTTCTGGGAGCTGATGGAGCGGCAGCCCCTGGAATATTTTCTCCAGGAGATAAAATCTCCCAAAAGCTGAAAGGAAAAAACCATCAGGGAAAATTTCCACTTGGAATTTCTCAGCTGGGAAAAGGAGCTCAGGCACTTCCCTGCTGCTGGAATGTGGGATGGGATTGGTACCCCTGGGAATTCCTGCTGGAATCTGGGATGGGATTTATCCCCAGGGAATTCCTGCTGGAATCTGGGGTAGGATTTGGACTCTGGGATGGGATTTGTACCCCTGGGAATTCCTGCTGGATTCTGGGATGGGATTTATCCCCAGGAAAATTTCCTGCTCCCTCTCACCCAAACTGCAGCTCCTAGGACACACAACCAGCCTGGGCTGGGATTTTCCTCCAGTCCCACTCCTGGTTTTGGTGCTGTAGCATTTTTGTGTTTATTGGGAGCACCCTGGGAAAGGGAATTGATGCTGGAGCAGGAGGGGTTTGAGGTGGTGCTTAAAATCCAGAATTGAGCTGAAGGTCTCTGTGCTGTTCCTGCACTGGGAGAGACCCAGGTGAACGGGAGCTGAAAATCATGGAAATACAAAAAGGTTTGAGATTGAAGAGGCTTTAAAGCTCATCCCATCCCATCCCATCCCATCCCATCCCCATGCCATCGCAGGGCCATCCCCCACCTGTGCCACGTGCCATGGCAGGGCCAGCCCCACGCGTGCCCAGCCTGGCCTTGGGCACTGCCAGGGCTGCAGGGGCAGCCACAGCTGCTCTGGCAATTCCAGCCCAGCCCCTGCCCACCCTGCCAGGGAACAATTCCCAATTGCCAAGATCCCATCCAGCCCTGCCCTCTGGCACTGGCAGCCATTCCCTGGCTCCTGTGCCTCCATCCTTGTCCCCAGTCCCTCTGCAGCTCTCCTGGAGCCCCTTCAGGCCCTGCAAGGGCTCTGAGCTCTGCCTGGAGCTTCTCCTCTCCACGGGAGCACCCCCAGCTCTCCCAGCCTGGCTCCACAGGGGCTCCAGCCCTGCAGCAGCTCCGTGGGTTCCTCTGGGCTCTGTCCAGCAGCTCCAGGTGCTGCTGATGTTGGAATCTGAGCTCTGTGGATGGGACCTGGATCTCTGACATCCCAAGGAAACAGAATTTTAGAATTTTAACCATTTGAACTTGCAAGGGAGGTTGGAAAACAGAGGGGAAATTTCCAGTTTCATTTTCAGATTCCCAGGCTGGATCACTCCCTTGGATTATTCACAGCACAGCCCTTAATGAGTTCTGGGCTCCTGCATTTCATCCCCTGATAAATGAATTTGTTATTCATAACACCGGAGGTGAGCGCTCCTTTGGAGGGAATTGCTTTCCTTCAGCCTGCCAAGCTCTGAATCCTCTCAGGTCTGGCTGATTTTCATCCCCTCCCTGGATGTTTTCCTGCTCCCAGTGATGGCATCCTGCAGTTTGCACCTCCCTGGGGCTGAACTGCAGAGCTGAGCTTGGTGATGATTTGGGTTGCCCCCAGATGAAGGAAGGAATGATGCATCTGACTCCGTGTTCTCAGAAGGCTAATTTATTATTTTATCATACTATATTATGTTAAAGAATGCTAAACTATACTGTACTAAAGAATACAGAAAGGAAACTTACAGAAGGGTAAAAAGATAATAATGAAAACTCCTGACTCTCTCCAGAGTCCCGACACAGCTTGGCCCTGATTGGCCAAAGAGTGAAAACAACTCACAGCAGAATACAATGGAACAATCACCCGTGGGTAAACAATCTCCAAACACATTCCACATGAGCACAACACAGGAGAAGCAAATGAGATAAGAATTGTTTTCCTTTTCTCTGAGGCTTCTCAGCTTCCCAGGAGAAGAATCCTGGGCCAGGGGATTTTTCAGAAATGTGAATGCCACATCATCCCAGTGAGTCCCTTCCAGATGGGAATATCCTGGGATCTGCTCCGTGTCAGGAGCTGCCCGTGGTGGGTGGGATGCTCCAGCCCCATGCAGGTGCTGCAGGGTGGGGAAGGAGTTTTGCAGGTCCCTAAAATCCATCAGGGTTTAGGATGGGCTGGGAGGGGTTGGCAAGCAGGCAGGGCTCTGGCAGCCAAGGGTTTGGTGTGGATTTGGGAGGGATTAATGAGGGATCAGAGTAAAATTCCAGAGCCTCCTTCCCCTGGGAGCTCAGCAGCTCCAGGGCTCCTTCAGACTCCCTGGAAAGCTGGGAAGGGTCTTTGGGATATGGGGCTGACCCTGCACAGGGACACCCTCAGAGCAGGGAGGTGGGAAGGCAGAGCATCCCCAGGATCACTGATGCCTTGGGAAGGCTGCCCTAGGACAGAGACTGGATGGAGTTACAGAATAAAGCAGGGATTTATTCAAAGGATCTCCTCAATGGATCCACCTTGGGCAGCACAAGAGCCCAGCCAGGGCTGCACCCAAGATGAACCAAAATGGTCCCAAAATGAACCCAAGGTGAACCAAAATGGTCCCCAAATGAACCCAAGGTGAACCAAAATGGCTTCAAAATGCATGACTGCTCGCGGGGTCAGTCACTTTTATAAGTTCTGCTCCATTTGCGTCTTGGAGTTCATTGTCCAATTACAGCTGAGAGGAATGGCAGATTTGTCTTTCCAAACCAACCATGGGTCTGCTGGTAGATAAAACCAGCACTGAGAGATAAAAGAAACAATGGGAAGGATTCCACTGATTGATAGATGGAAAAAGAGATTTGCTTTTACAAATAAACTGTAGGTTAGCTGAAATTGGATATTGAAAAATCAAAGAAACAATGGGGAAAAGCTCTAAATTCCATAAAAATTAAAAATTAAAAGAGAGGGTTGTACATTAGAGGGGAATCTTTGGGATCAGGTGTTCTGGGAAGTCTGAACCTCTCAAGGACCTCAGCCAAGGGGGAAAGAGAGAAGGGAAATGCAGCTGGGAAACTGGGATAAAAAGGAGGCTGCATCCTCCAAAAATTGGAGAGACCCCAGGGGAATGCCCCATGGCCTCTGCCTTTATTGGGATGAAGTAAAAGGACTCCTCTGTCTCATTTTTCGACATAAACCTCTGGTGTTTGTGGATTCATTTTCCTGACACAGCTTTAGCCCAGGCAGTCCCACCCTGCTTGTTTTTCTCTCTCCAGCCCACGGTGTTTCTGTTCTTGGGCCTGAGATTTGGATCATTTGTCCTTGGTCCCCAGCTGGAGCAGGAATTGTTTTGTCTCCCTGCTCTGTGCACAGAGCTCACCATCCCATAATATGAAGCCCAGACACACACCCCAAAGCAGCACAGAATCTGAAAAATATAAAATTAAAAACCTGAGGCATCGTCACCTCACACTCCTTCTCCTCCATTTCCAAACCCTCGGAGCTGCTCCAGGACACACCTGGGCTGGAGGAGCTGGGAACATCAATCCCAGGAGGATCCATCCCTCCTGCTCCTCCTGCTCTGCTCCGAAGTTTTCATGGAAAAGCACTGATGCTGCAGCAGAGCTCCCAGGAAAGTTCCTCCCATAAAATAAAACTGGAACAGGGAGCCAGAATGCACAAAAAAGGGAAAAAAATAACAACAGAATGAAAGCAATCAGGAAAGGGTCACAAGGAAACAAAAAGCAGGATTGTGAGGAAGGGTGGAAAAGGGGAACAGCAATAAAATCCCGTGGGTTTGGTCAGGACATTTCCCAGAGAACAGTAAAAGTAAAAAATAGCTCAGTTCTCTGAAAACATCAAATTCTGACTAAAAGGTTTTTCGTCCATACTCATAAATACACTTTTAATGTGGATTTTTATTAAAAGTGCTCCTTTTAAAACTTTTAAAGTGTGCATTTTTATTTAAAATGTTCCTTTTAAAACTTCTATTTTCTGTGCGTCTTTCTCATAACCTCCCACTGCTCTTCCATCCCTGCTGGGACATCCTCCCATGTCCTATGACACCAAATATTGCTGCTTATTCCTGAAAATTCTGCAGGATTCCTGGTACCACACCCAGCTCCCGGCCTTTCCTTTTGGGACAGCGTTTGCTAGTGGAGAATTGCACTTAAAAAAATTAAATAGTAAAAAAAAAAAAAAAGCCTTTTCTTTAGATTATTTAATGTCTCCAAGTGTTTTTCTGCATCTTATCCCATTTTTTTTCTCATTTTTCTCATGAGGTGATGAGCAGAATCATGTGTAGATATATTTATTTATTTATACAAAGAATAAAAAAAGACATTTTTATCCACAAAGTAGAAGTCAGGAAGAAAGGAAAGCACAAAAATTTAGAATTTCTTGCTGCAACATCCAAAAAGTTTTTAGAGATATTGGTTATTAAGCGGGAGTAACAGGGAGATTCCAATGGGGTGGTGAAGAAGTGGTTGTGGCTGAAAGGTGTGTTCAGACCAGGTGGGGTTTTATATTTATATTTAGATTTAGATTTAGATGTATATTATTTAAAATATATTTTATTTAACTTATCTTTATACACATATTTATATTCATATAGATATGAATATACATATCTATATACATATTTATATTGGTAGTAATATTTATATTATTTATATTTATATTATTATAATTTATTGGCTATTTTTATACTTTCTGAATTATTTTTATCATTTTAATATTATTTTTTTAATGTAATTTCTTGCTCTGCCCTCCAAATTGCACTGAGCTGCTCTCCTGGGCGCAGCCTCCCCAAAACTCTTCCCTGAAGGTTTTTTATAAATTTTCCTCTTGAAAAAAATCATATTTTGATTTTTTGGTGCCCCGAGCTGTGATTTGTAAGACAAAAGTGGCTGCTTTGCGTGGAGCCTTTGGGGTTTGGTGTGGCCAGGACTGTGCCTGCCCTGCCAGGGCAAAAACTGACCCAGGGGATAAAAACACAGGATAAAAACATGGATAAAAACATGGATAAAAACATGGGATAAATATAAGGGATAAAAATATGGGATAAAAATATGAGACAAAAGCATAGGATAGAAATACGGGATAAAAATATGGGATAAAAAAAACAGGATAAAAAGACAGGGTAGAAATATGGGGTGGAAATATGGGGTAAATCCAGAGGTGCCCGCTGGTGCCGAGGTGGGGCTGTGCCAGGGGGTGCTTGGTTCAGGCCGGGCTGTTTGGGGGTTTGGTTTTCCTCCCCTCCCTGGCTGGGGCCCTGCCCTGGCTCAGGTGTGGCTGTCCCAGGTGTGGGGTTGTCCCAGGTGTGGTTCTGTCCCAGGTGTGGGGTTGTCCCAGGTGTGGTTCTGTCCCAGGTGTGGCTCTCACAGGTGGCTCTGTCACAGATGTATTCCAGGTGTGGCTGTTGCAGGTGTGGCTCTGTCCCAGCTATGGCTCTGCCCCAGCGTGGCTGTCCCAGCTGTCCCAGCTGTGACTCTGTCCCAGATGTGGCTCTGTCCCAGTGTCTGTCCCAGCTGTGACTCTGTCCCAGATGTGGCTCTGTCCCAGGTGTGTCTGTCCCAGGTGTGTCACAGGTGTGGTTGTCCCAGGTGTGGTTGTCCCAGGTGTGGCTGTACCAGGCTGTCCTTTCACACCAGATGTGTCCCAGGTGTGGCTCTGTCACAGCTGTTGCTCTGTCCCAGGTGTGCCCCAGGTGTGCCCCAGGTGTGGCTCTGTCCCAGGCTCTCCTGTCACACAGGTGTTTTCCAGGTGTGGTTGTCACAGGTGTGGCTGTCCCAGGCATGTCCCAGTGTGGCTCTGTCCCAGCTGTTGCTCTGTCCCAGGCATGGTTGTCCCATGTGTGGCTGTCCCAGCTGTGGCTCTGTCCCATGTGTGTCCCAGGTGTGCCCCAGGTGTGTCCCAGGTGTGGCTCTGTCCCAGCCTCTCCTGTCACACAGGTGTGTCCCAGCTGCGGCTGTCTCAGGCTCTCCTGTCACACCAGGTGTTTTCCAGGTGTGGTTGTCCCAGCTGTGGCTGTCCCAGGCTCTCCTGTCACACCAGGTGTTTTCCTTGGCTCCCAGCACTCCCGGGTTGTTCCTCCCCTTGCTGAGCAGAATTCCCCTCCAGCCCTGCCGGGCTCAGGTGTCGTTTCTATGGAATTGCTGTAGGATTGCTGGGACCTGCAGCCCTAATTCCCATTTTCCTGCCTGGCTGATCCATCAGCAGCTCCTTTCACACCCTGGCTGGGTGCACAAATCCTGCTCCTTTGTTTTGGGATAACCCCTGAGGAACCAGAGCTGAGCTGGCACTGGGCGAGCAGAGGCCGGAGCTGTTTGCAATCCGTGTTTTCCTGGGAAGTGGGAGGCTCATCCCTGACTGAGGGCATGTTTTGGGGTCTCGTTTTGGGGCTGAGCACTTACCCCTCCACATATGGAACCAGTTCCTTTCTGTCTGTGCCTGTCTGGATGTCCTTCCCTTGTCTGGATATCCTTATCCATACCCTATCTGGGTATCCTTATCCTATATTGATATCCTTATCCTATCTAGATATCCTTATCCTGTCTGGATATCCTTATCTATACCCTGTCTGGATATCCTTATGTATACCCTGTCTGGATATCCTCATCCTATCTGGATATCCTTATCCTATCTGAAAATCCATACCCTATCTGAATATCCATACCCTATCTGGATATCCTTATCTATACCCAGTCTGGATATCCTTGTCCTGTCTGAAAATCCTTATCCTACTTGGATATCCCTATCCATACCCTATTTGGGGATCCTCATCCTATCTGGGTATCCTTATCTTATCTGGATATCCTTATCCATACCCTATTTGGGGAGCCTCATCCTATCTGGGTATCCTTATCCTATATGGATAGCCTTATCCATACCCAGTCTGGATATCCTTATCTTATCTGGACATCCTTATCCATACCCTGTTTGGGGATCCTTATCCTATCTGGGTATCCTTATCTTATCTGGATATCCTTATCTTATCTGGATATCATCCATACCCTATTTGGGGATCCTTATCCATGCCCTATTTGGGGATCCTTATCCTATCAGGATATCCACACACAATCTGAATATCCATACCCTGTCTGGATATCTTTATCCCATCTGGATATCCTTATCCTTATCCTTATCCTTATCCGATGTGGAAATCCTTACCCATACCCAGTCTGGATATCCTTATCTATACCCTATCCAGATATCCTTATCCTATCTAGATATCCTCATGCATACCCTATTTGGGGGATCCTTATCCCTGTCTGGGTATCCTTATCCTATCTGGTTATTCTTATCCATACTCACTCTAAATATCCTTTTCCTATCTGGATATCCATACACTTTCTGAATATCCATACCCTATCTAGGTACCCTTATCCTATATGGATATCCTTATCCATACCCTGTCTGGATATCTATATCCTATCTGAGTATCCTTATCCTGTCTGGGTATCCTTCTCCTATCTGGATATCCTTATCCTATCTGGGTATCCATACCCTGTCCGGATAACCTTATCCTATCTGGATATCCTTATCCTATCTGTGTATCCTTCTCCTATCTGGATATCCTTATCCATACCCTATCTGGGTATCCCTATCCTATCTGGATATCCTTATCCTATCTGGGTATCCATGCCCTATCGGATAACCTTATCCTATCTGGATATCCTTATCCTATCTGGATATCCTTATCCTATCTGGATATCCTTATCCATATCCTATCTGGATATCCTTATCCTATCTGGGTATCCTTATCCTATCTGGGTATCCTCATCCTTCCCCAGCTCTGCACATCTGGGGCTGTGCACCTCCAGGAAATCCCTGCCTGGCATTTTTCCAGCTGCAGCCACCAGCCAGGACCCTGAGCAGGGGCACATTTCCCTTTCAGGGCCTGCTGGAATTTTGGTTGCTGAGGGAAAAGGGCCTCCCTCATGCCAGGATTTGATGTTCAGCCTATCAGGGCTCACCTGATGATCAGAAACTTTTAAAAAAATTAAAAATTCAATTCCCTTCCCCCATGGTGAAGATGAACAAAACCCTGACTAAAATGAGTTAAGATATAATTTTAGAAGTTGTGTCATTTCCAGCAGACCCGTAAATGGCTCCTCACAGGTGTTGTGAAAGCCTGGGAGCCTCCTCCTGGGTGGAGCTTGGATTTGGATGCAGCTGGAGGGAGGCAGGAGTGTCACCGAGGGGACATCGCTGCCCGTGACCGGGTGTGACATCAGAGCAGCAGCTCGGGCTCTGGGCCAGCTCCCACGGCGTTCCACGAGCTCCAGGGCTGCCAGAGATCCATGTAAGCTGAGATTCCCTGGATTCCAGCTCGGATGGGAAGCATGGGGGATGCTGCCCTTCCTGAATTCCAGTGGGAGAATCCCTCTGTCACCTGCCCCTCTGTCACCTGTCCCTCTGTCACCTGCCCCTCTGTCACCTGTCCCTCGGTCACCTGCCCCTCCCACTGCTGCATTTCACCGAATCTTCATTATCTCCTAAAATTCACGTTTGGCTGTCCAGCTGCCAGGACAAAACTTGAATTTTTCACTTTTATCATCTTTCCAGTGGGTTTTATAAGCCCTCCAGCCAAAGGCCAGCCCTGCTCAGGTGAAAAGTCTCAGTGACATCGCTCAGGTTATTAATTAATGGCGTAATTAAAGAAATAAACCCAGCTCATCCCCAGCGCCCAAGGACACAGCCAAGCATTCATTCTCCAGCAGATTTCTCAGAAATCCCTGGAAGTGTTTGGTGCTGGCACATGGAGGAATTCCCAGGAAGGGGAGCAGAGAGATGCTCATGGGGAATTAGGGACAAAGAAAATGTGGGAGAGGAACCCCAAAAACTCAACCCAGCTGTGGGCTGAGTCTGTTTGTTGATCTCGAGGAGTTTGAGGAATTTCCTGAGGAGATAATCAGCCAGGACACTGGGAAGGGAGGCTGGGGAGGGGATGAGAAGCCCTGGGAATGAGGGGAAGGTGTGGCATTCACATTTTCTGAAAAAATTCCTTCGCTCAGGGTTTTCTCCTGGGAAGCCGAGAAGCCTCAGAGAAAAGGAAAACAATTCTTATCTCATTTGCTTCTCCTGCGTTGTGCTCATGTGGAATGTGTTTGGAGATTGTTTACCCACAGGTGATTGTTCCATTGGATTCTGCTGGGAATTGTTTTCACTCTTTGGCCAATCAGGGCCAAGCTGTGACAGGACTCTGGAGAGAGTCACGAGTTTTCATTGTTATCTTTTTAGCCTTCTGTCTGTATCCATTCTGTACTCTTTAGTATAGTTTAGTATAGCATTCTTTAATATAATATAGTGTAATAAAGTAATAAATGAGCCTTCTGAGAACATGGAGTCAAATTCGTAATTTTCTTCCCTTTGTCGGGGGACCCTTGTTTACAACAGGAAGGGAGGCCAGGGATGGGAGGAGAAGCCCTGGGAATGAGGGGAATTGAGGCTGGGGATGGGAGGAGAAGCCCTGGGGAATCTGGGCTGCTGTTGGACAAAATTCCGGATTCCCGGGTCAGGGAGATGAATTCTAATGAGGATAAATGTGACGAGCAGCGATTACAGAGAGGAGAGCGGAGCAATTTCCTCACCCAGAGGAGATTAAGGGCCCATCACCTCGGCCTAATGAGGGCCAGCCCCGGCTTGGAGCTCCCAGGGAATGGATAATGACAGAGCTGGATCTGGGATTTGCCAAATCCGCCGCAAAAATCCTCAAAGTGACAGGAAACACAAACAATTATTGATGACTCCAGAGCAGCTGGGAGCCCCGAGCGGGGACTGCAGGGGGAAGCTCCTGGGGCACGGAGTCCCCACAGCTGCTGGGAGTGTGTTTGGAGAAGGAGCTGCTTTTCCATGGGGATGTCTTTAATCAGGATCTTCATTCTGGATTTTCTCAGCACATTTATTCCTGGATTTCAGCTGAGAGCAGTGTGGGCTTTGCCTCCTCAGTCCTGGCTGCAAGGACCGAGCTGTGCCTGTCAGAAATCATTAAACACAGACCAGGAGCTGCTGCCTGATGATGCATGGCCGTTTCCTTATTTTATGTTTGGAATTTCCTCGTTGGGAATTCCTTCCTGGGTGGGTGGAATGGGGGCTGCTGCTCTGGGGAGCTCTGGTCAGTTCTTTACTCTCCCCCAAACTTTTCCAAACCCAGGAGAAGTGCAAACCTGCCCTGAGCCAGCCATGGAGGCCCTGGCGCAGTGGGCGAAGGGAATGTGCAGAGTCAGTAATTAAATGTGAGATTCGGTGCTGATTTTCCTTGTTTGCCTCAGGAGTAATGTCGAGATCCCTTCCAGCCTCTGCTCTGAGCTCTGACATCCAGGAGCCTCTGGATGGGCCAAATCCATGTGGCTCCTGCAGGAAACCTTGGAAATGCCCCTGTCTCACCCTAGGGACTCGGAAGGGATTGTCCCCTCTGTGCCCTCCTTGCCACTGCTGCAGGAATGATGGAATAATGGAATATTTGGGTTGGAAGGACCTGAAATCCCATCGAGTTCCACCCCCAGGGACAGCTCCCAGTGTGCCAGGTGCTCCAGCCTGGCCTTGGGCACTGCCAGGGCTCCAGGGGCAGCCACAGCTGCTCTGGGCACCCTGGCACAGCCCAAACCTCTCGAACCAGGCCTTGCCAGGCTACAAACCCCCTGTGGCAAATGGCACTGGGGGCACCTGGAACCAGCCAGGAAATCATTCTTTCCTTTCCTTTCTCCATTTGCTGCAATGGGCTTTGGTGCTGGTTTCCATCCTTGATTCAGGAATGGGAATGCCAGAGTGCTTTGGGTGGGAAGGGATCTTCAATGGCAGCTCATTGCAGCCCAGGGACAGCTCCCACTGTGCCAGGTGCTGCCAGCCCCAATGCCCAGCCTGGCCTTGGGCACTGCCAGGGCTCCAGGGGCAGCCACAGCTGCTCTGGCAATTCCAGCCCAGCCCCTGCCCACCCTGCCAGGGAACAATTCCCAATTGCCAAGATCCCATCTGAATCCCTCCTCTTCTAATTTAAAACCATCCCCCTTTTCCTATCACTCTCTGCTCACAGAAAAAGTCTCTCTGGTTCTTTTTAATCTGCTCCTTTAAGTCCTGCTTAAATCCAAAGCTGAGCTCAGCTACTTCAACTTTTCACCAGCTGCATTTTAAAAAATAATTTTAAATTAAAAATAAATTTAAATAGTGTAAGAATTGTTTGGGGTTTTTTTTTTGAAAAATTAGAGAAGATGCAGCACTTGGAGAGTTTGGGAATACTGGACCATGAGCTGGATGCTGGAGCCTCTCCCTTCTTCTCTCCCAGCCTGAAGAATCCCATTCCCTGTTCACTATCAGGGATTTAGGGATGCCAAACACACAATTCCTGATTTTCTTCGCTGCCGGCAGCTCCGGGCCAGCTTCAATTCCTCCCTCGTTATCAGGGCGGAGATCAAAGGCGTCATTTAAAGAACAAATGCAGCGAATACCTGGAATTGATGCTCTGACTCTTTTTGGGAGGGGGGATTGCCGCAACAAGCTCGAGCTAATCCGGATTTTGGCACCAGGAGCTGCAGGTGAGGAGTGAGGAATTACCTGAGGAGTGAGGAATTGCAGGACCCGGCCTGTTTTTGTCAGGAATTCCTGCTCCCCGGCCTCAGATCAGGGAATATCCTCAGAATTCTGCGCTGACTCAGGGCTCTTTTCATCTTCCTTACTGTGATTTATTTTGATTTTGTTTTATGACTGATTTATTTTTTCCTGCTGCGGGTTTATTTTTAGCATCTGGTGAAAAGTTGAACACCTTGAAAAGGAAAAGCTGGGGGAGAGGATGATTCCTCTGGTTTTATAAAGGCATTTCTGTCACTCTGGACAACTTTGCCCCATGAAAATTGTCCCTGATGTGTCACTTTGTCCTTTTAGTGCAGCCTGGAACTGTGGGCAGAGCATGAGAAGCCCTCTGTGAACTTTCTTCCATCAAATCTGTCCTGGTTTGAACAGCCAGGTGTCTGCTGAGGAGGGCAGGATCCTCCCTTGGAATGGAAAATGCAAACCCTCTCCCTCTGAATTATTGTAATTTTGAAATTATAAAGCTCTCAGGCAGAGATATGGGAGCAGGAATAACAGTTCTTTATTAGGAAATTAAAAATACCAATGCAACAGTGCAAACAAAGCCTGCCAGAGTGAGAGCAGGCCCTGGCACGCTGTGGCTCAGGGGTGGCACAGCCCCATCCCATGGGGGCTCAGCCCTCCTGCAGTGCCAGCTGTGCTGCTGCTGGAGCAGGGATCCTGCACAAGGGGGGAGTTTTCCTCTGCAGCTCCAGGGCTGCTGCAGATGGGCCTGGGCTCCCTCTGGCAATGCAGGGCAGCAGAAAGCTGCTCCTCTGGCAATGCAGGGGGCAAAGGCTGCTGTGCTGCTCCAGGCTCAGATTGGATCCAGGTAGGAATGCTTGGCTCCTCCCCTGGGCGCAGCATCTCCCCATGGGATGCTGGAATTGGATCAGCCCTGCAGGGACACTCAGTGGCCATGGACAGCAGAGATCTCCTGGAGGGAGGATTGGCTGTGGGGAGATCAAGAAAACTGCCCCAAGAACAGCAGAGAACTGCCCCAGCTCTGACAGCTGGGGACAGAACTCACAGCCCACCCTCAGACACCATCCAACAGCAAAACTTTTATTTCCCCTGGTTTAAGAGTTGCAGTTTTAGTTCAAATTAACCAATGCAGCACCAGATAAGAGATGGGCACAGCCAGGGTGGATTTAGGGGTGCAGCAGCCATGAATAAAATCAAAATTCTTTACTGTTGTAATACCCTGAAATCCTGTGCCCTCTCTGTAAATTACAGGTTGATTAATTTAGAGCTGTTAATGAAATAGTGCAGGGTAAAGGCTGCCCTGAGGAGAGAAATGACCACACAGAAATGGTTTTTTGGATATTGTGAGTAACTTAAAGGCATTTTTTTACTTTTAAAACCTTCAGTGATGCTGCAACCCTGATGTTTTAATTAGCTTGGAACAATTTGACTCAAATATGGTGGGGGCGGTTGTTAGGCTGTCTCCACAAGTACTTTTTTTATCTTTTTCAATGGTTTCTGAATTTAAGAGTGATATTCTTTGCCTGTGTTCTTCACCCTTCAAGGTGCAGGAACAGAAACTTCTCCTTCATAATCTGCAGCAGGGCCAGGATTGGACTGGATGATCCTTGTGGGTCCCTCCAAAATCAGTTTATTCTGTGATTTTCCAAGAGTTTAAATTACCTGGTTTGAGGCTTTCTGTGCCAGCTGCTGGCAGAACTTTTACACGTCTTTATGTCAAAAGAAAATGTGATGATTTTCAGTATTTCCACATTTTTTTCCTTAAGGAATGAAACTCAAAAACCTGGACATCATTGACACCTTCAGCATTTAGGGACTGCCAGGCTATGACCGCTCACTTTGCCTTTTCCAGATGGATTTGGAGGCTGGAAGGGAAAAACTTCTTCCCTTTTCCACCTTCCCTGTGCAGCAGATGTGGAAAAGGTGAAAAGCCACGAGCTCTGCTGTGGCTGCCCTCCTGAGAGCAGCCATTTGGCTGCTGCTTATCCCAAATTCTCCAGCAGGAAAAAGTCACAAATCCTGCAGAATTCCCAACCCCAGGAGCAGCTGGCTCTGAGTCCGACAGGTGGGGCTGGGAAGGGAGGAGATGGTTGGGGAGGATTTGTCCTTTGCTGGATCCAGGCACTCCCTGCCTGCCCAAATACCAGGAATTCCCAGCAGTGCCCCCGACATAAAAATAAAAAAAATCATATCAGGATTGGATTCCAGTGGGAAAAAGGCCTCTCTGAGTTCATTCCAGGCAGGTGTGTCCTTGGAAGTCAGAAATCTGGATTTTCTCACCGGCTCCAAGCAAAGCAGGATGGGGAAAAAAGCTCCAGGTGCAAGGGAGAGTCTGGGGGTGTCCTGTGGGTCACCCAGTGTCTCGGTTTGAACAGCCAGGTGTCTGCTGAGGAAGGCAGGAGCCTCCCCTGAAACAGAAAATGCAAACCCCCTCCCTCTGAATTGCTATAAATTTTAAATTAAGGGGCTCTCAGGCAAAAGATATGGGAGCAGGAATAACAGTTCTTTAATAGGGAAGAAAATAAAAGGATAAAATAAACAGTGCAGTGAACTAAACCAACACTGGCAGAGTCAGAACCCAAGCTGACACCCTGTGGGTCAGGGTGCTGGCAGCAGTCCCATTGGAATTGTGGCTCAGCCCTCCTGCAGTGTCAGGGGTGGTTCTGCTGGAGCAGGGATCCTGGAGAAAGGTGCAGTCTCTGCCTCTGGAGATCCAGGGGAAGAGGCAGCTGCTGTTCCTCTGGGCAGTCCAGTGCAGGAGCCGTGCTGGTGTTCCAGAATCTCCAGATTCTATCCGGGTAGGAATGCTTGGCTCCTCCCCCTGGGCTCCCATCTCCCAGTGGGATGCTGCAGTTTTTATCAGCCATGCAGGACATTCAATGGCTGTTATCAGCAGGTGTCTCCCTGGAGGGAGGAGTGGGTGTGGAAGAGATAAGGCAAACTGCCCATGAACAGGAGACAACTGCCATGCAGATGGCAAATAGATACAATTTGCTTGGCAATCCAGGACATCCAGCCAGGGGATATCACCCCCAGCTCCACTGCCAAATCCCAGAGGGACACGAAGCCGTGGAGTTCCAGAGTGCTTTGGGTTGGAAAGGAACTTAAACCCATCCCAGGGACAGCTCCCACTGTGCCAGGTGCTCCAGCCCCAATGCCCAGCCTGGCCTTGGGCACTGCCAGGGCTCCAGGGGCAGCCACAGCTGCTCCGGCAATTCCAGCCCAGCCCCTGCGAGGGAACAATTCCATGATCTGCCCTGACCTCGTTGGCTGGAGCAGCGTTTGGGGTCCAGAAGGGAATGGTGGCTGATGGAATTTTCATCGCCTCCCCCTCACCCTGCTCCTCCCCCAGTTCTCCTCACACAGGTGGGCACGGCCAGGCTCTGTCCCCTCCTTGGGTGCCACCAGCTCTGCTGGGTTTGGAGACATCCCAGACTCTCCAAAACACTGAATTTTGGGGGAAAATCCCTGCTTTTCCAGCCAAGACCCCAAATTGTGCTTGACCTGCTCAGTAAAAGAGCCACGGAGGAGATCAGGGAGGGGGGTAGCAATGAACCATGAATCGAAATGAACCATGATCCCAAATAACTGTGATTTGAAATAATTGTGAACCCAAATAACTGTGAACCTAAATAATTGTGCTCCCAGATAACTGTGATCCCAAATAATTGCAATATCAAATAACTGTGATCCCAAATAATTGTGATCCTAAATAACTGTGATTCCAAATAACTGTGATCCCAAATATCTGTGATCCCAAATAGTTGTGATCCCAAATAATTGTGATCCCAAATAACAGTGATCCCAAATATCTGTGATCCCAAATATTTGTGGTCCCAAATAACTGTGATCCTAAATAATTGTGATCCCAAAGAACTGTGATCCCAAATAGTTGTGATCCCAAGACTCTGGCTCTGCCCTAGTCCCAGATTTCCCCAATATTTGGCATTTTTACCTCCAAACTCTTCCAGATGAGCCCAAACAGCTGCACCCATGTTTTGATGTGGATAATTTTCACTTAGGTTTAGAGACTTAATTTGGAAACAAATATTTCTGAGGAGTTTTTTATGAATTCTTGTGTCCCTCCAGTATCTCCAACAGCACCAGGCTGCTCCTGAATCCTTTTCCACCCAAAACTGGCTTTAGGTCTTGCAAAAACCATCCAGAATGTTCAAAAAATCTCTGTAATTCCAGCTGATTAAACACATCCTGGCACATTTCCAGGGTGTGCAATCAGTTTGTGCAAGAGGGACAGACAGATCTGGCTGGTGAGTGGTTTTTAGAGTTGGTGAAAATATTTAAGAAGGAATAAAAGGGAAGCAATGCCCCCCCAGATCTGGGCTGTGACCCATCCTGGGGTCTGGCAAGGTTGGAGCTCCCAGACAGGAGAACTTTTCAAAGGAGCACACATGGATCCCACCTCTTTTTTTTTTTTTGGGGATTAATATTTCCTGAGTGCTTTTCCTTTCAAGTGGTTCTGTTTGCAGCGGGGCCTTGTTCGAATTAAAGAGGCTTCCCGAGCCTTTCAACCCTGCAGGTGTCCAAAGGGGGGGAAATTCCCTTTGAAGAATCCCAGGAGTCCAAAAAAAAGGGGAAAAAAGAGTCCCAGAGTTAAAAAAATGGAAAAAGGAAAGGAAAGGAAAGGAAAGGAAAGGAAAGGAAAGGAAAGGAAAGGAAAGGAAAGGAAAGGAAAGGAAAGGAAAGGAAAGGAAAGGAAAGGAAAGGAAAGGAAAGGAAAGGAAAGGAAAGGAAAGGAAAGGAAAGGAAAGGAAAGGAAAGGAAAGGAAAGGAAAGGAAAGGAAAGGAAAGGAAAGGAAAGGAAAGGAAAGGAAAAATCCCAAGGTTAAAAAATAAAGAAAAAAAGAAAAGAAAAAAGAAAAGAAAATAAAAAGGGGTGCAGGGGAAGAGCCTCAGAGTTAAAAAAAAGAATGAAAGGAAGAATCCCAAGGTTTCGAGAAAATAAAAAAAGGGGGAAAAGATTCTCAGGGTTAAAAAAAAAATTAAAAAAGGGACAAGAAGAATTTCAAGGTTTCAAAATTAAAAAAAAAAAAGGGTAAAAAAGGAAAGGGAAGAGCAGCAAATGGTGGCTGGTGTGGTGTGAGGGGGAGCTCAGGCAGGCTGGGAATTCACATTTTCCAGGGAAAGAGGGATTTTCAGGCAGATTTGGGAATGTCTGTGGGATCTGGGCTCATCTCCGTGGTGCCACCAGGGATTTTGGGGTGGTTGTGGTGCTGGAGTGGGGGAGAGGGTGGGGAGCAGAGGGAAAAGGAGGCGGGACGTGGAGTGGGCACAGCTGGCAGGGCTGGTGTCCTGGGAAGGGAGGGAAAATGGGCGAGAATCCCTAAAAAAGGAGTTTGGTTTTGATAGAAATGGGATTTCATGTCCCTGGGACACAGAGGGGTCTGCGTGGGGCTGGCTGGGATGAGACGTGGAAGGGCTTGGGGACGGAATTCGGGGGTTTGGGGGATGAAATGAAAGGATTGTGTGATGGCACACAGGGATTTTGGGGTGGAACACCGAATTTTGGGTGAAATACAATGGTTTTGGGATGAAATGTGGGTTTTTTTGAGTAAACGTGATTTTTTTTTGGTGGAACACTGAATTTGGGATGAAATACAATGGTTTTGGAATGAAATGCTGTGATTTTGTGATTAATTACAGAGATTTTGTGATGGGACAATGATTTCCTGATGAAATGCAGGGATTTTGGGATGAAATGTGATTTTTTGAGTAATTGTGGTGATTTTGTGAGTAAATTCAGTGATTTGGGGATGACACAAATTCATTTTGGGATAGGTCACAGTGATTTTTTGGTAGAACACTGAATTTGGGATGAAATGCAGGGATTTTGGGATTGTCCACAGTGATTTTTTGATGGAACATACTTTGGTATGAAATACAATGATTTTGAGATGAAATGCTGTGAATTTGTGATTAATTATAATGATTTTGTGATCAACGGTGATTTCCTGATGAAATGCAGGGATTTTGGGATGAAATGTGATTTTTTGAGTAATTGTGGTAATTTTCTGAGTAAAGGCAGTGATTTGGGGATGACACAAAGGCGTTTTGGGATGGAACATTGTGAATTTGGGATGGAACACTAAATTTGGGATGAAATGCAGTGATTTTGGGATGGAACACAGTGATTTTGTGATGCATCACAATGATTTTGGAGTGGAACACTGAATTTGGGATGGAACACTGAATTTGGGATGGAACACAATAATTTTGGAATGAAGTGCTGTGATTTTGTGATTAATTACAGAGATTTTGTGATGGGACAATGATTTCCTGATGAAATGCAGGGATTTTGGGATGAAATGTGATTTTTTGAGTAATTGTGGTGATTTTGTGAGTAAAGGCAGCGATTTGGGGATGACACAAATTCATTTTTGGGATGGAACACAGAATTTGGGATGAAATGCAGGGATTTTGGGATTCTCCACAGTGATTTTTTGATGTAACATAATTTGGGATGAAAAACGATGGTTTTGGGATGAAATGCAGTGATTTTGTGATGGATCATAGTGATCTTGTGATGGGACAGTGATTTCCTGATGAAATGCAGGGATTTTGGGATGAAATGTGATTTTTTGAGTAATTGTGGTGATTTTGTGAGTAAGATTGGGTGATTAGTAAGGGGGAGATGTATATTTTTTTGGGCAGTATTTGGAGAGGGTTTGTGGTAGGAGTATTTGGATGAAATGGGAGAAGGAATTGGGGTTTTGGGATGAAATGGGATTTTGGATAAATACACAGGGATTTTGGATTTTGAAATATACAGTTTTGGGAAGGTTTGGGGAAAGGGTTGAAAACTTGGGAAGAGGTTTTGGAAGGATGGGAATGTTGGAGAGGGTTTGGAGATGTGATTTTGGGGATTTTGTGAATGCAGGAAAAATGCAATTTTGGTGAAGGATTGAGGGTTTAATGGGGATTTTTAAGGCAAAATGCAGTTGGATGAAATGCAGATTTTGTGAAAAATAGTTTGGGAGGGGGGAAAGCAGGATTTTTGGAGAAAGGGTGATTAAAAATGAGGATTTTTAGGACAAAATGCAGGAATTTGGGATGACATGAATGTGCAGGGATTTTTGGGACAAAATGCAGGAATTTGGGATGACGTGCAGGGATTTTGGGACGAAATGCATCCATCTCCCTCTCACACTGCCCTGACCTCCTCCCACCCCACCCTCCCAACCCAAACCTCAGGACTGAGCCATCCTGGTGATTTCCAAGGCCGAAATTCCAAGATTTGCACTGCGCTACCACAAAGGAGCAGGAATTAGGAAACCCTTCCCAGCTTCCCAAACTTCCCAAAAGCCTCTGGCAGCTGCGGCTGCTCGCTGCAAACCTGCAGGAATTTCCTGGGGGTGTTTTCCAGCTTTTGGATCCTCCTGGAGCACCCAGGGTGGAGGAGCAGGAGCAGATCCCAGCAGGGCTGGGATGAGGAAGGTCCCTGAGCTGACAGAGGGGCTCAGGAGAGCCCCCCAGTCCTGTCCCGATGTTCCCACAGGGAATCATGGAATTATTGAGCTTGGAAAAACCCTCTGGGATCACCACTAAACCCCATCCCTGTGTTTGTGGACATTTCCAGGGATCCCAGCTCCAGCTGCAAGGGAAGGAAATGGTGAAAAAGCTCCCAAATCCCCCCCTGGCCCCTCTGTAATTGCCCAGGAGCTTGGATGGGATTTTTAATCCAAGCAAAACTGCCCTGAAAGCAGCTCAGGGGTTATTTGTGGCCTGTCATTAGCTGATTAGCACAATGCTGATTGATGGGGAGCAGCTGATCCCGAAAAACCTCAGGGACAACCTGGGCAGGGGCAGGTGTGGCCTTAGGGGACAGCAATTATCTGCCAGCAGTTAAACACCTCCAGGGCCCCAAACGGCCCCAAAATGGCCACAAAATGGCCACAAAACGGCCTCAAAATGGCCCCAAAACGGCCCCAAAACGGCCCCAAAACAGCCCCAAAACGGCCCCAAAACAGCCTCAAAACAGCCCCAAAACGGCCCCAAAACTGCCCCAAAACGGCCCCAAAATGGCCCCAAAACGGCCCCAAAACGGTCTCAAAACGGCCCCAAAAAGGCCACAAAACGGCCTCAAAATGGCCCCAAAACGGCCCCAAAACGGCCCCAAAATGGCCCCAAAACTGCCCCAAAACGGCCCCAAAATGGCCCCAAAACGGCCTCAAAAAGGCCCCAAAACAGCCCCAAAACAGGCTCAAAACAGCCCCAAAATAGCCCCAAAATGGCCCCAAAATGGCCCCAAATTGTACCAAAATGGCCGCAAAATGGCCCCAAAACGGCCCCAAAATGCCCCCAAACAGCTTCAAAACAGCCCCAAAATGGCCCTCAGAGTGAATCTGGATAATTCCAGCTGCTCACTGGGTTCATTTCTCTCTGTTTCCCATTTTTTCCTCCTACTTTGTGCTAAATGTGGGGCCAAACCTCTGCTGGGGGGGGTTGAAGGTAGAAGGTGAGCTGATGGAATTGATCAGTTACAGGTGAGGTGATAAATTACAGATTAATTGATCAATTACAGATGAACTGATAAATTACAGATAAGCTGATCAATTAGGGCTCCTCTGAAATAAAAACATTCAGGGCAGGAGCTGGGAAAGAATTGGGGAAAACAGAAACAAATTGAAAGTTTGGGGAAGGATATTTTGAGTAGGAGACACCTCGGTATGGAATCATGGAATGTGCTGAGCTGGAAGGGACCCACAGGGATGATCAATGCCAAAGCCAAACCCTGCCCAGAGCCCCCAGCAAGCCCAGCCTGGGCATCCCTGGAGCTCTGGCAGCCTCGGGGCCGTGCCCATTCCCTGGGCAGCCTGGGCAGTGCCAGCACCCTCTGGAGGAAGAACTTTTCCTGATATTATTAAGAAAAGAGCTAAAAAACCCCATTTTGGGTTGATCTTGAATTATCCCAGAGTATTTGAGGTCCCACTCATGCACAGCCCCTGATGTGGCACCTCCATGGAAAAGGTGCCCCATGCCCTGGTTCACAAGTAGGAAGAGAGTTTGGGGTTTGGATTTTTGGATCCCAATCCCCTCCTTCCCCGTGGCTCCTCCTGCTCCATCTGGAATGCACCCAGAGGACATAAATTGTCCTTAACCCTCTCCAGATGCTGCATCAGAGGTGCAGAGGGAGCCCAGGCTGAAGGCCAGGAAGGGAAAGCAGATGTGGAACTGAGGTGCCAGAGGCACCCTGGCCTCGGATGATGGGATTTGTGGCTGGGATGCACCGCTGGGAGCAGGAATTCCAGAGGGGAAAATGGATTCCTTCCCTGTGGGGCTTGGGATGCTGTGCCAGCTCAATTTGCTCTGCTTGAATTCTGTTTTCAGGAGGAGGTGTTTTTGAGGAATTATTTTTGGTTGGTTTTGTTCAGATCTGGGGGTTCCACCTCAGGAGTGGGGCTGTGTTTGCTCTCCCAGCCCTCAGCTTCAGCTGGCTCCAGGAATTCCTCTCTGCACGTGGATTTGAGCCCCAGGGATGGAGCAGGCCAAGGAAGGGCTCCACTGGCTGGATCTCAGCTGGTCCTGGTGGTTTATTTTACTCCTCTGAGCTGGTTCCTGGTGCTGAGGGAGGGAAAGGGGCACGGTGGGGCTGGGAGAGATTTGAGCGATATCAGGGATCCCGTGCCTTCATCAGCAGGGTTTGCTTGGGGCAGGTAAGAGGGTTAAGGTGTGCAGGGAGAGAAATGTGAGGGAAAATGAGGTGATGGAGAGGCCTCCTGGGCTGGGCAGGGCCTCAGCCTTGGCTCGGCCTCATCTGGGAGTGTCAGAGTTGGCGCAGACCCCAGAAATTGCCCCTGTCCCCCAAAATGCGCAGTGCTGGATTTTCACTGTGATTTCAGGCCTTTGTTTCTGCCTCACGCCCGCTGCATTCACAGCTCCTCATTCCAGGGAATCATCACAGGATCCTGGAATGGTTTGGATGGGGATGAGACCTTAAATCTCATCCCAATCCAAATTCCACCCCATCCATGGGCAGGGACACCTCCCACCATCCCAGGCTGCTCCAAACCTCATCCAGCCTGGCCTTGGGCACTGCCAGGGCTCCAGGGGCAGCCACAGCTGCTCTGGCAATTCCAGCCCAGCCCCTGCCCACCCTGCCAGGGAACAATTCCCAATTGCCAAGATCCCATCCAGCCCTGCCCTCTGGCACTGGCAGCCATTCCCTGGCTCCTGTCCCTCCATCCTTGTCCCCAGTCCCTCTGCAGCTCTCCTGGAGCCCCTTCAGGCCCTGCAAGGGCTCTGAGCTCTGCCTGGAGCCTTCTCCTCTCCAGGGGAGCACCCCCAGCTCTCCCAGCCTGGCTCCAGAGGGGCTCCAGCCCTGCAGCAGCTCCGTGGGCTCCTCTGGGCTCTCTCCAGCAGCTCCAGGTGCTGCGGATGTTGGAATCTGAGCTCTGTGGATGGGGAATCACCTGAGTGGGGCAGAGGGAAAGAATCCCCCCCCTTTTCCTGCTGTCCATGTTGCTGGAGGTGCAGCCCCAGCAGGATTTTATTGGATTTCTGTCCCCCCAAAACGGGATTTGTTTCATTGGAGGCTGCCCATGTTTCAGGAGCAGAGAGAGAATTTTGTGCTGCCCTCAGGCTCCCTGCACCTGATGCTCCAGTGGGATCCAGGAGCCTGCCCAGGCTGGATGTGAGCTGGGTAGATTTAATTATAATTCCATTTATTTAAAGATTTATTTAGATGCCCAACTGACAGCCCATTGCGGGGACAAGCTCATCCTTGGAGTATGGAAAATATGGAATATTCCATGTTGGAATGTAGCATTTTGCAAAGCTAATACCTGCAATTTTATATTTATATAAATAAAATAAATGTAGATACAAAGATATATATTTCATAAATATATGAAATAGAAATGAAAAAAATATATTTTTAATATATTTCTGTCTGTATGGCTGCCCTGATGGAGCACTCTGTAGATTAGCGGGAAATGCACTTATCAGCTCTTGAGGAGCTGCCACTTCTCAGCCCAGCTGTTTTTCAATTAAACAGAAATCTGAAGTGCAGCTGTTCATTCCAAAGGCACTTTTTTCCTTCCCTGCAGAACGCAGCATTTTCCACTGGTGGGGCCTGGAGCTCAGTGCAAAAATGAAACTTTTTATAAAATTCCATTTGAATTCTTATCCAAGTTTCAAACAAATGGTACAGCTGAAGGTGAGCTGAGTTTGGGAACTGTTAGCAAAGGTCAGATGGGGTTTTTGGGATGGGGAGAGGATTTATTTTATTTGCTTTAAAAATCTTTTGCTGCTTTAAAAAGGAAAAAAGAAAGCTTGGTTTTATGTGTTCAGCTGTGCCTTGATTTGAGGCTTGAAGGGCCAGCACTTTTACAGGGATTGTTTGGAGGGTCTGGGAATAAATCAGGAATTCCTGTGGTGCTAAAAACCATGGAACTGATTGTTCAGGAGGACAAGATTCCGTGATTCAGCCCCAAATATTATCCCACTGACCCTAAATGACACAAGCTGCTGGAGTGGAGGCTCCTGCTTGCTGCTGGGGAGCAGGAGTGGGTTTGGAGGGGATTATTTTGGCCACCAGTGCCATTCCAAGCACTTGTTGATGTTGGCTCTTTGCTGGAGTGCCCAAATCCCTGCTCTGAGGTGGAGCTGGGGTGCCCCCACCCTTCGTGACCAACCCATTGGGTTTCCTTTCTTTTTGCTCCTTTTCCCTTCCCAAACGTGCTGGAGGAATTCCCATTCCCTCCTGTCCTGGTTTAGGGCAAATTTGAGAGAAAACCTCCAAAGGGCCCCTCCAGAAAGCAAACCCACACGGCTCCTCCCCACAACCGGGTCAGGAAGGATTCCTTGGGGAGAAGTGGAAAGAACCTGTTTATTTAACAGGCACAGCACCCCCAGCACACAAAATGAGCAATACCAGGTGACACCACTCTGTCACTGCTCTGAAAAAGATGACAAATTCAGAAAGTCTCTCTTGGGGTTGGTCGCTCTGTTCTCAGTCCCTCCTGCGCTGGGGCAGCTGCTGCAGCCACAAGGTGCAAACTCTCGGTGTTTCCAGTGTCTTGGTTTGGAAAGCCAGGTGTCTGCTAAGGAAGGCAGGAGCCTCCCCTGAAATGGAGAATGTAAACCCTCCCCACCCCTGCAAATTGCTATAAATTTTATATTAAGGGGCTCTCAGGCAAAAAATGTGGGAGCAGGAAATAACAGTTCTTTAATAGGGAAGAAAATAAATGATAAAATAAACCATGCAGTGAACTAAACCAACACTGGCAGAGTCAGAACCCAAGCTGACACCCTGTGGGTCAGGGTGCTGGCAGCAGTCCCATTGGAATTGTGGCTCAGCCCTCCTGCAGTGCCAGGGGTGGTTCTGCTGGAGCAGGGATCCTGGAGAAAGGTGCAGTCTCTGCCTCTGGAGATCCAGGGGAAGAGGCAGCTGCTGTTCCTCTGGGCAATCCAGTGCAGGAGCCGTGCTGGTGTTCCAGAATCTCCAGATTCTATCCGGGTAGGAATGCTTGGCTCCTCCCTCTGGGCTCACATCTCCCAATGGGATGCTGTAGTTCTTATCAGCCATGCAGGCACATTCAATGGCTGTTATCAGCAGGTGTCTGCCTGGAGGGAGATGTGAATGTGGTCACTCAGAGAGAGATAAGGCAAACTGCCCACTTGACTAAAGGTAACCTGCCATACAGATGGTAATGGATACATTTTGCATTGCAATCTGGAACACCCAGGCCCCAGTCTGGAGCAGGTTCGAGTTGGTCCAAAAAGGGGAAAGGAGAAACAGTCCAGGGAAAATTTGGACTGCTTAGCTAAACTAACTAATGAGCAGAAGCAAAAGCAGGAGCAAAGCGAAAAGCAAAGCACAAAGCAAAAGCAGCACCATGCACTGCCCTGTCTGTGTGTCCCACCAGCCGTGGGGGAGCGGCTGAGAGCAAAACCAAAACAAAACATTCGCTCTTCAGAGCCAGTCCTGAAGGCACAGGACATGATATCCAGCATGAACAGAACACAGGAATGGGGATACAGCATCATAACGTCACCCTAGGACACCTCCCCACAGCCCTGCTGGGACAGAGGCTCAGACAAACCCTGCAAGGGCTGGAGAAGTGAAAACATCCCCTGAGCACCTCCATTTCCTGCTCCTTGGGGCAATGTTCCATATTCCTGGGAGCTGAGCAAATTCCCACTCCATGGGCTCCAAATATCAAAGTGTTCCAGAGAAATCCCTCATTAAAACATTTAAACTCCTGGTATTTTCTTCTCCTGGGCAGCTGGAGGTGGGACAAGAGGAAACGGCCTCAAGTTGCACCAAAGGAGGATCAGGTTGGATAAAAGGAAAATTTCTTTACTCAAACTATTGGGATATTCGCCTCAGAGCAGTGCTGGAGTCACCAATCCCTGGAAATGTCCTCAATCCAAGCAGGGGTGGCACTTGGAGATGTGGTTTAGTGGTGTGGTGGGATTCAGCAAAGGTTGGACTTGATGTGCTTGGAGTTCTTTCCAACACTGGTGATTCCATGGATGGTTTTTGCAGTAAATCCAAGTGGATGGAGCAGGGTTTGTTTGAGATCCCCCTGGGCTGTGCAGGGACCCCTGAGCTACAAACAATAAACCAAGAAAATAGCAATTTTCACCTTTTGATGCAGAATCACCCCAAACATGGAGAGCTGCACTGATTCTTTTTACTGGGATGATGGAAAACCCTCAGCAAGGCTTTGAACTGGTTTGACTTTTGATATTTGCTGGATATTTAAAACAAATCCAGGTGTGTTTGAGCTGGTTTTGTGCTGTGCCAGGATGGAGCACTGCAGCTTTGGGGCAGAACCTGGAAGCAGAACCCAGGGAGTTTGAACCCACAGTAATTAGAAAAAATTTGTGGATTGCTGGTGGGAAATCTGTGAGCAGACGAGTGGGGTGTGTTGGCAGGGACCCGGAAAAAATGAGTCAGACTTCAGGCACAGTGGCCTTGCCACGTCTGGTTCCTGCTGAAAATCCCATGGGTGAATGAAACCTCTACTCTGTGGTTTGCTGATTTTCCAAAATGATTTCCTGGATGGTTCCAGGTGCCCCCAGTGCCATTTGCCACAGGGGGTTTGTAGCCTGGCAAGGCCTGGTTAGAGAGGTTTGGGCTGTGCCAGGGTGCCCAGAGCAGCTGTGGCTGCCCCTGGAGCCCTGGCAGTGCCCAAGGCCAGGCTGGAGCACCTGGCACAGTGGGAGATGTCCCTGTGTCCTGGTTTGAACAGCCAGGTGTCTGCTGAGGAGGGCAGGAGCCTCCCCTGAAATGGAAAATGTAAGCCCCCTCCCTCTGAATTGTTATAATTTTGAAATTAAGGGGCTCTCAGGCAAAGATATGGGAGCAGGAATAACAGTTATTTACTAGGAAATTAAAAGTACCAATGCAATAGTGCAAACAAAGCCTGCCAGAGTGAGAGCAGGCCCTGGCACGCTGTGGCTCAGGGGGTGGCACAGCCCCATCCCATGGGGGCTCAGCCCTCCTGCAGTGCCAGCTGTGCTGCTGCTGGAGCAGGGATCCTGCACAAGGGGGGAGTTTTCCTCTGCAGCTCTGCACCCACGATGGACAATGGTCACCAGTTTATCAATTATCAGTTTGGTCCATTTACATATCAGGGGTTAATCCTCCGATTATATCTTCAATTAATGAAGTCGTTTACCCCCAGTTTGCTCCCCCAGTTCACTTTCGTTTGTACTTTTTGGGGCCTGAGGCTGTGGGGTGTCCTTGAACCTCAGGCCTGGAGGAATTTTTTGTCTGACCAAAATGTGAGGACAGTAACTGACACTTTTCATGGAATTTAGAATTATGCACTAATGCAGCACAGGATCTGAAAAATACAAAAGTTAAAATCCCAAGGCATCACCAGCAGTGCCAGGGGATGGAGGCAGCAGAATCTGCCTTCAGCTTCCAGCTGGGACATTCCCCTGGATCACAGGAACAGCAGAGCTGCCTCGGGCACTGCACCACCCATGGCTTAAAGGTGAAAATCCCAAGGTCTTATTCCTAAAGCATCCAGAGCCGAGCTGTTCCCTGCAGCTGCGGGCACTGAGGGCTCGTCCTGGACACAGCGAGCTCAGCACTGTCTCCTTCCCCTCTCCTTTTGTGCAGCCCGGCCTGCAGAGCCATTTCTGGGTGGAATCTCAGCTCATTAAGCCTGCAGCTCCCTATTTTTTATTTTTATTTTTTTTTAAAGGAGAGAGCGAGGCAGAGGATTTGCTGGAGTTTATTTGACCTAGTTAAGGGGAATATCAGCTCGCCTCAGGCAGGTAATTAATTTGTCCACACTTCCCCCTGCTCGTGGCGTGGCGCCCGCTGCCAGGCTCTCCTGCAGGTGAGGGTGAGTGTGAAAAACGCCAGTCACTTGTTTTTAAAATTTCAAAAGTTTAATAGTAATAAAATGGTTGTAAAAATAGTAATACAATTAGAGTAATAATAATTTGGACAATTTGAATTAGGACAATATGAGACAATAAAGACAAAGAGTTATGGACAGTCTGGATACCTTTTTCGAGGTAGTATGAGCCCGAAAAAGGACATCCATTAACAGAGGATTAACCCTTAAAAGCAATGGCCTGGTGCATATTCATACAGCTCAGACATGATGCATAAATTCCATTCAAACACAGGATTCTGTCTGGTCATCCTCAATTTCTTCCGCTGAATCCTGACAGCGCCTTCAAGGTGGGAAGAACTTCGTTTCTTCTGATAAAAGGGCAATAAATTCTTTTTCTCTGAAAGATTCAGGTGTCCTGTGGCTGCTATCTCAGTGTGAGTCCTTTCTTTAAAAAAAGTCTCCTACATAGCATCGTTTCTATTTTAACAATTTTTATAACCTAAAACTATATTTAACACACTACTTAAGAGAATTAATACAGCATCACTTTCTAACACAACACATATAAAATTCATTTTAATATTTGCGAAAAGCCCGTCATAAAATCCACGCATTTTTCACAATGAGGCTCTGCAGCTCCCAGGATTCCTTCCTGGATTTGCAGCTGCCGGCATCGAGAGGAGCAGGAGAGCTGCAGATGGTGCTGCTGAGGGGATGATGGAAAGCTGCCCCTGCTGCTCTGCCTTTGGCAGGAGCTGCCGCCGCTCCCCGGCGCTTCCAGAGGGCTGCCAGGGCTGCATTCAAGGGTATTTCTGCCTCCAGAGGAAAATCCTGGCTAATTCCTTCTGTGCTGCTCATTCCCAGCTCACAGGAGATCAGCCTGGGATGAGCAGGGTGGGGATGGTCCCTGTCCCTGCTCCTGGGACAGGCCATTATCCCAAGGTGACACCAGCCCCATCCCCTGCTCCTTTCCAATTCATTCTGTGTTGCTCAGCCCCAGCTCCCTGTTCCTGTCCCCATGGCCAGGACAGGTGGCACAAGGTGACACGGAGGTGACACCAACCCCACCCCTGCTCCTTCCAAGCTCCTTCTGCACTGCTCAGCCCCAGCTCCTTGTCCCCATGGTCAGGACAGGTGACACCAAGGTGACACCAACCCCATCTCCTGCTCCTTTCAAATTCATTTCAGTGTTGCTCAGCCCCAGCTCAGGCCCAGCTCCCTCTCCCCATGGCCAGGACAGGTGACACCAAGGTGACACCAGCCCCATCCCCTTGCTCCTTTCCAATTCCTTCTGCACTGCTCAGCTCCAGGTCCCTATCCCCATGGACAGGACAAGGTGACATTGAGGTGACACCAACCCCATCCCCTGCTCATTTCAAGCTCCTTCTGTGCTGCTCAGCCCCAGGTCCCTCTCCCCATGGGCAGGACAGGTGACACAAGGTGACACCAGCCCCATCCCCTGCTCCTTTCCAATTCATTCTGTGTTGCTCAGCCCCAGCTCCCTGTTCCTGTTCCCATGGCCAGGACAGGTGGCTCAAGGTGACACCAAGGTGACACCAGCCCCATCCCCTGCTCCTTCCACGCTCCTTCTGCACTGCTCAGCCCCAGCTCCTTGTCCCCATGGCCAGGACAGGTGACACCAAAGTGACACCAACCCCATCTCCTGCTCCTTCTAAGCTCCTTCTGCACTGCTCAGCTGCAGATCCCCGTTCATGTCCCCATGGGCAGGACAGGTGACATTGAGGTGACACCAACCGCATCCCCTGCTCCTTCCAAGCTCCTTCTGCACTGCTCAGCCCCAGCTCCCTGTTCCTGTCCCCATGGGCAGGACAGGGACACAAGGTGACACTGAGGTGGCACCAACCCCATCCCCTGCTCATTTCAAATTCATTCTGTGTTGCTCATCCCCAGCTCAGCCCCAGCTCCCTGTTCCTGTCCCCATGGCCAGGACAAGTGACATTGAGGTGACACCAAGGTGACACCAAGGTGACACCAACCCCACCCCTGCTCCTGAGACCCTGGCACCCCCTCCCCAGCCCCAGAACTGGGTGGTTTTGTCCCTCTGTCCGTCCTGCTCCAGGCTCTGCCTTTTGGCAGCTCAGCTCTGCACCTTGGGGCTTCATTTTTAGCAAAGCATCGAACGAGGCGGGCGCGGGGCCAAGCCACGGTGGCAGGGAGGTGACAGTCACCCTTCCAATGACACTCCATTTCTGGCTCAGAATTGAATTTGTGAAGCTCAGCTCAGGAGAAAAAAAAGGGAGGATTTTTAATATTTAAGTCTCTGTTGTGGGAAATTCTTGGTTGCCCAAACTGATGTGGTTCTCACAGGTGTGGAATCATCAGTTCCCTGAATTTATTTATTCCCCCTCTTCCCCCATCCCACTGGAACAGAGAGATGTTCACCAGGTAAAAAAGTCCCTGAAGGGGTTTTTTTTTTAACCTGGAAATCCTGAACTGACAGAAAGACAAACCCGAAACTCTTGTCTGGTTTAAATGATAGCGTTAAAAGAAAAGAAAATAGAGATGTTCTTGGTGGCTGTGAGGATCTCTGAAAGAGAAGATCAAATTTAATGAGAAATCATTAAGACAGATAAATAATATAAAACTGAAACTCCTGGGACCTGACCCAGCATGAAAAGGTATCCTGTGAGGATTTTTGAATTTTTAAAATTGTTTTTCTGGATTTTCCTTGTTACTGATGTTGGTTGTAGGGCTTTGAAAACAGACTAAAGGAAATGGAGATAACACCAAGAAAAAGTTAAGAAATCAATGAATCAGGTGCAAAAAAAAGAACAAGTAGGGCACCACACTCCCAGCTAGGAGCAGCATTCCTTGGTGGTCAGCAGTTCAGGGCCTTTGCCCTGTTTGAAATTATTTGAATTGCAGATTTGCTGCCACAAATTCTCTGGTGATCCAGAATCCCAAGAGAAAGAGAGATCACAGAATCATGGAATGGTTTGCATGGGGATTAAAATCCCTTTTTGTGGATGGGCAGGGCCACTTTTCACTGTTTCGGGTTGTTCCCTCCAACCTGGCCTTGGACACCCATGATTTTCCTGGTGTTCATTTCAAGGATGTGACCCTGGAGCTTCAGCTCCAGGATAATGGGAATAGGGACATTTCTTATCCCACCTCCCTGGAATTTAGCATTTTTCTTTCCCCAGTGGAAAAAAAAATCATCTTAAAAAAATTGCAGCATCATTTTATTTTTCTAAAGTGAAGAATAAGCTGGAATAAAGAGAATCCTTTGATTTATGTGGTAATGCCAAAAAACCTAATGGACATTAGAGGACAGGGGATATTTGTTTAATGCACCGTTGGATCATTCTGGCGTCGATGCTGGGAAGCACGGGGCTGTTTTTCGGGAATTTGCTGTATTTTGGGGAAAAGCAGCGTTGTTGCTGGGAAAGAGAAGGAGATTGGGAGGCATCAGGAAGGGCAGGAGTGGGGAGATGTCCTGGAGGATGGGCAGGAGAGAGGTCACAGTGCTGGAAATGGGAATGATGGATTCATGGGAGTTGAGCAAGGAATCCTGGAGAGCTCAGAGCTTTGGGGTATTTGGTTAAATAAAGAGGTTTTTCATTTGCGACCCCCAGAACCCCCAGAACTGGCTCCCTAATTTCCCGGGAGGTTCCAGCATTCCCAGCCCATCCCCGCCAGCAGCAGCAGGAGGGGAATTCCCAGCGCTCCTCCCTCCTCGGGAATGGCACCGGGATCCTGCCGGGGCAGGCGCTGCTGCCCGAGGTCCTTCAGCCTTTCTGGGCAGCTCATTCTTCTTCTTCTTCTTCTTCTTTCTTCTTTCTTCTTCTTCTACTTCTTCTTTTCTTCTTCTTCTTCTTCTTCTTCTTCTACTTCTACTTCTTCTTTTTCTTCTTCTTCTTCTTCTTTTTCTTCTTCTTCTTCTTCTTCTTCTTCTTCTTCTTTCTTCTTTCTTCTTCTTCTACTTTTTCTTCTATTTCTTCTTCTTCTTCTTCTTTTTCTTCTTTTTCTTCTTTTTCTTCTTCTTCTTCTACTTCTTCTTCTTCTTCTTCTTCTTTCTTCTTCTTCTTTCTTCTCCTCCTTCTTCTCCTTATTCTCCTTCTTCTTCTCCTCCTTCTCCTTTCTCCTTTCTCCTTTCTCCTTTCTCCTTTCTCCTTTCTCCTTTCTCCTTTCTCCTTTCTCCTTTCTCCTTCCCCTTCTCCTTCTCCTTCTTTCATTTCCTCTCCCAAAATCCACCCCAGCCTTGTTGTGGCTGCTCAGCCCCGGGGGGTGTTGGAGCCTTTTTGGCACCGGGAGGATGCAGGAGGGAGAATTCCCCCGGTTTGCAATTACCATATTCATGCGCCTGGGATTTCTGAATCACTGCTTCTCACTCCGGGTTGTGGCAGCAGCGTTCCCTCCCCTCCCAACACCCCCTTCCCAACATCTAATCCTTGTTTCCAAACAACTGGCAGGCTTAGGATGAGGGGGGAACAAAAATAAAGGAAAAAAAAATGAAGCATAGTCCAGAACTCATGGAAAAGGTTTGGAAGCTGCCAGGTTTTAAGCAGGAAGTATTTCGAGATTTTGGGGTGATTATTTATTTATTTACTCATTGGTGTTTTGTTTTGTGGGTTTTGAGGATTTAGGGTCAAGTTTTCTTGGGGCTGGGGCTGTTACAGAAAAGCGGAACTTTCCCAGAGCTCCAGGAATGGAATGGGGCCTTTAAGGGAAGCAGTGTTGGGGATATTCTGGGGAAATGCTGAGTTTGCAGCTTTCAGATCAATCCAGGGAGAGCAGCTCGGAGTGGCACTGCTGGGGTGTGATCCCTGTCACTGAGATGTGATCCCTGTCACTGGGAGCTGGTCAGTGTCACTGGGATGTGATCCCTGTCACTGGGATGTGATCCCTGTCACTGGGATGTGTTCAGTGGCACTGGGATGTGATCCCTGTGACTGGAATGTGATCCCAGCCTCTGGATGTGATCTCTATAACTGGGATGTGATCCCTGCCCTGGTATGGGGTCCCTGGCATTGGGATCTGGTCCCTGCTGCTGGGATCACTCTGCTGAGTTCTCCTCAGGGAGATCCTCAGGGATTCTTCTCAGTTCTCAGGGATTTTAGGCCTGGCTGGAGGGAATCAGGAAGGCAGGAGTTACCCAGTTCTGCATCTTGCTCTGAACGCCGGCAGGGAAGTGCTGGTGACGGAATCCCTCGTTCCTGAGCACACCCGGGTGTCTGTGTCCACTTTGCATAGAATAATGGAATTAGGGAATGGTTTGGATGGGAAAGGACCTCAAAACTCATCCAGTTCTACCCCCAGGGACCCCTCCCACCGTGCCAGGTGCTGCCAGCCCCAATGCCCAGCCTGGCCTTGGGCACTGCCAGGGCTCCAGGGACGGCCACAGCTGCTCTGGCAATTCCAGCCCAGCCCCTGCCCACCCTGCCAGGGAACAATTCCCAATTGCCAAGATCCCATCCAGCCCTGCCCTTTGGCACTGGCAGCCATTCCCTGGCTCCTGTCCCTCCATCCTTGTCCCCAGTCCCTCTGCAGCTCTCCTGGAGCCCCTTCAGGCCCTGCCAGGACTCTGAGCTCTCCCTGGAGCTTCTCCTCTCCCACTCTCACTCCCCAGCTCTCACTTTACCCAAGGCCCTGCAGTGGTGGGATATGATGGAATTGCACCCCCACCATTCCCATCTATCCCAGTGTGACCCCGTGGGTCAGACAGGGACAGACGAGGTGGCAGAGCCCAGAGGGACAAGCCCCCAGGTGTAGTGACAAACCCCAGTGGGGCTGGGTGGAGAGGCTGCTCTGGGGGACGGAGCTTCCACTGCACCTTGTACAAGGTCTGTAGGGGCTCAGCTCAGGGGGTGAAATGTCCTGTCCTGGGGGGTTCTGAGTTCAGATCCTCTGGTTTGGGGGCTGTGCCTGAAATCCACATGGAGTTACTGGGAATGCTCTCGGTGCTGGGTGACGCCGTGGGGCTGCAGCAGTGAACTCACAGTGAACCCTGAGCGTGGGCTGGGCTCAGCCCCCGGCTTCTTTCAAGCCCTGGGCTGAAAAGGAGCCTCTGTGCTCCAGGGGCAGCAGGGCCAGCTCTGGGCATTCCTGTCACAGCCTTACCCTGATCCACGTCACAGCCCTGTCCTGATCCCTGTCACAGCCCTGCCCCTGTTCCCATCACAGCCCTGTCCCAATCCCTGTCACAGCCCTGCTCCTGTTCCCATTACAGCCCTGCCCCTATCCCTGTCACAGCCCTGTCCTGATCCACGTCACAGCCCTGTCCCAATCCCTGTCACAGCCCTGTCCTGATCCCTGTCACAGCCCTGCCTCGATCCTTGTCACAGCCCTGTCCTGATCCCTGTCACAGCCCTGCCTCGATCCCTGTACAGCCCTGTCCTGATCCCTGTCACAGCCCTGTCCCAATCCCTGTCACAGCCCCATTCCGATCTATGTCATAGGTGTGTCCTGATCCCTGTCACAGCCCTGTCCCAATCCCTGTCACAGCCCTGCCCTGATCCCTGTCACAGCCCTGTCCCTGTTCCTGTCCCAGCCCTGTCCCTGTTCCATGTCACAGCCCTGCCTCGATCCCTGTCCCAGCCCTGTCTCTGTTCCATGTCACAGCCCCATCCTGAAGTCTGTCACAGCCCTGTCCCAATCCCTGTCACAGCCCTGTCCGTATCCCTGTCACAGCCCTGCTCCTGTCCCTGTCACAGCCCTGTGTCACTTCAGGCAGAGGGAGATGTCACCAGCCAGGCTGAACTTCCCTGCTGAACCACTGAACCTCCCATTCCTGCTCACAGCAAAAAGCAGGGGGGATGGGGGAAGGGGTGTGATTAAAACAAATCCTAAATTCGGGGCTGAAATCATCTGAAAGCTGTGATTGAATCCAAGCCAGTCTCTGCTGCTGCTGCTGCTCTGGGAATCGCTGTGCAGCTGGCACGGCTGAGGCAGCCCCAGCACTGCCTGGCATGGGTGACAGTGCCAAGGCCTGGCTTTGGGGACATCGGTGGCACCTGGAAGGTTTGGGACGTCCCTCTGCACCAGTAGGGGCAGAGCCCTGTGGGCACAACCCATCCCATCCCATCCCATCCCATCCCATCCCATCCCATCCCATCCCATCCCATCCCATCCCATCCCATCCCATCCCATCCCATCCCTGCTCCTGCCAGGACTGGATGGGGGCAGGAAAAGCAGATCTGCGGCTCTGAGGTAGAATTTGCATCAGGAACAGATCCCCAGGTTGGGAAAAGGGTTTTCCTTGGAAATCTGTCCTGAACCTCCCCAGCTGGGCACTCTGGGAGCAGGGACGGGATCAGGATGGGATCCCACATGGAACAGGATGGGATCAAGAATGGGATCCCATATGGGGCAGGATGGGATCATGGATGGGATCAGGATGGGATCCCACAAGGAGCAGGGTTGGGATCAGGGATGGAGCAGGGTTGGAATCCCACATGGAACAGGATGGGATCAAGGAAGGGATCCCATATGGAGGAGGATGGGATCAGGAATGGGATCAGGGATGGAGCAGGGTTGGAATCCCACATGGAGTAGGATGGGATCAGGGATGGGACCCCAGATGGGATTGAGGATGGAATCGGGATGGTATCCCACAAGGAGCAGGATGGGATCAGGGATGGGATCCCAGATGGAGCAGGATGGGATCAAGAATGGGATCCCATATGGAGCAGGATGGGATCAGGGATAGGATCGGGATGGGATCAGGGATGGGGTCCCAGATGGAGCAGGGTTGGTGGCAATAATGGGGGCTCCCTCAGTGCTCCTCAGGCATTTCCCAGACACCCCACAGCACAGCTCTGGAGAGCATTTTCCTGCTAATTGGCCTAATTAGGCAGGGAGGGAAGGTGTCTCATGAGCAGGACTAACAGCCGAATAATGGCTTGTTCATTCGGAGCGCTGTAGTTCCTGCTCCTGCCTGGAATCACCCGGGAGAGCGGCTGATTTCCCAGCCCTCCCAAAGCCAGCAGATCACCAGCGGGGCCATCCAAAGGCTGAAGTCATTTGGGAGACTCCGAGCCTTAATCTGCAGTTTAATCCCCTTGTGTCAGGCAGGCACCGCCGCTCACCCCCCCGCGGCCGCGGGCTTTAATCCGGGCTCTCCCCAGCCCCGATCTGGGGCAACTCCAACACTTGAAACCCTTGAAAAGCGAAAATTCCCGCGGCCACTTCATCCCCGAGAGCCGCTTGTCGCTTTTGTGCCGCGATAACCCGGGGGAAGCCTGGGGATTATCCTGAGTGCTCTGAAAACAAGAGCGGCAAAGGAAAAAAGGATTAACTCCTTGCTGGAAGCAAATTAATTCAGCCAAAACACCATCAGCTCACCTCCAGCAGGTCACCGAGGGCTGATCAAGTGGCTCAGGGGCTCTGTGACCCCGCTGTTCCTTTTTTATGTGTCTGGAAATAAAATTCTGCCAGTCCATACCAAAATTTCTGGGCTCAGCAATCACTGGAATATGGGTTTGCTTTTAAAAATTAAAAAAAAAAAAAATTAAGAAAAAACGAATTGGATTGGATTTCCTCAGGCCCACTGCTTGAATCTTGAGGTGCCCATCTCCCCTTGGCAAAGGAAAAAGGATTAACTCCTTGCTGGAAGCAAATTAATTCAGCCAAAACACCATCAGCTCACCTCCAGCAGGTCACCGAGGGCTGATCAAGTGGCTCAGTGGCTCTGTGACCTCGCTGCTCCTTTTTTTTTGTGTCTGAAAATAAAATTCTGCCAGCTCATACCAAAATTTCTGGGCTCAGCAATCACTGGAATATGGGTTTATCCTTAAAAATTAAAATAATAATTAAGAAGGAGCTGGATTGGGTTTCCTCAGGCCCACTGGTTAAATCTTTTTTTTGTGTGAAGAAATAAAATTCTGCCAGGTCATACTGAGATTTTTGGGCTCAGCAACTACTGGGATATGGGCTTGCTTTTAAAAATAAAAAAAAATAATTAAGAAAAAATGAATTGGATTGGGTTTCCTCAGGCCCACTGCTTGAATCTTGAGGTGCCCATCTCCTCTTGGCAAAGACAAAGGGATTAACTCCTTGTTGAAAATAAAATAAATTAATTCAGCCAAAATCATCAGCTCACCTCCAACAGGTCACCAATGAAGAGGCTCAGTGGCTCTGTGACCCCGCTGCTCCTTTTTTTTTATTTTATTTCTGAAAATAAAATTCTGCCAGGTCATACTGAGATCTTTGAGCTCAGCAGCCACTGGGATATGGGATTGCTTTTAAAAATTAAAATAATAATTAAGAATGAGCTGGGTTGGGCTTCCTCAGGCCCACTGGTTGAATCTTGAGGTGGCAAGCGAGGCAAAAATATTTATATCCCTGCCAGAGCGCTGCTCACTGGAAAATCTTCTGGAATTTTCTTTCCCTGAGCCTGGGAAGGCCTGGGGTTGTGCAGGGGACTGAGCTGCTGGGTTTGGAGGTCTGAGGAACGCAGAAATTCCCCCAAAGGATCAGCTCTGCTCTTCTGGGGCGTGTTCAGCCTCCCCAAGGAAATCTCATCCAAGCATTTAGTTTGCAGTTCATGCATAAAACATGCACATAGGGGTATTTTATATACATAATTCCATATTTATAAATTAATTCTATATTTATATTACATATTAATATATAATATAATTATATAATATAAAAATATGTATTTATAGTATATATTATATCACATATACAATAATTACACAATATAATATAAATGTATATATTTATATGATATAGTATATCTTATAAACATACAATAAATTATATGTAATATTTTTATACATACTGTATCCATATATATTTATACATACTATGCATACTATATTCATATATATTTATACATACTAATAGTATATATTCTATATTCGTTTTATATAATAAAATTTAAAATATATTATATATTTTATTGTATTAAATAATATACAATATTTAATATTAACGCTTTATTTCTGATAGCACACTCCTATAAATAACATTATATCTGTAAGTGACAATACATATTAAAAAAGTGTGAGTGTATAATGTATCTATAGTGTACAATACCTGTATAAATGTATAAAATAGTCCATATATATAAATAAATAAATAGAAATCTGGGATCACTGAGGCTGGAAAAGCCCTCCAAGGTCACCAAGTCCACCCTGTGCCCAGTGCCCACCTTGTCCCCAGCCCAGAGCTCTGAGTGCCACCTCCAGGAATTCCTGGGACACCTCCAGGGATGGGCACTGCAAACCTCCCTGGGCAGCCCCTGCCAAGGCCTCAGCACCCTTTCCACGCAGAAATTTTCCCCCAATATGCAAAAATGGGATTTTAAGGACTTTCTGTTGTTGGTGTGAGGGGTTTGGAGCTGTGGGGAACAGGAAATGTTCCCTGCCAGAAGGGGCTGGGGCAGGGACACCTCTGCTGCTGGGGCTGCCATTGGATGGATATTCCCTTGTGGGAAAAGCCTTTGGGATTCTGGTGCTCAGGATCCCAGAGATGAGGTGGGAAAAGAGCTCCAAGGACATCGAGTGCCAGCTGATCCCCACCTTGTCCCCAGCGCAGAGCTCTGAGTGCCACCTCCAGGAATTGCTGGGGCACCTCCAGGGATGGGCACTGCAAACCTCCCTGGGCAGCCCCTGCCAAGGCCTGAGCCCCCTTTCCATGGGGAAATTCCTGCTGTGCCCACCCTGAGCCTGCCCTGGCCCAGCCTGAGGCCGTTCCCTCTGCTCCTGTCCCTGTTCCTGGAGCACAGCCTGATTTCCCCCATTTCCACCCAGGAACGTTTGTGGGATGAGCTCCTGGCTTGGAGCAGAATCCTTTCAGGCTGGGATTTTTTGGAACATCCCTGGTTGTGTTTCACTTCCAACCCTCGTTTCCAGCACCGTTCCCTATTTTTGGCATTTCTGGAGGGACACGGACTGGGGCTGGTGGAGGGAAATGAGCTCTGAGCAGGAGCAGGAGGGCTGAAATCAAACCCCATCCTGGCTGGAAAACAAACAAAAAGCAGTTTAAAAAAAAAAGGAGAGATCTGGAGACCCTGCCCAGATGGTCACCGCAGGGTCCCGTGGGGAGCAGTGATGGAAATCAGGGAAATGAGGGGATTTTAATTCCTGCAATCATCACCATCCTGTCAGCTCGGCGCTGGGGAGAACAATCAACAGCTGACTCTGATGGGACATTTCGCCGTTGCCATTGGAAACGTTCGCGGCTCCTTCCAAAAAGCCCGAGCCGGGGGAAGGATGCGAACGCCGAGTGCTGAGCACGAGATTCCTGCTCGCTTTCCAGCAGGGATTTTTTTATTTATTTAATTTTTTTGCCTGGGGGTCATTTGAGGATAAAAGCAGACAATGATTGATCAGGGGCAAAGTGGCTCCATCTGGCTCGGAGATCCGACCGTTTTGCGCCGCTTTCCCAGGTAGTTTTGCCGGTTTAGGAGCTCAATTCTATCCCTAAAATAGAATTTTAGATTGCGAAAGAGGCTGAAAATCCCCCGTGATTTCAGCAGAGCTCCGTGGTAGTGATACAGAAACATTTTTAATTGCAACCCTCTGCTCTTAACAGCCTTTCATCCACGTGTTCCGTTTTTTCTGCATCCTTAAAAGACTCCTTTTGGATGTCTTGTGGCAGGAATGACTCATCTCACCTGACACGGGGAGGGAGAAAACCGGAGCCTGCTTTTTTCCCTGCCTCCTTTCCTTCTGATCTCGGAATTTATAATTCCTCTGCTGTGTTTGAAGCCTCAGCATTCCCCTCAATCACGGCGTGAGGAGAAGAAAACAACCCCGGGGTGGGCTGGGGGAGAGGAGAGGGAGGAAGGACAGGGCAGGGGGTCCTGGGAGGGGTTTGGGGCTGCCTGTGGGGTTTAGGGTCAGGATTGGGTTTGTGCCTCTGTTTGTACCCCTCAAGTGCCCTCTGTGCCAAGAAAAACACGGGGAAGGGAAGGAAAAAGGGGAAAGGGGAGAGGAAAAGGAGAAAGGAAAAGGGGGGAGGAAAAGGGGAAAAGAAAAGGGGAAAGGAAAAGGGGAGAAAAAGGGAAAGGAAAAAGGGAAAGGAAAAGGAGAGAGAAAGGGGGAAAGGAAAAGGAGAGAGAAAAGGGGAGAGAAAAAGGGAAAGGAAAAAGGGAAAGGAAAAGGAGAGAGAAAAGGAGAAAGGAAAAAGGGAGAGAAAAGAGGAAGGGAAAAGGGGAGAAGAAAATTGGAGAGAAAAGGTGAGAGAAAAGGGGAAAGGAAAATCAGAGAGAAAAGGGGGAAAGGCAAGGCAAGGCAAGGCAAGGGTGTGTTTAGAATTCATCCATTTTTTTCCTCCAAACCTCCAAGCATTGGAGGTCACTTGGAGGGAATCACAAAGAGCTGGAGCTCAAAGGGACCTTTTAAGGGCCATTGAGTCCAACCCCCTAAATGAGCAGGGACACCTTCCCCACAGCCCCCAAACCCCTACACCAGGTTCTCAGAGCCTCATCCAACCCGGCCTTGAATTTTTCCAGGGATGGGGCAGCCACAGCTCCTCTGGGCACCCTGTGCCAGTATCTGACCACCCTCACAGTAAAAGAACTCTTCCTTTGATATTTTCAGGTTTGGGGCATTCCATGCCAGCTTTAGACCACCCTCATTGTTAAAAAAAAATCTCCTTTCACCAGATCCCCCCAAACTGCTCCTCCCACAGCTCAAGCTGCTGGCAGACAAAATGTGTATTTTTATTTCTTCCCCCCCTTCACCTGACATCTTTCAGCTCGTGTTCCTGTGGCCTGAGTGCTGAAATAAACCCCCAAAATCCCCAAATATCCCTTTCCTGTGACCTCACCTCCGCTGCGGTGACAGCGGCACCTTCGAGCAGGGACATTCAGCCCTGGATGCCCGAATAACCCCAGAGTGTCAAATTTCTTCTCCTCTGTCTCCCGAGTGCCTCAGAATTACCTCAGAATCATCCCCAGCCCTGGAAATTTTGGCTGAGTCAGGCTGGTTGGAATATTCGGGGGAAGGCTGGGGTTAATTAGTGCTCTGTGTAATTAGTGCTGTGTGAGTGCTGGGGGTTGTTTTCTGGCCAGGAGGATTTCCTGGGGGGCTCCAGCTCCTCTTCCCGGGCTCCTGAGCAGCCAAAGTCCACCTGGGAATTGTCACACAAGTCACCCCTGTCCCCGGAGTAGGGGGCCAGTGGCTTTGAAGCAGCTTTTTGTTGGAATTCAGGATGGATTCCATCCCTCTGAATTCCAGAATTAGAGTTCGAGATGGATTCTGCCTCTTTGAATTCCAGAATGGGAATTCGGGATGGATTCTGCCCCTCTAAACTCCAGAATTTGAATTTGGGATGGATTCTACCCCATTGAATTCCAGAACTGGAATTTGGGATGGATTCCATCCCTCTGAATTCCAGAGCTGAAATTTGAGATGGATTCTGCTACTTTGAATTCCAGAACTGGAATTTGGAATTAATTCCATTTCTTTGAATTCCAGAACTGGAATTCGGGATGGATTCCATCCTATTGAATTCCAGAATTGAAATTTGAGATTGAGTCTGTCCCTTTGAATTCCAGAACTGGAATTCGGGATGGATTCCATCATATTGAATTCCAGAATTGAAATTTGAGATTGAGTCTGCCCCTTTGAATTCCAGAACTGAAATTTGGGATGAATTCCATTCCTTTGAATTCCAGAACTGGAATTCAGGATAGATTCCACCCCTTTGAATTCCAAAACAGGAATTCAGGATGGATTCTATCCCATTGGATTCCAGAACTGAAATTTGGGATGTGTTCCATCCTTTTGAGTTCCCAAATTGGAATTTAGGGTGAATTCTGCCCCTCTGAATTCCAGAACTGAAATTTGGGATGGATTCCATCCCTTTGAATTCCAGAATTGGAATTCAGAATGGATTCCATCTCTCTGGATTCCAGAACTGAAATTTGGGATGGATTCTGCCCCTTTGAATTCCAGAATTAGAGTTCAGGATGGATTCCATCCCTCTGAATTCCAGAACTGAAATTTGGGATGGATTCCATCCTATTGAATTCCAGAACTGGAATTCAGGATGGATTCTGCCCCTTTGAATTCCAGAACTGAAATTTGGGATGGATTCCATCCTTTTGAGTTCCAGAACTGGAATTCAGGATGAATTCCATCGTTTTGAATTCCAGAATTGGAATTTGGGATGGATTCCATCCCTTTGAATTCCAGAATTGGAATTCAGGATGAATTCAGGATGAATTCCATTCCTCTGAATTCCAGAACTGCAATTTGGGATGGATTCCATCCTTTTGAATTCTAGAACTGAAATTTGGGATGGATTCCATCCTTTTGAAGTCCAGAATTGAAATTCAGGATAGATTCTGCCCCTTTGAATTCTAGAACTGAAATTTGGGATGAGTTCCATTCCTTTGAATTCCAGAACTGGAATTCAGGATGGATTCCATCCTATTGAATTCCAGAACTGAAATTTGGGATGGATTCCATCCTTTTGAGTTCCAGAACTGGAATTCAGGATGAATTCCATCGCTTTGAATTCCAAAACTGGAATTCAGGATAGATTCCATGCCTCTGAATTCCAGTTTTGGAATTCAGGATGAATTCAGGATGAATTCCATTCCTCTGAATTCCAGAACTGCAGTTTGGGATGAATTCTGCCTCTTTGAATTCCAGAATGAAAATTTGGGATGGATTCCATCCTTTTGAATTCCAGAATTGGAATTCAGGATGAATTCAGGATGAATTCCATTCCTCTGAACTCCAGAACTGGAATTCGTGATGGATTCCATTCCTTTGAGTTCCATAACTGGAATTTTGGATGGATTCCATCACTTTGAATTACAAAACTGGAATTCAGGATAGATTCCATCCCTCTGAATTCCAGAACTGAAATTTGGGATGGATTCTGCCTCTGAATTCCAGAATGAAAATTTGGGATGGATTCCATCCTATTGAATTCCGGAACTGGAATTCAGGATGAATTCCATCGTTTTGAATTCCAGAACTGCAATTTGGGATGGATTCCATCCTTTTGAGTTCCAGAACTGGAATTCAGGATGAATTCAGGATGAATTCCATTCCTCTGAATTCCAGAACTGGAATTTGGGATGGATTCTGCCTCTTTGAATTCCAGAATGAAAATTTGGGGTGGATTCCATCCTTTTGAATTCCAGAACTGGAATTTGGGATGGATTCTGCCCCTTTGAATTCCAAAACTGTAATTCAGGATGAATTCCATTCCATTGGATTTCAGAACTGAAATTTGGGATGCGTTCCATCCTTTCGAATCATTCCATCCTTGCTTTGCTGGGTTGTGCAGGGAAAATCATCCCATCCCACATGGAATTTTTTTCCATATTTATCCATGAAAAACCCATAGAAATACATTGGATCGATGCCATAAATCCCAAATAACGCAGTTCTCAGAGTTTGTGTTCCTATTGATCATTGACAATTTAAGCTTTCACTTTATTCTTTATTTAATTTAATTTTGGGTTGCTCCTAACCAGGAAATATTTGGGAAAAGAGAGCAAAGAGCTGTTGTTCATCTCTGCCAGGAATTCCTAAATTTTGGATAAATTTACTCTGGGCTTGCAAGAAGAGATTGTGTGAGGAGTTAAACGCATCAGTCCTCACCTGGTGAACAAATCCTTTGAGGAGAATCTTTAATTCCCCCCCCTGGGAAAAGACAAACACCTGACTAAAATTTGTTTAAAAATTTAAAAATTTGATTAATTCCCAGCCCTGGGAATGGGATCTCCTGGAATATTGGAGTTGGATCCACAGGAGAATTTTGGCTCTTTGCACCTCCAGCAGTGATTAAGGACCTTACTAACGACACCTAATTTATAATTTATTTATTTAGACTGGATTAAAAAATATTTATTTCATTATTAAAAATTAAAATTTCAATAAAATTTATTTCTTTCCATTTGAAAGCTTTGGGGCTGTTTGCTTTAAGGGCTGCTCTCCTTCATTCCCACTGCTCCTGGATGTGCCAGGCTGAATTTATCCTGGACTGAATTTATCCTGGAGTGAATTTATCCAGTGAATTTATCCTGGAGTGAATTTATCCTGGAGTGAATTTATCCCGACTTTTCCCTGACAATCCTGCCCTAAATGCTGTTGGATTTTTCCATGGAAATTCTGCTCTGACCCCCATTTTGCCCCTTTGATTTCTACTTTTTTATGTGCAGTGGCTCCTTTTGGTTTATTTCAGATGTACCAGTGCATCAAATGCAGCAACGGTTCCAACTAAAGGTTTAAATTTTAAATTAAAGGCTCAAATTAAAGGTTTAGAAGCAAAAAAAAAAAGGTGCTGTTTTCTGTTCTCCAGGTGGGAATGGATGAATTTCCTCTGTGCTCATCACAGAATCTCTTCTTGCAAGCCCAGAGTAAATTTATGCAAAATTTGGGGATTTCTAGCAGAGATTAATAACAGCTTTTTGTGCTGTTTTCCCAAATATTTCATGGTTAGGAGCAATGGAAAATTGAGTTAAATAAAAAAAAATAAAATGAAAGCTGAAATTAAAATAATTGGAGTTACCTGTAGGGAGCAATTCATGGAGTCAGGAATGCAGAGCTGGCCACGAGGCTTTTCTAGAAACAATTATGAAATGTGAAAATGTTAAAATGTCCTTTATCCTCTCATTTTGGGGGATCTGGGCTGGGGGTGAGGAGGACGATGAGGAGAGAGGTGGGAGAGAGAAATAAAAAAGAGGGAAGATGGCACCGAGATGTTCATTTGCCTTTATTTATCTAATTAACTACTGGCTAATGAGGAGCAGAACAGATTTTGTTTCTCTGGGTTGCTCCGAGGGAGGAATCCAGAGCCTGGCGGTTGATCCCGTGGGGATTAGGTTGGATCTCGTCGGGAAAACAGGAGCTGAGCCAAGGAAAAGTGCACATTCCTTCAAGGCAGGGCAGAGCCTGGCAGGGCTGGGGTCCCCTGGGGCCACCTGGGCTGTGACACCTGAGTTTGTGTCCCCTGGGGCCACCTGGGGTAGTGGGGAAGGGAAGGGAAGGGAAGGGAAGGGAAGGGAAGGGAAGGGAAGGGAAGGGAAGGGAAGGGAAGGGAAGGGAAGGGAAAGGAAGGGAAGGGAAGGGAAGGGAAAGGAAAGGAAAGGAAAGGAAAGGAAAGGAAAGGAAAGGAAAGGAAAGGAAAGGAAAGGAAAGGAAAGGAAAGGAAAGGAAAGGAAAGGAAAGGAAAGGAAAGGAAAGGAAAGGAAAGGAAAGGAAAGGAAAGGAAAGGAAAGGAAAGGAAAGGAAAGGAAAGGAAAGGAAAGGAAAAGAAAGGAAAAGGGGAAAGGAAAAGGGGAAAAGGAAAAGGGGAAAGGAAAAAGGGGAAAGGAAAAAAGGGGAAAGGAAAAGGAAAGGAAAAAAAAGAAAAGAAAAAAAAAGGAAAGAAAGGGGAAAGGAAAAAGGGGAAAGGAAAAAGGGGAAAGGAAAAAGGGGAAAGGAAAAGGGTGAAATGAAAAGGGGAAAGGGAGAGGAAAAGGGGAGAGGAAAGGGGGAAAGGGAAAGGAAAAGGGGAAAGGGACATGAAAAGGGGAAAGGAAAAGGGGAAAGGGAAAATGGAAGGACAAGGAAAGGGAAAGACAAGGAAAGGGAAAGACAAGGAAAGGGAAAAGGAAAGGAAAATTGGGTTTTTTTCCCCCAATTTTTCCTCCTCTCCTGGTGGCAGAAATTGGAATCCCAAGGCTCTGGCAGATGCAGGCTGCAGGAGGGTTCAGGTTTGTTCCCTCTGCTGCTCCAAGAGATGAAACTAAAAAGCAGGAAAGGGTGAATGAAACCTGCAGGGGTTCAGAGCTCAGAGCTGGCAGCTCTGTCTGTCTGAAGGCTTCAGCATTCTCCAAGTTTCTCCTGATTTTCCAGTTTTTCCTGGCCACGGACCTGACCTCCTGCTCGCTTTTCCCATTCTCTGCTCATCCTCTCACGCTGTTCAATCCCAGGGCAGTGTGGGGTGAAATCAGATCTCCCAAATTCCCTCCCAGCAAGAGAGCTGGCCCAGGGATGCCCTTCCATCCTTTCCCTCCCCGTTTTCCAGCTGTCCCAGGCATTCCCAGCCCGCCGGGGCTGTCCCGTGCTGCGGGATGTGGCTGCAATTCCTCCCCAGCTGGAACCTCCTGGTGCTGCAGGGTGAGAGATTTAGAGGCTGTTTGAAGATTTCTTTGCTGCTGAAGTTGATCCAAACGGACAAAGCAGGCTGGGGAAAGCTCCAATCCTGGGTTTTCAGCCTGGAGAGGAGGGATAATTTCTCATTCTGGGAAGAGTTTCTCATTCTGGCTCATGAGAATTTCTCATTCTGGCTCCCAGGAGTGACCACGAGCACTGGCCCCTGGGATGAGAATATTCCCTGATTCCCCACGGATTGCAAAATGAACCTGCTGAACAATTGACATTCCCATTTTCTAAGGGTTTTTTTTTTTTTGCCTTTTTTTAGAGCACTGCAGCCCTGGGTGTGCCAGGGCTGTGCCAGGGCTGTGCCAGGGCTGTGCCCAGCCCGGTGTTCTGCACACACAAGGTTTCCTGTCCCCAGCAAAAAGAGAGGGAAGGGTGTGCAGGGAGAGTGTGGAGACCTTGGGGAAGTGCAGAGATCCTCCATCCCCAGCCTGTGAGCACCTGGGTGTGCCAGGGGTGAGCCAAGGATGTGCCAGGGGTGGGCAAAGCCTGGTGTTCCCCGGAGGTGGCTGTGTGTGTGTTCTACATACACGAGGCTTCCTGTCCCCAGCAAAAAGAGAAAAGGTCTGCTGGGGGAGTGTGGAGACCTTGGGGAAATGCAGAGATCCTCCATCCCCAGCCTGTGAGCACCTGGGTGTGCCAGGGATGAGCCAAGGATGAGCCAGGGGTGTGCCAGGGGTGTCCCCAGCCCAGTGTCCCTGGGGGTGGCTGTGTGTGTATTCTACATACACAAGGTTTCCTGCCCCCAAGAAATCTTCAGTTCCCTGCAGCAAAAAGAGAGAAAAGGTCTGCTGGGGAAGTGTGGAGATGCTGGGGGAGTGTGGAGACCTTGGGGAAGTGCAAAGACCCTCCATCCCCAGCCTGTGAGCACCTGGGTGTGCCAGGGCTGTGCCAGGGCTGTGCCAGGGCTGTGCCAGGGCTGTGCCAAGCCCGATGTCCCCAGAGGTGTGTGTGTTCTGCACACACAAGGTTTCCTGTCCCCAGCAAAAAGAGAGGGAAGGGTGTGCAGGGGGAGTGTGGAGACCTTGTGGAAGTGCAGAGATCCTCCATCCCCAGCCTGTGAGCACCTGGGTGTGCCAGGGCTGTGCCAGGGAATGTGCTGGAGTTGTCCCCTTCCAGAGGGGAGCAGCCAAAAGCCATAATTCCATTATTTCCGTGCATTTCCAGGAAAATAAAAACCAAACAAACAGGAAAACCCCATCCTGTTTGTGTCCCACCGTTTGGGGCTTTGTGTGCCCAAGGGGGGGACACGGGGACACCTTTCTGTCCCCTCTGAGCACCCCCAGCCTTGCTGGGCTTCCCCAGGTGTTGCTTTTCCAAGGTTTCTAAGATTCCAGGTTGTTTCCTGCCCCACAAGCTCTCCCACCTGAGCCTCATTCCCTGCATAATTAACCAGCGGGCTCGTTAATTGCTCTGTGTTAATTCCGGGTGTGAATTGAGATAGAAATGGTTCCTTTCAGAGCTCGGATCTCTTTGTTTCCTGCCCGGTGCCCGAGCTGGAGCTGAGCTCCCTCCCCTCATCCCGATCCATCCCTGGATCTGTTTCCTCCTTTCCCACCGGAGCGTTTGACAATTTTTCCTGCTGTTCTTCCCTCGTTGTTGTTGTTGTTTCTCCATCTGCCTGTCATTCTGGGGAGGCTGTGCTGGCTTTAATTAACGGGGATTGTTGTTGGATTTGTGCTCATTATTCCTTCAGGAACGCGGCTTTATTTCTCCTGTTGGTTTTCCATTTGGAGTTGGCCTTTTCCAGCACAAACCCCGCTCAGTTTAAAGGGGATTATTGGGATTGAGAGGAAGCACTTGCACCCAGCCTAGGCAATATTTCCTTTTATTCTTAATTTTTACTTTGCTTTTGGCTGAAATCTTTATTTTTCACCTGGGCGTAGAACAAGGAGATTTGGGATGGCACCAGCACTGGTGACTAAATCTGGCTTTTTGGGGATTTTTAGGGAGTCCCAGAGCCCTCGGTACATGTGAAGGACACAGAGACAGATCCAAAGGTCCCAGGACCCTGTGGGTTTGCAGTGAACCCGCAGCAAACCCCAGGTTGGAGCCTTTGGGATTTTCCTGGACAGTGTGGGACCAGCAGGATGCTCCTGGAGCTCAGGACCCCGGGCTGGACAGCAGGGCCAGGTGCCACAGGTGTGTCCCTGCATGCTTCCCATGTGCCCTGAGTGCCTGAAAATCCCCTTAAAACCAGGTTTGGTCCAGCTCAGAGCTCCATATCCTACATCCAGTGTCATTCCCAGCTGGGGGAGGAAGGGATTGCTTGGAGATTTCCTCTGGGCGCTCTGAGTGCCTGAAAATCCCCTTAAAACCAGGTTTGAACCAGCTCAGAGCTCTTTGTCCTACACCTAGCATCATTCCCAGCTGGGGGAGGAAGGAATTGCTTGGAGATTTTCCTTCCCATGTGCCCTGAGTGCCTGAAAATCCCCTTAAAACCAGGTTTGATCCAGCTCAGAGCTCTTTGTCCTACATCCAGTGTCATTCCCAGATGGGGGAGAAAAGATTTGCTTGGAGATTTTCCTCTGGGTGCCCTGAGTGCCTGAAAATCCCCCTAAAACCAGGTTTGGTCCAGCTCAGAGCTCCTTGTCCCACACTCAGCATCATTCCCAGCTGGATCTGCTTGCAGATTTTCCTCTGGGTGCCCTGAGTGCCTGAAAATCCCTCTAAAACCAGGTTTAGTCCCAGCACTGGGGTTTGATCCAGCTCAGAGCTCCTTGTCCTACACCCAGTGTCATTCCCAGCTGGGGGAGGGAGGATTTGCTTGGAGATTTCCTCTGGAACACCCAGCCCTGGTTAATTCAGCCCCACAGCGCTGCCCCAAAGCCGTGAGTGAGCTCAGCCCAGCTGGACCAGCCCCAGCCCTGGAGTGGCCGCTGGGCTCAGGTTTTGCTGCTCCTGCCCAGCTCTGACTCAGTGATTTCCTCACTTACTGGAAGCCCAGCTCGGGGTTGCAACATGGAATAAAACCCTCGGCCAAACCAAAATATTGACCAATATTTCAATACTGAAGGGAAAAAAAAAATTGTAGCTTAGGAATCAGAGTTGCTGCATTTCCTCCCAAATCCTCCTCTGTGTGCCCTGAGTTGGTTCCATGGCTGGGTTGGAGGGGGCTTGGAGAGGCCTGGGATAGTGGAAGGTGACCCTGGGTGGGACTGGGTGGTGTCTAGAGCCCTTTACAAAACATTCCATGGTTCTGGAGCCAGGCTGGAGAGCTGGGGGTGCTCCCCTGGAGAGGAGAAGGCTCCAGGCAGAGCTCAGAGCCCTTGCAGGGCCTGAAGGGGCTCCAGGAGAGCTGCAGAGGGACTGGGGACAAGGATGGAGGCACAGGAGCCAGGGAATGGCTGCCAGTGCCAGAGGGCAGGGCTGGATGGGATCTTGGCAATTGGGAATTGTTCCCTGGCAGGGTGGGCAGGGGCTGGGCTGGAATTGCCAGAGCAGCTGGGGCTGCCCCTGGAGCCCTGGCAGTGCCCAAGGCCAGGCTGGGCATTGGGGCTGGCAGCACCTGGCACAGTGGGAGCTGTCCCTGCCATGGCAGGGGTGGCGCTGGGTGGGATTTCAGCTCTAGCAGTGATTTCAGCTCTCGGTGATTTCAGCTCTCAGTGATTTCAGCTCTGCCTTGTGAGGTGTCCCCAGGCCAACCCAGGGACAGACAGGAGCACTGTGTGGTTGTTCCACAGAGTTCTTTATTCCAGCATCCTGCAATAGGAGGCCAGGGATGACAGCTCCCTCTGACCAGGGCAGAAATTGGGGTTTTATGGGGAAAAGCAGGGGTGGCACAAAGGGGAAAACCAATGAATCTGCCTGGGACCCCAAAGCATGCTGGGAACTCACCGTGACCAGGGAGGGTTTCTCAATCCATGAAAGTTTGAGAAGATCTCATCACAGCCCATTCAAGGACATCTCTCCAGGGGAGAGGGCTGCACACCCATCTGCCTCCACAGAGTGATGGCAGGGCAGAGTCTGGGGGTGTTTATGGGGAAAAGCAGGGGTGGTACAAAGGGGAAAAAATGAACGGGTCCCAACAAATCTCCAAGGGGTTCCAAAGCTGGGAACTCACCATGACCAGGGAGGGTTTCTCAATCCATGAGAACTTGAAAAGATCTCATCATTACCCATTCAGGGGATCACTCTCCAAGGGAGAGGGCTGCATGCCCATCTGTCACCACAGAGATGGCAGCTCCTCCTGACCAGGGCAGAAATTGGGGTTTTATGGGGAAAAGCAGGGGTGGCACAAAGGGGAAAACCCAACAAATCTCCATGGGGTTCCAAAGCTGGGATCTCACCATGACCAGGGAGGGTTTCTCAGTCCAGGAGGGTTTGAGGAGCTCTCATCACAGCCCAAGCAGGGCTGCACACCCAGCTGTCTCCGCAGAGGGGATTTTTTGCTCTCACTGGGGATTTTGGGGCCTGGGGTTGGCCTCGATGTTCCTCAGGGGATCCTTCCCAGCTTGGAATGTGCTGGGAGTCCCTGAAAATCAAAAAGTGGTTCCAGGGCTGAGAGCAACCCAAGGGAACTGAAATCAGTGCAGGATCCACGTGCATAAATGGAATTGTCAGGAGCACACTGGTGCTGAATTCCTGGAGATTTATTTATATTATTTATTTATTATTTATTATTTCTAGCAGAGTTTGGGGGGTTCCTTTTCCTTCTTTTTCTAGAAAGGAATTGCCTTTATCTATAAAGGAATTTCAATTTTTTTTAGTGTTTCTTGTTGTGTTTATACAGCAACCTCTGCAATAGATAGATGGGAAATTGTCCTTTTATTTATATTTATATTTATATTTATATTTATATTTATATTTATATTTATATTTATATTTATATTTATATTTATATTTATATTTATGTCTAGATAGATCTATATCAATATATATATTTATATATCCATATTTCTATATTTATATCTATATCTATCTATATTAGTATCTCTATCTCTATATTTATATCTCTATCTATATCTACATTTATTCATATTTTACATTTCTATATATTTCTATTTTTTATATATTTCTATATTTATTTTTGTATATATATACCTTTAATTGAAAAAATAATGTTTTGTATCTTACAATATTTTTCTATATTTAATTTTTACCTTCTTATTTATATATTTATATATTTATATATTTATATATTTATATATTTATATATTTATATATATTTATATATTTATATATTTATATATTTATATATTTATATATTTTATATATATATTTTATATATATTTATATATTTATATATTTATATATTTATATATTTATATCTTTTCCATCTCTTTCTCATACCTGTGAATCCCCCCCTTCCATGAATAATTTATCCCAGCCTGCCTGGCACTTCCTACAGATGACTCTGAATTCCTGGGAAGCGTTGCACAAAGAGAAAAAAATCCAAATTATTAAAAAAAAAAAAGTAGGGAAAAAGCCATCAGTGTCACCAGAGGAACCAGTGTGGGAATAATAAACCCAATGTCACCGCAGGGGGAGGCGACAGCTCCTCCCCTGCCACCAGGGCCAGGGTGACACTGATTTCCCTCTTCTTTTCCATCCATTTCCCTCCCTTCTTTTCCCTATTTCCCCCACCTTTCCTTTCTTTTTACCCTCTTTTCCCTCTTCTTTCCCCTCTTTTTTCCCCCTTTTCTTTCCCCTCTTCCCCCCCTTTTCCCCCATCTTTTCCCCCCCCTCTTTTTTACCTCCTTCTTTTCCCTCTTTCCCCCATTTCCCCCCAATTTTTCCTCTTTTCTTCCCCCCCTTCTTTACCTTCTTCTTTCCCCCCTTTTCCCCCCTTTTTTCTCTTTTATCCCTCTTCTTTCCCATCTTTTCTTCCTCTTTTTACCCTCGTTTTTTTCCTCTTTTCCCCTTGTTTACCCTCTTATTTTCCCTCTTATTTTCTATCTTTTTTCCCCTCTTTTTAACCTCCTTCTTTTCCCCTCTTCTTTTTCCCTCTTTTATCCCTCTTTTTTACCTCCTTATTTTCCTTCTTCTCTTCCCTCTCTTCCCTGTTTATTTCCTCTTCTTTTCCCTCTTTCCCCATTTTCCCCCCAATTTTTCCCCTCCTTCCCCCCTTCTTTACCTTCTTCTTTCCCCCCTTTTCCCCCTCTTTTTCCCCTCTTCTTTCCCATCTTTTCTTCCTCTTTTTACCCTCGTTTTTTTCCTCTTTTCCCCTTGTTTACCTCTTCTTTTCCCTCTTATTTTCCATCTTTTCCCCCTCTTTTTAACCTCCTTCTTTTCCTCTCTTCTTTCCCCTCTTTTCCCTCTCTTCCCCCCTCTCTTTTCCTTTTTTTCCCTCTTTTTCCCCCTCTTTTCCCTTCTTCTTTCCCCTCTTCTTTCCCCTCTTTTCCCTCTCTTTCCCATCTTTTTTCCCTTCTTTTTCCCCTCTTCCCCCCCTTTTTCCCCCTTTTTTCCCTCTTTTTTCCCTCTTTCCCTCCCTTTTTTCCCTCTTTTTTCCCTCTTTCCCTCCCTTTTCCCCCTCTTTTTTCCCTCTTTTTTCCATCTTTCTTTTCCCTCTTCTTTCCCATCTTTCCCCTCTTTTTCCCCTCTCTTTTCCCTTTTTTCTCTCCTTTTTCCCCTCTTTTTTCCTCATTTTCCCCCTTATTTTCCCCCTTATTTTCCCCCCTCTTTTTCCCTATTTTCCCTCTCTTTTTTCCCCTATTTTTCCTCTTTTCCTGCTCCCCTCCCCATGGATTCTGTGACTCCACCTCAGCTCTGGACACTTCCCAGTGTGGTCACCCCGCTGCTGTCCCTGCTCCCTGCAATCCCAGAGGGATCAAACGCTGGGATTTGAATCACTGGGACTTTCGAACCATTTGATATCATTTTAATAGTTAGAATTTTCGATTAATTGGGATTTTAGATTAATTAGGATTTTGGAATAATTGGGATTTTAGCATCTGCCCAGCCTCTCGTGGAGCTCTCTTTGTGCAAGGCCTGGAATTGCTGTGTCAGAGGATCCAAACTTCTGATGCTGCTGCTAATCTGCTAATTTTAGGTAATGATTAAAAATAATGTTACTTATAAATGAGCTGCCCTTGCTGAACTCCAGCCTGGGATCACAGAGTCCTGAAAGGTGAAAAACCCTCTGAGGTCATCGAGCTCCTTCCCTGATTCCTTCTGAAGATCCTGAGCTGCCATTAATTTTTTTTTTTTTTTAATTTTATTTTCCCTAATCTCATTCTGTAGCACAATGTGATTTTCCTTTATTTGATAATTGACATGAACCACGTCCTGCAAAGAGCCCAGCTCAGAAATTCAGCATTTCTGTGGTTTCCTCACTTTGTTTCAGCAAAGATTTGCTGGGTTTGTTGGTTTTACAAAATGTCTTTCAGCAGCACAATTATTAAACAAATTGAAGAGCTGTTTGGTGAGAGGAGGAGGAGGTTTAAAAATGTTCTTTCAGCACCCTAAAATATAAAAACCCAGAGCAGCATGTGGTGGGATTGTGTCCTGCTTCCAGCTGGATTCTCACTTCTCATTGATAAAGCGGGTGGAAGCTTCTGCTTAAACATTAATAATTAAACAAGCAAGAAAAATGAAAGAGATGGGATTTTAAGGGATTTAAAAAATCTTTTTAAAGGATTTTAGAAAATCTCCTTCAAGGCCAGGTTGGCTGAGGCTTGGAGCAACCTGCGACAGGGGAAGGGGTGGAAGGAGATGGATTTTTTAAGGTCCTTTCCAGGCCAAAGCAGCCGGAAAAATCGGGATTTTTGAGCCAATCCTCTGCTTTAATCTTGCACCCCCGAGTTCCACACTCCAGGGTTGGCACCTGAGTAATTCTGCAGGCCTGGGAGCACTCAGCAGATAAATCAATTTACCCTGAGCTCCTGGAGAGGCTCTGCCTGCAGCAGCAGCAGCTGCAGGGATGTTCCGTGCCCCAAAGGCAAAAACAAAGTCTGGGCAGGTTCCTTTTGGACTCCTTGGATCCATTTTGCTCTGCTCAGGTTCCTTTTGGACTCTTTGGATCCATTTTGCTCTGCTCAGGTTCCTTTTGGACCCTTTTGGTCTGGACAGGTTCATTTTGGACTCTTGTGGTCCCATTTGGTCTCTTGAGATGCTTTTTGGTCTGCTCGGGTTCCTTTTCATCTGGTCAGGCCCCTTTTGGTCTCTTTGGATCCTTTTGGGTCTCCTCTGGTCCCTTTTGGCCTCCTCAGATCCTTTTTGGTCTGGTCAGGTCCCTTTTGGTCTCTTTGGATCCCTTTTGGTCTCTTTGGATCCCTTTTGGTCTCTTCTGGCCTCTTTTGGTCTCCTCAGATCATTTTGGACTGTTTTGGTCCTTTTTTGGTCTCTTCTTGTCCCCTTTGGTCTGTTCAGGTCCTTTTTGTTGTGTTTTGGTCCCCAGCCACGGAATAGAAATCCAGGATGAGGGAATTTTGTGTAATTCCAAGGACAGGTGGGCACAGGTGAGATGCTCCTGGTTCTGCAGCAAAGAGAGATTTCTTCTTAAAAAAAATCAAAAATATCTGGATGAAACATCTTTATTAGCTGGATAAAATATCAACTTTCCTAATCAAGGAATAGAAATCCAGGATGAGGGAATTTTGTGTAATTCCAGGGACAGGTGGGCACAGGTGAGATGCTCCTGGTTCTGCAGCAAAAAGAGATTTCTTCTTAAAAAACAATAAATATCTGGAAAAATTATAAATAGCAGGATAAAATATCAACTTTCCTAATCAAGGAGTAGAAATCCAGGATGAGGGAATTCTGTGTATATTCCAAGCACGGGTGAGATGCTCCTGGTTCTGAAGCAAAGAGAGATTTCTTATTTTTAAAAAAGTATAAATATTTGGACAAATATATATTTTTACCTGCATAAAATATCAGCTTTCCTAATGAGGGAATAGAAATCCAGGATGAGGGAATTTTGTGTAATTCCACGGACAGGTGAGCACAGGTGAGATGCTCCCCCAACTCTGCAACAAAGAGAGATTTCTTATTAAAAAATCATTAATATTTGTGTCAAATACAAACTTTTGTGAGGAAGGAAAAGAAATCCAGGGAGGGGATTCTGTGTAGCTCCAAGATGAGGGAATTTTGTGAAATTCTGGGGTTTCCTGGAAGCTTTGCAGCCAAGTGGGAATAATTTGGGATATTTTTTAGCAGGAATGACGCCTTTGGCTGAGTGATTCTGCATTTCTGCTCCTGGCAGGATCAGCAAATTTGGGGGACAATTGTGCAGCCCAGTGGGGTTAATTTGCTTTATTTTGAGCCAGTGTTGGGAAATGTGTTAAATCCCAAATCCCTGCATCTTTCCCTCGTTCCTGTTACCCTTCCTGAGTTTTTAAAATCGTTCCTGGATGGAAAAAGCCAGAAGGGTTTGAAGTTCCCCGTTCTCTGCAGGGCTCTGGGTTTGTCAGAGTGAAGTAATTAAAAAAACCACGGAATTATTAATGTTGGAAAAAACCTCCAGCGTCACCAAATCCTCCTGCAAATCCTGGGGAATGGCTGGGAACTGTGACCAGGTGTTTGTGCCCTTGGCTTTGCAAAAAATGCAGCTTTTAAACCCATTTTGGGGCCCACGAGCGACTTTGAGGGGACAGAACTCCCTGATGCCTCAAACACTTGTTCTGGCTGAATTTTGGGGGAAAAAAGCAGATTTGAGCCAAAATTACTTCTCTCCTCCCAGCAGCTGCTCTGGGCTCTGTGGGATCTCACAGGAGGGGCAAAAATTTGATTTCAGGCCACCAAAATAAATGGCTTTACCCAAGGTGGTGATGCTGCAGAGTTCCTTTTATTCCCAGATCATTTTTCTCTGTCCTTTGGGTTGTCCTGGGAGGTTCCTTGTCAGATCAAACCCTTTTCTGACCCAGAGATGGGGTAACTGAGAGGTGTTTTAAAATTTTTATATTATTTTCAGTCTTATGTGAAAAGGTGAGACAATACAGATGTTATAATTTACATTATTACAATCAGAAGTTAATTATTTCTTAATTATAATGCACCATAAGCGTTTCTTGGTCTATCAGCTTTTGCTACACCAGGTTGTAAATGCTTTGAAGCAAATGATTTAAAATTACTCTTTGTGGGCTTTACTACAATGCATTTTTCACAGTTCATATTTTTCTCAAGTATTTTGGGTTCATTCACTTCTCACAGCTCCTCACTGCGATTGGGATTAATTTGGGATATTTTTTCATATTTTTTCATATTTTTCTCAAGTATTTCAGGTTCATTCCTTCCTCACAGATCCTCACTGTGATTGGGAATAATTTGGGATATTTTTTCATATTTTTTCATGTTTTTATTTTTTCATATTTTTCTCAAGTATTTCGGGTTCATTCCTTCCTCACAGCTCCTCACTGTGATTTGGGTTAATTTGGGATATTTTTTCATATTTTTTCATATTTTTATTTTTTTCATATTTTTCTCAAGTATTTTGAGTTCAATCATTTCTCACAGCTCCTCACCACGATCCAGGTTGGCAACGCTGTAACAAAACCCCCCAAAATCCCAAACATCCCAAAAATACCCAGGGAAAGGGAAAATTAACCCAGAACAGTTCATGCAACAGGGCCAGGACTAAATATTGAGCAAGGCCTCTAATAACCAACCTGGGATAGCAACAGAACGTGCCTGGGTTGTTTTCCTGGGAAAAGGGGACATTTTGGAAGGGGTTTGAGCTCGGTAATTGTGGCTGGAGTGGCTGCTGTAAAACAGCCCTGCTGTAATTGTGGGGTCAGCGTTTAATTGCTGTTTTCTGGCTGGAATGGAAACCTCGCAGCGCCCCCGGCTCCTCAGCAGCTCCTCAGGGGAAAATTCCCATTCCAAGGATTTCTGTGGGAGGATCCGCTCCCCGTCCTCCCCAGATGGGGCCAGGGGAGCTCTCTGCTCATCCAGAGGGATGGGATTTAATCGAAATCCCAAATGGTTCTGCTCCTGCTGGAAGATGGGGTTGGAACGTGGAGAAGGTGAGGGAACATTGTCCACCCACACTCGGCGTCTCCTCAGGGCACAATTCCACCATCCTGGGATGGTTTGGGGTTGGAAGGGACCTTAAAGCCCATCCCTGATGATGTCCAACCCCCTGCCACAGGCAGGGACATTCCCACCCGGAGAAACCACCAGGTTTCTCTGAGCCCCAGCCAACCCACAATCCCCACAGTGCTTCAGAAGTTTCTGGAACATGGCTGGAATTGCACCATGGAAGTCCAATAAAAGTTGCTATTTCCCTGTGGAGAGTCCAAGCAGGAATTTAAATGGAATTTCAGCCTGCTCATGGTGTTGGATTTTATCATTTGATTGTGCTCCTGGAGGCTCCTGATTCCCAGAATTCCCAGAATTCCCAGAATTCACAGAATTCACAGAATCCCTGGGTTGGAAGAGACCTTCAAGATCATCGAGTCCAACCCAGCCCCAACAGCTCAACTCAACCCTGGCACCCAGTGCCACATCCAGGCTTTGTTAAACACACCCAGGGATGGGGACTCCACCACCTCCCCGGGCAGAACATTCCAGAACTTTATCACTCTTTCTGTAAAAATCCTTTTCCTGCTATCCAACCTGTATTTCCCTTGGTGCAGCTCGAGGCTGTGTGCTCTGGTTCTGTCAGTGCCTGGAGACAGAGCCCAGCCCCAGCTGAGCACAGGCACCTTTCAGGGGCTGTGGAGTGATGAAGGAGTGTAGGTGACGTTTGACTCAATGGTGTTTGGAGAGGCAGTGCGGTTTATTCCCGATCTGTGAATTAAAATCCAAACGGAAATGGCAGCGGGAGGTGTCTCGTGCTCCCTCCCTGTGTCTGCCAGGCTGATTTCACATCCCCTTCCCCACTTCCTGCCACCCCCTGAGCCAGGACCCTTTATTTCACATCCTGATGGATTTTAGGCGGAATTCTGAATTCTGCTGTTCGCCCTGGGCCGCCTTAAGCCGCGAGGAAAATCAAAACGCAAAACCCGTGGGATCAGGAATTCCTGGAGCTGCACAGAAGGCACAACCCTCCCCTGCCCTGCTCACCCCACACCCCAAGTGTGCTCCAGGCTCCCAGCGCCTTCCATTGTTCCCAGTGCCTCCCAGTTTGGGCTGCAGAGCAATTCCAGCTTTTCGCACTCCCCCATGGCTCCACAATGGCCATGAGGAATCGACTCCTTGGAGATTTGTACTCTCCTGGGGATGGGGATACAGGAAATTCCAGCTCCTCCAGCTCCCCTCTACCCCAGGAGCTGAGAATTCCAGGTCAGGGATGCTTGGAAAGGAAAATTTTGCAGGAAAAGACGCAACAAACGCTGGTGAGACTCTCCAGGACTTAGCGCCTGCTCCAATTTAATTTTCCTGCACAAAGTGCTGCTCTCCAAGGAAGTGCTTTTCCCACGTTCTCTGGAATAAGCCAGGCCTTAGGGAAACTAATATTTCCTTGTTTAACAAACACTCAGAAACTGCAAAAAAACTCCAATGTGAAGACTTGAAAAAAAAACAAACCAGCAGAGAAAACTTCCATCTGAGGAATACTTTGGTTTTCCCCCTTCCTTGGTGTGTTTGTGTTTGGGAATGATCTCAGCCCTCCCTTCCTGTTTTTGGGGACCAGACATTCCAGAGGGTGTGAACGGGGAGCAGGGAACGCGGGGATGCTCCTGTGGTGCTGGGTGGTGGTGGCTCGGTGTCATTGTCACCGGGAAAGGCTCCTGGGGGCAGCAGCAGGACGTGGAGCAGGACGTGGAGCAGGAGCATTCCCAAAAACTCTCAGGTGGCTTGGGAAGCCTTTAGGGAGAGGCTCCTTCAGTCTGTGAGATAAAGGAGTTTATAAAGTATAAAAAGTGTATAAAGAAGTGTATAAAGCAAAATTCCAGGTTTTAATGGGATGGGGAAAGGGCTGGGTGTTCCCTGCCCCAAATAGTTTCTGTTTTCTCACAATATTGGCAAGGACTTTGCAGTATCTCTTGCGTTGCTGCTCTTCTGGGTGAGAAAAAGGATATTTTTGTATTTTTTTTCCTAGCAATATGTTGGATTAGAGATTATGTTAATTGTCAGGGTTAGTAGAGAGAATTCCAATAATCCCAAGCTTTTCTCCTCTCCTTCCTGTACCTGCAGTGCAAATGTGGCCCAGGTTGGATGCTCCTCCAGGTGGGAAAAAAGACATTTTGGGTACTTTTTTTTGCTAGGAAAATGTCAGATAAGTGGCTTAGAGAATTTTTTTGTTATCAGGATAGACATTGGGAGAGCAAAGGAGGCAATTCCAATAATCCCAAGGTTTTCTCCTCTGCCCCAGGTACCTAAAATGTAAATGTGGCAAGGTTTGATGCTCTTCCAGGTGGGAAAAACAACTTTTTTGGTAGTTTTTTTCCTAGTAATACATTGGATAAGTGGCTTAGAGATGATCTTAATTGTCAGGGTTAGTAGAGCAATGGAAGGAATTCCAATAATCCCAAGGTTTTCTCCTCTGCCCCAGGTACCTGAAATGTAAAAACATAAATGTGGGAAGGTTGGATGCTCTTCCAGGTGGGAAAAGTGCTTTTTTTTTTTTTTTATGTTTTCTCCTACGAAAATGCCAGAGAAGTGGCTTAGAGATGGTTTTAATTGTCAGGGTTGGTAGAGCAAAGGTGGCAATTCCAATAATCCCAAGGGTTTCCCCTCTGCTCCTGGAACTCCTGTAAATCCACATGAAAGAGAAAGCAGGAGGAATTAAAAAAACGGGGATTGTGGTGTCCCAAAAGCAGCCTGGATTTTGGGAATGAGCAGCATGAACCTCCATCTTCTGCCTCCCTGATAAAGCCTTCCCAAAGAAAAAGGTGCTGGAAAACCGGGGATGCCTTGGAGAGGGGAAATCTGCAGGGTTTAACAGTTTAACGTTTAGACATCTTCACATTTGGGGTTTGTTTTTTTTTTTTTTTTTTGTTTCCACATGAGAAAGGAATTAATTTTCCCTCATTTCATGGTCTGAAGGTTGGGCACCTGCCCAGGCCTCCCAGGAAATGAGGAGCTGCTGGAGGGTGACCCAGCCCATCTGTCCCAACAGCCATCCCAGCGGGAGAGGATCCCTCTCCTTTTCTCCACCTGGGAACGGGGACGACTTTGGGTCTGAGGTGTTTGGGGTCCAGCAAATCCACCCCAAAGAGAAAGCAGCAAACCCCGCCTGCTGCCCTCCAAATTCCTGCAGCAATCAGAATTTCACATCCAAACAGGAGAGAACGAGGAAAAAATTCCCAGAAATTAACAAAGGCCAGATTTTTCCCCATGGATGAAGAAGTTCCTTGGTCACACAAGGAAATCACCACAACCTCTCCCATTTCTGTGGGAAGCCAGGAGATGTGAACTCGGTGGGTTGTTCAATATCTAAATTAGTTGCAACCACAGATTTTGCTTTTCTGTCGATATTTCCAGGTTCTCTGTCAGAGAATTCTCTTTTTTTTTTAATCTAAGAGGATCTTAAATTGGCTTTTTTAGGTTCAGTTAATTGAGTTTATCTGTAATCGCAGGAGTGGAATGGATCAGACTCCAGAATTTCTCCTCCACCAGGATTTCTGATGCTCCTTCCCCATTTTCCCAACACGCACACGCTGCTGATTCACAGATGAAAATATTTGTTGTTCAATCGGCGATTATTTTCAGAAATCTTTGCCTTTCATCCCTGTGGGTGGTCCAGAAATTCCTTCTCATCCTCAAGAACTTCCCAGACCTCCTTCTCCAGGTGTGCCAGGGGAAATGAAGAGACCTGTGTGGGGTTCAAGCACTGAAATCCCACTTTTGGGAGCATCCCTTGGGCTCTCCTGAAGGGCAGGGCTGAGCTTCCCTGGATCCCTGAGGAGGAGGAGCCCTTCATCCTTCCAATGGAAGGACTCCAACCACTGAAATCTGACTCTTGGAGGCATTTCCTGGGCATTCCTGAAGGGAATTTCCCTGGATCCCTGAGGAGGAGGAGCTCTTCCTCCCTCCAAGGGAAGGGGCTCAGGGCAGGTCCTCCAAGCCCCAGTGGCCAGGTTTGTTGGGATTTGGGCCCCGGTGAATTCCAGGGGCAGAAATACCTCAGGAAAGTGTGAAAGGAATGCAGGGGATGCTGGGGATCGTGGCAATGCTGGAATTTGTGGGATTGCTTGGGGCTCTCTGCAGCCTCAGACTCATCTCCCAAGGTGCAGCGTGGGGCAGGGGTGACCTCGCTGTGCCTGCGGCTGTGGTGTCCTCAGAGCCCTGGAGATCCCAATCTCCTTGTGTCACATCCATCTCTGTCCACTAAATGTTCTTCCAGCTGGAAAACCCCTGCCTTGCTGGGAATGTGCTCCTCTCCCGCTGCAATCTCTGATCTTTGTTAATTAACCCTGCAAACACCAACAGGAATTTCTTGGCTGGCCTGTCCCAGTCATTCCCAGAGACTCCTCCCTGCTCCCAGCTTTCCCCCTATCCCTGTTCCCATCCCAAGCACCAGGTGGGGTGGGACTGACCAGTGTCGCAGACATCTTTTATGGAAAATCCTTTCCTCAGGATTTTTCCTCCTGAGAAGCTGAGAGGCCTCGGGAACAAAATGTAAACATTGATTATCTGCTGCTGTGGAATGGAACAGGTGCATCTGTGATTGGTCCATGTTGGTTGTTTCTAATTAATGGCCAATCACAGTCAGCTGGCTCAGATAGAGAGCCCGAGCCACAAGCCTTTGTTATCATTCCTTCCTGTTCTATTCTTAGCTAGCCTTCTGATGAAATCCTTTCTTCTATTCTTTTAGTATAGTTTTAATAGAATATATATCATAAAATAACAAATCAGCCTTCTGAAACATGGAGTCAGATCCTCGTCTCTTCCCTCATCCTCAGACCCCTGTGAACACCGTCCCAGACCAGAACAGTTTTTCTTCAGCAGAAAATCCCTCTTTTCCTCAGAGATCCATTTCCAGTGGACCCTGTGGCTGGAGCCTCCCTCTCCTGCTTTTCCTGCGCGCCTCCTCCCGAGGCATCAGGAGGGCTGGGAGGGTTTTTTGGGATGCTGGAGCACAGATGGCCTCCTCAGAGCTGCTCTCCCCAGGCCTGGTGGCTGTTGCTGCTGCCCATCTGCTCCCCTTTGTCCTTCCTGAAATAGCTCTTCCTCAGGGATGCCAGGAACCAGCCCTTCCAGCCTGGATTTGGGATTTTGGACTGAATTATCCAATCCCAGCCTGGGATTTTCCCCTCCTGCAGGTGTTCCCAAAGCACCACAGCTGCTGCTTGTGGACTCCCTTTTGTCCTTCCCCAAACAGCAATTCCTGAGGGATGCCAGGACCTGCCCCTTCCAACCTGGATTTGGGATCCTGGATTAATTCTCCAATCCCAGTCTGGGATTTGCCTCTCCTGGAAATGCTCCTGAGGAACCCAGCCCCTTGTGCTGCTGCTCATGGGCTCCTCTTTGTCTTCCCTAAAACAGCAGTTCCTGAGGGATTCCAGGACCTGCCCCTTCCAGTCTGGATTTGGGATTCTGGATTGGAATTCTGGATGGAATTCTCCAGAATTTGGGATTTTCCCCTCCTGCAGGTGTTCCCAAAGCACCACAGCTGCTGCTCACGGGCTCCCTTGTCCTTTCCCAAATAGCAATTCCTCAGGGATGCCAGGAACCAGCCCACCCTGCCCCTTCCAGCCTGGATTTGGGATCCTGGACTGAATTATCCAATCTCAATCTGGGATTTGTCCCTCCTGGAAGTGCTCCTGAGGAAGCCAGCCCCTTGTGCTGCTGCTCATGGGCTCCCCTTTGTCCTTCCCAAAACAGCAATTCCTCAGGGATGCCAGGACCTGCCCCTTCCAGCCTGGATTTGGGATTCTGGACTGAATTCTCCAAACCCACTATGGGATATGCCTCTCCTGCAGGTGTTCCCAGAATACCGCAGCCCCTGTGCGAAGCTCCCCTGATCCCACAGGGAATGAAAACAGGAATCCTCTTCCCGATGTTTTGCCATGTGGATTTTGCTGCTTTCCCACCTTTCTGGAGCACTGTGCAGGTTCAGCTGCTGCCCCAAGCCTGACAGAAATTTCTGCTGCCTCCTGCATCCCCCGGGGCTGAGCAAGGTCCTGTGCTGCATCCTTTGATATTCCTGCTTATCCCATGGAAATCAGGTCCTCCCCAATGGGATTTGCTCATTCTCAGCAGGTTTTTGGGGTGATTTTTGTTTCCCAGCTGTTTTTTGGGATGATTTTTGTTTCCCAGCCATTCTTCAGGATGATTTTTGTCTCCCATCACCCCTGGGGCTGCTCAAAGGCTTCTCTGGAGGCTGAAATTCCAGTCTGTGTCTGGGAGAGGAAAACCAGGAGGGTTTCCTGATGGATGGTTACGATTTCCTGGGAATTCTGATGCCTGAATGTGCTCTCCCTGTGTGTAATACGAGCTCTGGGCCAGGCCTGTGTTTTCCTTTTCCTTTTTTTCCTTTCCCTTTTCCCTTTGTTTGTGTTCTGCTTGGTCGGGTGCTCAGACCCCACTCAGCCCTCTTTGCCTGCTCCTTCAGAATAAGGAATTTTTTCCCAGGGAACTTGTGACTCGGGGTTCCTCAGGTAAAATCTGCTTTCCTCCTTTGGAAAGCCTGATTTGAACTTTAAAAATCTATAAAAAAGGGGCTCTGTTTGATGAGAGGGGATGGTAGAAAATAATTTATGTTTCAAGATTTAAAACCATAAGAAATTCAAAAGGATACCATGGTGGCTTCTAGGTATCCAGTATTTTAGCCAGTCAAAACCCAGAGAAACTCATTGGCTCAATGCCATCGGTCCCGAGTTATGCAGTTCTTAGTATTGATTAGAAATCCCAATTTATGGATATTAATTAGGTTCTTGTTCTTGGTTCCCTTATTGATCTTTTCCCAGGGCACGAGTCTCTGACCATGCCAGGGGTGGTGTTTGGAGCTGATGGTTGGTAATGGTCATCAATGGCTGTTAATGGTCATTAACGGTTGTAAATGATCATTAATTGTTATTATTGGTCAGTAATGGTAATCAATGGTTGTTAATGGTCGCTAATGGCTGTTAATAGCCATTAATTGTTGTTAGTGCTCGTTAATGCTTGTTATCTTTTCTGTGCCAGTCTGTTGAGATGTTGTCCATCAGGCGGGCCTGAGAACTGGTGAACTTTTTTTTTTTTTTTTTTTTTCTCGGAGGAGGTAATCGGGTGGTGTTTAGTTGGGTTTATGTGGTGTTTATGGTTGATTTATTTTTTAGTGTTATTTTTTGTATGTTATGGTTGGCGGTGGAATAATCCCTCAAAAGAAACTTCAATTCCTTTTTCCCTGGGCAAAGCGGACACAGGCCATGGCTAAAGGAGAAATTCATTGGTTCAGTGCCATTGGTCCCAGGTTATGCAGTTCTCAGTATTTGGTTTCCTTTTGGTTATTGATCCCAATTTATGGATGTTAATTAGGTTCTCATTCTTGGTTCTCTTATTGGTTGTTTCCCAGAGCAGGAGTGTCTGACCATGCCAGGGGTGGTGTTCGGAGCTGATTAAACAGAAAATCCAAAAGGCATCAAAGATTCCAAATTAATCCCAAATGTGTGGCCTTTTCCCCCTAAATTTTGTAGGGAAAACTACTTTAATGAATGTCCTGGTTTGAAGCTCATTTTCGAGCATGGGCAAATCTGGATTTTCCATCCATCATCACCCCAAAAGGCACCAACCCCAGCAGGGAAAAGGATCCTGCAGCCCTCCCCAGACACTCACCCCGAGGTTTAGGAGCAGGAGGGGTTTTATTTGGGAATTTCCCCCTATTTTTAAACCAGCAGGCCAAGAGGCTTCTCCATTTCATCCCAAAATTGTCTGTTTGTTTGGAGAACTTTGGGATGGCTCAAAGTCCCAAGTTTTCTTTGGATCTGGTGTGGAAGATTTGGGTTTGATTGATTTCCAGCAATGCCCCTGAAATGGAGCTTCCCTCTTTTTTTTTTTTTTTTTTTTATCTCCAGCTCTGCTGAGCTGTGAAGTTCAAATACAGCGGAATAATAGAAAAATAAATAATTCTGTTTTGATGTATTTCTTGATTTATTTTGCTTCCCACCGAGGCAGGAATGTGAGGGGAGAGATTTGATTAAATTCCAAGTGCGGCTGGATAAAACCAGGATTTTGTTGGGATGTTCCTTGGGATGTTGGACTTGTGTTTTCTGGGTCGTTCTCCAGGGATTTGGGAGAGGTTTCTTCCAGCCTTGTCTCCACATTCCCTGCACAAGAATATTCCACAGGGATATGGAATGAGCCTGGAATAATTCATTCATTGGGGTCCTGTTTTGGGGGATCCAGACATGGCAGAATTTTGGGAAAAATCAGGATGATTGGAAAAGGGAATTTTTTACCAGAGATTTTTCTTGAGGACTCCAAATCTTGAAACTTCCAAGTTCCTGGAGCACCTTGGAACACCAATCTGCTACTTTTAAATGTAAAAACTCTTTGGAAAAGTCCATTTTTGGGTCATTTTTCAGGGCTGTTCTCTGGATTTCTATGGAGAAACTTATTTTAAAATGAAAACCCTTTGAAATGTCCATTTTTTGCTCCTTTTTTTTGCTGTTTTCCCAATTCCTCAACCCATATCCAACACAGGTGCTGCTGCTCTTATTGATCCATCAGGAATTAGGGCTGCCCACCAGAATCTCTGAATAGCTGGATACAAACTCTTCCTTTTAAACAGAAAACCTTTGAAATGTCCAATTTTTTGGATCATTTTTTGGGGCTGCTCTCAGAATTCCTTACTCTGTGGATGCAAACACTTCAAAGGGTGAAAACCCTTTGAAAAGTCCATTTTTTTGTTTAGATTTTTTGGCTGTTTTCCCAAGTCCTCACTCAGTATCTAACTCAGGTGCTGCTGATGTTATTTATCCATCAAGAATTAGAGCTGTCCAGCAGAATCTTGGAATATCTGGAAGAAAACACCTCCTTTTGAAGGGAAGAACCCTTTGAAAAGTCCATTTTTTGGTTATTTTTCATGTCTGATCCCTGGATTTCCCACTCTATGCATGCAAAGTCCTTTTAAACTGAAAACCCTTGGAAAATTCCATTTTTGGATAATTTTTTGGGGCTGGTCCCTGGATTTTTCACTCTATGGATGCAAACTCCTTCTTTTAAACTGAAAATTCTTAGAAATGACCAATTTTGGTCAATTTTAAGTCATTTTTCAAGGCTGGTGTCTGTATTTCCCACTCTATGGATGCAAACTCCTTCTTTTAAACCAAAAAACCTTAGAAATGTCCATTTTTTGGTCATTTTTAGGTCATTTTTTCATGGGTGATCCCTGGATTTCTCCCTCTATAGATGCAAACTCCTTTCAAACCAAAAACCCTTAGAAATGTCCATTTTTGGTCATTTTTAGGTAATTTTTCATGGGTGATCCCTGGATTTCCCACTCTATGCATACAAACTCCTTCTTTTAAACTGAAAACCCTTAGAAATGCCCATTTTTTGGTCATTTTAAGTCATTTTTCAAGGCTGATCCCTGGATTTCTCACTCTATGCATGCAAACTCCTTTCAAACCCAAAACCCTTAGAAATGCCCATTTTTTGGTCATTTTTCAGGGCTAATCTCTGTATTTCCCCCTCTATAGATGCAAACTCCTTTCAAAGCGAAAACCCTTAGAAATGTCCATTTTCTGGTCATTTTTCCCTGTATTTCCCACTCTATGCATGCAAACTCCTTTCAAACCCAAAACCCTTAGAAATGTCCATTTTTTGGTCATTTTTAGGTCATTTTTCATGGGTGATCCCTGGATTTATCACTCTATGGAAGCAAACTCCTTCTTTTAAACTGAAAACCCTTAGAAATGTCCATTTTTTGGTCATTTTCTAGGGCTGGTCTCTGGATTTCCCACTCTATGGATGCAAACTCCTTTCAAACCAAAAACCCTTAGAAATGTCCATTTTCTGGTCATCTTTCCCTGTATTTCTCACTCTATGGATACAAATGCCTTTGAAAATGAAAACTCTAAGAAAAGTCCATTTTTAGGTCATTTTTCAAGGGTGATCCCTGGATTTCCCACTCTATAGATGCAAACTCCTTTCAAACCCAAAACCCTTAGAAATGCCCATTTTTTTGGTCATTTTAAGTCATTTTTCAAGGCTGATCCCTGTATTTCCCACTCCATGCATGCAAACTCCTTCTTTTAAACTGAAAACCCTTAGAAATGCCCATTTTTTGGTCATTTTTCCCTGTATTTCTCACTCTATGGATGCAAACTCCTTTCAAACCCAAAACCCTTAGAAATGCCCATTTTTTTGGTCATTTTAAGTCATTTTTCAAGGCTGATCCCTAGATTTCCCACTCCATGCATGCAAACTCCTTCTTTTACACTGAAAACCCTTAGAAATGCCCATTTTTGGTCATTTTCCCTGTATTTCTCACTCTATGGATGCAAACTCCTTTTCAAACCCAAAACCCTTAGAAATGCCCATTTTTTGGTCATTTGTAAGTCATTTTTCAAGGCTGATCCCTAGATTTCCCACTCCATGCATGCAAACTCCTTCTTTTACACTGAAAACCCTTAGAAATGCCCATTTTTTGGTCATTTTAAGTCATTTTTCAAGGCTGATCCCTGTATTTCTCACTCTATGCATGCAAACTCCTACTTATAAACTGAAAACCCTTAGAAATGCCCATTTTTTGGTCATTTTTCCCTGTATTTCTCACTCTATGCATGCAAACTCCTTTCAAACCCAAAACCCTTAGAAACGTCCATTTTTCCTCCTCTTTTTTTTGCCGTTTTCCCAATTCCTCACGCCGTGTATAACCCAGGTGCTGCTGGTGTTCTTTCCTGCATTTTTCCCCATCAGGGATCGCTGTCCTGGGGGCTCGGGCAGGGCTCCAGCTGCGGGCGTTTGGAGCCTGAGGTTTTCCCTGCGCCCGTCTGACGCTCGCAGCACGGCCCTGGCATCCGCGCGCCGGCCCCGGCTGCTCCCCGCGGCTCAGCTCCATATGGGCAGGGAAAAATGATCCCCTCGCACCCAGGGCCACCACGGGATTCGCTTGGAAAATCACCTCCTCGCCATTAGGAGAGGGAAAGAATTACGTTTATTTACTCCTAGGCAAAAAATTACAATATTATAATTTTTTACGGGAAAGAAACGGCGATTTCGTACTGGAAAGAAATGGCAATTTTTAAGAAAATAATTACAATTTTTTATGCTTTAAGAAAGAATTACAATTTCTTACCAGAAAGAAATTACAATATCGTACTGGGAAGTAATTATAATTTTTTACTCTTAAGGAAAGAATTACAATTTCTTGCCGGAAAGAAATTACAATTTCGTACTGGAAAGAAATGGCAATTTCGTACTGGAAAGAAATGGCAATTTTTAAGGAAAGAAATTATAATTTTTTAGTCTTAAGGAAAGAATTACAATTTCTTACCAGAAAGAAATGGAAATTTCGTACTGGAAAGAAATGGCAATTTTTAAGGAAATAATTACAACCTTTTATGCTTTAAGAAAGAATTACAATTTCTTTCCAGAAAGAAATTACAATTTCGTACTGGGAAGTAATTATAATTTTTTACTCTTAAGGAAAGAATTACAATTTCTTGCCGGAAAGAAATTACAATTTCGTACTGGAAAGAAATGGCAATTTCGTACTGGAAAGAAATGGCAATTTTTAAGGAAAGAAATTATAATTTTTTTAGTCTTAAGGAAAGAATTACAATTTCTTACCAGAAAGAAATGGAAATTTCGTACTGGAAAGAAATGGCAATTTTTAAGGAAATAATTACAACCTTTTATGCTTTAAGAAAGAATTACAATTTCTTTCCAGAAAGAAATTACAATTTCGTACTGGGAAGTAATTATAATTTTTTACTCTTAAGGAAAGAATTACAATTTCTTGCCGGGAAAGAAATTACAATTTCGTACTGGAAAGAAATGGCAATTTCGTACTGGAAAGAAATGGCAATTTTTAAGGAAAGAAATTATAATTTTTTTAGTCTTAAGGAAAGAATTACAATTTCTTACCAGAAAGAAATGGAAATTTCGTACTGGAAAGAAATGGCAATTTTTAAGGAAATAATTACAACTTTTTATGCTTTAAGAAAGAATTACAATTTCTTTCCAGAAAGAAATTACAATTTCGTACTGGGAAGTAATTATAATTTTTTACTCTTAAGGAAAGAATTACAATTTCTTGCCGGAAAGAAATTACAATTTCGTACTGGAAAGAAATGGCAATTTCGTACTGGAAAGAAATGGCAATTTTTAAGGAAAGAAATTATAATTTTTTAGTCTTAAGGAAAGAATTACAATTTCTTACCAGAAAGAAATGGAAATTTCGTACTGGAAAGAAATGGCAATTTTTAAGGAAATAATTACAACTTTTTATGCTTTAAGAAAGAATTACAATTTCTTTCCAGAAAGAAATTACAATTTCGTACTGGAAAGAAATTATAATTTTTTACTCTTAAGGAAAGAATTATAATTTCTTGCTGGAAAGAAATTACAATTTTGTACTGGAAAGAAATGGCAATTTTTAAGGAAAGAATTACAAATTTTTGTAATTTGGGAAAGAATTACAATATTTTACTCTTACGGAACAAATGACAATTTCGTACTGGAAAGAAATGACAATTTTTAAGGAAAGAAATTATAATTTTTTACTCTTAAGGAAAGAATTACAACTTCTTACTGGAAAGAAATGAAAAATTTTAAGGAAATAATTAAATTTTTTTTGTAATTCAGTGAAGAATTACAATTTTTTACTCTTAAGGAAAGAACTACAATTTCTTACTGGAAAGATTACAATTTTTAGGGAAAGAATGACAATATTTTACTCTTAGGGAAAAAATTACCATTTCTTACTGGAAAGAAATGGCAATTTTTTACTGGAAATAAATGGCAATTTTTAAGGAAATAATTACAATTTTTTGTAATTCAGGAAAGAATTACAATTTTTACTCTTAGAGAAAAAAAATACAATTTCCTACTGGAAAGAAGTTACAATTTCGTACTGTAAAGAAATGATTTTTTTTTAAGGAAAGAATTACAAATTTTTGCAATTCGGGAAAGAATTACAATTTTTTATTCTTAAGAAAAAAATTACCATTTTTTATTATTAAGAAAAGAATTACAATTTTTATTCTTAGGGAAAAAAATTACAATTTCTTACTGGAAAGAAATGACAATTTTAAAGGAAAGAATTACACTTTTTTTTTGTAATTAGGGCAAGAAAACCTCTTTGTTTTCCCATTTTTTGCCACTCTGCTCTTGCTTTTACAGGAGTAAAACCAGAGATGAGGTTAAAGGGGAGTGCAGGAGGTTGGGATATTCCCATGGAAATTCCTCAATCCCAATTTTTCTCCTGGAAATGCCGTTTTTTTCTGGGAGCAGCCCTTGGAGGAGCTGCTCTTCCCCAGCTCCAGGAGAAGCCTGGGGGATTTTCCTCTCCAGCCTCATCCACTCCTGGGGCTGGGGGTCATGGGGACATCCCTGGCTCTTCATTTTGCTTCTTCCCCTAAAAATTCCCTCTGATCCTGGTCTCTCCCCCCACTCCAGCAGGCCCTGCCCACCCTGCCAATAAATATTCAAATTTTGCTGGTTTCAACCCATTTTCTCTTGGTTTCCATGTGGGAATGAGCTGCCCTTCCTGGAGAACTTCTCCAGAGATTCCTGTGCCTGAATTTTGTGTTTAATGGGGGAATTTCAGATTTTTTTCCCCTGACTTTTGCCCTAAACCCCTCCCACGCTGCGCTTTAGGTAATGAGGGATTATTTTGGATCCCATCCTAATTCCTTGATTGGAATTAGCTCTTATCTGCTTGGCACTAATCAGGGAACAGACCCGGGGCGGTTGGAATGGCTTGCGCAGGTTGGATGAGAGAAGAGCCCTGGCTGAGAGATCTCAGCCCCCTCCCCAAAAAAGAATTCCCAGAAATTTTCCAGGCCTGGAATGATCCCAGCAGGGCCCTCCAGAGCTTTGGTGTCCCAAATTCCATCCCCTCAACCTCTTCAAGAAAGGAATAATGAAATATTGGATAATAATAATGAAATCTTTTGGTACTTGGTGTTAATAATGAAATATTTTGATATTTGGTGTTAATAATGAAATATTTTGATAGTGGTAATAATGAAATATTTTGAAGTGGCAGTAATGAAATGTTTTGATATTTGGTGCTAATAATGAAATATTTTGATCCTCAGTGGTAATAATGAAATATTTTTATATTTGGTGTTAATAACGAAATATTTTGGTACTTGGTGTGGGTGGGGGTGTCAGAGGCTGGAACCGCCCATGGATTAATTATAATTATAACCCTTTCCCAATTAACCATTTCCCAATGCTGTTGGAAAGTGATTTTTGATTATTGAAGGATTAATTTCTTATTTAGGGTTTTATTTCTGTGCTTTACTTTATCTGTGCTTTGTGGTGCATCTTTTAATCCAGAGTTTAACAAAATAATGGAATTTTTTAATGGTGTTTCTCCTGCTGGAACAACACTCAGGGAATATCTCTGCTGATTTCTTTTCTTTATGGAATCATGAAATGGTTTGGTTTGGGAGAAACCTAAAAATCTTCATTATTTCATCCCATCCCTTCCATTGACATTTTCCACCACCCCAGGTGGCTCCAAGCCCCATCCAACCTGGCCTTGGACACGTCCAGGGATGGGATATTCCATATTTCATCTTTTTAATTTATTTTAAGCCACTCCCTGCGTGAGTTTTTGAAGAGTTTTGGGCCATCCGTGAAGAACTTGTCCCTTGGACATCAATTTGCTTTTCTTCCACAACCCCTGATCCCTCCTTGCTCCCTGCTCCACACGTTAAAATCTTTCAAAACCAGGACAAAATTCTCCCAAAAATCTAAAACCAAGCTTAAATGGATGCTGAAAATTCCAGGGAATTCCTCTTGGCGGCACATCCCCTGAGCTCCATTAAACCACGTGCTGTTTTCCCACTTTTAATAAACATTAATTCCATTTCCATGCTGTTTTTCTGTTCCCAGCTGGTGGATTTTGGGGTGATGCGTTTTTTTTCCCCCCCTCAGCCTTGCAGGAATTGTGCTCTACCTGTTCTGACTTTTAAATCTGGCTTTGCCTGTGTTGATCCCATTATATTTTATTTATAGCCCAAAGTGCTTCCTTGGAGCTCAGGCATCGTCTGAGAGACAGGAATTATTCCAGGAGCAGCTCTCCCACATTTCCTCATTTTCCCTCTCCCTGCTACCCTCCCGGGGAAGGAACTGGGTCTGATCTGAACCCTTAAATCTGCTTTAAATCACTTTATGGAAATGGCCCTTTGATATTTGCCAGATATTGGGAATCTCCAGTAGACTTTGAGTGACAAATTCACCTCCAGGAATTTTTATTGGGATTTGCTCCCACAGCTCCATGGATCTGCTGAGGCCACCCTGGGCTGGGGGGCCCTGGTTTGGCCCAAACACTCAGAACCTTCAAATCATGGGTTCTGAAAATCGGGGTTTGTGTCTTTTTTTGGGCTGGTTTTGTGTTTTGGTTTGGGTGCAGAAAGGCAGAATTTGGCTCAGAGAATTTTTCAATGTTATAAAAATGTGTTCAAGAAACATTGAAACTCTTCTTTCAAATCACGGTGGTTTTGTCCACTAAAAATCAGAATTTGGGCCTTTACTCTTGGGCTGGTTTTGTGTTTTGGTTTGGGTGCAGAAAGGCAGAATTTGGCTAAGAGAATTTTTCATTGCTATAAAAATGTGCTCAAGAAATGTTGAAACTCTTTTCTTCTTAAAAATCCTGGTCGTTTTGTCCTCTAAAAATCAGGGTTTGTGGATTTACTCTTGGGCTGGTTTTCTGCTTTGGTTTGGGTGAAGAAAGGCAGAATTTGGCTCAGTTACAAAACGCTGCTCAAGAAAGGTTGAAACTCTTTCCTCCATAAAAATCCTGGTGGTTTTGTCCCCTAAAAAACAGAATTTGGGCCTTTACTCTCTGATGGGTTTTGTAACTTCTTGGTTTAAGTGCAGAAAGGCAGAATTTGGCTCAGAGTTGCAAAAATGTGCTCAAGAAAGGTTGAAACTTTGTCTTCCCTTCAAATCCCGGTGGGTTTTGGCTCCTGAAAATCAGGATTTGTGCTTTTTTGGGCAGGTTTTGTGGTTTGCTTTGGGTGCAGAAAGGCAGAATTTGGCTGAGAGTTAAAAAATCTTCTCATGAAAGATTGAAATTATTTTCTTCCTTCAGATCCTGGTGGTTTTTGTCCTCTGAAAATCAGGATTTTTGCCCTTACTCCTGGGCAGGTTTTGTGACTCCTTATTTTGGGTGCTGAAGGGCAGAATTGGGCTCAGAGAATTTTTCACTGGTACAAAAATGTGGTCAGGAGAGATTGGAGTTCTTTTCTCCCTTCAAATCCCGGTGGTTTTGTCCTCTAGAAATGAGGATTTGTGTCTTTACTCTTGGGCTGGTTTTGTGGCTTCTTGGTTTGGGTGCAGAAAGGCAGAATTGGCATCAGAGAGATTTTCACTGGTACAAAAATGCGGTCAAGAAAGATTGAAACTCTCTTCTTTTGCCAAGTGCTACTGGTTTTTGGCTTTTGGAAAATCAGGATTTGTGCCTTTTTCGGGCTGGTTTTGTGGCTTGATTTGGGTGCAGAAAGGCAGAATTTGGCTCGGAGAGTTATGAAAATCTGGTCAAGGGGGAATGAAACTCTTTTCTTGCTTCAAATCCTGGTGTTTTTTAACTCCTGAAAATCAGGATTTGTGTCTTTTTTGGGCTGGTTTTGGAAGGGACCTTAAATCCCATCCCACCATCCCATCCCATCCCATCCCATCCCATCCCACCCGTGCCATAAAACACCTCATTGTTTATTTAGAAGGCAGAGTCCTCCAAGCCTTCCCAGTCTGCTCCTTCTGGGAGCTGGGACTCCAATTTAGCACTGCAGGAAAATGGAAAAAAGGCTGGATGAGCCTGATGTTTATCTGCCAAATGGATTCCCTGGAAATCTTCCTTTCCACCTGTATCCTGGTTCTTTGGGATGACGCAGCAATGCAGCCCTGGAGCTGGCTGGCTGGAAAGCCCCGAGTCTGGGGCTTTTGAGGGGAGCCAAAAAATCCAAAACCTGCATCCCAATCCAACCCCTGCATCCCAATCCAACCCCTGCATCCCAATCCAACCTGTGCATCCCAATCCAACCTGTGCATCCCAATCCAGCCCCTGCATCCCAATCCAACCCCTGCATCCCAATCCAACCTGTGCATCCCAATCCAACCCCTGCATCCCAATCCAACCTGTGCATCCCAATCCAACCCCTGCATACCAATCCAATCCCTTCATCCCAATCCAGCCTCTGCATTCCAATCCAGGCCCTGCATCCCAATCCAATCCCTGCATCCCAATCCAGCCCCTGCATCCCAATCCAACCCCTGCATCCCAATTCCCACACATTTTCCAGGGCTGGAATGATCCCAGCAGGCCCCTGAGCCTCCAGAGCTTTGATGTCCCAAATTCCAACCGCCCAACTTCTTCGAGAAAGGAACAATGAAATATTGTGTAATAATAATAGAATATTTTGATACTTGGTGTTAATAATCCCAATCCAACCCCTGCTTCTCAGTCTGCAACCCAATCCAGGCCCTGCATCCCAATCCAACCCCTGCTTCCCAATCCAACCCCTCCATCCTAATCCGCTGCATCCCAATCCAACCAGTGCACCCCAATCCAGGCCCTGCATCCCAATCCAACCCCTCCATCCCAATCCAACCCCTGCATCCCATCCCAACCCCTCCCTCCCTCCTAATCCACTGCATCCCAATCCAGCTCCTGCACCCCAATCCGACCCCTGCATCCCAACCCGACCCTTGCATCCCAATCTGACCCCTGCATCCCAATCCAGCCCCAGCGGCCAGCTCAGAATTTTGGGAACATGCCAGGATTTACCTCAGTCCCACCCCTCCCAGCCCTCCTGGTTGCTCCTCAGGGAATATTTCTGCACCTCCAGCCTTTGGATTTGCAGGTGGCTTGAGGTGAGCTTGATGAAGTGCTGCTAATTAAAATGCAAAAGGGTTGATGCCTTGCAGGTAAATCTGAAACGCTCAAATGACTTCGCTGCTGGCATCTGATTTGGCCTCAAAATTCTGGGGTTGGATTCTTTATCTCTGTGCAGCTTCTCCTCCCAAGGCAGATGAGGAGCAGGGAATATTCCATGTCCCCATCCTGGCACAGAGTCTGAAAATACAGCACAGACACTTCCCAAAGGCCTCAAGGAGCTCATGGAAGGACAGAAAATTATTTTTTCCTGTCCCTTCTTCACAGGGAAAGGTGTTGCTTGGGAAGAAGATGATTTGCAGAGTTTTAGAGGCTTTGTAGAGCTTTCCACTGGAAATTGGGTGTTCTTCCTAATTGCACCTCCAAATCTCACCAGAGGGTGGTGGGTACTGAGAATTTCCTTAAATCTTAACTCTGAGATAAAGCTGAGTTTTTGAACCTGCCCAGGACCAAAATGTATCGAAAAAGATATTTTATTTATCAACAACAGACAGGGTACCACATCTGTGCTGTCTCTTTCCCCTCTGTTTTGAAGTCATGGCCCATCCTCAACTCCAGCTTTGAAAATTTCGGATTTCACCAAGAAGGAGGAGATACAAATCCAGGGATTTTTGGTAGCACTATTGCTACCAATGGAGATTTCCTCACATCCATGCCTGAAGATGGGGATCTGACCTTGGAAGAGCAAACCCAGCAGTGACAGCTCGGCTCGGGGGTGGCCTTGAAAGCAGAGATGGGTTTGGTGCCCTGGAGAGGGAGGAGGTGGAAGGGGAGGGGCTGGAAGTGCCGGGCCAGCAGCGCAGGATTGGATGTCAGGATGGAATTTTGTCAAGGACAAAAGCTGGGGACACTTTGCAGGGTGTGGATGGGGGGAAGGCCCTGCCTTTGGAAAACAGGGGGTAATAAGCCAGAATTCCTGTTGGAATCCCGGATTTAGAATTTTTAAATTTTTGTGCTGAAGGGCGCAGACCCACAAGAAAATACTGTGTTTGACCTGAGGCCATGGAGAAGCTTCCAGAATGGAATGACAGAGCTGGGATTGTGGGTGTGGGGTTTGGATAGAAGTGTGTGAGGTCACAGGGTGGGAAACTCAGAGTTTGGGGTTTAGAATGTAGTAATAGATATAGAGCAAGATGGAGGTTTTGGGGTGGAGGCTGGGCCTTCTCCTTCTCCTTCTCCTTCTCCTTCTCCTTCTCCTTCTCCTTCTCCTTCTCCTTCTCCTTCTCCTTCTCCTTCTCCTTCTCCTTCTCCTTCTCCTTCTCTCTCCTCCTCCTCCTCCTCCTCCTCTTCCTCCATGGATTTGGGTGGTTTTGTGTAATTGGATAAAAAGTCCCCATTGAAGGCCACATGTGATTGGTTATTGGGTTAAAAGTGAAAATAATTTAGGTGTCATTTCTTAATTGGACAGTTTATCCTTAAAAGGCCTTGTAACGAGAGACAGTTGGCCCTTTTGTGAGTTGTTAGTAGAATGCTGTAGAGCTCACCACTTGTAATTTAGATAAGAAATAATAAACATCTAAGCCTGAGTGTGAAATGTCTCAAGTGCCTTCAATCCCGACCTTGACAGAGGCAGGGAAAAGAAGCCAAGAACTGGCAAATTCCCTGTCTGGGATGAAGGCTCCAGGGGAATGTGAGAATCAGCTCTGCGGTGGCAGTTCCAGGTGCCAGTGTGGTGGTTTTGGGCATGGAACTGAGGACAAAGGAGGCACAGAGCACCAGTGATGCTTCTCCTGTCCAGAATTGTCTCCCTGGCCTTGTAGGAGTGAGGTTGGAAAGCCTGAGAGCTGTGATCTGTGATCTGTGATCTCCCTTCCTGGCATCCTGGGAGATCCGGGAAGGCTGAGATCAAATGAAAACAAAAGCAGAGAATGAACAAGTTCTGCTGATCTCATTGATTTTAATAAAATTATGAACAAAGCCAAGGCACTGCGACTTCCAGGGCTTCTTAATTTTATATATCTGAAGCTGCACAGTTTTCTCAGGCTGGTTGAGGGCTGGCCACAGGTTTTCCAAGTGGAATTATTCTTTCTTTGGCCATACAGGGATAGAAAACTGGGATGAGAAAATGATGGAATTATAAACTAATGAAATAAATGTATAAGTTAAGCCAAGGTTATAATTTTGTGATCTCTCCTGGGTGATGGCAGCACTCAGGGGGTCACTTCAGCTGCTTTTTGGGGCGCCCTAAAGGGAATTTGTGGGTCTTGTCTGGGTCATTGGCCCTTTGGGGGCTGCAGAGCAGCAGCTTCAGTGCCCTGCTGGGTCCAACCTTGTTCTGGCAAAGGTGGGACTGCAAATTGCTGGGATTTATTTCAGACACTGGGGAGTGAATTAGAATGATTTATTTTATTTTATTTTATTTTATTTTATTTTATTTTATTTTATTTTATTTTTATTTTATTTTTATTTTATTTTAATTATTATTTTTTATTTATTTATTTTATTTATTTTATTTTTTTTGATCCCCCAAACTACCCCGGGGACGCATCCCAGTTTTTAATTCACGCTTTCTCTGCCAGGCCTCTGTACCCAGCACACTGCTAATCCCTGCTCCAGCTACTCAGGGATGGAGTGTGGTGCTCTTCCCTTAGGAGCCTCTGCTGTGTATGAAAGTATTGAAATTTGGGAATTTTCTGATGCTCTCCCCTGTCCCAGGACTTTCCCCGCCTCTGTCCCTGGCAGGTATTTTGTACATCACCCAGATGACCGTGGGGTCGCTTATGAGCTGCTGTTTCTCCCCGGGAGGGCCTCGGGCAGTTGTTGCTCAGGTTCAGCTCCTTGGCACCGCTCTGAGTTCCCACGGTGGGACAAACCAAGCAGAGGATCCAGCCTGGGTGGCTCTGGCTCCCTTCAGGGATTCAGGAATTGGACCTGGCAGCCTCCAGCTGCAGGCCAGAGGGTCGCTGAGAGAACGGGAAGGAAGAGAACAAAAACAGGGAAAAGGGAACGAGAGGAGGGGATTGTCCTGCTCTGCTTGAGGCTGGTGCAGCCTCCCTCCAGTGCTGGGGGCACTTTTGGGTGCCTCAAAGATTTTGGAGAGTCCAAAGGTGGGACAAGGAGATGGTGAAAGGTCAGGAGGGGCCACAGGAGGAGCAGGTGAGGGCTCTTGGTGTGTGCAGCTGGAGCAGGGCACACTGAGGGCAGAGCTCAGGGATCTGCAGCTCCTCCCGAGGGGCAGCTCCCATCTCTGCTCTGGGCCAGGGCACGGCTGGAGCTGGGCCAGGGCAGCTCAGGCTGGAGCTCAGGGCAAGGTTCTTCCCCCAGAGGGTGCTGGCACTGCCCAGGCTGCCCAGGGAATGGGCACGGCCCCGAGGCTGCCAGAGCTCCAGGGATGCCCAGGCTGGGCTTGCTGGGGGCTCTGGGCAGGGTTTGGCTTTGGCATTGATCATCCCTGTGGGTCCCTTCCAGCTCAGCACATTCCATGATTGTGTGAGAGTGAGGGATGGGGGAGATGAAGGATGGGGGAGAAATTTGGGCAGCGCTGCAGGGATGGCCAGGGTGGGGCTGTTGGGGGGTCTGGGCAGGGTTTGGGGCTGGGCTGATGATCCTGTGGGTCCCTTCAGCTCAGGAGATTCAATGAGAAATCGAACAAATCCCATCCAGGCAGCTCCTGCTGTCCCCAGAGCTCTTGGGGACATCAGCCCAGGCGCCTCTCCCAGTGTCCCTCCTTGGGACCAGCTGAGTCCTTCTGGTGCTCCCCAGCCTGGCCATGGGGGAAGGGAGGGCACTCTGGGGTCCCCTGGGTGGCCAGGCTGGCTCAGCTGGGCTGGGCCATCCCATCAGCTCCGTGCCAGGGTGGGCTCAGCGGGATTTTCCTCCCTCAGCACAAGGACTGGGCTGTGCAGAAGGAATTCTTTGCTCAATGAACATCACAGCTCCCCCAGAGCTGCCACTGTGCTTTGTTTTCTGAAGAATGCCACTCTCTTCTTCCTTTTTTCTCTCTCTTTTTTTTAAAATTTTATTCAAATGAGTACCTTGCACAAGAAAAAAAACCCCAAAATCATCTGAGTTTCAGCTGTGCCTCCAAATGATGTCAGTTAGCGCCTGCCCCTTGTGAACTTCCCCTCTCCTCACCACATCCTGGTGGGGTTTTCTGTGTCAAGCTCGAGTCAAACCCTTCTGCCGGGAGGTAAATTTAGACGAGCACCCACTCGTGATGAAAGGCGTGGGCAGAGCAGCCGCCCTCGGGGGCGGCAAAAAATTCTAATTATAGCAGGAACGGCTTCCTCTGCCCCGCAGTTCTCACCACGTCACCGACCCCTTCTGCTCCGGGTCCTTCCTGAAACAGCAGCTGCGGGTGCTGAGATCGAGGGCAGGTGACAAGGGCAGCTTTGTTTGGCTCTGGCAGGGCGGGGAAGGTGAGCACGAGAGGGATTTTCTGCAAAAATTTCGAGTGGGCCCTCAAGAAGTTGGTTCAGTTTGCCTCCTGTAGGCCGGAGAGCAAAAAAGGGTTAAATTGCACTGGGAGAAGCTGGAGTTTAATTACTGAATTTCCATTTCTTATCAAATTCTCCATTAGAAACTTTCCCATTTCTAGTTGCAGCCCGGACACTCTCGGGTGGTTTTTGGTGCGTTTTTTGTGGGTTTGGGTTTTCTGTGGGGTTGGGTTTTCCAAGGGAAGTGAAAGGCTGCCAGATGAGGGTCCTGCTGTGTTGTGTGTGTGCCCTGCAGGGTCACCACGGCTGGCCTGGGCCCTGCAGGGGAGGGGACAAGCGCCAGCTGAGGCGGCACCTGGGCTTCAACCAGGCTGGGATTCTCCTGCTGGGCAGAGCTCAGTGCTGGAAATGCCAAAACTGGGGCTTTAATCTCTGCCTGAGCCGTTCACTTGAAAGCTGATGATCCATGTGGGACCCTTCCAATATTCTGTACAAAAATCTGTAAAATATTCCATAAAATATTCTGTAAAATGTTCTGTATAATTTTCTGTAAAATATTTCATAAAATATTCTGTAACACCACTTGGGTAGGCCCTGGCTGGCTGCAAATGAAACTTCCATTGCAGGAAGAGCTAAAAAAGGCATTTTTAGGAGATGCTGCTCCAGCATCCCTCCCAAGGGGGACACAGCAGTGTCCTGTGTCCATCCCAGTGGCATCACGGGATTTGGGGACCCATTCCCTGTCCCTGTGTCCTTGTGCCTGTGGAGGCACAGCTGGGAAGAGCTGGAGCTTTGTGGGGTGTAAAGAGAGGAGAGATTTGGGCTTTTCCCAAACAACCACCTGTGAGAGCTGCCCCAGAGCAGGTGCCAGGTGCTGCCACAAGATTATCCCATGAAATAGGGAGGCTTTTCCGTGAGAATTCATCCCGTGGCAGGCAGGGAATGGCTCTGGCTGAGCAGGTGCAGTGTTCCTGGAGATAATATTCCCTGCTGTGATTTATCCCTGTGATTTATCCCATTGTTTTTCTCCCTGGTGTTTGTGGATCCTGCCCAGGGCTGGTGATGGATCACTCCCAGAACCTTTCTGCTGCTTTGTTTTTGGGGTTTCAGTTGGGTTTTATGGCAGCCCAGCCCTTTGTTGTGGTTATCAGCTCCGTGCTGAGGCTGGGGGGTCCTGGAGGGGCTGGGAACACAAACCCTGTGAGGAACCCCTGAGGGAGCTGGGGGTGCTCAGCCTGCAGAAAAGGAGACTCAGGGCTGCCCCCATCACTCCCTGCAGTTCCTGAAAGGTGCCTGTGCTCAGCTGGGGCTGGGCTCTGTCTCCAGGCACTGACACAGCCAGAGCACACAGCCCCGAGCTGCACCAAGGGAAATACAGGTTGGATATCAGGAAAAGGATTTTTACAGAAAGGGTGATGAAGTTCTGGAATGTTCTGCCCGGGGAGGTGGTGGAGTCCCCATCCCTGGGGGTGTTTAACAAAGCCTGGATGTGGCACTGGGGGCCAGGGTTGAGTTGAGGTGTTGGGGCTGGGTTGGACTCGATGGTCTTGAAGGTCTCATCCAACCCAGTGATTCTGGGAATTCTGTCAATTCTGTGATTCTGTGATTCTGTCAGTCCTGTGATTCTGTCAATTCTGGGCAGCCAGAGTGGGAATAACTCTGGAATTAGGGGCTCAGAAATAACAACTTGCTTTTCCTGAAAAGGGTGACATCAAGGTCCTGCAGGGTGGCAGCAGAGGGACCTTGGTGAGGGTTTGGGACCATTCCAGAAATTCTTTTGGATGGATCCATCCCCCACAGAACAGGAGGCTCCACCAGGCCATGGGACACAAAAATCCCGGGATCTGGGGTTTTTACATGACTTTACCTCCATGGAGTGAAGGGGATTTGGTGGGAAAACCCCCAAAACTCCAACCTGGTGAAGTCTTGGGGCTTCCAGGATTTTGTGCTGTGGAGGTTCCTGTGGGTGCTGCTTTGATCTATTCCTTTGATCTGTTTGCATTTCCCAGGAACATTTCGGGTGGATTTCTCTAAATCCAAGGAAATGATGATTTGTTGATGCAATGATGGTGATTTAGGATTTTGCTTTGCTGTGGCACCCTCTGCCCTGAACCCAAGGTTCAGGGTGAGTTTTCCATACCCAAAAGTGAGGGATCCTCCTTCCCAGCAGGGATTGGGAAGGATTCCCCTCCCCAGGCTGATGGAACAAAGTCAGGAATGATCTCTTCCCTTCTCCCTGGCTCAGCTTGGGACATTTTCTGGGAACAAACATCTCCCTGCCATGGAAATGACCTCATTTGCAGAAAATGTCTGTGGATTGCAAAAATCGTGTGATTCTGACACTGCTGCTCCTGTGCTGAGGTGCCAAACCCCGAGGCAGCAAAAATATCTCAACTTGAACATTGATCCCTCTCCTGTGTGTGCAGAACCCTTGGAATTCTTGGAATTCTGTTTTCCCACATCTCCAGGGCGGTGGTGGGAGCTGGGAGCAGGTTTGGGATGCTCGGGATGAAATCATCCAGCTGTTCTCTGAATCAGCTTTTCCTCATCATTCCCTCCAGGAACTGCTGGTGTTTTTTTTTCCAGGAATTGCTCAGGGAAAGCAGCAGGGATGTCTCTCCCACAGGCAACGGTCAGGAAATCACAGAACCATCCAAGACCTCCCAGGTCCTCCAGGCCAGCTTCAAACCAGGGATGTTGCGGCCCTGCCTCAATGCCAGATGGAAAACAGGGAATAATTCCTCTCTTCTGTGGTGTAGGGTAAACGTGGGTGTGGATTTGGGGACCTTGGAGGTCTTTTCCAGCTTTAGGGGAAGGATTTTTTAGGATTCAATGATCATTCCCATCCAATGAGCTCTGGTGTGTGCAGAGATAATCCTGACCACACCAGGCCATGGGTGGGGAGGGTTCCTGATGTTGAACCCCAGCATCATCCTAAAATCACCCTAAAATCACCCTAATATCACCCTAAAATCATCCTAAAATCACCCTAAAATCATCCTAATATCACCCTAAAATCATCCTAAAATCATCCTAATATCACCCTAAAATCACCATAAAATCATCCTCATATCACCCTTAAATCACCCTAATATCATCCTAAAATCGCCCTAAAATCACCCTAAAATCATCCTAAAATCATCCTAATATCACCCTAAAATCACCCTAAAATCATCCTAATATCACCCTAAAATCATCCTAAAATCACCCAAAAATCACCCAAAAATCACCCTAAAATCATCCTAATATCACCCTAAAATCATCCTAATATCATCCTAATGTCGCCCTAAAATCATCCTAATATCACCCTAATATCACCCTAAAATCACCCTAAAGTCACCCTAAAGTCACCCTAAACCATGTTCCCAAGTGTCACATCCAGATGTTTCTTGAATGCTTCCAGGGATGGGGACTCCACCACCTCCCTGGGCAATTTCTTCCAATCCTACAGGAAAAACCCCAATTCTGATATTTAATGAGAACCTCTGGGGCCTCAGCTTGCTGAAGACACTTTTTGAGGGTGATAAAACCAGAAATACCAAGGTTGGAAAAGACTTCGAAGATCCTCAAGTCCAACCATCAACCCATGTTCACCTCATACCTCTAAATAAAATTATTCCTTATAAATCTGGCATTGAGGCAGAACCACAATATCCCTCTTTTGGAGCATTATAAGGAAACAACTCCCCATAAAAACTTTGATTTCAGGGCTGTAAAAAAAACCCCAAAACCTCTGTTGTTTGCTCTGCTGCTGTTTCATGGATCACCTGAGCCAGGAACTGACATAAAATACCTCAGGTTGTAATAACTGTGCACAGAATCACAAGATCTGCAGGGAAAACCCCTCTGAATTTCACCAGGGCTTGGTTTGATTCAGATTTCCGGGGCTCCTCGAGGTCGAGAGGAAAGAGGAGGCGCCTTTGCTCAGCCACCCGTCAGGAGGGGAAGTGTGTGAACAAAAGCCCAGCTTGGGGAGAAATTAATCAATAATTAGTGAGGGACTGAGCAATAATTAGTGAGAGATGGAGCAATAATTAACCAGGGACGGAGCAAGAAGCAGCCAAGGCTCTGGAGGGCACTGGGAGTGGTGCTGGGCTTTCAGTACCAACCCAAACCTGTGGAATTTTCCCCCAAAAACTGGGATAGGACCCTGCAGGAGATGAGAGGGGATTGGGAGAGAATTCCAGAGCTGAATTCCACCCAAAACCGAATTCCACCCAAAACCCTGGATGAGGGAGCTGCCAAACCCCCCAGTGCAGGGACCCTGCTGGGTTCTACTTTTAAGTTTTTGAGGGAATCAATCGAGGTTGCAAAGTCAGGCTGGGGTTTGGATCAGCTTCCAAAAAAATCTGTGAGGGGGAAACTCCCTACTTAGAGCTGATTTTTAAAGCTGCACCCTTTAAAAATGATGGAAGTGAAACTGAAATGATGATGATGGATGGTGGAGGAGAAAGTGAAATTCCCTCTGGGCAGCGTTTGATTTCAGTTTGTTTGTGCTGTGGGTGGGGAGGGCTTGGGGTGGCTCAGGAGGATTTAAACAGCGCAGGGAAAACTTGGACAGCTCAGCATCGAGTTCTGGACATCCCTGAAGGAAGCAAGCAAAGGCAGTGGATGGGGGAAATCGTGATGGAAAATAATAATTGATGTTTTCAAGCATTTGAGATTTGTGGCTCTGTTCTGCCTGAGATCATTATCCTGAGCACCACCTTGAAGTGTTTTTTGGTGGCAGAGGCTCTGGCTAAAAAAAGTTCAAGATTTACCTGTGAAGAAAGATGAATGGGTTTTCACAAAGAAGGGGGGGGAGAAAAAAGGTGGTTTTGTAGGATAAATTAAGCAACAAGTGGTGAAGAGAAGCCAACCCAAGTTTCCTATTGAGGTTTTGCTGCAACAAAGGAACAAAGAGAAAGCCTGAAAGGCTGAAAAAGCAAATTTAAAACAGGCAGCTGATGGAAACTTGTCAAAGCTCTGCTCTAGAGGAGCTGAAATTCCTCCCTGGCAGGGTGGGCAGGGGCTGGGCTGGAATTGCCAGAGCAGCTGTGGCTGCCCCTGGAGCCCTGGCAGTGCCCAAGGCCAGGCTGGGCATTGGGGCTGGCAGCACCTGGCACAGTGGGAGCTGGCCCTGGGCTGCAATGAGCTGCCATTGAAGATCCCTTCCCACCCAAAGCACTCTGGCATTCCCATTCCTGAATCAAGGATGGAAACCAGCACCAAACCCCATTGCAGCAAATGGAGAAAGGAAAGGAAAGAATGATTTCCTGGCTGGTTCCAGGTGCCCCCAGTGCCATTTGCCACAGGGGGTTTGTAGCCTGGCAAGGCCTGGTTCGAGAGGTTTGGGCTCTGCCAGGGTGCCCAGAGCAGCTGTGGCTGCCCCTGGAGCCCTGGCAGTGCCCAAGGCCAGGCTGGAGCCCCTGGCACAGTGGGAGGTGTCCCTGCCATGCATGGGGTGGCACTGGGTGGGATTTCAGGTCCCTTCCATCCCAAACCAATTTGGGATTCCATGAATTCCTTGAAGACGGCAAGCTTGAGGTGACAGTGGATTGTGCTCCTTTAGAGCAGGAGCACCTCATGCTTAATTTACATGAAAAGCTTAAAGGACTGCTCAAATTTGGACTCAGCAATCCAACCTGAGCACCCAAACCTTTAAAGGAGCTTCTCCCAGGCCCGGTGTCCCAGGAAGGTTCATGGCATCTCCAGAGGGATCCTGATTTCTCTGCTTTCAGGGACACGCACATGGAACCTTTCCCAAGCATTTCTGATTTTGGGAACCTCTCCTTTCAGGTTCTGTTTCTCCCAGGTTTTAGGCAGAGCCATGAGCTGCACAGAGGGAGAATGAGGGTGCTCCTGGGTGTGTCAGCTCCTCAAACAAAAATAATTTTTCAATTAGGGGATCATTAAGGTTGGGAAATACCTTTAAGACCTTTAAGTGCAACCACCAACCCAGCCCAACCATGGTCACCACTGATCCATGTCCCCAAGTGCCACATCCATGGGTTTTTTGGACATCTTCAGGGATGGGCACTCCAAACCCCCCTGGGCAGCCCCTGCCAAGTCCTGAGCCCCCTGTCCATGCAGAAATTTTCCCCAATATGCAAAAATGGGATTTTAAGGACTTTCTGTTTTTGGTGTGAGGGGTTTGGAGCTGTGGGGAACAGAAAATGTTCCCTGCCAGAAGGGGCTGGGGCAGGGACACCTCTGCTGCTGGGGCTGCCATTGGATGGATATTCCCTTGTGGGAAAAGCCTTTGGGATGCTGGTGCTCAGGATCCCAGAGATGAGGTGGGAAAAGAGCTCCAAGGACATCGAGTCCCAGCTGATCCCCACCTTGTCCCCAGCCCAGAGCTCTGAGTGCCACCTCCAGGAATTGCTGGGGCACCTCCAGGGATGGGCACTGCAAACCCCCCTGGGCAGCCCCTGCCAAGGCCTGAGCCCCCTTTCCATGGGGAAATTCCTGCTGTGCCCACCCTGAGCCTGCCCTGGCCCAGCCTGAGGCCGTTCCCTCTGCTCCTGTCCCTGTTCCTGGAGCACAGCCCGACCCCCCCGGCTGTCCCCTCCTGGCAGGAGCTGTGCAGAGCCACAAGGGCCCCCTGAGCCTCCTTTGCTCCAGGCTGAGCCCCTTCCCAGCTCCCTCAGCCCCTCCTGGGGCTCCAGACCCTTCCCAGCTCCGTTCCCTGCCCTGGACAAGCTCCAGCCCCTCCAGCCCCTTTTTGCCATAAACTGTCCCCAGGGTCTCTGGTTTTGGGGCAGGAAAGGGGGTTTCTGTTTTGGGGGCAGGAAAGGGGGGTTTCTCTGGCTTGGGGCAGAAGGTTTTGTTTGGGGCAGGAATCTGTTTTGGGGGAGGGGGTGTGTTTTGGGGGCGGGGTTTTTTCTGTTTTGGGGCAGAAAGGGGGTTTCTGGTTTTGGGGTATGGAAAGGGAGGTTTCTGGTTTTGGGGCAGCAAAAGGGGGTTTCTGGTTTTGGGGTGGGTTGCGTTTTGGTTGGGGCACAAGGGGGTTTCTGGTTTTGGGGTGTTGTTTTGGGGGCAGGAAATGGGGGTGTTGGTCTGGCTTTGAGAGAAGAAAGTGGAGTTTCTGTTTTGGGAACAGGAAAAGGGGGGTTTCTCTGCTTTGGGGCAGGAAAAGGGGGTTTCTCTCTGTTTTTGGGGCAGGGAAATGGGTGTTTGGTTTTGGGGCAGGAAAGGGGGTTTGTGTTTTTGGGGCAGGAAAAGGGGTGTTTCTCTGCTTTTGGGGCAGGGAAATGGGTGTTTCTGGTTTTGGGTAGGAAAGGAGTGTTTCTGATTTTGGAGTAGGGAAATAGGGGTTTCTGGTTTTGGGGTAGGAAAAGGGGTGTTTGTCTGGCTTTGGGAAAAGAAAGGTGAGTTTCTGTTTTTGGGGCAGGGACAGGGGTATTTCTCTCTGGTTTTGGGGCAGGAATGGGGGAGTTTTGGTTTTGGGGCAGGGGAAAGGGTGTTTCTGTTTTTGGGGCAGGAAAAGGGGGTTTCTGTTTTCAGAGCAGGAAAGGGGTTTTTCTGTTTCTGGGGCAGGGAAAGGGGATTTCTTTCTGGTTTTGGGGCAGGTACAGGAGTGTTTCTCTCTGCTTTTTGGGGCAGGAAAGGAGAGTTTCTGTTTTTAGGGCAAGGACAGTGGGGTTTCTCTCTGGCTTTGGGCTGGGCCCTGTTGCTGAGTCGTTGGTTCTGGAGATGCTGCTTAGGGAATAATCAGAGTGAGAAATGGCAGAAAAATCTAAAAAAAGGGGCTCTGAAGTGCAGCCCCACCCCATGGATCGACCAGATCAAAATTCCTGCCTTGTACCACAAACCTGGCCCCAATATATTATATTATATTATATTATATTATATTATATTATATTATATTATATTATATTATATTATATTATATTATATTATATTATATTATATTATATTATATTATATTATATTATATTATATTATATTATATTATATTATATTATATTATATTATATTCGTATCATGTCGTATCATGTCATATCATATCATATCATATCATATCGTATCATATCATATCATATCATATCATATCGTATCATATCATATCATATCATATCGTATCATATTATTAAATATAATAAAATAAACACAATACATAGAACAAATACACTAAATGGCAAAAAATAGCAATAAACACAATAAACACAATAGATATAAATACAATAAACAAAATTAACAGAATAAATACAACAAATAGCAATAAATACAATAAACGCAATAAACACAATAAATATAAATACAGTAAACACAATTAACAGAATAAATCCAGCAAATAGCAATAAATACAATAAACACAATAAATATAAATACAATAAACACAATTAAAAGAATAAAAATAATAAATACAACAAATAGTAAATACAAGAAATGCAATAAGCACAATAAATATAACGCAGCCACGTGCACAGGGACAGAAATTCCCCATTTTTCTGTGGGTTCCAGCACATTTTGGGTCTGGCTGCTCCCACTTGTGCCACTTGCCTTTAGTTAATATCTATGTTCACATATGTAAGAACAAGAATATTTAATGCCAGGTGACAAACTGAATGTATATTTATGGATTATTTATCTGTGGGTGTGTTCCCAGCCTGGTTTGCAGCAATGAGAATTAGAAAAGCAATAATGCTGAATATCAACAATGATATCTCAGAAACCTTGCTGCACAAACATGGCTGCAAGGCATTTTCACTGCTCAGAGCATCCCCCCTCCATGCCCAGGGGCTAAACCAAAGCTCAAGGGAATTTTAGGCCAAAAAAAAGGGATTTTTCTGAGGAATTTGCTCAGCGCAGGAGCTGTGAGTGAGAGCAGCACGTGCTTGAGCAGAGGGAGCTTCATCCCCTTCAGGTCGTGCAGAGGCATTTCTGTCTTGCTTCAACCTCCAGGATATTTTCTTTCTTTATTTCTCTATTTATTTATTCGTTTATCTCTTTTTCACATCGAGTTTTTGTTGGTTTTGTTGTTGTCCAAAAATTGCCAGCCAAAAGCAAAACACAGAATGAGATTATTTTTCCTCCTGGCCGGGCGTGGATTTGGGCTGATTCCTGTGCAGTGATGCAAATTTGAGTGGTTAAATTTTAGAAAGCAGCAGGAGATTTATCTCAGCTGCTCAGACAGCTTTAAAAAATTAAAAATACACAGGAAAAAATACAGAAAAATTGGAGATAGATGCAATGGGGACCTGGATTTTGTCTTTGCTGAGCGATACGACACCACAGAGAATTAGGCGCTGCTTTTTATTTTCCCTTTTTTTCCTTTTGCCCAATCTGTGGGGTTTTTTGGGAGTATTCCCTAAAAAAGTTCTCCTAAAAAAGTTTTCTCTTGTGATTTTTAAGTTTTCCCATTCCTTGTGGTTTTCAGGGAGTTTTCCCATCCCTCATGGTTTTTAAGGAGTTTTTAAGGAAAAAATTTTGGTTTTTTAAGGAAAAAAGACACAAAGAGTGAATATAGAAACGATTTTTAAGGAGTTTTCCCATCTTTTGTGGTTTTCAAGGACTTTTCCCATCCCTTGTGGTTTCTAAATTTTCCCATCCCCTGTGACTTTCAGGGAGTTTTCCCATCCATTGTGGTTTTTAGGGAGCTTTCCCATCCTTTGTGATTTTTAGGGAGTTTTCCCATTCCTGGTAATTTTTAAGGAGTTTTCCCCTCCCTCGTGGTTTTCAGGGAGTTTTTCCCATCTCTGGTGGTTTTTAAGGAGCTTTCCCATCCCTTGTGATTTTTAAGGAAAAAAAAAATTGTTTCTTAAGGAAAAAATACACAAAAAGTGAATATGGAAGCGATGGGGACCTGGATTTTGTCTCTGCTGAGCAATAAAACACCACAGAGAATCAGGCACTGATTTTTATTTTCCCTTTTTTCCTTTTGCCCAATCTGTGGGGGTTTTAGGGAGTTTTCCCATCCCTTGTGATTTTTAGAGAGTTTTCCCTTCCCTGGTGGTTTTTAAGGCGTTTTCCCAAACTTTGTGATTTTCAGGAAGTTTTCCCATCCATTGTGAGTTTTAGGGATCTTTCCCATCCTTTGTGATTTCTAAGGAGTTTTCCTATCCCTTGTGATTTTTAGGGAGTTTTCTCATTCCTGGTAATTTTTAAGGAATTTTCCCCTCCCTTGTGGTTTTCAGGGAGTTTTCCTTTCCCATCCCTGATGATTTTTAAGGAGCTTTCCCATCCCTTTTGTGATTTTTAAGGAGTTTTCCCAACTGTTACAGTTTTTAGGAGTTTTCCCATTCCTGGTAATTTTTTAGGAGTTTCCCTCTCCCTCGTGGTTTTCAGGGAGTTTTCCCATCCCTGGTGGTTTTTAAGGAGTTTTCCCACCCCCTGTGATTTTTAGGGAGTTTTCCCACCCCTGGTGATTTTTAGGGAGCTTTCCCATCCCTGTGGTTCCTGGGTGCAGGTTGGGAGTGCAGCACGGGCAATAATTGCAATATTTGATCAGACGGGGCAATAATTGCAATATTTGATCAGACGGGGCAATAATTGCAAGATTTGATCAGGCAGGGCAGTAATTGCAATATTTGATCAGGTGGGGCAATAATTGCAATATTTGGTCAGGTGGTGCAATAATTGCAATATTTGATCAGGCAGGGCAGTAATTGCAATATTTGGTCAGGTGGTGCAATAATTGCAATATTTGATCAGACGGGGCAATAATTGCAATATTTGGTCAGGCAGGGCAATAATTGCGATATTTGATCCCGCTGGAGCTCGGCCCTTATCTGTTCCCAGAGTGTTTCCTCTGGCACGGCTCGCAGGAAAATACTTCTGGCACTGCTTTGGATTAATCCTGGAATAATCTCCCGGAGGAAGTGGCCCGAGGCCAATTGTTGAGCCAATTAAAACAATGGCTCGGGATTAACCCCTTCAGCGCCGCGGAGCACACGCCCGGGAGTTGAGCTGAGAAAAGCAAAGTGTTTGAAGATGCAGAGGTTAAAACAGCCTCGAGCTGAGGGTTTCCCTTTGCATCATTCCCGGGGAATTGGGGTTTTTATTTGCCCTGTTTGCGGCCAAAATTAACTCTGAGATGCCCAGAGAGGGTGTTGAGGCCAGAGCTTTGCCATAGATACATTGGCCATATATACATGATATATGTTTATACATTATATATATATTTGTACATTTAGGTATTATACATTATATACAAATATACAAATTATATACATTAAATACAAATATTTTTACATGTGTATATATATTATCTATATCTATCTCTCTCTATATATATATATACACACACATATATTGCCATATATACATTGGCCAGATATACATTATATCTATTTATACATTACATATATTATACACTATAAATATTCATACATTATACATATTTATACATGTATAAACACATACATTATATATATATATACATATATATATTGCCATATCTACATTGTATAGATTTATACATTATATATCTCTACTTTATAAATATTATACATGATACATATTTATACATGTATACACATATACATTATATATATACACATATATATATTGCCATATATACCTTGGCCATATATACATTATATAATTCCATATATACATTATATAAATTTATATATTATACATATTTTACATTGACATATTATACATTATGTACATTTATACATGTATGCACATACACATTATATATAAACACACACATATATATTGGTGTATATATATTTTTTGGCATTTTTTAAAGGTGCTGTCTGTGACAATGGCACTAAGTCTGATGGGTTTTGTCTGATGGATATAAATATTATACATGTTTATACACATATACATTATATATACACACATGTATATATTGCCATATATACATTGGCCATATATACATTATTTATACATTGTACATATTTATACATTTACATTTTATACATTATATATTTATACATGTATATACATATACATTGTATATATGCACATATATATTGCCATATATACATTGGCTTTTGTTGTTTTATTTTTTTTTGTTTTTAAGGATCTGTCTGTGACAATGGCACTAAGTCTGATGTGTATAACATATTATACATATTTATACATGTATGCACATATACACTATATATACATATACACACATATATATTGCCATGTATACTTTTTTTGTTGTTTTTTTAACGAGCTGTGAGTGACAATGGCACTAAGCCTGATTGGCATAAATATTATACATATTTACACATGAATACACCTATACATTATATATATACACACATATTGTCATATATATATTTTTTTTTTTGTTAAGGAGCTCTCTGTGACAATGGTGCAGAGTCTGATGGGTATAAATATTATGCATATTTATACCTGAATGCACATACATATTTTATATATATACACACATATATATATTACCATCTATACATTGTCCATATATACATTATATCTATTTATACATTATGCATATTATACATATTATACATTATACATGCATACACATATGCATTATATATTTATACACATATATATTGCCATATATACTTTTTTGTTGTTTTTTAACGAGCTGTGAGTGACAATGGCACCAAGTCTGATAGATATAGATATTATACATATTTATACATAGATACATTATACAAATCCACATATATATTGCCATATATACATTGGTTTTTGTTGGGGTTTTTTTTGTTTTTAAGGATCCGTCTGTGACAGTGGCACTAAGTCTGATGGGTATAACATATTATACATATTTATACATATTTATACATTATATATATTTATACTTGTATGCACATATACACTATATATACATATACACACATCTACATTGCCATATATACTTTTTTGTTGTTTTTTAAGGAGCTGTGAGTGACAATGGCGCTAAGTCTGATGGGGTTTGTCTGATGGGTATAAATATACATATTTATACATATTTACATTATATATATATAGTCATATATACTTTTTTGTTGTTTTTTAAGGAGCTGTGTGTGATAATGGCGCTAAGTCTGATGGGTATTATTGTAGATATTTATACATTAATATACATATACATTATATACACACACACACACATATATATATATACACTGCCATGTATACATTGATTTTTGTGTTTTGTTTTTTTAAGGAGCTGTGTATGACAATGGCGCTAAGTCTGATGGATATTATGATACATATTTATACATTAATATACATATACATTATAGATATACACATATATATATTGCCATGTATACATTGATTTTTGGGGGTTTTTTTAAGGAGCTGTGTGTGACAATGGCGCTAAGTCTGATGGGTTTTGTCTGATGGGTATAAATATAATACATATTTATACATATTTACATATATATATATATGTAGTCATATATACTTTGTTGTTTTTTAAGGAGCTGTGTGTGACAATGGCGCTAAGTCTGATGGGTTTTATTGTACATATTTATACATTAATATACATATACATTATAGATATACACACATATATATACTGCCATGTATACATTGATTTTTGGGTTTGTTTTTAAAGAAGCTGTGTGTGACAATGGCGCTAAGTCTGATGGGTTTTATTGTACATATTTATACATTAATATACATATACATTATATATATACACACATATAGATATATATATACTGCCATGTATACATTGATTTTTGGGGTTTGTTTTTTTAAAGAGCTGTGTGTGACAATGGCGCTAAGTCCGATGCGTTTGGTCTCTTTTTTTCTGTGATCCCCCCCCGGCCGGGCGGGCAGCGATTCCTGGGAGCGATGTCTCACCGGGATGAATGGCAGGAGGCAGACAAAGAGCTGGCTTTGTGCGCTGATGAATGAGGAGAGCATGTGGGTGGCTGCTGAGCAGCGCTCCCTTCCTCAGCCTCCTGCCACCCAGCTCAGCTTTCCTGGTGTTTTCCTCTGGAAAAAAAAAAAACCAAAGGGAATTCAGAGCAAATCAAGGGGCTCGGGGAGAAAATGCCCCCTCCCAGTAAATTAGGGTGACTCAGGTGGTGTTAAAGGTCTTGAAGGAGCAGGGTCTGGGCTGGGGTTAATTTAATTAATGTTATCATCATCATCTCGCAGCTCCCTCTGCTTTTGCTCGCGGTTACATCTGTGAATAAAGCGCCTGGAGCTGTGGGATCGCTGCAGGAAATGCTAAAATCGGTGTAGGATCATCCCCACCCATCTCCTGGTGTCCGGCCGAGCCTCAGCTCCCTCCCCTGGCAGGTGCCCGGTGTCCCCTGCCTGCAGGGTGGCACTTCCCCGGCAGGGTGGCACTTCCCCTGCAGAGTGGCATTTCCCCGGCAGGGTGGCTCTTCCAGGGATTGGCACAGGAGCAGGGACAGGGGCTCAGCTGGAGCAAAACCCACTCAGTTTTCAGAGCTGAGCAGCATTTACCGAGGGCGATGTGTCTGTGCTCCTCTCCTGCTGCGCAAATTCCCCCGAATTCCTCTCCCTGCCTTCCTCCCAGCTGGGCTGAAATCCCTTTGGCAAAGATTCCTGGGGGGCACAAGGTGGCAAAGCCTAAACCTGGCCTAAAACCCAGCAAAGCCTCCCATGTCCTGCTTTGAGCAGGGTTTTCCTGGGGGTGCAGCCTAAACTTGGTTCTGCTCTTGCCCTTCTGGAGGATTTTTCCTGCTGTGGTATAATATATAAATAAATAAAAATAAAAATAAAAATAAAAATAAAAATAAAAATAAAAATAAAAAAAAATAGGAATAATAATAATAATAATAGGAATAATAATAATATTAGGAAGAATAATGATAATAGTAGGAAGAATAATAATAATAGGAATAATTTGGAATCCCTGCTCCACAAAATCCCCCCCGGCCTCCTCACTGTCCTGCCCTTGCTCCCCAAGCTCTCCCCTAAATCAACCTTCTCCAGGAAAGGAAAAATGAGTAAAGCAAGAGGACAAACCCAGCTGATTTTGGGGACAGCTGGGAGAAGCTGCCCCTTGGGATTTAATTTTTTGAGGCTGGGCACTGCCTGCTTTCCCTGGGTTAGTGGTTTTTTGGGTTTTTTAAAAATCTTTTCTGTGTCCCCCAGCCCCAGGGAGGGGTTGGGACGTGCACAGACCCCAAGGAAGGATCCTGTGGGCATTTCCCCCATTCCTTCACCTCCCAGGGCTGCCATTCCTTTCTCTGAGCCAGGAAAGGAACATCTGGTTCCAGGAGGAGCCCTGGGAGGTGTCCCAGGCTCGCTGCTCACTCCTGTTTCCTGCTTTCCTCCAGCTTTTCCAACAGCTGCTCCCATTCAGCCACAAACTCTGCACATCCAATCCCAAAAATCTGGGATTTTTATCCTCTCAGTCTCACGGTCACATCCAGAGCCCAGGGGTTGAGTGGTGGTGGGAGATTTGGGACCTTGGTGGCCCAAAGAGGCAGCAGAGAATTCAGCCAAAGGGAATTTTAACCCACAAGTCCCACCCAGGACAATTTTGGGGTTTTTTGGGGGTTTTTTTGGGGCCACTTCCAGCCCTGGTTATTGCAGCCTGTGTGAGAAAAGCTTAGAAATGGCTGAGAAGTTACATCACAGGAAAGAAATCAATTAAATATTTATTTAATAACTCATTTAATGGCCATTTAATCACCAGGAGCACGTGCCTGGAGCAGTCACCCCCCTTTTCTCCTGAGAATGCTCCAGGCAGGGAAATCCCTCCTCGGAACCTGCACGTGGAGCACCCAGATATGCACACAAAGAAATTCCTCTCATTTTTTATCCCCAAAAAATTCAATTTGCAGGCGCACTTTGCACAGCCAGAGCTCAGCAGCCTCATTTCCCACCCGGGGAGTTCATTCCCAGAGCAGATCAAGGTGTAGCAGAGCTCAAAGTGCCCAATCTGTGGGGAAAGAGTTTAAACCTGGCTTAAAACTCAACAAATCCTCACTTTTCTCCCATGTCCCATTTTAAGCAGGATTTTTTGGGGGCTGCAGCCCAAACTTGTCTCTGCTTTGGCCCTTCCTGAGGGATTTTCCTGCTTTTCCAGCCGCTGGTGCTGTTTTTTGGGGAATAATTCTGAATTCCTGCTCTCCTCTGCCACGGAAATCGCTCGTGGCCTCCTCGCTGCAGAGCCAGGATCAAAGAAAGAGAAAAGGAAAATTCTTTGCTCCTCTGGGATAATCTCCTGCCCCAATCCTTACAGAAACGGAGGGAATTCAGCCAAAAATAACGAGCTTGGAAAAGGGAACCAACCTGGGTGCTCCTTTCACCCTTCCTGCCTGTGACCTGGCGTTCTGGAGAGATTTAATTGGCGGTTAATGCAGATCCAAACCCATCTGTGCATCCCCTTTTGCTGCATTTCACCAGAAAAAAATGAAATAAAAACCCACCGGCATGAAGATTGGCTTCTCAGTTATCTCAGATTTTTTTCTGATAGAGTGTGAGCAATTGATTTGTAAAAGATTCATATATACAAATAATAATGCATATAAAATAATACAAATAAATCATATATACAAATAATAATTCAATTCATATATACAAATAATAATTCAATTCATATATACAAATAATAATACATTGTTTCATATAATAATACAAAACTATGTATAATTATTTGTAAATATTACATATATTTGTATGCAAACTCTGAAATAAAGTATATTGACTTAAGAAAGCTAAAAAATAGAGATGACATTGAGAGATGGAACTAGAAACAGGTTTTAACAAGTTTTAAACTATAGTTTTATAATAAGACTAAGTATTTGAAAAAATTAGAACTGTGAAAGATATATAGGAGTAAGACTACATAAAGTAAAAATAAAAGTAATTGGTGTTAGAAGTGCAAACAACATTGTGTAGTAAAAACTAATAGGTTGAAAAACATGTAATTGATGCTAATGCAGATCCAAAGCAATCTGTGCGTCCCCTTTTGCATCATTTCACCAGAAAAAATGAAATAAAAACCCACCGGCATGAACATTGGCTCAAGTCAGATAACTCCTGGAGTTATCTCAGATTTTTTTCTGATAGGGTGTGAGACATGGATTTGTAAAAGATTCATATATACCATTAATATAAAATATTACAGTTAATTACAGTTAATATAAAATATTATAAAATACAGTTAATATAAAATAATACAAATAATTCATATATACAAATAATAATTCATTGTTTCATATAATAATGCAAACTATTAAGAAAGAAAGCTGCTCCTCTGGCAATGCAGGGGGCAAAGGCTGCTGTGCTGCTCCAGGCTCAGATTGGATCCAGGTAGGAATGCTTGGCTCCTCCCCTGGGCGCAGCATCTCCCCATGGGATGCTGGAATTGGATCAGCCCTGCAGGGACACTCAGTGGCCATGGCCAGCAGAGATCTCCTGGAGGGAGGATTGGCTGTGGGGAGATCAAGAAAACTGCCCCAAGAACAGCAGAGAGCTGCCCCAGCTCTGACAGATTGCAAACAGAACACACAGCCCCAGATAAACCTGAGGTACTAAAGGAAAGCTTACCTGGCACCTCACGTGGTGTCAATTCATTTTATTCCCTTTAATGGTTATTCACATGAGAAACCTTCCAATAAAAGTAATCAAACATTTCCAGAGGATCCGGTAGAAACTGAAGTTGTTCTGTGGGGATTTTTTTTATTGATTCAATCACTTTCCCTATAAAATTGGATAATTTGTGCAGCATCTTTAATCTATTAGCTTTCCCTCTCCACAAATGTTATTTTTTAAAATTAAAAAAAAAAAACAAATCAACCAAAAAACAAAAAATTCCGGGTTATTTGGCTTATATTCAGAACATAAAATGATGTCCGCTCATAATTCTGGGGCTCTGGGATGGAGCTGGATCTGATGCTGGAGGTGGAGCAGGGTTTGGTGCCTTGGGCAAAGAGGAGACCCAGCAAACGCTGAGAACATTCCTTCTCACTGGGAACGGATCTGGAATTGAGAGCAGAGCTCCTCAGGCCCTGAAGTGGTTCTGCAGAGCAGGCAAGGCCCAGGTTTTATTGCCTCTGGAGGAGCACGCAGACACTTGGCAGCAGAGTCCAGAAAATCAGGACGTAAATGCAAACTGCAGCTCCCGTGGTCAAATCCTGGGTTCTCTCCTTCTCCCAAACTCCAGGAAAAGTCTTTTAGGGCAGGAAAAAAATATCACAAATGAGTTTTCAATCTTCTCTCCAAGTCAAGGGGTTTCTGCAAGGATTTTGGTGCAGGAAATGTTTCTTTTGTGCTCTTGGATAGACCTGTAATTTTTGGAGTGCTGGAGGTTACAGAGGGGAAGGAGACCCGGAGCCCTCTCCTGACACAGGCCAAAAGGACAGCTGGAAAAATGGAACAGCTGGAAAGATAAAACAGCTGGAAAAATAGCACTGGGATGGGATGGGATGGGATGGGATGGGATGGGATGGGATGGGATGGGATGGGATGGGATGGGATGGGCAGGAGGAGGCAAGGCACAGACACTGGTGGGACTGAAGGCAAAGTCCCAAGTTGATTGAGAACCTCAATTTAAATGATGAGAAGGTTGTGGGTGATGCAGGTGAGCAAAATAAAAGTGGGTTGGGGTCGTGGCTCCCCTGTGGTCTGCCCCTGCCCAGCTCAGGGATGACAAGAGCCTGGTTGGCGTCGAAGATGTGGGTGCTGCCAGCTGAGAATTGCCTGGGCAGCTCAGCAAAGGAGAGGTTGGAAGTCAGGGCAGGAGGTGCCCGTGGAGTTTTCCTGGGTTTCCTTCCCGGCGTAGGCTGGATATCAGGAAAAATTTTTGAGGGAAAGAGTGATAAAGTTCTGGAATGTTCTGCCCGGGGAGGTGGTGGAGTCCCCATCCCTGGGGGTGTTTAACAAAGCCTGGATGTGGCACTGGGTGCCAGGGTTGAGTTGAGGTGTTGGGGCTGGGTTGGACTTGATGGTCTTGAAGGTCTCTTCCAACCCAGTGATCCTGGGAATTCTGGGAATTCTGTGATTCTGTGAATTCTGTGAATTCTGTGAATTCTGTGAATTCCATGAGCAGCAGCTCCGGGGGACACACAGGGGGTGATCCGATCCCCAAACCACGATCCCCAGCACTCCCAGAGCAGAGCTGAGCTCGTTCCCACCTTCCCACCCCAGGGGCATCCAGAGCTCAGCTCCAGGGGTGTGGGACTGGGCCCTGCTCCTCTCCCAATCCTTTTTTAGTGTTTTCCCAGAAATCTCCCAGAGGATGGCGATGGCTCCAGGGCTGTGCCAGGCTCCAGGAGCATTTTTCCCCTTGCTGTTTAAAAGCTTTGTGTGATCTCAGTGTTTTCCCAGGGATCTGCCTCTTCCCTGCCGCGTTCTCCATCCCTGGATGTGTCACTCGTGTCCTGGAAGCCTCTGGTCACTCTGGGGTGTCCTGCTCTGCACCACACCCGGCTGTCCCAAGGATGTCACAGTCTGTGGTGCTGTGACTGAGCCACTGTGGGTCTCTGGAGAATATCCCTGACCCGGCCTGGAGCAGGGTCTGCGTTCTACAAACACCCCCTGAGGTCGGGACTGTTGTGTAATGGCTGGAATTCTAATTTTGGCTGCATTTATGCCTCATCTATGAATCCAATGTTTATGGGTAAAGCCAAGGTTTAGCTCTGACCTGTGGAGTACAAGGTCTAAATGTGTTATTAAGGGTGTAAATCCCCTTTTAACATTGAAAATATGGAATTATTGAGAGATATCCAAGATCATCCAATCCAACCTTCAGCTGAATCCCAGCTAAATCCTGTTCTCCAGTGCCACATCCATGGGTTTTGACTCTTCAGGGATGGGCACTGCAAACCTCCCTGGGCAGCCCCTGCCAAGGCCTGAGCCCCCTTTCCATGCAGAAATTTTCCCCAATATGCAAAAATGGGATTTTAAGGACTTTCAGGTCTCCTTTTCTGTTGTTGGTGTGAGGGGTTTGGAGCTGTGGGGAACAGGAAATGTTCCCTGCCAGAAGGGGCTGGGGCAGGGACACCTCTGCTGCTGGGGCTGCCATTGGATGGATATTCCCTTGTGGGAAAAGCCTTTGGGATTCTGGTGCTCAGGATCCCAGAGATGAGGTGGGAAAAGAGCTCCAAGGACATCGAGTCCCAGCTGATCCCCACCTTGTCCCCAGCCCAGAGCACTCAGTGCCACCTCCAGGAATTGCTGGGGCACCTCCAGGGATGGGCACTGCAAACCTCCCTGGGCAGCCCCTGCCAAGGCCTGAGCCCCCTTTCCATGGGGAAATTCCTGCTGTGCCCACCCTGAGCCTGCCCTGGCCCAGCCTGAGGCCGTTCCCTCTGCTCCTGTCCCTGTTCCTGGAGCACAGCCCGACCCCCCCGGCTGTGCCCTCCTGGCAGGAGCTGTGCAGAGCCACAAGGGCCCCCTGAGCCTCCTCTGCTCCAGGCTGAGCCCCTTCCCAGCTCCCTCAGCCCCTCCTGGGGCTCCAGACCTTTCCCAGCTCCGTTCCCTTCCACGGACTCGCTCCAGCCCCTCAGAGGCACCAAGGTGTTCATAAATGAAACTTCCCCATTCTGAGAACACCCCAGAGGATTTTGCTGTCTCCATTCCTGGAACACCTTCGGGTTTTGAGCACTTCCAGAATTCCTGTGCCTGTGCAGAACTGCAAAACCTCGTCCAGCCCCGAGGTGCAAACAGCTGGGAACAGAAGGATTCAGGGCAGAAGGGGCCAGTCCTTCTCCAACCCTCACATCCCCTCCTTCCATGCAAAAGGAGCTGGGAGGGAGGAGTGAGTGGTGTCATTTGTACGGAGGTGATGGCCTCAGGTGCTTCCCAAAGAGATAAAAACCTTCCCCTCATGTTCTCATCACTTCCACCATCCCAAACCCCTCCTCATTTCCAGCACCCCAAACTCTTCCTAACTTCCAGCATCCCAAACCCCTCCTCACTTCCAACATCCCAAACTCTTCCTCACTTCCCGCATCCCAAACCCCTCCTCACTTCCACCATCCCAAATTCCTCCTGTTTCCCCTGCCCAGCTCTGAGCCAGGTCATTTTCCCAGCCCAGAGGTGCCAGACAATGTGTGATAAATGAATTTATTGTCAAAAATAAAGGAACAGGAGAGAGGGATCCTCTCCGTGTGGCTGGGGCTGCTCCCACCCCTGCCCTGGGGGTCTCTCAGTGGAATTTGGGTTTTGCTGCTGATGGAAGCAGCTGGAGGCTTTGGATGGGAGTGGAAAGGCTGATCCAGACATCAAGACAAGGCAAAGCATGGCTGGGGTGAAGGAAAATTCATCTTGGGAGCACAGGAAGGTGAGATCTGACACGGGACAGGGGATTTAGGGCTCAGGGAGTCAAACTCTGCAGCCAGAGCTGCCCTGGGGCACCACGGCTGCACATTTTGGCTGTGATGTGGTGCCCGGGCACACCCTGGGCACGGCCAGGGCTGTTTTAAAGCATCATTCAGGTGCAATCCTGCCCGTTACAGACATTTGTGGGACATTTTTATCCCTCCACATCCTACAGACGCCGCTCACTGCTCCTCTGGGCCATCATCTGTGCTGCCAGTTCCCATAACAACTTGTGAATTCAGCACTGCAAAGCTGCTTTTTAATTATTATTAAAAAAAAAAGAAAAAAAAAAAAAAAAGGAAGCCAGCCCGAATTCTCTTGTCTTTTGTCAGCTCCTGAAGCACTCGGATCCCTGGCAGGCTGCCTCTTCTTTTCTCCTCCTCTTTCCCTTGTTTTCCATGAAAAGGAGCCTGGGCTTACACTGAGAAGGGCCATTCCCATTATTTATAAAGAAAAAGGAATATTGCCTATCCAGCTTTACAGACACTGGGCCTTGGCAAACACCGAGGGTGGGAAGGAAGGGGGATGAAAAGGTTTGGGTGTGCTGGGTGCTGATTTGGGTGGTGGATTGGGCTCTTCAGCAAACCCTGACAGGTTTATTTAGAGCTCCTCTTTGCTCTGGCCTTCCCCAAGCACTGCCACTCATTCCTGGCACTCCAAAGGAGTTAAACCCGAGTTTAAACCCAGGAAAGGGGGATAAACACCAGCGATAAAACTCCAGGGACTGCTCCCTCCCCTGCCCTGGGGGTCTCTGCAGAGGAATTTGGGTTTTTCCTGGTGGTGGAAGCAGTTGGAGGATTTAGATGGATGTGGAAAGGCTGAGCCCAACATCAAGATAAGGAAAATCATGGCTGGGGCGAACTGAGATTCCAGGGTTTTGAGTTCTGAGCTCAGCAAGATGAGAATCGAGGCAGGAGAGGTGGGGAGGGGATTTTGGGGTGTGTAAAACATGGCAGAGTCCTTGTGGAAAACACCCAAATATTTTATAACTCAACATTTTCTGTGTGGACATTTGTAACCCACACTGACCCTTACCAAGGAATGAAAATTCTCATTTAGAAATTATGATAAAAATTATTATAAAATCAGAGATGAACCCGTCCCTGTTCTTATCGGTTCTTTGCCTTCACTGAGGTTTCCTTGCCCAGGTTTAAAAAGCTCTTTTTAATTCACCACCTCGAATGGAAGGCACTAAAGGATGGGCAGCACTTTGTGCCACTGCTTTTCTCTTCCTTTCAGAGAATCCCAAAATGGTTTGGGTTGGGAGGGACCATAAATCCCATCCCAACCCCCCTGACATGAGCAGGGACACCTCCCACCATCCCAGGGTGCTCCAAGCCCCATCCAACCAGGCCTTGGACACTTCCAGGGATAAAAATTTTAATTTTTTTTCCCATAAAAATGCAGTGAGAAGTGGTCTGTATTCAGCCTTACAGCTGCTGAGGGCCATCAGATGCGACTTTGAAGCTGCAGACAGAGAAATTCTGCAAATGTTGTCACCCAAGGAGTTGGAATTGTGTTGGGCTGGAGGCATTCCGAGCTGGGAATGGGAAATACAAGGGGCTGCAGGCAAAACCTGTGCTCTGGGCACTTAATTGCTGGGGTTTGTAATTAGCAGCCACAGCAGATTTTAATGCAGTGCTCAGTCTGTGCAGCAGAAGGGTTAAAATCCAGAATTTATCTGAGGACCATCATCCACCCTCTGCCAGGCATGAACTCCTGGGTTTGGTGCTTTTAGGGACAGTGCAGTGCTCTGAGGAGGAGGAATATTCCCATTTAAACTCGATTATCTGGCAATTTGGGAGCAATTGCATGGAAACAAAATTAAAGTTACATTAAGGTACTGTAGATAATGGGTCGACCTTGCTGGTATCACTGGCCTGAGTTTCTCAACTTGTTCACCCAGGAGCAGAACGAGACAGGAAAATTACACAAAAAGAAAGGAAAAGAACCTTCACATGGATGTAAATCCCAATTTTTGAACATAATGGGATAAATCAGGGTCGTGGGGCCAGCCATGATCTTGGCACTCCTCAGCATTGCAAATAAACCTCCTTTACTTAAAGCTCATCTCTTCCTTCCCATGATTTTTAGGAAAAGCAAATGAGGCAGGGCTGTGTTGGTTGCAGCGCCAGGAACATTCCCATTAATCCTTGGGGATGTTCCTGCCCTGCTGCTGGGGTGGCAGTGAGCCGTCCCCTCGTGACAGGGACCTGGAGGGGCTGGAGCGCGTCCAGGGAAGGGAATGGAGCTGGGAAGGGTCTGGAGCCCCAGGAGAGGCTGAGGGAGCTGGGAAGGGGCTCAGCCTGGAGCAAAGGAGGCTCAGGGGGCCCTTGTGGCTCTGCACAGCTCCTGCCAGGAGGGGACAGCCGGGGGGGTCGGGCTGTGCTCCAGGAACAGGGACAGGAGCAGAGGGAACGGCCTCAGGCTGGGCCAGGGGAGGTTTGGGTTGGATCTTCATGGAAAGGGTGATCCAGCCTTAGATGGTGGAATCATGATCCCTGAAGTGATCGAAAAAAAAACCATGGATGAGGCACTTGAGGTTGTGGCTCAGTGGTGACCATGGTGGTGGTGCTGGGCTGATGGTTGGACCCAAAGGTCTTGCACATTCATCCCAACCTCAGGGATTCAGTGATTCCACGGTTCCAGGATTCCACGGTTCCATGATTCCACGGTTCCATGATTCCATGGTTCCATGTCTCTATGGTTGCATGGTTCCATGATTCCATGGCTCCATGTTTCCAGGATTCCATTATTCCATTTTTCCAGGATTCCATTTTTCCATGATTCCAGGATTCCATGGTTCCATAATTCCACGGTTCCATGACTCAATGTTTCCGTGGTTCCATGACTCCATGATTCCATGTTTCCATGATTCCATGGTTCCATTTTTCCATGACTCCATGATTCCATGTTTCCATGATTCCATGATTCCATGTTTCCAGGATTCCATGGTTCCATGACCCCATGACTCCACGATTCCATGGTTCCATTGTTCCATTACTCCATGGTTCCATGTTTCCATGGTTCCACGGTTCCATGTTTCCATGATTCCATGGTTCCATGACTCCATGACTCCAGGATTCCATGGTTCCACGGTTCCATGGTTCCATTGTTCCATAACTCTATGGTTCCATGTTTCCATGATTCTATGTTTCCATGTTTCCATGATTCCATGGTCCCATGTTTCCATGATTCCATGATTTAATGTTTCCAGGATTCCATTGTTCCATGACTCCACGACTCCACAATTCCATGGCTCCATGGCTCCATGTCTCCACGATTCCATGGTTCCATGGTTCCATGTTTCCATGATTCTATGTTTCCATGTTTCCATGGTTCCATGGTTCCATGTTTCCATGATTCCATGTTTCCATGTTTCCATGGTTCCATGATTCCATGTTTCCATGATTCCATGTTTCCATGTTTCCATGGTTCTATGTTTCCATGTTTCCATGTTTCCATGGCTCCATGATTCCATGATTCCATGTTTCCATGATTCCATGGTCCCATGTTTCCATGATTCCATGATTTCATGTTTCCAGGATTCCATGGTTCCATGACTCCACGACTCCACGATTCGATGGTTCCATTGTTCCATGACTCCATGGTTCCATGGTTCCATGTTTCCACGTTTCCATGATTCTACGTTTCCATGGTTCCATGATTCCATGATTCCATGTTTCCATGTTTCCATGCTTCCACCATTCCATGGTTCCAGGCACAGGCCCTGGAGGTCCAGATCCCAGTTTGTAATTAGCTCCACCAGCTCATTCCCACAGCCCTGAGGCAACCCGGGAGTCCCGCGGGGAGCTGGGCCAGCAGCCGGCCCCATCACCCCCAGCTCTGCCCAGCCTGGGGACCTCTGCCAGCCCGAACCCGAGCCCTGGAGCTGTGCCAGGACCTTGCGCAACCTCCCCTTGTCCTGTTTGTCCACATCCTGGCTTTTATTTGCCTCCCTCTCCAGATCAAAATTGAGGCGTTGCTCAATTTTGCAGCTGCTGGAAATCCTGGCGCTCCCAGGGCCGCTCCAGGAGCACGTGGAAGGTGTTCCTGACGTCCCTTCTTAAGGGGCTGTGGCATTTTCTCCTTCTTTCAGAGAATCCCAGGATGGTTTGGGTTGGGAGGGACCTTAAATCCCATCCCACCCCTGCCATGAGCAGGGACACCTTCCACAATCCCAGGCTGCTCCAAGCCCCTCCAGCCTGACCGTGGGCACTTCCAGGGATAGGAATTTTTTTTTTCCATAAAAACGCAGTGAAAAGGGCTCTAAGCTCAGCCACACAGACGCATTTTTGCATTTTTGGGAAGCAGGGCACCACCCTGAGATGGTGTCCCCAATCCAGGTGTAGGAGAGCTGGAAGGAGCAGAACCTGAAACCCCAAGAGCAGGTGAGGATTTTCAGGCGTGTGTGACTCAGTTTTCATGGGAGCTGGAAAGATCCCCTTCCCCAGAGCCAGGACTTCTGCCATGACAAATTTCCAGCTCCAGTTTCCACTCCGGGAGTGCAGAGCTGAGAGGGTTCTGCAGGGGAATTTTGACTTGGGGTGAGGCATTGATTTTGCATTTGCTTTTCTGACTCTGCTGCTAAAATTATTACTGCAGTTGGACTGAGCTGATCCTGGCTGATTTAAGTGTCTGAAATAAAGTTATGAGCGAGCTGTGTTTTCCATGAGTAACGCTCCCATTCATCCCTGACTTCATGGCAGTGAAATCATTCCCAAGAAGCAACGAGTGGCCTTGGAAACCACTGGAAATGTTTCCAGAGGATTATTTAGTTCACCACGCTGAAAGTTGTACATTTATTTATATTTTGTGAGGGGAAGAGGAAAGCCCGTCAGGATCAGCCTTTAGGGTCCCCTTCCCCTCTCATTCCTTTGATTTTTGTCACCAAATCTCAGAGGCTCCAATGTCACCCGCCAGAGCCATCGGTGACATTTCCCTGCATCTTTTTTCCCACTTAAATCACATTTCCCTCCTGAAAAAAAAATGACATTTCCCTCCTGAAAAATGACATTTCCCTCTTGAAAAAATCACATTTCCCTCCTGAAAAAAATCACATTTCCCTCTGGAAAAATGACATTTCCTTCCTGAAAAAATCACATTTCCCTCTTGAAAAATCACATCTCCCTCCTGAAAAAAATGACATTTCTCTCCTGAAAAAAATCACATTTCCCTCCTGAAAAATCACATTTCCCTCATGAAAAAAATCACATTTCTCTCCTGAAAAAAATCACACTTCCCTCCTGAAAAATCACATTTCCCTCTTGAAAAAAATCACATTCCCCTCCTGAAAAAATCACATTTACTTCTTGAAAAAATCACATTTCTCTCCTGAAAAAATGACATTTCCCTCTTGAAAAAAATCCCATTTCCCTCCTGAAAAAAAATCCCATTTCCCTCGTTCCCCTCCCATTCCCGGCATTTTGGGGCTGTTGATACTTTGAGGTGCTGCTGGCAGCATTCAGGCCTTTGGATCCCCTCGTCAATTCGAATTAACCCCTTTGCTGCTGGGCCCGGCAGTGCTGAGCTCCTGAGCTCTGCAATCCTGACCCAGCGGGGTTAAAATGTCCCTGAGAGGGACAAAATCTGCTCTGGGGCAGGGCTGTGTGTGGAGAGACTCCCAAATTGTCCATGAGGGGGACAAAATCCACGTTTACAGATTTTTGCATGGAGAGGCTCCCAAAGTGTCCCTGAGAGGGGATAAAATTCACGTTTACAGATTTTTGAATGGAGAGGGTGCCAAGGTGTCCCTGAGAAGGGACAAAATCTTCACTGGGGCAGGTTTGTGTAGAGAGGCTGCCAAAATGTCCCTGAAGTGGGAAAAATCCACTTTTCCAGCAGGTTTGTGTTTGGAGAGGCTCCCAAGGTGTCCCTAAGGAGGACAAAATCCATTTTTACAGCAGGTTTGAGTGTGGAGAGGCACCCAAAGTGTCTCTCAAGGGGGACAAAATTCACGTTTACTGTAGATTTTTGCATGGAGAGGCTGCTAAGGTGTCCCTGAGGGGGGACAAAATCTGCTCTGGGGCAAGGCTGTGTGTGGAGAGGCTCCCAAAATGTCCCTGAGGAGGGACAAAATCCACTTTTACAGATTTTTGAATGGAGAGGCTGCCAAAGTGTCCCTGAAGTGGGAAAAATCCACTTTTCCAGCAGGTTTGAGTGTGCAGAGGCACACAAGGTGTCCCTAAGGGGGACAAAATCCATTTTTACAGCAGATTTTTGCATGGAGAGGCTCCCAAAGTGTCCCTAAGGGGGACAAAATCTGTACTGGGTCAGGTTTGAGTGTGCAGAGACTCCCAAATTGTCCCTGAGGGGGGACAAAATCCATTTTTACAACAGATTTGAGTGTGGAGAGGCTCCCAAAGTGTCCCTGAGAGGGGACAAAATTCACGTTTACAGGTTTTTGAATGGAGAGGGTGCTAAGGTGCCCCTGAGGGGGACCAAAATCCGCACTGGGGCAGATTTGTGCATGGAGAGGCTCCCAAAGTGTCCCTGAAGTGGGAAAAATTCACTTTTCCAGAAGGTTTGAGTCTTGAGAGGCACCCAAGGTGTCCCTAAGGGGGACAAAATCCACTTTTACAGCAGATTTTTGCATGGAGAAGCTGCCAAAGTGTCCCTGAGAGGGGACAAAATCTGTATTTTTGGGGTGCTCCTGGGGTGCTGATTTATATATTTTGGGGTGCTGGTTTATATTTTTTGGGTGCTCCTGTATGGTTTCAGAGTGCTCCTGTGTGATATTGGGATGCTGATTTATATTTTTTGGGTGCTCCTGTGGGATTTTGGGGTGCCGATTTATTTATTTGGGTTTTCCTGTGTGATTTTGGGGTGCTCCTATGTGGTTTCAAGGTGCTGGTTTATATATTTTCGGGTTCTCCTGTGTCATTTTTGGGGTGCTGATTTATACATTTTTGGGGTGCTCCTGGGGACTTGATTTATATATTTTTGGGGTGCTCCTGTGTGATTTCAGGGTGGGAATTTATAGGTTTTGGGTGCTCCTATGTGATTCTGGGGTGCTGATTTGTATTTTTGGGGTGCTGGTTTATATTTTTTGGGTGCTCCTGTATGGTTTCAGAGTGCTCCTGTGTGATTTCAGGGTGCTGATTTGTATTTTTGGGGTGCTCCTGGGATGCCGATTAATATATTTTTTGGGGTGCTCCTGTATGGTTTTGGAGTGCTGATTTACATTTTTGGGGTGCTGATTTATATTTTTTGGGTGCTCCTGTGTGGTTTCAGAGTACTCCTGTGTGATTTTGGGGTTCTGATTTATATTTTTGGGTGCTCCTGTGTTATTTTGAGGTGCTGGTTTATATTTTTGGCTGCTCCTGTGTGATTTCAGGGGGTTAATTTATAAATTTTGGGGTGCTCTTATGTGGTTTCAGGGTGCTGATTGATACTTTTTGGGGTGCTCCTATGCAATTTTAAGGTGCTGATTTATATTTTTTGGGGTGCTCCTCTGTGGTTTTAGGGTCCAGATTTATATTTTTGGGTGCTCCTGTGGGATTTTGGGGTGCTGATTTATTTATTTTGGGTTTTCCTGTGTGATTTTGGGGTGCTCCTATGTGGTTTCAGGGTGCTGGTTTATATATTTTCGGGTTCTCCTGTGTCATTTTTGGGGTGCTGATTTTTGGGGTGCTCCTGCTTGATTTTTATATTTTTGGGGTGTCTTGTGATTTCAGGGTGGGTTTTTTTTTTTTTCTATGGTTTTGGGTGTCCTTGGATTTTGTGATTTATATTTTTGATTTATATTTTTTGGGGTGTCTGATTTATATTTTTGGGGGACTTGATTTTTATATTTTGGGGTGCTCCTGTGTGATTTCAGGGTGGGAATTTATATGTTTTGGGTCCTCCTGTGTGATTTTGGGGAGCTGATTTTTATTTTTTTGGGTGCTCCTGTGTGATTTTGGGGTGCTGATTTATATTTTTGGGGTGCTCCTGTGTCATTTCATAGTGTTAATTTATATTTTTGGGTGCTCCTGTGTGGTTTTGGGGAGCTGATTTATTTTTTTTGGGTGCTCCTGTGCGATTTTGGGGTGCTGATTTATATTTTTGGGGTGCTCCTGTGTCATTTCATAGTGTTAATTTATATTTTTGGGTGCTCCTGTGCGATTTTGGGGTGCTGATTTATATTTTTTGGGGTGCTCCTGGGCTGCTGATTTATAGTCTGGGCTCCTGCTGAGTTTTGGGTTTATTTGGCAATATTTATCAATTAATCAGCCCTCAGAACAGCAGGAAATCGGAGCTGTTTTCTTTCCCTGGTGCTGTTCTGCTTCTCCTCACCTCGTTCCCTACAAGCTGAGCGGGGTTTGGAGCATCCCTGTCCCTGGAGCAGCCCCTTCCCCGCTGTCTGGCTGTCTGTCTGTCTGTCTGTCTGTCCTGAGGGGTCTCCCCAAAAATCCTCCCCAGCGCTGCAGGGGCGTTTCGGGCGTTCCTTACGGGTTCCTGCCCTTCCAGGGCTGCTCAGGAAGCACCTCAGAGGCTGACGAGAGGATTTAGGGCATCAGGGGGGACTCCAGGGGTGTTTTTCCTTGACATGGAGCCGGATTTCCCAATAAAAGTTCATTATGTCAGCGCTTTGCGTCAGGAATTCATGCATGGAGTGAGCCAGGAAAGAGAATTTCAATGAAATTATTGGAAATAATTAAAATATTGGCTTTAATTCAGCTGCAGCTGACCTTGTGGTGCTGAGGGGTGTGAGCCTCATTTTTCCAGCTGGGACACACTGGGAACAGCAGGAATGGCAGAGCCACGCTGCCCTCGGGCTGTGTTTGCTGTCTGTGCCCATGCAGAGGAAATTCCTGCTGGGAAAGGGAATTCCAGAGGGTTCTGTGCCCGGCTGGGCATCCCTGGGCTCTTCAGGGCCAGGAGCTGCTGCTGCTGTGCCCAGGGACACTGAGCAGGGAGAAAATGGAGAAAATTCAGCTTTTCCAGAAGGAATCTGCTGAGGAGAAGTGCTGTTGGAAATCCGGGCTCCAGAGGGGGAAGGGGAGGTGAAATCGGCTTCACCCCCCGGCAAGGGCCCGTTCCTGCCCTGCCCCAGCTCAGTGCCCCTGCTCCCCTCTGTGAGTTGGTTTTGTGATTCTCAGGCTGATTTCTGCTTCCCACAACCGGCCTCATTAGCAAAACACAACTCCCCAGAAATTTCTTTTCAATCTGGCGTTTCCACCCGTCAATTATCTGCAGGTTTTTATTCCCTCACACTTTTCTTTTTTCTCTTTTTTTTTTTTTCATTTTTTTCCCTTTTCTTTTTTTGGACTTAAATGAAACGTGCGGATTTTGCTTCTTTAACTTCTCCAAAGGGATCAGTGTTTCCAGAATCCAGAATCCCACCCTGCTGATAGCTGAACACGGGGTTGGACCAAACCTTTCAGCAGGAAACCCTGACCCTAACTGGCCAGAGGAAGAGTTTTGGGCTTACATTCCCATGCAGAGGAGCTCCCACAGCATCACCACGAGACATTTGGACAAAAACCCACAAGGAGGGATGAAGGAGAGGATTCTGCTCTTGCATTCTCTGGTGCAGGGTTCCAGAGCAGCCTGGGGAGAGCCCAGCACCCCAAAAAGTTCGTTCTGAGCAGTTTTAGGTAACAGCATTGCTGCTTGGCTGGGATTTTGCCCTGCTCCTATTTCTGCAGTTGGATCTGAAGTTGCTCCTTCCCTTTTTTCCCCTCTTTTTCCCTTCTTTTTCCTCTTTTTTCCTTTTTCCCCTTTTTCTGCTGGAGATTTCCATGGTGGCATTGACAGAGCCGGAGCAGCATGAGGGCTGATCTTTGCAGCATCACCAAGCTGGGATTTTTTATATCACTCCAAGCCAAACCCAGACTTTTCAGGCAACCCCACGGCTCAACCTCCTGCTCTGGGACAGTGCCTGGTGCTGCTTGTGTCACCTCCCAGAGCCTGGCACCCCAAACCCTCTGATGGAAACCTCCATCCCTAGCTCTGATCTCGTGCCTGGGCCATCTGAGGGGCTGGACAGGGCTCTGTGTCCTGGTTTGAACAGCCAGGTGGCTGAAATGGAAAATGCAAACCCCTTCCCTCTGAATTATTATCATTTTGAAATTAAGGGGCTCTCAGGCAAAGATATGGGAGCAGGAATAACAGTTCTTTATTAGGAAAATTAAAAATACCAATGCAATGGTGCAAACAAAGCCTGCCAGAGTGAGAGCAGGCCCTGGCACGCTGTGGCTCAGGGGGTGGCACAGCCCCATCCCATGGGGGCTCAGCCCTCCTGCAGTGCCAGCTGTGCTGCTGCTGGAGCAGGGATCCTGCACAAGGGGGGAGTTTTCCTCTGCAGCTCCAGGGCTGCTGCAGATGGGCCTGGGCTCCCTCTGGCAATGCAGGGCAGCAGAAAGCTGCTCCTCTGGCAATGCAGGGGGCAAAGGCTGCTGTGCTGCTCCAGGCTCAGATTGGATCCAGGTAGGAATGCTTGGCTCCTCCCCTGGGCGCAGCATCTCCCCATGGGATGCTGGAATTGGATCAGCCCTGCAGGGACACTCAGTGGCCATGGACAGCAGAGATCTCCTGGAGGGAGGATTGGCTGTGGCAGAGATCAAGAAAACTGCCCCAAGAACAGCAGAGAACTGCCCCAGCTCTGACAGCTGGGGACAGAACACACACACCCAGGTAAATCTTGTATTTCCCAGCCAAGACACTTCTCCACAGGGAATCCAAGAGCCTTGGTTGGTATCTGTGAATGTGCCAGGGCTGGGGAGGGTTCTGAAAAGCAGAGAGCAGCTCCTAAAATCCCTTCTCTTCATGGCCCGGAGGGTTCCCAAGCTCTGAGGTCACAGAGATAAAACGAGGGAGTTGTTGGAGTTTTTTTGCATTCAGAGTTATGAAATTCCTGTTTGAATGGACTGAAACCCTGGGCAGCTGCAAGGAAAGGAGGCTCAGACTGGGTGTGAGACATGGATGGAGCCCAGTGACAGAACACACAGCCCCAGCCAAGCCTCTGCCAGCAGCAGAGTGGGCTCAGCCCTGGCACTGGGGGTTCAGACGATCTTTGGCCCTTCCTCGCTGCCATCTGTTTGGGATGGAGCCACGAGCTGGGCTCAGGGGCTGAAAGGAGCAACCAGCAGAGAGAAAATCCCCCAGAGCCGGGCTCAGGGACACCTCAGGACAGCTCTGCTGCCTCCAGGTGCCACCAGGCGGGCCGGGGATGTCGACCGGGCTCGTGTTGCCCGTGACAACCCGGGCTGGAGCTGCTCGCCAGGCACACACAGCCACACGTGCGGGGGTTGCCATGACAACCAGCCCGGAGTTTTGATGGATCCTGAGCTCTGTTTGCCAGCATCCACAGCACCTCCGTGGGGCTGCAACCCGGGAGGGAAAGGGCTGTCTCGGTGCCCTCCCCACCTCCAAAAAAACCCAGAGCCTTAGATCAGGAATGATGGGCAAAAAGTGTGGATTAATGATGGGAGAAGTGGGAAAAGAGAGTCAAAAAGGTTTGGTGCTGTGCTGGAGTTTTAAAGGATCCTGGGCCTCTGGAGCCAGGCTGGGAGAGCTGGGGGTGCTCCCCTGGAGAGGAGAAGGCTCCAGGCAGAGCTCAGAGCCCTTGCAGGGCCTGAAGGGGCTCCAGGAGAGCTGCAGAGGGACTGGGGACAAGGATGGAGGGACAGGAGCCAGGGAATGGCTGCCAGTGCCAGAGGGCAGGGCTGGATGGGATCTTGGCAATTGGGAATTGTTCCCTGGCAGGGTGGGCAGGGGCTGGGCTGGAATTGCCAGAGCAGCTGTGGCTGCCCCTGGAGCCCTGGCAGTGCCCAAGGCCAGGCTGGAGCACCTGGCACAGTGGGAGGTGTCCCTGCCATGGCAGGGGTGGCACTGGGTGGGATTTAACGTCTCTCCCACCACAAACCCATCTGTGGTTCAGCTGTACCACAATTCCATGATCACCAGCCTGAACCCCACTCTCACCATAAATGACATTTACTCTGGCATTAGGGATTGGCTGTAGCACCAGAAACCACCGGGTATTGCTCAGAGTGGCTTCCAGGGCAAACCCTTGCTCCTCCCGGGCTGGAGGAGCCTCTTCCCGCAGGGATCCATCCCGGGATTCAGAGCCCTTCCTGCAGGGATCCAGAAGCTCTTCCCCGGCACGGACCCATTCCTCCTGGAAGAGCCCTTATCACATGGATCCAGCCCGAGATGGAGGAGCCCTTTCCTGCAGGGATCCATTCTGGAATGCAGAGCCCTTCCCACAGGGATCCAGGAGCCCTTTCCTACAGGGATTCATTCTGGAATACGGAGCCCTTCCTGCAGGGACTCCTCTCAGGACAGCAGAACCCTTTCCTGCAGGGATCCATCCCGGGATTGAGAGCCTTTCCTGCAGGGATCCATCCCAGCTCCAGGAGCCCTTCCCACAGGGATCCATCCCGGGACTGAGAGCCCTTCCTGCAGGGATCCATTCCAGGATCCAGGAGCCCTTTCCCACAGGGATCCAACCCAGGATGCAGATCCTTTTCTTGAATCCATCCCGGGATGGAGGAGCCCTTTCCCGCAGGGATCCAGAAGCCCTTTCCCGCAGGGATCCAGAAGCCCTTTCCCGCAGGGATCCATCCCTGCTCCGGGAGCTCTTCCCGCAGGGATCCATCCCGGGATGCAGATCCCTTTCTCGAATCTATCCCGGGATGGAATATCCCTTTCCCTCATGGATCCATCCCGGGATGGGGATCCCTTTCTCGAATCTATCCCGGGATGCGGATCCCTTTCCTGCATGGATCCATCCCGGGATGCGGATCCCTTTCCCGCATGGATCCATCCCGGGATGGAATATCCCTTTCCCGCATGGATCCATCCCGGCCCCGGGGCTCTCCTCTCCCTCCCTGGTGCCGCTCCCCGGACAGGGAGAGGCTGCGGAGCTCACGGGGAGCTCTGGAGCTCTGCAGAGCTGAGCTATTTCTGGAGCTGGAATGTGTCTGCGTCCCGCCTGGCTCCCTCCAAACGCTTCCCGAGGAGCGCAGGAGGTAAAACAGAGCAGCGCTGTGCCCGATCCAGCCTTTCCTTGCCGTGCCTTCCTTCCCTGCAGCTGCGGCCCCGGGCGCACAGGGGGACCCATCCCGGCCACCAGCACGGTGGGGCAGAGACCAGAGGCTGTGTGTGGGGTTTGGGGCAGAAAAGCTCGGATTTGGGGCAGAAAAGCTCGGATTTGGGGCAGGCTTGGCGGCCCTGAGGATCAGGGCAGTGCCACTGGGGGAAAGGAGGGGCAGGGAGAAGGAAGGACAGGGAAGAGGGAAGCAGCAGAGCAAGGCATCGCCGCAGCTGCTGCAGCCGTGCTCCAGCTCAGCAAAACCAGTTTGGATGGAGCCTGGAGCTCTGGGGACGCTGGTCCAGAGCCCCCAGTTCCTGCCAGCGAGTTTAAAGTTTAAAGTTTAAAAGTTTAAAGTTTAAAGTTTAAAATTTAAAGTTTAAAGTTTAAAGTTTAAAGTTTAAAGTTTAAAGTTTAAAGTTTAAAGTTTAAAGTTTAAAGTTTATCCCATCCCAGCCCTGCCATGGCAGGGACGGCTCCCACTGTCCCAGGTGGCTCCAGCCTGGCCTTGGGCACTTCCAGGGATCCAGGGGCAGCCACAGCTGCTCTGGGAATCTGTGCCAGGCCTCAGCACTTTTAAATTTGGGTGATGCCAAGGGGGAGAAGAGATGGGAGAGGGATGGAGGTGAGTGGAGTCACCCAGTGTCCCCTTGGACAGGAGGAAGCAGAGTCACAGGCTGGGGGTTGTGCAGGAGTAACTGGAGTGGGAATTCTCTGGATCAGCCAGAGCTGGCAGATGTTTGCACACCCCTGTGTCCCTCCTGGAAGGTGACAGGCACAGGGGGCACCTGGAGTCTGAATTTCCTGGAGATTTGCGTGTGGAGTGAGAGGTTTGGGTCGTTTGGGAGCGCTCTGCTCTCAGGGAGCAGCATGGGGCAGGAGCAGAGCACGGCTGGGACCTGAGCTGGGGCTTTGTGGATCTCGGCAAGAGATCCCAGACCCTGTGCCCTCAGGGATTTAGGGTGTGGGGATCACAGACCCCGTGCCCTCAGGGATTTAGGGTGTGGGGATCACAGACCCCGTGCCCTCAGGGATTTAGGGTGTGGGGATCCCAGACCCCTGTGCCCTCAGGGATTTAGGGTGTGGGGATCACAGACCCCATGCCCTCAGCGATTTAGGGTGTGGGGATCACAGACCCCGTGCCCTCAGGGCTTTGGGGTCAAGCCCAGGCCTGGTTTTGTGATGGGTTCTTTGTTTTCTGTGTGGGGTTCAGGGCTTTGGGGTGTGGGGATCACTGTGAGCTCCTGCTGGACGCAGGGACAGCAAAGCCCCCAAGGAGAGTTAACAGGGCCTGGGCTCTTTATCACCCCAGGGACTGACTGAGCCCTGTCTGTGCTGCTGTGTCCTGGTGCTAAACCCAACATTTACCCACTGGCTGGGAAATGCTTTTGTAGCACTTCCTTGAGCTTTCCCCCTTGTTAAACAAAACCTGCATTTTGTTTTAATACAGCTCCAAATTTAACCCAGGGATGATTTTTTTCCTTAGTGCAGCATTGCTGGGTGGGGTGGTTTAAATTCACCTGTGCCTTCAGTTTGTGTCCCAGTGATTTCAGGCATCCTCAGTGCTCACATTCAGCTTTTTTTTTGTGCAGAGGAGCTTTTGCCATGACATTGTGAGGAGCTTTCTGTATTTCCTAGGAGCTCTGTGAGAGCCCAAATGCTTTCAGGAGAAGCCTCAGATAAAGCTGCAGCTTTGAAATGATCTGATTTCATCGCTGGCAGCAGAAGGGATGGTGGGGGAGAAGTTGGGAAGAGTTCCTGCCTAAAAGTGCTGGTTCCATTAAATCCTCACAGCCTGACCTGCCTGGAGTTATTTCCTGCTGTGTAACGAGAAATATTAATTGGAAAAGGCAAAAAGAGTAACCCTGGATGGTGTGGGTGGGGATGAAGTTCTGCAGTGCCTCCTCCTGCTCCTCCTGCATTCCCAGTCCCAGTCAATGTCTTGGTTTGGAAAGCCAGGTGTCTGCTGAGGAAGGCTGGAGCCTCCCTGAAATGGAGAATGTAAACCCTCCCCACCCCTCCGAATTGCTATAAATTTTAAATTAAGGGGCTCTCAGGCAAAAATATGGGAGCAGGAAATAACAGTTCTTTAATAGGGAAAGGGAAAAAAAAAAGGATAAAATAAACAATGCAGTGAACTGAACCAACACTGGCAGAGTCAGAACCCAAGCTGACACCCTGTGGGTCAGGGTGCTGGCAGCAGTCCCATTGGAATTGTGGCTCAGCCCTCCTGCAGTGCCAGGGGTGGTTCTGCTGGAGCAGGGATCCTGGAGAAAGGTGCAGTCTCTGCCTCTGGAGATCCAGGGCAAGAGGCAGCTGCTGTTCCTCTGGGCAATCCAGTGCAGGAGCCGTGCTGGTGTTCCAGAATCTCCAGATTCTATCCGGGTAGGAATGCTTGGCTCCTCCCTCTGGGCTCCCATCTCCCAGTGGGATGCTGTAGTTCTTATCAGCCATGCAGGGACATTCAATGGCTGTTATCAGCAGGTGTCCCCCTTGAGGGAGGTGTGAATGTGGTCACTCAAAGACAAACTGCCCACTTGACAAAGGTAATCTGCCATACAGATGGCAATTGAAAACATCTTGCATTGCAACCTTCAGCAGAAAGGCACTGAGGATGCTCCAGGCCACCACAGGGATGCCACCTCTGTCACCTCTGCAGTGTCCCCCCCCTAGACACACCTTCATGGATGGCGCCCTGTGGCAGCCTCTTCACCCTGCCCCTTTTCCCTGCATCCAGGACAGGCTCTGGCTCATCCTGGCGCTCTTCAAATCCAGGCTGGACACTGGGGCCTGGAGCACCTGGCACAGTGGGAGGTGTCCCTGCCATGGCAGGGTGGCACTGAGTGGGATTTAAGGTCCCTTCCAGCCCAAACCATTTTGGGATTCTGGGATCCTGTGTTTCTGGGATTCTGAGAACTTTGTTAAGCCAGCTCCAGCCTTTTGAACATTATTTCTCCTCATTATTTCTCCTCATTACCTTCCCATTTACTTTTCTATTAAAGTTTAACCCCACTGAGGCTGGGAGTGGATGAACCATCCTTGACTGTGCCAGAGCCCAGGGCAGAGCTCAGCTTTATTTCCCTGCTCTGAATTACTCAGGATGGGGCTGAATTTGCATTCCCAGCATGGAATTACTTCAGGATGGGGTTGAATTTGCTCTCCCAGCTCTGAATTACCCAGGATGGGGCTGAATTTGCACTCCCAGCCCTGAATTACTCAGGATGGGGATGAATTTGCTCTCCCAGCCCTGAATTATTCAGGATGGAGTTGAATTTGCACTCCCAGCTCTGAATTACTCAGGATGAGGCTGAATTTGCACTCCCACCCCTAAATTACTCAGGATGGGGATGAATTTGCTCTCCCAGCCCTGAATTATTCAGGATGGGATTCAATTTGCACTCCCAGCCCTGAATGACTCAGGATGGGGCTGAATTTGCACTCCCAGCTATCAATTACTCAGGATGGGGTTGAGTTTTCACACCCAGCACTGAATTACTCAGGATAGGGTTGAATTTGCACTCTGGATCTGATTTTAGGAGAAGCAGAAACCCCATCAGCAGCCAGGCTCCCATGCCTGGTCTTTGTGTCTCTGGAAATGGATCATTCCACGTGCAGAGAAAACTCTGCAGTTCTGCTCCTCCAAAATGATTTGCTTGAGAATCAGAGAAGAGGAGAGCACAGGGAAAAAATGCCTAAAAGATAAAGCCAAAATGGTGACAGAAGGGTTGAGATAAGGAGGGAAAGGGCGAGCAGGGAAAATCCCTGAAGTGTGGATGGGAGCAAGGAATAAAATTCCAGATTTGGGAGCAAGGACTAAAATCCCTGATTTGGGAGCAAGGAATAAACTCCCTGATTTCTGGAGAGGCTATGAGTGTCTGTGATGCAGTGACACCCATCCCAAGCTGCCTCATCTCACAAATGTCTCTTCTCTCCCACCCCAGGCACCCTTTTCCTATGAACACCTGAGTCTCCTCCACCTCTCAGAGGATGCACCTGTAGCAGCCTTCACACAGGTGGGGTGTAAGGCCCAAGCCAGGGCTTTGGGGCCCCAGCGCCTGCTCTTGGGGGGTTTTGGGGGTGTGGGGACCACAACCCCGGGTTTGGTGTGGGTACCATGCACTCAGGGTTGTGGGGTAAACTCCCTGTGCCCTCAGGGCTTTGGGGTCAAGCCCAAGCGTGGTTTTGTGATGGTTTCTTTGCTTTCTGTGGGGTTCAGGCCTTTGGGGGTGTGGGGATCACAGACCCTGTGCTCCCAGGGCTTTGGGGTCATGGCTAGGCCTGGTTTTGTGATGGTTTCTTTGCTTTCCTGTGGGGTTCAGGGCTTTGGGGTGTGGGGATCACAGACCCCATGCCCCCAGGGTTTGGAGTCAAGCCCAGATCTGGTTTTGTGATGGGTTCTTTGCTTTCTGTAGGGTTCAGGGCTTTGGGGGTGTGGGGATCACAGACCCTGTGCCCTCAGGGATTTGAGGTGTGAGGATGACAGAACTTGTGCTCCCTGGGCTTTGGGGTCAACCCAGGTCTGGTTTTGTGATGGTTTCTTTGCTTTCTGCAGGGTTCACGGCTTTGGGGGTGTGGGGATCATAGACCCTGTGCCCTCATGGCTTTGGGGTCAATCCCAGGCCTGGTTTTGTGATGGTCTCTCTGCTTTCTGTGTGGTTCAGGGCTTTGGGGTATGGGGATCACAAACCCCGTGCCCTCAGGGCTTTGGGGTGTGGGGATAACGCTCCCCGCGCCCTCAGGGGTTTGGGGTCAAGCCTAAGCATGGTTTTGTGATGGTTTCTGTGCTTTCTGTGGGGTTCAGGGCTTTGGGGGTGTGGGGATTCACAGACCCCATGCCCTCAGGGCTTTTGGGTGTGGAGATCACCAACCCCCGAAGCCCTCAGGAATTTGGGGTGTGGGGATCACAGACCCCATGCCCTCAGGGCTTTGAGGTCAATCCCAAGCATGGTTTTGTGATGGTTTCTGTGCTTTCTGTGGGGTTCAGGGCTTTGGAATGTGGGGATCACAGACCCCATGCCCTCAGAGCTTTGGGAGTGTGAAGATCACAAACCCCCGAAGCCCTCAGGAATTTGGGGTGTGGAGATCACAAACCCCATGCCTTCAGGGCTTTGGGAGTGTGGGGATCCCAGACCCTGTGCTCCCAGGACTTTGGGGTCAAGCCCAGGCCTGGTTCTTTGGGTTTGTTACTTTCTGTGGGGTTCAGGGCCTTGGAGGACAGAGATCACAAACCCCGTGCCTTCATTGCTTTGGGGTCAAGCCCATGCCTGGTTTTGTGGTGGGTTCTTTGCTTTTTGTGGGGTTTACGGCTTTGGGGATGTGAGGATAACACTCCTTGTGCCCTCAGGGGTTTGGGGTGTGGGGATAACATTCCCCATGCCCTCAGGGGTTTGGGGTCAAGCCCAGGCCTGGTTTTGTGACGGGTTCTTTGTTTTCTGTGGGGCTCCTGTGGGTTTTGTGCCCCTCTGAGGTGACACAGCCCCAGGGCGTTGCAGTTCCTAGAGCAGGCATTGGTGACTGAGCATTAAAAGATGTTTTGAGGGGTAAGGACTTGTGCAGATTTGGTTTTTCACTTTGTTTCTGCTGACAGAGGGCTCTGCTTTGGTTTGTAGGTGATCCCATCCAGGTGTTCACAGTGGTTTTCTGGTCCCAGCAGCCGTGGTTTGCAGGGTGAGGGTGGAGCTGAAAATGTCAAATATTGAGACACAGAAGCTGCTGCTGGGTCTCTCCCCTCGAACATGACCAGCAGCTCCCAAATCCCACCTCCCTTGCAGCTCTGCCTTTTCCCCTGGCAAACTTCATTAAATCTCTTCATTTGCTGCTGAAGTTTTGCCTTCCTGGGGGATGCTGCCTGCCCGACTTTGGGCGAAGTTTGTGGGAATAAATTGCTGCTCATGGAGCTCTTGGAAAGCCGGGTGCTGCTGGGCACGGACATGATCCGCCCCAGGACATTTTAGGGACTCAATTCCAGGTCTGGAGCCGGTGTTGGGTGGATTTTAAGGGCTGGGAATCACTTGGCTGATGTGAGCCAGAGTGGAAAACGGGATTGTTTGGGGATTGTTTGGAGCTTTATCCATAGGGATACCCATCCCCTGGCTGCAGCCGGGCTGTGGGGCATTTTCCCAGGTAAAACGTGGTGGCACAGGATGGAAACCTGGGCATGGGCCAGGCCGGGGGATCTGTTCCTGCTGCTGGCCTTGCAGACGGCACAGCTGTTTAGGCAGGGCTTGAGGGTGATCAGGGCTGAGCGCTAATTGCAGGGGACAGGTTGTGCTCCCCGGGAGCAGCAGTGACAGCTCAGAGCCGCCTCCACCGGCGCTTAAAGCTGATTATCCCCGACCTTTCCCGTCCCGAGTGCTCCTTGCAGCGTCCCCTCAGCCGGGCCTGCCTCCTGCCCTCCATTCCCGGCGGCAGAGGGACAATAAACCCGCAATAAACCAAATAAATTCATCTGCTGTGTCGTCTGGCCGCCCCACACCCCCTCCTCCTCCTCGCCGTCCTTTTTGGCAATCTGTCATTCTCAATTCTGGTGCGGGGCCAGGAGCTGAGTGAAAACTCCTCGGGCAGCTGGAGCGCGACACAATGGGGTTTAAATGGGGTTTAAATGGGGTTTAAATGGGGTTTAAATGGGGTTTAGTGTGTTTGTAAACAACTGCACGGAGCGGGGCCCGCCCAGACAGAGCCGGTGAGAGCAGAATTAATTCCCCAGCGGGCAGAGAAAAGAGGAAACATCCCCCAGTGCTGTGGTCTCCGCCAGCTCCGGGGTGTCACCGAGGCCACCGAGCGCTGGGCTGGCCCTTCCCGGAGCGGTGGCACGGCAGGAGATGAGCAGGGACAGCTGGAGAGGCTGGGAGGGCGGGGATGCTCCGAGGATGCTCCTGGTATGCTCCGGGGATGCTCCGAGGATGCTCCGAGGATGCTCCGGTTCGGTGTCAGCTCGCCTTGGAGATCAGCTCGCAGGGAGGAAAGATCAGTGAAGGGAATGAAAGCTTCTGGCCTGTCAAAATAGCCCCGTTTCTCTCGAATTCACACAGCTTGTTCCTGGTGGGGAAAAAAAAAAAAACCCCAACCAAAAATAGTTTAGTGGTTTCTTTGCAACGGGAATTTTAAAAAATCCTTTACTGAGGAGGGAACAACAGGGAGGGGGCAAAAAGCTGTAGCTGGAGCACATGGATTGGATGATCCCAGGTCATTAATTTTGGTGAAAAAACCTGAATTTCCAGGGATTTCCCTCTCTGCTGCTGAGGGCTGTGAGGGAAGAGGGCAGACACCAGGAGATCACTGATTACACACACAGGAGTTCTTCTAGAGGGGAAATCAGAGAAAAAAAAACCCTGAAATGAAGCCCTTGGTGTGAGCAGAGCCAGCCTTGCGGGTCTGTGCTGCTCCTCTGGGGCGGCTGCAGCCTCTCCCTGCCCTGAGCACCCAGAGAGCAGCAACTGGCACTGGAGATACCAGAGCCATCTCATTAATGAACTCACAACGTGCTGGGATTAATTTTATTAAATTTTGGAAGCAGAGTAACGGAGATGAAATGTAAGAAAAGGTTGGGAAGGGGAAGGAGGGGCTGCCAGCCCTGGTGGCCTTTGGTGCTGAGGGGTGCTCAGGTTATGCACAGGTAACTGCAGGTGATGGATGAGAGAATCCCAGAACAGGATCACAGAATATCCAGAGTGGGAAGGGACCCACAGGTGTGAGAAATGAGCCTCACTTTCAAAAATTTAAAAGGTTTATTAGAACCTTATGAAAAATACAACACAAGACTGAATATAGAAAACATCACAGCTCCAGGAGCAGAGGATTTCCCCACCATGTGCTCACCCACACCATGCAGGTTTCACCTTTTAACCTTTTGCCCCCCCAAGTTCTGTCCATGACTCCTCCTTCCCTGCCCAGGGGTGCAGATCACTGCCTGACACCTTGAGTGGGGGGCAGCTGTTGCCATGGTAACGAGTGACCCTCCCAAATGTCCCAAACCCAGGGCACCCCTGAGAACAACACAAGGGGGGTAAAACACAACTATAAATCTATAAAACTTCTCCTACCATGTATCCATGATATTTGCCTTTTAATTGTGAGAGTCAGCCATGGCATTACTCATTTATCACACAGGATCACCGAGTGCAGTCTCTGTCCCTGCCCAGACCCCCCAACAACCCCACCCTGGCCATCCCTGCAGCGCTGCCCAAATTTCTCCCCCATCCTTCATCTCCCCCATCCCTCACTCTCACACAATCATGGAATGTGCTGAGCTGGAAGGGACCCACAGGGATGATCAATGCCAAAGCCAAACCCTGCCCAGAGCCCCCAGCAAGCCCAGCCTGGGCATCCCTGGAGCTCTGGCAGCCTCGGGGCCGTGCCCATTCCCTGGGCAGCCTGGGCAGTGCCAGCACCCTCTGGGGGAAGAACCTTGCCCTGAGCTCGAGCCTGAGCTGCCCTGGCCCAGCTCCAGCCGTGCCCTGGCTGCTGTCCCTGGCCCAGAGCAGAGATGGGAGCTGCCCCTCGGGAGGAGCTGCAGATCCCTGAGCTCTGCCCTCAGTGTGCCCTGCTCCAGCTGCACACACTCACTCACCTGGTTTCACTCCATCCAGGGAGGTTCTGCTTTCCTTTCCCAATCTCTCTGGGATTTTATTGACCCCTCCCTCTCTCCTGCAAGCTGGATACTTCTGGCCATGAATTCCCTGATCCCCTTGGAAGTGAAAATTAAGTTTCTTTTCCTTTTCCCCCAATTCTTTGCTGGCAAAATGTTGCTCTCTATCCCCCCTGCCTATTTCTCCATGGTAAGGGACATCAGCTCTGTATTTACTGCCTTCAGACCGATTTGAGTTCTGCTGGGATGGAAATTGAAGTCACTGCTCACATGTTGCACCTCAGCTCTTCCCCTGCTCCCAGAGCTCTTCCTCTCTGCCTGGATGTGCTGGCACAGCTTAATCCTGCTGGGCTTTCCAGGAATAACCGAGTTTTTTTGGATAAATGGGGTGTAGGGTGTGTGCAAACCCATCACAAGAGCTGCAGCCTTCCCTGGTTTTTTTTGGGAATGCTGTTTTGCCTGCTGGATCTCCAGCATCCCACACGAGCTCTCTTCCCCCCTGACAGCTCGGTGAATAAACTCCATGCTAATTTTAGCTCTCCCTCCAAGGTGGGTATCTGAGGTTTGGGCACCATCAATGCCTCATTCATAAACCTACAAACACTGTGAAAAGAACGGGGGGGACGGGGGGCAGCGAGGGTCCCGCCCTGGACGTGTCTGATCCTCCAGCAGCTGCAGCTCTGCCTCACTGGGAGAACAAGCCAGGGCTGTTCCTTCAGCAGCCAGGAAAGGGCTGTGTGTTTATATTTAGGGCCCTGGCGGTGTGTGCAGTGTGTGCAGGTGGCGCATGAAAACCTGCCATGATTTCTTACCCTGTTTTTCCTGGACTGGCCTGAGCTCCCTGGGAGAGCTCTGAAAATTTCCTCGTGGCCGTCTCTGGGTTTTGGAGCCTTTGGGTGTTGTTTGGTGAAACCTGGGGGGTTTTTCCCGTGCACTTTTTGGACAGAGTTTTGCCCAGAACACACAATTTTCTACAGCACGTTGGTGGCTCCTGCCACTTGGAGTTTGTGGAGTGTTGGGATTTGGGATCGTTGGGATTTGGAATCGTTGGGATTTGGGATCGTTGGGAATTGGAATCATTGGGATTTGGGATCACTGGGATTTGGGATCACTGGGATTTGGGATCGTTGGGATTTGGGATCGTTGAGATTTGGGATCATTGGGATCTGGGATCATTGGGATTTGGGATCACTGGGATTTGGGATTGTTGGGATTTGGGATCATAGAGATTTGGAATCGTTGGGATTTGGGATTGTTGGGATTTGGGATTGTTGGGATTTGGGATCATTGGGATCTGGGATCATTGGGATTTCTCACTGGATAAGAGAACAGTGAAAATGAATAGGTGGGGATGAGACCTCTTCCAGCAGGGAGGTGAGTGGAGGTCCAGGATCTGGCTGTGGCAGCTCTGAGCTTCACTTCTGACCTTGAGCTGCTCTGACCTTCACCTGTGACCTTCACCTGTGACCTTCACCTGTGACCTTCCCCTCTGCTCTGGCCTTCACCTTTCCATCCTCACAGAGTTCCTCCTGTGGCTGTGGCCCTTGGGGACACAGTTTGGTGGCACTGGGTTGATGGCTGGCCTTGGTCTTGTCCAGCCTTGGTGATCCTGGGATTCCCTGGGCTCTGCCAGAAGGAGGCCTCATTCACCTCCAGCCTTCCTCTTCCTCCAAAGCGAGAAATGGGGGAAAAAATGGGGAAAACTCAGAACTGGGTCCCTAAACCCACAGCTCTTGGTGTGAGTGAGAAATGGGGGAATAATGGGGGAAAAAACTCAAACAGGAAAAATTCCTGTTTGAATGGACTGAAACTCTGGGCAGCTGCAAGGAAAGAGGCTCAGACTGGGTGTGAGACATGGATGGAGCCCAGTGAGGAGAAAAGATGCTGAATTTGAATTCTCTGCTCCTGTAACCAAACCGTGACAGGTTGTGGTGCTGGGAGAGGAGGCAGAAAAAAGTGAACTGCAGGTTCTGTTTGCACTGAAATATTTTTGGGCATGTTTGGGTTCTTTGCTGTGGCAACCAGAGGGGTTATTTTTAGAATTTCTCCCAAGATGCTCCTCCGTGCCTCACTGAGCTGCTTGGGAAGCGAAGCTGTCCCAGGGGATTTCGAGTTGAAATGAACATTAATTCTGAAAAACTCCGAAAGATTTTGTTCTTCAGAACTGAGCAGATCCTGTGTGAAATCCTTCTCACCGTGTGTCCAGCCTGGACCTCCTGCTGGGCATTCCCAAATTCCCTCTTTTAGGAATGGAAAGGCTCTGCTTTCATTTGGGAACCCCTGACTACAGAATTAAACCAGGGATAGATATTATGGCAGCTTGGCTTAGCAGTTCCACAGAGTAATCCCAAAATATCCGCTGGCATTTGCAGCCCCAGCGTTCCTGGCCCCGAGCCAGGGAAGGGCCTCCAAGCCTGACCCAGCCAAGATCAGATCCCTGTTTTCCTTGGGAGATCCATCGGGGAAGGGAACAGGGGTTTGGTTGGGATTTTGGGTGTAATTCTATGGCAAAAGTCATTCATGGAATCCCAGAACGGTTTGGGTTGGAAGGGGCCTTAAATCCCATCCCATTCCATGGGCAGGGGCTGTCCCAGGTGCTCCAGCCTGGCCTTGGGCACTGCCAGGGCTCCAGGGGCAGCCACAGCTGCTCTGGCAATTCCAGCCCCTCACAGGGAAGGATTTCAGCTCAAAATCCTCCAGGATTTCCTAAGCTGCCACTGGGATATTTCCACCTTCCAGTTTCCGCACAAAAAGCAGTTGGGGTATTCAGGCTGGAGCATTTCTTCCTTTGGGAAGTGTTGTGGTGCTCCATAAGGCCCAGATCCCAAAAGAACAAAATCAATCCCAAAAGATCCCCAAGCAGATCCATCAGGGAAGGGGAAGCTGCTTTTCCAAATGTCATCTTTCATATTGTATTGTCTTTCATCCTGTCCTGGTTTGAACAGCCAGGTGTCTGCTGAGGAAGGCAGGAGCCTCCCCCGAAAGGAAAAATGCAAACCCCCTCCCTCTGAATTATTATAAATTTGAAATTAAGGGGCTCTCAGGCAAAGATATGGGAGCAGGAATAACAGTTCTTTAGTAGGAAATTAAAAATACCAATGCAATAGTGCAAACAAAGCCTGCCAGAGTGAGAGCAGGCCCTGGCACGCTGTGGCTCAGGGGGTGGCACAGCCCCATCCCATGGGGGCTCAGCCCTCCTGCAGTGCCAGCTGTGCTGCTGCTGGAGCAGGGATCCTGCACAAGGGGGGAGTTTTCCTCTGCAGCTCCAGGGCTGCTGCAGATGGGCCTGGGCTCCCTCTGGCAATGCAGGGCAGCAGAAAGCTGCTCCTCTGGCAATGCAGGGGGCAAAGGCTGCTGTGCTGCTCCAGGCTCAGATTGGATCCAGGGAGGAATGCTTGGCTCCTCCCCTGGGCGCAGCATCTCCCCATGGGATGCTGGAATTGGATCAGCCCTGCAGGGACACTCAGTGGCCATGGACAGCAGAGATCTCCTGGAGGGAGGATTGGCTGTGGGAGAGATCAATCAAACTGCCCCAAGAACAGCAGAGAGCTGCCCAGCTCTGACAGGTGGGGATTGAACACACAGCCCCAGCCACAAACACATCCAGAATCCCTTAAACACACTGCCATGGATTGGAAAAATCCACTGGGAAAACCAACAACAGCCCTTTCTCCACAGCCTGCTCAGGAACACTTTGTGTTTTGGGATATCTTGTTCCTCTCTTGGAATTTTTTCCAGCCTGCTCCGCAAAGTGTTTCCAGGTGCACGTGGACAAGGCAGTTCTCTGTCTGCCCATGGTTTGGTCAAGGGCTCTATTATTCTTGGAGAATTTCAGAAAAAAAAAAAAATAATTAAAATGTGCAGAGGAGCATCCACAGATGGTCAGGTTTGGAGGAAAAGGTTTCCTTATCTCTGTATATTGATGAGTTATACAATCACAGGATGGTTTGTGATTAAAAACCATCTCCTTCCAACCTTCCACTTAAAGAACACCAAATTCTAAACCCCAGGGGTTTAATATCCCAGAGAGATTTGGAAAACCTTAAAAGTCACCACATTCCAAAGTCAAGGGTTTGATATCTCAGAGAGTTTTGAAAAACCTTAAAAATCATCAAATTCCAAACCCCAGGGGTTTGATATCTCAGAGTGGTTTAGAAAACCTTAAAAATCATCAAATTCCAAACTCCAAGAGTTTTATGGACAAGAGAGATTTGGAAAATCTTAAAAATCACCAAATTCCAAACCCCAAGGGTTTGATAGCCCAGAGAGGTTTGGAAAACCCTAAAAGTCACCAAATTCCAAACCCCAGGGGTTTAATATCTCAGAAAGGTTTAGAAAACCTTAAAAGTCACCAAATTCCAAACTTGAGGGGTTTGATATTCCAGAGATGCTTCAAATCCAGGGATTCCAAACCGAGCCCCAGATGGGCAATTAAAGACTGGGGGAATTCAGGCTCGTGGAGGCCCAGGACTGGCACAGGGATTTTAAATACATTTCAGAATTTGAGTCTTGAAGAAAAGGAGCAGCAGAGCTGTTAAAGTTCCCTGTGAGCAGTGGGGCATCCTCAGACGTTGTTAAGAGAAATTTCAGGGGGTGGGTTTGCCTCAAGGTGTTAAAGAAACACAGGGATGGATCACCCAGGGAAAATGAGGGAAAAATCAGGAAAAGGATGTGATGTCAACGTTAGTAACAGGGAGCACTCAGCTCTTGAAACATTTTACTTTTACCAAGATTTATCCGCAGAACTCGTTGTTGTTTTCAGTTATAATCCGGCCCTGTGCTCCGTTCTGCAGCCATAGAAGCAATTAGAATATTATTTGTTTATTCTCCGCACTACTGTTGTTTATAGGAACAAAAATCAGCTTCTCCCAGCCAAGCAGCCAGGCAGATTTTTAATTTTTTTTTTTGATTCAAACCCATGTGACCAGTTCTGATTTAATCCTGGAAGATGCTGCAACTTTTAAACTCCACAGTTTTAACAACCTCATTTGCCATTTCATGTTGATGCGGATAAACAAGATGGCTTTAATTTTTCCTGGTTGTTTTCTTGTTTCTACTCTCCTTATTATTATCATCATTATCATTATACCACAGAAGCAAAATTATGGAGCGGAATAAACAGCATTTTCCAGCAGTCAGGTGGGGCAGGTTCATTTTCAGGTTTGTTCTGGGTACAGAAAATAAAAATCCACGCTCTGCATTGGGAATATTGAAAGCAGGAGGCTCCTGTGGAGCCAGGGATGTGCAGGTGGAGTCAACAGAGAATCTGAAATCTGTGACAAATTCAGTGTTCATGGAAGGGCCTGGAGGGGCTGGAGCGAGTTCAGGGCAGGGAATGGAGCTGGGGAAGGGTCTGGAGCCCCAGGAGGGGCTGAGGGAGCTGGGAAGGGGCTCAGCCTGGAGCAAAGGAGGCTCAGGGGGCCCTTGTGGCTCTGCACAGCTCCTGCCAGGAGGGGACAGCCGGGGGGTCGGGCTGTGCTCCAGGAACAGGGACAGGAGCAGAGGGAACGGCCTCAGGCTGGGCCAGGGCAGCTCAGGGTGGGCACAGCAGGAATTTCCCCATGGAAAGGGGGCTCAGGCCTTGGCAGGGGCTGCCCAGGGAGGTTTGCAGTGCCCATCCCTGGAGGTGCCCCAGCAATTCCTGGAGGTGGCACTCAGAGCTCTGCGCTGGGGACAAGGTGGGGATCAGCTGGGACTCGATGTCCTTGGAGCTCTTTTCCCACCTCATCTCTGGGATCCTGAGCACCAGAATCCCAAAGGCTTTTCCCACAAGGGAATATCCATCCAATGGCAGCCCCAGCAGCAGAGGTGTCCCTACCCCAGCCCCTTCTGGCAGGGAACATTTCCTGTTCCCCACAGCTCCAAACCCCTCATACCAACAACAGAAAAGGAGCCCTGAACGTCCTTAAAAGTCCCATTTTTGCATATTGGGGAAAATTTATCCTTAGAAAGGAGGCTCAGGCCTTGGCAGGGGCTGCCCAGGGAGGTTTGCAGTGCCCATCCCTGGAGGTGTCCAAGGAATTCCTGGATGTGGCACTCAGAGCTCTGGGCTGGGGACAAGGTGGGCACAGGTTTGATGATCTTGGAGGTCTTTTCCAACCTAATTCATTCTGTGGTTCTGTGATTCATCACTGTTAGATCTGTCTCTCGTGTTGTGGCATGGGGAATTATGGAATGGTTTGGATTGGGAGAGACCCTAAATCCCACCCAGTGCCACCCCTGCCATGGCAGGGACACCTCCCACTGTGCCAGGTGCTCCAGCCTGGCCTTGGGCACTGCCAGGGCTCCAGGGGCAGCCACAGCTGCTCTGGGCACCCTGGCACAGCCCAAACCTCTCGAACCAGGCCTTGCCAGGCTACAAACCCCCTGTGGCAAATGGCACTGGGGGCACCTGGAACCAGCCAGGAAATCATTCTTTCCTTTCCTTTCTCCATTTGCTGCAATGGGCTTTGGTGCTGGTTTCCATCCTGGATTCAGGAATGGGAATGCCAGAGTGCTTTGGGTGGGAAGGGATCTTCAATGGCAGCTCATTGCAGCCCAGGGACAGCTCCCACTGTGCCAGGTGCTGCCAGCCCCAATGCCCAGCCTGGCCTTGGGCACTGCCAGGGCTCCAGGGGCAGCCACAGCTCGATGAGAAAATTTGGGTGTCACAACTCAGGGGTGAGGCTGAAAAAGACACCAAACCTGTCCTGGGGGGTCCTTTGGGAGGGCAGAGCCCCTGCCCAGGTGTGAACCCTGCTCACAGCCCAGGGAAATGTGTCTGGGGGCTCTGGGGGGACAGCGGCCTCTGGGAGCAGGGACATTTGTCACCTGCTGGCTGGGCTGGCCCCGCAGCCACAGGGAAGGGTTTGTTTGAAGGACAAGCAGTGCAGAAAATCAGTTTTTTCCTGGTAAACTCTGCAGGAAGCATTGCTGGCATGAGTGGGGAACAACAAATCTCGGCATTTATTGAGATGGATGTGAAGGATTTCTGTAAATCAGAGCAGCGTTTCCTTATCTCCACAACTTGATGAGTTATAGAATCACAGGATGGTTTGGGTCAGAGAGACCTTAAAAACATCTCATTCCAACCTCCCACTGGTTAGAAATCCTTAAAAAAAAATCACAAAATCCTTAAAAATCACCAAATTCCAAACCCCAGGGGTTTGATAGCCCAGCGAGGCTCCAAATCCAGGGATCTGAAGGTCCCTCTGAAGATCCTCGTGGTGTCCAACCCACCAAAATTCCATCAATCCCATAAAAAGGTGTAAAGGATACGTTTTTCTGGTAATTTAATCTGCTCAGGGAGTGTGGGAGCACGTGGCCTCTCTCAGACATGTAAAAACACCCAGCCTGTTAACACAGTGCATAATTAAGCCCTGGAATTCATTGCCAATGAAAATCTCGCCGTGGATTTTAATAATGTTTTCAAAAAAAAAAAAAAAAAAAAAAAAAGAAGAGACAGCCATGTCTTTTATTAATAAAACGAGACACGGCTGTGTTCTGGGAGAGGGATGAACCAGCCTGGCTGCTTCAGGAACAGCCCTACATGTGCAAGTCCAACCCTGCCTTGCCTGGCAAGGCTGATTTTTATTTTTTTTTTTGGTATTTTCGTTTTCTGCTGGCGATTCTGCTCTGATTCGCACCTGTTCTGTGCCCAGGGAGGTGTTGGCAGAGCCGAGATCCAGGGGAGGGGGGGGATGAAGGAGCTGCTCAGATAAACCCCGGCACTTCTGGGCCATTTCAGGTCAGCGTTCAGCATGAAAAAAAAAACCCAAACGTGTCAATTCCTGCAGCCCGGGGGTATTTTTGGAGCGGGTTTTGTCTGCAAACAGCCTCAGCCTGGGGCTGGGGGATGGCTGCGGGGCTGGGGCTGCTCCTGACAGCCCTGAGGACAGCTGGAGGAGGAGCAGGCAATAAACCCGACTGCAGCAACCTCAGAGCATCCCAGTCCCTGCTCTGGGCTGGGGTCACCCCAGGAAATGCAGGGGGAGGAAAATGGGGTGAGCCTGGTGTGGCGCTGGCTGGGCAGGCACAGCTTTGCTCCGGGATTCCTTTTCTGTCTCCCTGTGGCACTCGGGAGGTGCCGTGACCTGGCCCTGGCTCCTGGGGTGCCCTCCCATGGTCACAGAGGCATCGACTCACAGCAGGGGCTGGGGGGGATCCTAAATCCCACCCAGTGCCCCCCCCCGCCATGGCAGGGACAGCTCCCACTGTGCCAGGTGCTCCAGCCTGGCCTTGGGCACTGCCAGGGCTCCAGGGGCAGCCACAGCTGCTCTGGGCACCCTGGCACAGCCCAAACCTCTCGAACCAGGCCTTGCCAGGCTACAAACCCCCTGTGGCAAATGGCACTGGGGGCACCTGGAACCAGCCAGGAAATCATTCTTTCCTTTCCTTTCTCCATTTGCTGCAATGGGCTTTGGTGCTGGTTCCCATCCTTGATTCAGGAATGGGAATGCCAGAGTGCTTTGGGTGGGAAGGGATCTTCAATGGCAGCTCATTGCAGCCCAGGGCCAGCTCCCACTGTGCCAGGTGCTGCCAGCCCCAATGCCCAGCCTGGCCTTGGGCACTGCCAGGGCTCCAGGGGCAGCCACAGCTGCTCTGGCAATTCCAGCCCAGCCCCTGCCCACCCTGCCAGGGAACAATTCCCAATTGCCAAGATCCCATCCAGCCCTGCCCTCTGGCACTGGCAGCCATTGCCTGGCTCCTGTCCCTCCATCCTTGTCCCCAGTCCCTCTGCAGCTCTCCTGGAGCCTCTTCAGGGCTCTCAGCTCTCCCTGGAGCCTCCTTTGCCCCAGGCTGTGCTGCTGCTCCCCACTGGGTTCTGCCATCCTGGGGGACAAACCCAGACAGGGCAATTCCCCCTGATCGCACTCCTGGAATTGTGGGATCACTGAATACCCCAAGCTGGACACTTGGAGTGCCTGGCTCTGCCCTCCCACCCATGTGGTTTTTCAGTGAGATTCACACCTTCATCAGCTGGAGAAAGGGAAATTTTCAATCTCTTTCAAATCTTCCCCTTGGTGCTTTTGCTGCTTCCAAAAATCCATGCTCAGAAGGGGAGCAGTGGTAAAGGATTCCTAAAAAACCCCTGGCTCAGGGGGTTCCAGGCTTCTGGGGTGTTTGAGAGCCACCTGAGAGCACCTGAGGAATGATGTTCATTCTGGGAATGGCAGCAGCCCAACGAGCCCTTCCATAATGCCATATCTGTCCCTCTGTAATTGCACACTCTGTCCTGAGCCTCAGCCCTGGAAATGGGGAAGAACAGCCTGAAAGTTCCCTCTGTGCCCCAGCACCTTCCCCATGGCTCTGAAACCGAGCCCTGAGCTGGAGGTGAGGAGGGACAAGAGAGGAACCTCAGGAACGTCACCCTGCACGTTGGGAGTGGACTGGGTGCTAAAACATCATTAATTGCTGCCATGTCAGAAATTAAATTCCAGCCTCTGCAGCGCTGGTGGGGGGGTCTCTGCAGAGCTCCATTAGCTCCATTCACCTTTCTCTTCCAAGACAGTTCCAGCACTAATTGAGCAGAATTCAACCCAGCTTCCCCTCCTGGTAATGTGGGTTCAGAGCTCATAATTGACCTGCTCTGCTGGCAGGGCAGGGAGCTCCAGCAGCCACTGCCTGACTGCAGCCTGTAATTACAGAGATTTCAGCCTGTGAAGGAAAATTTGATGAGCTTTCTGTGCTGAGTTGAAAGTGTGAAATAATAATATATATATATATCTGAAAGGAAAAAAAAAATCCAAGGAAGTCTTTGAAACATGTGAGCAGAGTCAGGGGAGGAAGCCCAGAACTTCCAGGCTGGTGGCACAATGCAGCTTTGGGGAGGAGGTTTTGGGTTGGGATCTCCTGGTGGAGTGACCAAGTGTCTTGGTTTGAACAGCCAGGTGTCTGCTGAGGAAGGCAGGAGCCTCCCCTGAAATGGAAAATGCAAACCCCCCTCCCTCTGAAATAAAATTATATATTATAAATTTGAAATTAAGGGGCTCTCAGGCAAAGATATGGGAGCAGGAATAACAGTTCTGTACTAGGGAAATTAAAAATACCAATGCAATAGTGCAAACAAAGCCTGCCAGAGTGAGAGCAGGCCCTGGCACGCTGTGGCTCAGGGGGTGGCACAGCCCCATCCCATGGGGGCTCAGCCCTCCTGCAGTGCCAGCTGTGCTGCTGCTGGAGCAGGGATCCTGCACAAGGGGGGAGTTTTCCTCTGCAGCTCCAGGGCTGCTGCAGATGGGCCTGGGCTCCCTCTGGCAATGCAGGGCAGCAGAAAGCTGCTCCTCTGGCAATGCAGGGGGCAAAGGCTGCTGTGCTGCTCCAGGCTCAGATTGGATCCAGGTAGGAATGCTTGGCTCCTCCCTGGGCGCAGCATCTCCCCATGGGATGCTGGAATTGGATCAGCCCTGCAGGGACACTCAGTGGCCATGGACAGCAGAGATCTCCTGGAGGGAGGATTGGCTGTGGGAGAGATCAAGAAAACTGCCCCAGAACAGCAGAGAGCTGCCCCAGCTCTGACAGGTGGGGATTGAACACACAGCCCCAGACACTTCTTGCATTTCCAACCTAAGACACCAAAGAATTTTTGCATGGCACAGAGGCACCAGAACAGAATTTCCATTCTTAAATCCCAGTGGGGCACAGACTGGGTTCCAGCAGACTGATGTGTACTGGTGTGGACTGGAGTCCAGGGGATCCAACAGTGGAGGCTGTGCCTCATTTTTCCGCACTCTCAGTGCTGTTCTCAGAAATCTCCATCCCCATTCCCATTTCCTGTTGCCACGTTCTATTTTTCAGGAATCGACCCCCAAATGGCAAATTCAGATTCTTCCAGCAGCTTCAGCAGCCCTGAGTGTGCACAAAAAATTAAAAATCAGAGAAAAATCTCTTCTCATGCTGAGGGAGTTTATCAGGGGCTGTGCTGGGGGTTGTGAGAACTCCTTTAGCCCCTAACGAGATGCAAGGTTGTGTTGTTTGCAGAATAACCAGAATAAAAACCTCGATCAACAGTGGGGCTGGGAGAGCTGGGATCTTCCTTGAGGAATGTTCACTTTCAAATTGTCAAAGCTCAGTTTGGGAGGATGTCAGGCAGATCTTGTCCCCATCAGGAATGTCCTGCCCAGTGCTCGGGCTGTTCTAGGGGCAGTGTCACAGACGTGTTTTATGAAAAATTGTTTTGCTGGGATTTTTCCTCCTGAGAAGCTGAGAGGCCTCAGAAACGAAATGCAAACAATGGTTATCTGCTGCTGTGGAATGCAACAGGTGCATCTGTGATTGGTCTCATGTGGTTGTTTTTGATTAATGGCCAATCACAGTCCAGCTGTCTCGGACTCTCTGGTCAGTCACAAGATATTATTATCATTCCTTTCCATTCCTTGCTGGCCTTCTGATGAAATCCTTTCTTCTATTCTTTTAATATAGTTTTAATATATCATTTTCTTTTAATATATCATATATCATAAAACCAGCCCCAGCGCTGGGTTTAGGATTTCCTGCCAGCTTAGGGTTTGCTGCAACGCCTTGGCTCAGGGCATGAGAGGGGTTTTGATACCTCCCCTTCAATGTGCTTATTTGAATTTATTTTTGTGTGTGGCCCGAAGCCTCCATCTCCTAAATTTCTAAGTTATCACATCGTGTTTGGAAGGGATTTTTGATGTGTTTCCTTGTGGAAAATGTTTGGGATTTTTTTTTTTCCTGTGGCATTCCGTAGTGAGTGATGCGCAACCAGAATGTGCAAAATTTTCTATATATTTATTTTCTATATATTTTTATACTTTATATAAAAATAATTTATATATAAATTATAAAAAATTATTATATATATTTATATTATAGATGTATATATAATATATTATTACTGTTATTATTATTATTACTATTATTAGTATTATTACTATTATTATTATATTTATTTATTTATAAATAATATAAATAAAACCACAGTGAGGGTGGCCAGGTGACACTTCCAGGGGTGTGAAATAATTCCTTGTGCCCTCACATCCTGTTACAAACACAGGGTTGGGCTGTTTCTCCAGGAACTGACAGAACCAGAGCACACAGCCTCGAGCTGCCCCAAGGGAAATACAGGGTGGATATCAGGAAAAGGATTTTTACAGAAAGGGTGATAAAGTTCTGGAATGTTCTGCCCGGGGAGGTGGTGGAGTCCCCATCCCTGGGGGTGTTTAACAAAGCCTGGATGTGGCACTGGGTGCCAGGGTTGAGTTGAGGTGCTGGGGCTGGGCTGGACTTGATGGTCTTGAAGGTCTCTTCCAACCCAGTGATTCTGGGAATTCTGGGAATTCTGTGATTCTGTAATTCCTTCCTCTCCAGCTGGGAATTCACCCCCTCTCCCTCTGCAGCCAGCAGAGTGAAAAATCCCCGTTCCAGGCCGTGATTCACCTCCTTGAGATGAGGATCTTGCACTGAAGTGAATCCACTCCAGAGCTTCCTGCACCAAAGGAGGCGTGAAGGAATTCTCCTGGAGGAGCGCGTGGGTGGGATCGGTTCCGGCCGGGAAGCACGGGACAGGCTCTGGGGTGTTTTCATTGGGAATGACTCGGCCTGGGCTGCCAAGAACAGCAAATTGGGAGGAGGTTCCAGGGCTTAAGCCCCCCCAGCCCCTCTTTGCTCCAGATTTCAAAGGATTCCTTTGTGCCATGGGGCAGCTGGGGGGATTCCAGGCAGGGAGGAGGAATTCCGGGAGGCTCTGAGGGTTCCTGGAGTTTGGAGAGTCAGTGGCAGGTGAGGGATGGGAGCTGGTGCCACACCCGACTGTCCCATTCTGCTGTCCCTGCCCTGTCACTTCCCCCTTCTCAGAATTCCAAATCCTTAAAGCTGGAATTTCCAATCCTTCTGGTTGGAAAAGCTGTCCAAGACCACGTCCAGCCATCTCCTTCAGATTGGAATTTCCAACCTTTGAAGCTGGAAAAGCCCTCCAAGGTCAAGTCCAATCATTTCCTTGTCCAGACTGGAAAAGCTCTCCATGATCAAGTCCAACCATCTCCTTCAGGCTGGAATTTCCAACTTCTAAGGCTGGAAAAGCTCTCCGAGATAAAATTCAACCATCTTCTCCAGGTTGGAATTTCCAGGCTTAAAGTTGGAAAAGCCCTCCAAGGTCAAGTCCAACGATCTGCTCCTTCTGGTTGGAATTTCCAGCCTTTAAGGCTGGAAAAGCCCTTGAAGGACAAATCCAACCATCTCCTCATCCAGATTGGAAAAGCTCTCTGAGATCAAGTCCAACCATCTCCTTCAGGTTGGAATTTCCAATCTTTAAGGCTGGAAAAGCCGTCCAAGGTCAAGTCCAACCATTTCCTTGTCCAGACTGGAAAAGCTCTCCATGATCAAGTCCAACCATCTCCTTCAGGTTGGAATTTCCAGGCTTAAAGGCTGGAAAAGCTCTCCGAGATAAAATTCAACCATCTCCTTCAGGCTGGAATTTCCAGGCTTAAAGGCTGGAAATGCCCTCCAAGGTCAAGTCCAACCTTTGAAAAGCTCTCCAAGATCACGTCCAACCATCTCCTTCAGGCTGGAATTTCCAACTTCTAAGGCTGAAAAAGCTCTCCGAGATAAAATTCAATCATCTTCTCCAGGTCGGAATTTCCAGACTTAAAGGTTGTAAAAGTCCTCCAAGGTCAAGTCCAAATATTTCCTTGTCCAGACTGGAAAAGCTCTCCAAGATCAGCTTCAATCATTTTCTCCAGGTTGGAATTTCCAGGCTTAAAGGTTGGAAAAGCCCTCCAGTGTCAAGTCCAACCATCTTCTCCAGGCTGGAATTTCCAGCTTAGAGGTTGGAAAAGCCCTCCAAGGTCAAGTCCAACAATCTGCTCCTTCTGGTTGGAATTTCCAGCCTTTAAGGCTGGAAAAGCCCTTGAAGGACAAATCCAACCATCTCCTCATCCACACTGGAAAAGCTCTCTGAGATCAAGTCCAACCATCTCCTTCAGGTTGGAATTTCCAGGCTTAAAGTTGGAAAAGCCCTCCAAGGTCAAGTCCAACAATCTGCTCCTTCTGGTTGGAATTTCCAGCCTTTAAGGCTGGAAAAGCCCTTGAAGGACAAATCCAACCATCTCCTCATCCACACTGGAAAAGCTCTCTGAGATCAAGTCCAACCATCTCCTTCAGGTTGGAATTTCCAGGCTTAAAGTTAGAAAAGCCCTCCAAGGTCAAGTCCAACCATTTCCTTGTCCAGACTGGAAAAGCTCTCCAAGATCCAAGTCCAACCATCTCCTTCAGGCTGGAATTTCCAGTCCTTGAGGTTCGAAAACCCCTCCAAGGTCAAATCCAACCATCTTCTCCAGGCTGGAATTTCCAACCTTTAAGGCTGGAAAAGCTCTTCGAGATCCAAGTCCAACCGTCTCCTCCTCCAGGTTGGAATTTCCAGTCCTTGAGGTTGGAAAACCCCTCCAAGGCCAAGTCCAACCCACCCCCAGCACCACCACCATGGTCAGCAATTCTATTTTTCTTAGTTTATTTTAAAGCTTTTACTGAATTTCGGACTTTGGGCCAAGTGTTTCCGAGCCAGCTTAGTTTGCTTAGGCCCAGCTTGGTGTAAAATTACAGTTGTTGCCTGAATGATGCATTTTCCCTCTTTTTCTGGCGTTTTTTGGCAATTTTAGGGTGTTTTGAAGCGGTTTAAGGATGTTTTAAGGAAGTTTTAGGGTGTTTTGAGCCGGTTTTAGGGTTTTTTCAGGTGGCTTTAGGTTGTTTTAAGGCAGTTTCAGGGTATTTTGAGCCAGTTTTAGGCTGTTTCGAGGCAGTTTTGGGGTGATTTTAGGCAGTTTGAGGGCATTTTTAGGCAGTTTTAGGGCATTTTGAGGCAGTTTTGAACTGTTTTTGAGGCAGTGTTAAGGTGATTTCAGGCAGTTTTAGAGCATTTTTAAGTCAGTTTCAGGCTCTTTTGAGGGGGCTTTAGGCAGTTTTATGGCAGTTTTAGGGTGTTTTGAGGCACTTTTAGGATATTTTTAGTGGTTTTAGGCAGTTTTGGGGTGGCTTTAGGCAATTTGAGGGTGTTTTTAGTGTAGTTAGGCAGTTTTGGGGTGGTTTTGGGCAGTTTGAGGGTGTTTTAAGGCAGTTTTAGGGTGATTTCCGGCAGTTTTAAGTTTTCTTTTTGCATATTTCAGGAGTTTTGAGGCGGTTTTAGGGAATCCATCAATGTTTTGGCCCTTCAAGAATTAAGAGCCGGAATTCCCAGCCCCATCCAGGCCTTGCGCTCCCCATCCAATGGTGCAGCCCCAGTCAGGCTGAATTTTGGGATGAATCCTGTGATGATTTCTGATGATTTATCCAACACTTCCCGTGTCATTTGGTATTTTCCTCCTTCCTGGGCCTTGTGCACCATGAAGTGCCCCATTCCAAGGAATCCAGGGATAAATTCCAGCTGGGAGTCACTCCCTGGGAATGAATGGGCAAATTGTTGGGAAAATTTCCTGTTTGTCTGTGTCCACCTGGATGAGACTGGGGGAGTTGGCCCAGTGGTCTGGGTGGCCAGAGGGGAATATTGAAAATATTTAAAAATATATAAAAATAATAAACTGAGCGGTCAGTTCAGCTGGGGCAATGGAAAAATCCTGGTGTGAGGAGAGGGAAAAAAAGGAAGGAAGGGAAGGGAAGGAAGGGAAGGGAAGGGAAGGAAGGAAGGGAGGAAGGGAAGGGAAGGGAAGGGAAGGAAGGAAGGAAGGGAAGGGAAGGGAAGGAGGAAGGGGGAAGGGGAAGGGAGGGGAAGGAAGGGAAGGGGAAGGGGAAGGGAAGGGAAGGAAGGGAAGGGAAGGGAAGGAAGGGAAGGAAGGAAGGAAGGAAGGAAGGGAAGGAAGGGAAGGGAAAAGGGAGGGAAAGGGAAAGGGAAGGGGAGAAGGGAAGGGAAAGGAAAGGGAAAGGGAAAGGAAAGGGAAAGGAAAGGGAAGGGAAAGGGGAAGGGAAGGGAAGGGAAGGGAAGGAAGGGAAGGGAAGGGAGGAAGGGAAGGAAGGGAAGGGAAGGGAAGGAAGGGAAGGGAAGGAAGGAAGGAAGGAAGGGAAGGAAGGGAAGGGGAAGGGAAGGAAGGAAGGGAAGGGAAGGGAAGGAAGGAAGGGAAGGAAGGGAAGGAAGGGAAGGAAGGGAAGGGAAGGGAAGGGAAGGGAAGGAAGGGAAGGGAAGGAAAGGAAAGGAAAGGAAAGGAAAGGAAAGGAAAGGAAAGGAAAGGAAAGGAAAGGAAAGGAAAGGAAAGGAAAGGAAAGGAAAGGAAAGGAAAGGAAAGGAAAGGAAAGGAAAGGAAAGGAAAGGAAAGGAAAGGAAAGGAAAGGAAAGGAAAGGAAAGGAAAGGAAAGGCTGGCATGTACTGGAAGGTGTCTGTGTCCCTTCCCTGGTGCAAACAGGGCTGGCACAGGCAGCCTAAGCTGAGAGCCCTGCTGGTGCTCTCTCCTGCTCCCTGGGATTTCCCAAGCTGGATTAGGGCTGGGAAGCTGCTCAGCTTTATAAAGTCACTAAGAATGGGATAAGAGGCTGCTCCAAGCCCCGTAAGCGCTGACTGCAGCAGTGAAAAACATCACCTGGGGCCCTTCACCCACAGGTGAACTCCCGTATATCCAGCTGAGCCTGGGCTGTGCTGGGCAGCCCGGGAGGCAGGCAGGGACCTGGGGGACCTTGCAGGACCTGGGAGACCCTGGCAGGACCTGGGTGACCCTGGCAGGAGCCAAGTGAACCAGGCAGGACCTGGGTGACCCTGGACAGGTGCTGGGTGATCCTGGGCAGAACCCAGATGACCCTGCCAGGACCTGGGTGACTCTGTCCCCTGGCAGGAGCCGGATGACCCTGGCAGGAGCTGGGTGACCCTGGCAGAACCTGTGGCCCTGTCCCCCTCAGGACCTGTGGCCTGTCCCCTGTCAGGACCTGGGTGGCGCTGTCAGGACCTGGATGGCCCTGTCCCCTGTCAGGACCTGGGTGGCCCTGTCCCCTGGCAGGACCTGGCAGGGACAGCCCGAGGCAGGGGGCACAGCCAGCCTGGCTCTCCAATCCCCAGTTCTCCCAGTTCCATCCCCGAGCTCTCACCCCCTGGGATTACTCCGACTTGGCCGCAGCCTCAGCTCCCAACATATTGTTTGACAAATGTCAATTCTGAAGGGGTAAAAAAAAAAAAAAAAAAAAAAAAATTAATGAAATGATTTCTCAGAGACGGAGTTTCAGATTTAACATCGAGCAGATGCTCTGGCTAAAATTAGCATAATGATTCCTCGTGCCTGCCACTTCCCAGGCCATGTGGCTTCCATGGGAGCCTTGGAATATGAACCCAACTTTGCAGGGATTTTTTGGGATCATTGAAGACTCTCCCTCATGGTTCTGAGATGTTTATTGAGCACAGGGAGCTTTGGAGTTAAGGAATTTTGCAGATGTGGGAAGTGGGATGCAGAAATCCTGCACTGTCTGAGGGATGGAGGGTCCTGGGCAGCCAAAGAGCACTACCATTAATTAGGGGTATTAATTACACTTTGTTTGCCTAATTGCTGATGGATGGCTGAAAAGGTGCTTGGGCCTCTGGGCCAGGACTATTCCAAATGAGCCCAGCTCAGGAAAGGGGCCAGGAGGGATTCACAGGAGCAGGGGGAGCTCAGGGGCTGTGGGTGAGCCTGGAACTCCTGAAGGTTCCCATTTCCCACTCAGAGATCAACAGCTCGGGCTGGAAAAGGTTAAATTCATCTGAAATGTGGTGAATTCACAGGTTTCTGCTGCTCCAGATTTCCCAAGGGGAGGGTGACATGGGAAGAACATTCCCTGTCCCCCTTCGGTCAGGAGTGGCAGTGCTCAGGCTTGGGCTGTGGGGCTTTAAAGTGACAAAAATCTTCATGGAATGGTTTGGGTGGGAAGGAACTTAAATCTCATCCAGTGCCATGGCAGGGACAGCTCCCACTGTGCCAGGAGCTCCAGCCTGGCCTTGGGCACTGCCAGGGCTCCAGGGGCAGCCACAGCTGCTCTGGGCACCCTGGCACAGCCCAAACCTCTCGAACCAGGCCTTGCCAGGCTACAAACCCCCTGTGGCAAATGGCACTGGGGGCACCTGGAACCAGCCAGGAAATCATTCTTTCCTTTCCTTTCTCCATTTGCTGCAATGGGCTTTGGTGCTGGTTTCCATCCTTGATTCAGGAATGGGAATGCCAGAGTGCTTTGGGTGGGAAGGGATCTTCAATGGCAGCTCATTGCAGCCCAGGGACAGCTCCCACTGTGCCAGGTGCTGCCAGCCCCAATGCCCAGCCTGGCCTTGGGCACTGCCAGGGCTCCAGGGGCAGCCACAGCTGCTCTGGCAATTCCAGCCCAGCCCCTGCCCACCCTGCCAGGGAACAATTCCCAATTGCCAAGATCCCATCCAGCCCTGCCCTCCTTCACCTTAAATCCATTCCCTGTGGGTCCTGTCACTCCAAATCCTCGTAGAAAGGAAAAAACAAAAAGTAACAAAATTCATAGCAAAGTGCAAATGCTCTGTTAAAGTGCTTCACTTCAGCACAGGGAGGGGCTGGGATGGAATTCTCACACAGAGCCAGACACGAGAACATTGAAGATTTTGGGTTAAAAAACGCTGTAGTTTTTTAAGATTTATTTTTCCCCTGGGCACTTCACCCTGCCCATGACACCCTCAAGGCCCTGGGGCTGATCTCTGTGCCTCGACACCCTGAAAGGTGTTTTTCAGGTAATTTTCCCTTCAACAGCACAAATGGCCTTTCAGGGCAATCCACACAAAGGTGTTTGCCTGGTGCTGGTGGCTTCTCTTGGGCAGAAAATTGTGGTTTTGCTTAAATTGGAAAATGAAGGCCCAGGATCTCTGGAGACTCCTGCTCCTGCTGCAGGGGCAGGAAAACACGGGGTGAAGCTCAGGCCACGCTGACTTTTGTGGAAATCCTTTGTTAGAAACTGTTTAGCCAGGAAAGGGACTGTCCTGAGGGGCAGGGGGGTTAAACAACCACATCTCCCTCCTCACCCGAGCTCAGAGCCTTTTCCTCCCCATCCCTCACCTCAGCCTGGCCCAGGCTGGGCAGAAATTACCCAGCGCCTGAAAGGCCCTCTGTCAAACTCTCCCCACCTCTCCTGGTGAGTTTTAAAAAAAATTTTTACTCATTTTTCCACCCTTTGTGCTGCACAGCAGTTCCTTGGAGCGCCCTGCACGCTTCCAGCTGCTCCCAGCCCATTCCTCTCCTTCTAAAATCCATTTACAGAGCCTGAAAATGCTGCCAGGACTTGCAGCTTTTCCATCCACAGGGCTGCAGAGCTGCTCTTGGAGCAGCCTGGTGGGAAGGAGAGCTGGGAATGCAGTGTGGGAACTGGGAAGTTTCCCCTCAGTTCTCCCACGGATTTCCTGTGCAGCCCTCAAGGAGTCACTGCACCTTCCTGGGTCAGAGTCTTCCCAGCTGGGGAAATGTCTGGGGATGCACAAATCCTGTGGGATTGGGAGGGCTGGGAGAGCTGGGGGTGCTCCCCTGGAGAGGAGAAGGCTCCAGGCAGAGCTCAGAGCCCTTGCAGGGCCTGAAGGGGCTCCAGGAGAGCTGCAGAGGGACTGGGGACAAGGATGGAGGGACAGGAGCCAGGCAATGGCTGCCAGTGCCAGAGGGCAGGGCTGGATGGGATCTTGGCAATTGGGAATTGTTCCCTGGCAGGGTGGGCAGGGGCTGGGCTGGAATTGCCAGAGCAGCTGTGGCTGCCCCTGGAGCCCTGGCAGTGCCCAAGGCCAGGCTGGGCATTGGGGCTGGAGCACCTGGCACAGTGGGAGCTGTCCCTGGGCTGCAATGAGCTGCCATTGAAGATCCCTTCCCACCCAAAGCACTCTGGCATTCCCATTCCTGAATCAAGGATGGAAACCAGCACCAAAGCCCATTGCAGCAAATGGAGAAAGGAAAGGAAAGAATGATTTCCTGGCTGGTTCCAGGTGCCCCCAGTGCCATTTGCCACAGGGGGTTTGTAGCCTGGCAAGGCCTGGTTCGAGAGGTTTGGGCTGTGCCAGGGTGCCCAGAGCAGCTGTGGCTGCCCCTGGAGCCCTGGCAGTGCCCAAGGCCAGGCTGGATCCTGAGTCACCGTGGTGTCACCAAGTACAGGTGCTCAAGGTCCTTAAGGAACCCCAGGGCTGCAGCCAGACTCTGGGTCCCCCCCGAGCATTCAGGACTATCAGCCTCTCACATCTCCCCCATAAACACCGAACTGGGGCTGTTTCCTCCTTCAGGCAGGTTCCCATGGGAGCTGCTCAGCCCCAGCGCTGGGATCAGGTCCCAGCTGGAGCTCTGCACTCCCAGCTCTGCTGAGACGGGAGCAAGCAGCCCCAGGCTGCAGCAGGAGAGCTTAAGCTGGATATCAGGGGAAAATTGATTTCCTGAAGCGTGGAGTCACCTGGAAGTGCTCAGGAAAGGTGTGGATGTGGCACTTGGGGACAGGGGTTAGTGGTGGGCCTGGAAGTGCTGGGTTGGTGCTGGAATTTGATCATTTTGGAGATGTTTTCCAACTTTAATGACTCCAGGACTGGCCAGGAGCAGCCCAAGGTTTGTCACTAGGAGGTCACAAACCCTGGACTGAGCAGGAGGCCTCGGAGTAGAAGGGACTGGGAAGAGAGGAAACCCAGATTCTTCATCAAACTGGACTCAGATATTTGTGTGGACATGGAATCAATGAAATACAGCTCCAGAGCATGGAGAGAACCACAAGGAGCCCAAATCAGAAGCAGGAGCAGCCACCAAAGACATCTCTCCTTCACTCTGTGTCTCCAGGGCGGTGACACCTCAGGGGTTGTGTAAGAGCCCCCAGGGCCCTCAGCAGCTCCCCACGCTGGGATTTCAGCAGGCCAGGCACAGATCAGCTCCTCCTGACACATCCACGCTCTTCCTTCCTTTTTTTATTTAATTCTTGGCAGATGGAGATGAGCTGAGAAGGGGCTGGGAGGAGCTCTTGTGAAAATGTGGAAGGGAACCCAGGGAGAGGCTGCAGCACCTCTGCTCCCATCAGCTGCCTCTCCTGGATAAACACAGTCCCAGGAATTCACAGGAGTCACAGAATCATGGGATATTTGGGGTGGAAGGACCTTAAAGTCCATCCAGTGCCACCCCAGGGACACCTCCCACTGTCCCAATGCCCAGCCTGGCCTTGGGCACTGCCAGGGCTCCAGGGGCAGCCACAGCTGCTCTGGCAATTCCAGCCCAGCCCCTGCCCACCCTGCCAGGGAACAATTCCCAATTGCCAAGATCCCATCCAGCCCTGCCCTCTGGCACTGGCAGCCATTCCCTGGCTCCTGTCCCTCCATCCTTGTCCCCAGCCCCTCTCCAGCTCTCTCCCACTCCAGACACCAAAAATCCAAGGAAAAAGGCGATAACAATCCAAGTATAAAATGATAATTATCGAAAACTTCCCAAACTCCAAACACAGAAATAATCCAAACCAACCAACCAGGGACAGGGAGGAGCAGCAGGGGAGCAAAATGAAACAAATAAAACCTCTTTATCCCTGGCTCTGATTCTCCCTTCTGGCCAGAAGGAGAGCAGCTGAAATTGGGTGTGAAACGGGGCTGGTGAGGAAATAAGTTGTAGGAAATGCTTGTAGGAAATGTGCTATGGGACATTTCCTTGTGTTTAGCACCCAGAGCAGTTTGGGGGGGCACTTTGGGGGGTGTTGGCTCTGGGGATGGTTGGAGATGAGCCAGGCTGGTGTTTTGGTAGATTTATTCATTCTCCTGCAAAGCAGCATTGAGGAGCAAAGGAACAGCTCTGGGGTGCCCACCCCAAAAAGCACATGAGTGCTTCTGTGAGTTCCTCCTTTGCTGTCATTCTTCCCATCAGAGACTTCACCCCAGCTTTTTTAGCCCTTAACCCTGACTTTATTGAGCTGCAGTCAGATGGGAACCGAGCCACCGAGCTGGGGGTGATGTTTGTTTTTATTTTCTCTTTTCAAACATTTTTGGTGTGGCAGTGCAGGGGAGCTGGGATGTGGCAGCTCTGGGGCGCAGCTGCTTTCACCAGGGAATATTTGAGCAGGTACAGCCCAGAGAGCAGCAGGCAGATATCAAACACCTCCTGAAGGGCAGCAATGCTGCCCAGAGCTCTCGTTTTCCCCAGGTCCAGCAGGATTTCAGTGACCACAGGCAGAGGAACAGGAGCGTTGTGCTGAGTAAGCAGATGTCATTTAAATGTAAACACGGCCTGGCTGCAGGGCTGTGCTTCTGCTTTCTCCTAAAAAAAACCCCAGGCTGCCTCTTCCCAGCTGCCTGGAGCACCCAGGGGTGTCTGGCTCTGTCCTCAGAGCTCAGCTTGGGCTGCCCAGAGTTGGGATCCTGGGTGGGAATTGCCAGGGAATCCCTTTGTATTCCCTTTTTGTCCCAAGGGCTTTGGCTTCCCTTTGTATGGGAGTGATCACAGAATCCGGGAATGGTTTGGGTGGGAAGGACCTGAAATCCCACCCAGTGCCACCCCTGCCATGGCAGGGACACCTTCCACTGTGCCAGGTGCTCCAGCCTGGCCTTGGGCACTGCCAGGGCTCCAGGGGCAGCCACAGCTGCTCTGGGCACCCTGGCACAGCCCAAACCTCTCGAACCAGGCCTTGCCAGGCTACAAACCCCCTGTGGCAAATGGCACTGGGGGCACCTGGAACCAGCCAGGAAATCATTCTTTCCTTTCCTTTCTCCATTTGCTGCAATGGGCTTTGGTGCTGGTTTCCATCCTTGATTCAGGAATGGGAATGCCAGAGTGCTTTGGGTGGGAAGGGATCTTCAATGGCAGCTCATTGCAGCCCAGGGCCAGCTCCCACTGTGCCAGGTGCTGCCAGCCCCAATGCCCAGCCTGGCCTTGGGCACTGCCAGGGCTCCAGGGGCAGCCACAGCTGCTCTGGCAATTCCAGCCCAGCCCCTGCCCACCCTGCCAGGGAACAATTCCCAATTGCCAAGATCCCATCCAGCCCTGCCCTCGGGCACTGGGAGCCATTCCCTGGCTCCTGTCCCTCCATCCTTGTCCCCAGTCCCTCTGCAGCTCTCTCCCACTCCAGACACCAAAAATCCAAGGAAAAAAGTGATAACAATCTGAGCATAGAATGATAAATATCAAAAACCCCCCAAACTCCAAACACAGAAATAATCCAAACCAACCAACAACAACAACAACAAAAAAAAAAAAAAAAAAAAAAAATTCAAATTAAAGCCTGGGATGTGTGTAGGGGCGTCAGGCATGGGGCGTCATGGGCAGCTCCGTGCATGGGGGGTGAGGAACCCGGAGCTCCCTGCAGTGGAAACCCTGGCAGGACCGGGTTGTCCCAGCTGTCCCCAGTGTCCCCGCTGTCCTCCCTCTCCCCGGCTGTCCCTGGTGTCTCCAGTGTCCTCACTGTCCTCAGTGCCCCCACTGCCCCTGGCTGTCCCCAGTGCCCGGCTTGTCCCCAGCGTCCGGGCTGTCCCCGGCTGTCCCTGCCTGTCCCCAGTGTCCGGGCTGTCCCCAGTGTCCCCGCTGTCCCCAGTGCCCGGCTTGTCCCCAGCATCCGGGCTGTCCCCGGCTGTCCCCAGAGTCCGGGCTGTCCCCAGTGTCCGGGCTGTCCCCGCTGTCCCCACTGTCCCTCCCGCAGCCGCGGGGATGCTCCGGGAGCGGTTCCTGGTGCCCCCGGGCGGGGCTGCCCCGTTCCCAACGCCGCATCCCGAGGGAAGGACCCCGGCTGCCGGGAGGGGAGCGGAGGGGAGCGGAGAGGAGCGGAGGGGAGCGGAGGGGAGCGGAGAGGAGCGGAGGGGAGCGGATGAGGGGACCAGAGGGGCTCCCTCGCCATGCGGTGCCGGGAGCGGCCGCCGCGGGCAGAGCCGGTGCGGGAGCGCCGGGAGCCGGGGCAGATGGAGAGGGACGAGGAGGAGGAGGATGTGGGGGAGGAAGGCGGCGGGAGGGATGGAGAAGGAAGGGAGGGGGGCAGGGAGGCGGCGGGCGAACCGCGCTCAGAGCCGGGCCCACAGCGCTGCCTCGGCCGCCGGGACCCCCGGCTCGCCCCGGCCCCTTCTGGCAAGGAGGGGCGGGAATCACGGCTCGGGCGATGGGGAGGGCTGTGGAGAGCGGGGGGCAGCTCGGAGCCGTGTCCGGCCCGCCCAGCTCGGCCCCGGGCGGGGCAGCGGCCGGAGCATCCCCGCGGATGGAGAATTCCCGGGGCTCGGGGGTCCCCAGAGCTGCAGGGCGCCCCTGGCCGGAGGATCCCGCTGCTGGAGCACCCCCAGGACTGGAGGATCCCTGGGGCTACAGGATCGCCGGAGCTGGAATATCCCCAGGACTGGAGGATCTCTGTGTCCAGAGGATCCCGTGGCCAGAAGATCCCTGTTTGTAAAGGATCCCGTAGTCAGAGGATCTCTGTATCCAGAGGATCCCGTGCCCAGGGGACCTCTGTGTCCAGGGGATCCCGTGTCCAGAAGATCTCTGTGTCCAGGGGATCCCATGTCTGGAGGATCCCTGTATCCAGAGGATCTCGTGGCTGGAGGATCCCTGTGTCCACAGGATCCCATGGTCAGAGGATACCGTGTCCAGAGGATCCCATGGCCAGAGGATCTCTGTGTCCAGAGGATCCCTGTGTCCACAGGATCCCATGGTCAGAGGATCCCATGGCCAGAGGATCTCTGTATCCAGAGGATCCCTGTGTCTAAAGGATCCCATGGTCAGAGGATTCCCTGTATGCTGACGATCCCTGTGTCTAGAGGATCCCGTGTCTGGAGGATCCCATGTCCGGAGGATCCCATGGTCAGAGGATCCCTGTATCCAGAGGATCCCGTGTCCGGAGGATCCCGTGTCTAAAGGATCCCATGGTCAGAGGATCCCTGTGTCTAGAGGATCCCATGTCCGGAGGATCCCGTGTCTAAAGGATCCCTGTATCCAGAGGATCCCGTGTCCGGAGGATCCCGCGGCCGCGCGGAGCCCCAGCCGCCGCTTGACAACAGGAAACAATGTGGAGTGAATGGAAAAAGGGGGAGGCGCTGCCCGAGCGACTTCCCTTGACATCACTGCCCAAATAAGGAGCTTTAAACCAACCTTTTCTATTGCAGCGCGGCAGAAGATCCCCCTGGAGCCGCGGGGTCCAGCCTGGCGCCGGCAGAGCCATGGGAGAGCCGCGGCCGCGGCGCGGGGGGCGAGTGCAGGTAACGCCGAGCGCGTCCCCCGGGCCCGGCTCGGTGCGGGGCGGGTGCGCGCCCGCAGCGCGGCTCTGCCGCTGCTCCATCCCGTGCCAGCCGTGCCCAGCGCCGCCCGGGCACCGCGGGGCTGGGGCTGGCACAAGGGCACCGCCGCTGAGCTTACCGCACTGGGCAACCCGGAGCTGGCTGTCGCTGGTTTTAATTATTTTTTTTCCCTCCCGGGCGCAGCGTTGTTGGACACCCCGAGGGGGTTGTGGCTCCTTGAGCACCTCCGGGAGCTGCGCTGGCAGCGCCACAAGCTCGGGCTCTTAATTTTCCTCCTAATGAGGAGCCGGGCGCTGGGGCTGGGCTGAGCTGTCTGCCTGTCTGGGACGGATTTCCTCCTTATCACTCGCACAGGAAAGCGAGCGGGGAGCCGAGGGGTTGTTCTGGGGCCACACGTGATGCGACAGGAGCCGTGCCAGCGAAACCCCTGCGGAGCTCCTGCCAAGCAGGAGCTTGGATGTCCCCAAGGCAGGGGCTGGACCTGCTGTCCCCGGGCTTGACCCGCGGGGAGTTTTTATCCCTTTTAAGCGCTCCTTGATCAGCACCTGCTCATCAGCAGAAAAATGAGGCAGCTTTAAAAATGCATTAAGGCTGAGTAAATGAGTGCTAACGAGTTAAGCTCCTTAATTCTCCTCGATGGAAATTAATAACGCCTTTGATGCGCCCAGAGGTGCGATCGGTGCCTCCCGGGCTGAGCTGCTCTATGCAAATGCGGGCATTGTTATTCCGGAAAAAGGCGTTGTGTGCGCGTGGTTTTGCTTCTCCCCATGCTCGTTCCTGAGCTGCCCGGCCGTGCTGAGAGGGTCTGGCACCTCCAGCCAGCTCCAGGCTGGCTCGGGGAAGCGGCTGGGGCAGCTGACACGGTGATTTATGGTGTGAGCAATACAATCCAAGCCCTGCTCCGCTGCCCGGGCATCACCTGCAGCTCGCAGGCTTTGAGTTTCCCCGGCGCTGATGGATTGTTCTGTCAGGGCACGGAGCCAGGTTTCACCTTGGCTGTCCGGCCGTCCTGCCGGTCCCTCTGTCCCGGCTCCCACCTCCCCCGGGTTATTTGGCGTCAGTGACCCTCCAGGAAGGTGGTTGTGCTTGTGGGGATTCGTGTTTTGCTCACAATCCCGGTGCTTCGGGGACTTTTCCGGCGGATTCTTGTGGGAAAATGTTGCCGGTGGCAGCAGAGAGCGTTTCCTCAGCCAGAGCAGGTGGGGTCGGTGGGATGCTGCGATTCTCACTCGGCTCTCGGGTGTCAAAAGGCTCCAAAATGTCACATTGTCCTCCTCACCCCCTTCTGCCGTGCCCTCCTTAGCTGCAGGCTGCTGGAAATAGGAAATTTCTTTCATCCCTTCCGGGAGGGTGCGGAGAGCCTGGGACGGGACAGGGGGGTTGAGCTGGGCTGTTCTGAGCTGATTCTCAGGAATTCTGCCCCCAGGCTTTGCCCTGGGGCTGAGGAAGGTTTCTCTGCCGTCCTTGCTAAGGAAGGAAATCCCCAAATCTGTAGAGGGCCTGTGTGAACTGTGCATCAGAGAAAAAAAAACTTGCAGGAGTTACTGAGTGATTAATTAATGAGTGTGCTGGCAGCAAACTGCTGCAGCAGGGCTGGGGCTGTGTCCTCTGGGGCACAAGTGCTGTGCAACCCCCCAGAAATCCTCTGAGGAGCCTGGGGGAGTTCCTGCAGCCCGAAGGAAGGGGATTCACTCCCCGGGAGTGACCATTTTCATCCTCATCCACCACGGGCACTTCTCCCTTCCCTGTGCTGGCCCTCCTCCATCCCAGCTGCGTTGTGCAGCTCCTTCCCCGCGCTTTGAGCTGGGGAACAAGGCACCCTCAGAAGGTTTCTGTGCCCCTGAGCTGCCCAGGGGCTGCCCCGGGTGCGGGACAGGGGGGACAGAAGGTTTGTCTGTCTGGCCGTCCTGCCGGTCCCTCTGTCCCGACTCCCACCTCCCCCGGGTTATTTGGCGTCAGTGACCCTCCAGGAAGGTGGTTGTGCTTGTGGGGAATCGTGTTTTGCTCACAATCCCGGTGCTTCGGGGACTTTTCCGGTGGATTCTTGTGGGAAAATGTGCCCCCTGCTCTGCCCAGGGGCTGCCCGGTTTCAGGAGAGGAGGGCAGAAGGTTTCTGTGCCCGCTGTCCTGCCCATTTTCAGGAGAGGGGGACAGAAGGTTTCTGTGCCCCCTGCCCAGTTTCAGAAGAGGAGGGCAGAAGGTTTCTGTGCCCTCTGCTCTGCCCAGTTTCAGGAGAAGGGACAGAAGGTTTCTGTGCCCTCTGCTCTGCCCAGGTGCGGGACAGGCGGGCAGAGCAGACCCAGCACCGCCCGGGTTCTGCTGGCCGGGCTGTTCCCAACCAGGCTGGGCTGGGAGGGCAGCGAAATCCCAAATGTTTGGAGTTCTCTCTTGGAAAACACGGCTCAGGAGAATGGCTCAGTGTTCGGGGCAGCGTGATCGGATGTGGGGAACCACTCCGGGGAGCCGCGGGTGAGTCCCGGCAGCGGCGCTCCCGAAAATAACATTTCTGCTGAAGCCAACAACAGAAGCGCTGTTGAGAAACCTCCCCCGGGCTGCGGGGCCGGGGCAGCGCTGCCCTGGGAGCTTTCCCGGGAAGCCGGAGGGAGCAGGGCACGGTGTCCTGGAGGGAAATCACCGCGGCCATCCTGGCATTGGGCGATGAGGGGCTCCGGGGAACTCCCTGCGCGTCACTGGCACAGCCCCAGGGCCCCGTCCAGCTGCTCCTGCCTCAGCAAAGTTGATTTTCCTCCGCCTTCCTGCGGCCCCCCCGCTCGCCCGGGCTCCTGCTGCCTCCAGCTCCGCTGTCACAACTCCTGGCCGCACGTGTTGAGCAGCGAGAGTGCCTCAGCAGCCTCTAGAGCGCCTCAAAGCCTTGGGTTTCTTGGCAAGGGGAGGGTCAAACGGGAGGGAAAAGGGAAAGTTACCCTCCGGGAAGGAGAGCGATTTATTTCAAATATACATTCAGCACCGTTCATTGTCCGTGCCTTTAGAAAGGCTGCTTGTTAGGGGGTTTTATGGCTCTGCTGGGATCTGCGGGGCTGCTCGGGATGCAGGGAGATGTTTGTTCTGTTTTCCAGCCTGCCTGTTCCATTTGCTGAGCTCTCCCTTCCCACCTCCGGCTCGTTAATCCGGGGCCGTTCCTCGCTGAGCCGAGACCACCTTGCAAGAGGACGGAGGTTCTTTGTGCTCCCGCTGTGCCCTGGCTGGAATTCCAGAAATTCTGGGCTTTCCCAGGGCACTCCGCTGCGATCCCGCTCCCTGCAATCGAGGCAGGAATCCCAGATAAAGGAGATTTTCATCCTACCCGGCTCTAATTACGAGCCTGCAGAAGGTGAAGCTCCTAACGAGCATCAAAGGGCGCTTTGTGTGCCCGTGCCGAGGGGGCTGGGGGGGTTCAGGCGCTCAGAAAACATTTGGGGAGAGTGGATGTGGCCATAAATCACCTTTGGTCTCCACGCTGCCTCATTTTCTCTGCAAAGCCCCGAGCCAAGCCCAGCCTCTCCTCCCTGGGGAGCCCAGGCTGTCAGGAGCCCCTGCAGCGCTGGTTTTTGTGCATTTCTCACTTTTTGGAGTTTTCAGAGGAGGTGAGCAGGGCCTGCAGGTGCAGCAGGTGAGGAATGAGCCCCGCAGAGCCGGGAGGGACGGGCAGGGCCATCCCCGGGTGTTTACAGAGGAAACCTGAGCAGCCTCTTCCCGCAGAGGAACAGGAACCAACCCATTCGAGACCTCGGTGGTATTTTTGTAACCAATTTTTTTTTTTTAATTGTTGTTGTTTGTTTCCAGTTGGACGGAAAAATTGCAGTTTGGGGACGCTTTCCTTCCTTCTGGGAAGTGCTTGGCAACTTCTGAGCCGGGATAAGTGAGGGGAAAACATGAGATCAGGTTTTCCTACCTTCCCAAAATGGGTTTGCTGTAAGCAAGGGCTGCTTGCTGCTCTCTGCCTTGGAGGCGGACACCATCCCAGGGGCTTTTTAGGAGTGTTTTGGGGCCAAAATCAGAGCAGAGCAACTTCAGCATTGGGGGAAATCTCATTAAACCCTTCCTTGTGCTAATGAGGTTTTCAGCTTCAGCAGCTCCTCAGTCTCCAGATCCTAAATTGTCTTTCAGCCCATCCATCATCATTCTTTCCTGGACTTTGGAGGGTCATCTGCTTGTTGAAGTGTTATCAGCCTTTGGGGTTTCAGTTCCTTTGCTCTGGTTCTCCAGGGATCCTGCAGGCTTCAGGCAGAGTTCTGTCAGAAAACAGCAGGATCCAGCTGAATCCAGACCTGGCATTTGGGGCTCTCCCAAACCCAATGCACCCACACATTCAGGGCTTTGCTGAGCCCTCTCTTGGTGCTGCAGTTCAGCGGGGAAACCCCAGAAGAATCCCATAAAACTGAGCCTGGCCCTTTTCCCAGCAAGCTTGGGCTGGAGGGATTTCAGTGATTCCCTGAACCCAGGGAATGAACCTCAACTTTTCCAGGGCTGAACCCCAACTTTGCCTCGCCCAGGCAAGGGTCCTTGTGTTGGTTTGGAAAGCCAGGTGTCTGCTGAGGAAGGCAGGAGCCTCCCCTGAAATGGAAAATGCAAACCCCCTCCCTCTGAATTGCTATAAATTTTAAATTAAGGGGCTCTCAGGCAAAAAATATGGGAGCAGGAAATAACAGTTCTTTAATAGGGAAGAAAATAAAAGGATAAAATAAACAATGCAGTGAACTAAACCAGCACTGGCAGAGTCAGAACCCAAGCTGACACCCTGTGGGTCAGGGTGCTGGCAGCAGTCCCATTGGAATTGTGGCTCAGCCCTCCTGCAGTGCCAGGGGTGGTTCTGCTGGAGCAGGGATCCTGGAGAAAGGTGCAGTCTCTGCCTCTGGAGATCCAGGGGAAGAGGCAGCTGCTGTTCCTCTGGGCAATCCAGTGCAGGAGCCGTGCTGGTGTTCCAGAATCTCCAGATTCTATCCGGGTAAGAATGCTTGGCTCCTCCCTCTGGGCTCCCATCTCCCAATGGGATGCTGTAGTTCTTATCAGCCATGCAGGGACATTCAATGGCTGTTATCAGCAGGTGTCCCCTCCCGAGGGAGGTGTGGGTGTGGAAGAGATAAGGCAAACTGCCCATGAACAGGAGACAACTGCCATGCAGATGGCAAACAGAGTACAATAAATACATCTTGCCTTGCAAGTCTGGGACAGTTCTGAAGGGTCTGAACCTTTTCTCCTGAAGGGTTCCCTCACCCAAAAGGCCCAGAGCCACATTAACAGCAGCTCTGTGACTGTTCATTGTCATTTCCAGGGGAATTAGGAAGATATTCCTGCCCCAGGACTTGCAGGACTGGCCTCCTTCACCCTCAGCCGTGGGATTTATTTACCTGGCAGCAAAAGCTGCATTTTGCTGAAGCACATCCATAAAATTAATGACAGATTTTGGGAATGAGCCTGGTGAGCCAGCCACGAGTTTCCTTGGTGTAAATTAACTTCTGCAAATAAAAGCAATTCTCTGCTTTTGGTGCTTTAGGATGCATTTTGCAGGTTTTGGGGTGCATTTTGTTGGATTTGGGTGGATTTTGCTAGTTTAGGATGCATTTTGCAGGTTTTGGGATGCATTTTGCTGGTTTAGGGTGGATTTTGCTGGATTTGGGATGCATTTTGCTGGTTTAGGGTGGATTTTGCTGGTTTAGGATGCATTTTGCTGGATTTGGAATGGGATCCACCTGCTGCAGGTGATGGAGTGGTTTTCACTTTGGCTGTGAGGGATTTGCAGTGGAAATTGGGAAACTCTGAGGGGCTTTAGGAGCTTTCAAGGGGTTCAGGAAGAACCCCCTGAGGTCTGGATTTGTGCCTGGTTCCTCCTGCCTCAAGCAATGGGAGATTATTATATATAAATATTATATATAAATATTTGTGTATTTGCTGAATAAATTTATATATAATATATATTTGTATATTATATATACAAATATTTACTGAATAAATTATATATATTATATTATATTATATTATATTATATTATATTATATTATATTATATTATATTATATTATATTATATTATATTATATTATATTATATTATATTATACATTACATTATATATTATATTACATTATATTATATTACATTGCATTATATTATATTATATATATAATAATTATATATTATATATAATTATATATATACAAGTATTTACTGAATAATTTATATATAATATATAAATATTTGTATATTTACTGTGTAAATTTATAAATTAAAGTGATAGTGTTATGAATTAAAGCTATGGGAAAAAATGGGGCTGAAATGAGTCGAGGAGAAATTTAAAATAGGAAATGTTCCTAATGGATGGATTCCCATGGATGCTTTTGGAAAGCCCTGGAATGGTCCCATCACCTGTAAATCGGGAGCTGGGCTGGAAATTGGATTTGTCCCTTTTGTCCCAGGGCTGTAAATCTGATCAGCACCCCTGGGACCCTTCAGCCACGCTGAGTTCAGTGATTCTTGAATTCTTTGTGCACAAATTACTCAGATTTGAGGCCTCTTGGCCTCCCAGCTGCTGTGAGCTGGGAGGAGGGGCATGGAGGGGCAGGACACAGATTTTTTTGGGGTGTTTTTGAGAACCCACTGAAAATCTGCCGACTTTGGAGAGGCAGAGGAGGTTTGGGCTGTGTTTGAGAGGAAGATGCCTTCGCCCTGGAAGAGGGGGGAGTGTTTGTCTGTGGAAAAAAACGGTGCAGGGCAAGGTCAGCCTGGAACCAGGGGCAAAAATAGAGCTGGAGATGCCTCCAGCAAACGTGAGGCTGCTCTGGGCTGGAGGGAAAGCGGAGCTGGGTGTTTAATTACCTCCCAGCATCTTGCCCATGGTGCTGAGGTATTTCCTTCATGACTTTTCTCAGGCTAAAATTAACAAAACCTGAAGAGAAACCACTCTTCCAGTGCTCTGTTTACGTGAGAAAATTGGCTGGGGCGCAACAGAGTGACCACTGTAGCCTGGAATAAGTGTGTGCTTCTTCTGGCACTGAGGATCTCTGCTGGAAATCGTCCTGCAAGGATTCAAAAGGGTTTGGGGCCAATCTCCTCCAGTGGAAAAGTGCATGCCTCAGTTCCCACTTCTGTAAAATGGGGTTAAAAATATTCTCCCTCCCTCCCAGGAGTGTTGCCACACTCCCCCCACAGCAGTTTGCAAAAGACCACAGAGTGGTTTTTCTTTCTTTTTTTTCCAGCAGGGTGAAAAACACTAAATAAAAATAAATGGCTGCTATTTTAAATGGTATTCCCAGTAAATGGTGGTGGAAGTGCTTCGGGCACAGGGAGGGACAGCAAATAACTGGGACCTGTCACAGAATCCCAAACTGGTTTAGCTGGGAAGGGAACTTGAAGATCCTAATGGGCAGGGACAGCTCACACTGCCCCAGGGACACCTCCCACTGTCCCAAACCCGGTCTTGGGCACTGCCAGGGCTCCAGGGGCAGCCACAGCTGCTCTGGGCACCCTGGCACAGCCCAAACCTCTCGAACCAGGCCTTGCCAGGCTACAAACCCCCTGTGGCAAATGGCACTGGGGGCACCTGGAACCAGCCAGGAAATCATTCTTTCCTTTCCTTTCTCCATTTGCTGCAATGGGGTTTGGTGCTGGTTTCCATCCTGGATTCAGGAATGGGAATGCCAGAGTGCTTTGGGTGGGAAGGGATCTTCAATGGCAGCTCATTGCAGCCCAGGGCCAGCTCCCACTGTGCCAGGTGCTGCCAGCCCCAATGCCCAGCCTGGCCTTGGGCACTGCCAGGGCTCCAGGGGCAGCCCCAGCTGCTCTGGCAATTCCAGCCCAGCCCCTGCCCACCCTGCCAGGGAACAATTCCCAATTGCCAAGATCCCATCCAGCCCTGCCCTCTGGCACTGGCAGCCATTCCCTGGCTCCTGTCCCTCCATCCTTGTCCCCAGTCCCTCTGCAGCTCTCCTGGAGCCCCTTCAGGCCCTGCAAGGGCTCTGAGCTCTGCCTGGAGCCTTCTCCTCTACAGGGGAGCACCCCCAGCTCTCCCAGCCGGGCTCAACCTCATTAATTAAAGTTTCCCCGTTCTGTTCACCACTCAGGGCTGGGGCATCTCAGAGGGCCCAGCAGCCACCCCAAAAATGGCTGAAAATCCTAAAAGAGACCTAAAGTTCATTGAAGATTTTCCCTGAACACAAGCTGGCTCCTCAGGCCCCTGCAGTTCCCTGCCCTGCTCGGTGCCATTCCAGGGGCAATCCTGCCCAATTCCAAAATTTTGGAATTTTTTCCTTTCCAAGGGCTCAGTGCCTGTGCAAAGCTTCTGTGGATGGGGCTGGGCTGGTTCAGGAGCAGCAGGGCTGAGAGCAGCGCTGCCAAAGTGGAGAGATTCTCCTCACCCCAAGGCAGGGCTGGGTCCGTGCTGGAGCAAAAAACCCTGCAGGTTTTATAATTCTTTATTTATGATGCATTATTATTTATCATGCACGATTATTTATTCTGCATTCATTTATTTGCTATGATTTATTTATTGTCTATTATTATTTATTCGATATTATTTTAATTTATTCATTTATTGTTCGTTATTATCATTAGACAGGTTTTGGGATGCATTTTGCAGGTTTTGGGATGAATTTTGCAGCTTTTAGGGTGCATTTTGCAAGTAATGGATGAATTTTGCAGGTTTTTGGATGAATTTCACTGGTTTAGTGTTCATTTTGCTGATTTTAGGGTGCATTTTGCAGGTTTTGGGGTGCATTTTGCTGGGTTTAGGATGCATTTTGGTGCTTTAGGGTGCACTTTGCTGATTCAGGATGCATTTTGCAGGCCATGGGTTGAATTTTGCAGATTTTGGGATGAATTTTGCTGGTTTACTGTTAATTTTTCTGATTTTAGGCTGCATTTTGCAGCTTTTAGGATGCATTTTGCTGGTTTTGGATGCATTTTGCAGCTTTGAGGGTGCATTTTGCAGGTCAGGGGTTTAATTTTGCAGGTTTGGGAATTAATTTTGCTGGTTTAGGATGCACTTTCCTGATTTGGGATTAATTTTGCCAGTTTTGGGATGCATTTTACTGACTTAGGATGTACTAGGCGGGTTTAGGGTACATTTTTCAAGGTTTTGGGATGCATTTTGCAGGTTTAGGGTGCATTTTGATGCTTTTAGGAGGCATTTTACTGGTTTTAGGATACATTTTGCAGGTTTAGGATGCATTTTGCTGATTTTAGGGTGCATTTGCAGGTCATAGGTTGAATTTTGCAGGTTTTGGGATGCATTTCACTGGTTTAGTGTTCATTTTGCTGATCTTAGGCTGCATTTCTCAGCTTTTCGGATACATTTTGCTGGTTTTGGACGCGTTTTGCAGCTTTTGGGATGCATTTTTCACTGTTTTAGGATGCATTTTGCTGTTTTATGGTGCATTTTGATGCTTTTAGGAGGCATTTTGCTGGTTTTAGGATACATTTTGCTGGTTTTAGATGCACTTTGCAGCTTTTAGGGTGCATTTTGCTGTTTTAGGATGCATTTTGCTGGTTTGGGATGCATTTTGCAGCTTTTAGTGTGCATTTTGCTGGTTTAGGGTGCATTTTGCTGGTTTAGGGTGCACTTTGCTGGTTTAGGATGCATTTTTCAGGCTTCAGGGCTTTCAGGAATGTGAAGGGGCAGTGCCAGGTGAGGTGTTGGAGCTGCTTTGGGATCCTGGATCGAATTCAGGGCCGTGGCCCCGCTCTGTGGGGTTGGAGTGTGGCCCCAGCTGGCAGAAAAGGCTCCGAGCTCCTGTTGGCATCGACCAGAGCTGGGCACTGAGCACCAGCTGCGAGGTGGCAGCCAAAACAGCAGCCCTGAAATTCAATGTTTGGGGTAAACAGGTGTAGAGAGGGGAATTTGTGAATTAAACCAGCAGGAATTCCCCAATCCTGTTCCTTGGGGCTGGAAATGAGGCTCTGCTGGGAGGATCTGGGGCCTCTGGGTGTGGATGTGGCTCCAGGAGAGCCGAAGAGGGACTGGGGACAAGGGACAGGACACAGGGAATGTTCCTCTGTCAGAGAAGATGGATGGGATCCTAAAATGCATCCTAAAATGCATCCTAAACCTGCAAAATGCATCGTGCATTGGGCAAGGATTGGGAAGGAGTTGTTTTTGCGTCAAGCACAAAACCCCTCACCAAAAATCCTGCCTCTTCTGGGCTTTTATTTTTAATTTTGAGCCCATTTTTGTCAAATGGGAGCAAAAGGAGCAGAGGTTTGGGTGGTGTGATTTAATAATCCCTGATTCCAATCCAGGTGATAAACGTGGTCCTCTGTCACACAGATAATTGTGTTGGGCTCTTTCAAAGCTCAGGAGGGCTCTGGAAGGACACGGGGACAAGAGAGGTGGAGAAGGGTTCTGGGGAGCAAAAAGTTTAGGTTTTTATTGAAACAAACAAACAAAAAAAGGTGCTGAGTTTGTTCTTTCCTTGAGAGTAAAGAGTTTGACCTGGGGAGGGCTCTTGGTGCAGGGAATAGCTTGGAGAGGTGTTTGCTGGAACAAAACCAGAGTTCTGGTCAATAAATGGGGGAAGTCAGAGGCACAGCGTGGTGGGGATGGAATGGGAGCACCCAGGAATGTCCTGGGAATGCACCCACAGCTCCACGGGGCTGGCACCTGCAGCTCTGCCCAGCACAGACCCCAAATCAGCAAATTCCTTCGGGGCTGGCTCAGGGGAGCCCCCAGACCTGGCACTTCCCCTTGCTGCTGCTGCCCCAGAGCTCGAATCACCTTTCCCAAGGCAGCACAGAGCACCTGAGGCTCAGGTGGATAAAATATCCTGAATATTTTCTATTTTCCACGGCCATGGCTCACTCCTCCATCCACCACAGCGGAATTTACTCCAGGAGTGCTGCTTTGGCTCAGCGTCCATCCAGTGCTGCTCAGGGCTGGGTTTGTCCCCGTCGCCAGCGCTGGGGCAGCCTCTCCTCCCCCTGGCTGTGTGAGAGAGGCAGAGCAGGGGATGTTTTCCATTTCTCTGTGTTATTTCTGGCTCGGCTGCCTGCTCTGTAATCGCTGTGGAAACTGTTATGCTTGGGGGTTCATCAAGGAAACGCTGCAGGCTCTTCTAGGAGAAATATCTGCAGCAAGTGGCTGCGATAGTGGTTTCGTAAGGGCTGGATTTAATTGGGAACAGCGTTTCCAGGAGGGTTTTGCTGGCTCTGTTTCCCATGGAGGCGAGGAACAGTTGAAGGGAAACGGCAGAGAAGAGCCCCCGGCACGCTGGGAAAGGGGGTTGGTGTTGGGGGCAAAAATAAATAAATTAAATCAGCTTTTGTTTTGAAGAGGGGGGAAGAAGTTGGAAGAGACAGACGGGGTTGTTGGAGGAATGGGAGAAGTTGGAGATGGATGGGATTTATGGTGGGAGGGGTTGGATCCATGAATAGGGAGCCTTCTCCAAGAGGAGAAGGCTTCAGGCAGAGCTCAGAGCCCTTGCAGGGCCTGAAGGGGCTCCAGGAGAGCTGCAGAGGGACTGGGGACAAGGATGGAGGGACAGGAGCCAGGGAATGGCTGCCAGTGCCAGAGGGCAGGGCTGGATGGGATCTTGGCAATTGGGAATTGTTCCCTGGCAGGGTGGGCAGGGGCTGGGCTGGAATTGCCAGAGCAGCTGTGGCTGCCCCTGGAGCCCTGGCAGTGCCCAAGGCCAGGCTGGGCATTGGGGCTGGCAGCACCTGGCACAGTGGGAGCTGGCCCTGGGCTGCAATGAGCTGCCATTGAAGATCCCTTCCCACCCAAAGCACTCTGGCATTCCCATTCCTGAATCAAGGATGGAAACCAGCACCAAAGCCCATTGCAGCAAATGGAGAAAGGAAAGGAAAGAATGATTTCCTGCCTGGCTGGGGGGTTGGATCCATGAATGGGAGTCCCTTGATGGTCCCACAGCTGAGCCATGGCCACAGTGGCTCTGGTGGAGTGGCCTGAGGTGGCTTCTCGTGGCTGAGGCTGCATTTGGGGCGCCCTGGTTCTGAACCCCAAGGGCTCAGTGCCTGTGCAAAGCTGCTGTGGATGGGGCTGGGCTGGTTCAGGACCAGCAGGGCTGAGAGCAGCGCTGCCAAACTGCAGAGCTTCTCCTCACCCCAGGGCAGGGCTGCGTCTGTGCTGGAGCAAAAAACCCTGCAGGGTCAGGTTTAGGATGCATTTTGCAGGTTTTGGGATGCATTTTGCTGATTTAGGACGAATTTTCTAGTTTTAGGATGAATTTTGTTGGTTTGGGATGCATTTTGGTGTTTTGGGATAAATTCGGCAGGTTTTAGGATGCATTTTGCAGCTTTTGAGATGCATTTTGCAGGTTTTGGGATGCATTTGCTGGTTTAGGGTGCATTTTGTAGTATCAGGATGAATTTTGCAGGTTTTAGAATGAATTTTGCAGGTTTTGGGATGCATTTTGCTGGTTTAGGGTGCATTTTGCAGGTTTTGGGATGCATTTTACTGGATTTGGGATGCATTTTACTGGTTTGGGATGCATTTTGCTGATTTAGGAATGCATTTTGCAGGTTTTGGATGAATTTTGCTGGTTTAGGGCATATTTTGTAGTTTCAGGATGAATTTTGCAGGTTTTAAAATGAATTTTGCAGGTTTTGGGATGCATTTGCTGGTTTAGGGTGCATTTTGCAGGTCTAGGATGCATTTTGCAGGTTTTGGATGAATTTTGCTGGTTTAGGGTGCATTTTGCTGATTTAGGAATGCATTTTGCAGGTTTTGGATGAATTTTGGTGGTTTAGGGTGCATTTTGCTGGATTTGGAATGCATTTTGCAGGTCTAGGATGCATTTTTCAGGTTTGAGTCCTTTAGGGAAGTGCAGGGGCAGTGCCAGGCGAGGTGTTGGCTGCTTGGCAGTCTCCCTGGGCTGGAGCTGCTTTGGGATCCTGGATTGAATTCAGGGCTGTGGCCCCGCTCTGCTGCCCGTGGGGTTGGAGTCTGGCAGAAAATGCTTTGAGCTCCTGTTTGCATCGGCCAGAGCTGGGCACTGAGCACCAGCTGGAGGTGGCACCACCACAGGCTGTGCTGCCCCCGAGGGGAGCGTTATAGGTAAAAGTTAAGTTAAATTAGGGTATATAGTTCAATTATATTGTATTAATTATGTTATATTAACTGTATTACGTTAAAGGGCGGGTTATTAGAATGTGCTAGGAGAAGGGTCCAGGGTTTGGTGGAACAGCAGTCTGGCGGGGCAAGGCGAGGTTGAAGACGGATTGGATGGAAGATCTGACCAATCATTCGACGCCCTGCGGAAACGATTGGTTCAGAATGAACGGCGTTAAAGACCAGTGAGAAGCCTGGAAATGGACCAATCATCATGCGGATCCAAAATGGACAATCCTGGACTGAAAGCAGGCTATAAATAGAGGAAATTTGGTTGGGGAAGTTCTTCTTTTTGGATACTGGTTTGTTTTTGGGAAGAGCCCAGTGCACTTGGGGTTAGAGCACTGTTTTGGTTTTTGGCTCGCTGTGTGGGTGCCTGGGCTTATCCTGGGTACTTGTAGCTATTTTAATAAACGAGAACCTCTTTCTCCGGAGAAAGTTTGGCCTCGTTCATATTCATAACAGGGAGCTTCCCTGTGCCCACTGGGGCTGGCTGTGGGACAGATCCCTGGAGCTGCTCTGGGGGTGCCTCTGGCCGTGTCAGGTATTCCTCACTGAAACAGTGGAATTTCTGCACAGATGGGGACAAAAACTGCTCAGAAACTGGGGAAGGTTCTCCAGAGAGCGCCAAACCCATCTTGTAGGCACAGCACGAAGCAGAGAGGTCCCACCTGAGCACGTGGGCTTGTACTCGTTATTAACCCTCACCGAGCTGCAGCCTGGGCTGCTCCATTGCACCAGGAATGGAAAATAAACAGCAAAGTTCTGCTCTGGTTGTGCTTCCTGCGCTGGGGGGATCATTCCTGCTGATCTGCCCCAGCCCTGAGGCTGGACGGGGCCACTGCTGCTGCTGGGAGCTGTGGGTCACTGGATCCCCTTGGTTCTCCTGCTCACTGGGGGGTTGTGGATCACTGGATCCCATTGGTTCTCCTGCTCACTGGGGGGTTGTGGATCACTGGATCCCATTGGTTCCCTGCTCATACATGGGTTGTGGATCACTGGATCCCATTGGTTCCCTGCTCACTGAGGGGTTGTGGATCACTGGATCCCATTGGTTCTGCTCATACATGGCTTGTGGATCACTGAATCCCATGAGTTCCTTGTTCACTGAGGGGTTGGGAGCTGTGGATCACTGGATCCTGTTGGTTCTCCTGCTCTCAGAGGAGCTGTGGATCACTGGATCCCCTTGGTTCTCCTGCTCACTGGGGGGTTGTGGATCACTGGATCCCATCCTGGTCACAGGGAGCTCTGGATCACTGGATCCCATTGGTTCTGCTCATACATGGCTTGTGGATCACTGGATCCCATGAGTTCCCTGCTCGCTGAGGGGTTGGGAGCTGTGGATCACTGGATCCTGTTGGTTCTCCTGCTCTCAGAGGAGCTGTGGATCACTGGATCCCATTGGTTCTCCTTTTCACTGAGGGGTTGTGGATCACTGGATCCCATCCTGGTCACAGGGAGCTCTGGATCACTGGATCCCATTGGTTCTGCTCATACATGGCTTGTGGATCACTGAATCCCATGAGTTCCCTGCTCACTGAGGGGTTGTGGATCACTGGATCCCATTGGTTCTCCTGCTCGCTGAGGGGTTGTGGATCACTGGATCCCGTGGGTTTCCCAGCTCTCAGATGAGCTGTGGATCACTGGATCCCATTGGTTGTGGATCACTGGATCCCATTGGTTCTCCTGCTCCCAGATGAGCTGTGGATCACTGGATCCCATCAGTTCTACTTACTGAGGGGTTGTGGCTCACTGCATCCCATGGGTTCCCTGCTCACTGAGGGGTTGGGAGCTGTGGATCACTGGATCCCATCAGTTCTCCTTCTCACGGAGGGGTTGTGGATCACTGGATCCCATCCTGCCCCCAGATAAGTTGTGGATGACTGGATCCCATCCTGTTCCCAGAGGATCTGTGGATCACTGGATCCCATCCTGCTCCCAGATAAGTTGTGGATGACTGGATCCCATCCTGTTCCCAGAGGATCTGTGGATCACTGGATCCCAGCCTGCTCCCAGATGAGTTGTAGATCACTGGATCCCATCAGTTCCCAGCTCCCAGATGAGTTGTAGATCACTGGATCCCATCAGTTCCCAGCTCACAGATGAGCTGTGGATCACTGGATCCCATCGGTTCCCAACTCCCAGATGAGTTGGGAGGCCGCTCCAGAGCTCTGCAATGTGGGATAAACTTTGATTCACGTTCATCATTGTTCAGCGCTGATTGAGGATCAGCCCCACGTCCCTGGCTGGAATTCCCACATTGCCACAAACCCCGTGGTCCCAGCTCCAGGGCTCACCCTGGCAGGCACGGGAAGGGAAATGGTCACCCCAGGTGGGTTTGGAGCCTTTCCTGGGGCGGTTTATTTGTGGCACTTCAGAGGGCTCTTTGTCACCGAGAGGCTGGAATGGGAAGGAGGAAAGGCAGCTTTGTCTGTGCTGTATGGATTTGATGGCTTGCATTTCAATAATTACCTTCATAATTTAATTTTAATAATTACCTTCAGTAATTACCCTCATAAGTGACTCTGAGTCACCTCTCACTTTATTTGGGGCTCTCTGGGGGCTCTCAGTTTGTTTAACACTGCTCAGGCTGTGCCAGCCCTCTGGGGGTGGTTTGTGGCCATGGAGGGATGTGACACCCAGGGCACTGATGGCCATGGAGGGAAGGATGTGACACCCAGGGCACTGATGGCCACTGAGAGATGTGACACCCAGGGCACTGATGGCCATGGAGGGATGTGACACCCAGGGCACTGATGGCCATGGAGGGAAGGATGTGACACCCAGGGCACTGATGGGGCACTGATGGCCACTGGAGGGAGGATGTGACACCCAGGACACTGATGGCCATGGAGAGATGTGACACCCAGGGCACTGATGGCCATGGAGGGAAGGATGTGACACCCAGGGCACTGATGGACACTGAGGGAAGGATGTGACACTAAGGTCATTTATGGCCATTGAGGGATGTGGCACCCAGGCCATTGATGGCCCTTGAAGGATGTGGCACCCAGGTCACTGATTTCCCTTGAGGGATGTGGCACTGAGGGCATTGATGGCCATTGAGGGAAGGATGTGGTTGATGTCCCTTGAGGGATGTGGCACCGAGGGCATTGATGGCCACTGAGGGATGTGGCACCCAGGTCACTGATGGTCACTAAAGGGCTGTGGCACCCAGGTTATTGATGGCCACTGGGGAATGTGGCACCCAGGGCATTGATGGCCATTAAGGACATGATACCCAGGTAGTTGATGGTCATGGAAGGATGTGGCACCCAGGGCATTGATGGTCACTAAAGGGCTGTGGCACCCCGGGCATTGTGGCCACTGAGGGATGTGGCACCAAGGTCACTGATGATCACTGGGGAATGTGGCACCCAGGGCATTGAGGGCCCTTGAAGGATGTGGCACGGAGGGCATTGTGGCTATTGGGGGATGTGGCACCCAGGTCATTGACAGCCATTAAGGAATGTGGCACCCAGGGCATTCCTGGCCCTTGAGGGAGGTGGCACCCAGGTGGTTGATGTCCCTTGAGGGATGTGGCACTGAGGGCATTATTGGCCACTGGGGGATGTGGCACTCAGGTCACTGATGTCCCCTGAGGGCTGTGGCACCCAGGGCAGGATTCCCCTCGCCCCACTGGCCCAGAGAGCCACGCCACATTCCCCAATCTGATGAGCTCAGCACTGAATTATTTATGCAGCTTTTCACTGTGCATCCATCCCTCCCTGCGTCTCCCTGCCCTGCCTGCCCCGGGAGCTGCTCGGGGGTAGCTGGGACACCCCCAGAGCGGGGCTTGGAGCTCTGCAGGGGCTGTGCCTGCCTTAACGAGGCTCCAGACACCTCCTCTGCCCCTGGCCCCTCCAGCTTTCCTCAGCTTTCCCAAATTGCTGCTCTCCCCAGAGCTCTGGGCGGAACAGAGGATGCTGTGAATCCCTCCCGGCTCTCTTTTTCCTCCAGCTGTGGCCAGGGATGTGTTGGATTCTTCTCCTCAGCATCTCAGCTCATTTGTAAGCCAGCAGGAAAATTCTGCTTTCCTTGGGCCTTCTGCTCCAGGGCTTCCTGCAAGGAGCTTCCCTAAAAGCAGAACCTGAGGATGTTTGCTCTTGTTTTTCAGCTTTTCTTCCTATTGTTTTTTTTTTTAAGGATTAAGGGTGGCCTGGCAGCAGGGCACTGACACTTAGGATAATCTGGTGTGATCCAGCATTAGTTTTCGTGGATGTGGCTGTTTCCTTCCCTGCCTGTGTGGTTTGGCTCATGGGCTCAGGATTGCTGTGACCCAGAAGGAGACACCTCGGAGATATTTGTGGGATTTTCTTCTTCCCTTGCATTCAGGGGCACTTAGGGGACCTCTGATCACTTCCAGAACCTCTGGGATGGGTGGAATTTGTGTGCAAGCCCCAGGGCTGCCGAGTCTCTCACACTCGTGGTTGTTTTTACACTTGGTTTTATAGTAAAAATAAAAAGGTGCAGGACAGGGGAAAAGATGATTTTGTGCTCCTGTCCAGCCTCCAGCTGGAGCTCTGCAGGATCTGGGCAGGGTGGAGTGCTCAGGGCAGCTCTGGGGGACTCTGCTGCAGCCCTGCAGGCACCAGGGCCTGTCCCTGCAGCACCCTGGTGGTTCCCAGTGCCAAACTGAGAGCTGGAAGGGTCATTCAGCATTTTAGGGCAAAACCAGCACAGATCATTAAAGATTCTCCACTGGGTGTCCAGATCCTCCTGCTGGCTTGGGATTCTACCTAAAGGGTCTCTGCCAGGGGAAATGAAATGGTGAATTTGGGGCTTTTTGGAGTGAGAGTGGCCAGGGGAACTCTTGAGTCCAGTTCTTGGGTGCTCTGCTTCTCAAGGGACAGCCTGGGAGAGCTGGGGGTGCTCCCCTGGAGAGGAGAAGGCTCGGCAGGCTCCAGGCTCCAGGAGAGCTGCTGGGACAAGGATGGAGGGACAGGAGCCAGGGAATGGCGGCGTGCCAGAGGGCATGGGATTGGGATCTACGTATCTGTGGATGCCAGGCCCCGGGATTGGGGCTGCAACTGGCACAGTGGGAGTTCCCTGGGCTGCAATGAGCTGCCATTGAAGATCCCTTCCCACCCAAAGCATCTGGCATTCCCATTCCTGAATCAAGGATGGAAACCAGCACCAAAGCCGATTGCAGCAAATGGAGAAAGGAAAGGAAAGAATGATTTCCTGGCTGGTGCCAGGTGCCCCGAGTGCCATTTTGCCACTGGGGTTTGTACCCTGGCAAGGCTGGTTAGAGGGTTTGGGCTGTGCAGGTTGCCCAGAGCAGCTGTGGCTGCCCCTGGAGCCCTGGCAGTGCCCAAGGCCAGGCTGGAGCACCTGGCACAGTGGGAGCTGTCCCTGGGGTGGAATGGGATGACTTCAGGCTTCCTTCATCCTAAATCCCATTCTGGAATTTAATGATTTGTGATTATAAATTCGGATATTCTGTGATACATTAGGAGTCCAAGCAGAACCCCAGAGCCCCCCAGGTGCTGGGAATGACCCCAGAGCCCCCTCACTGCCCCAACCCAGCCCTCACCCCACATTTCCTCTCCTCCCTCCCACCCCAATCCCTCTCTGGATGCTCCTGCCCAGCCCGGGCCGGGGAGGAGCTGCTGGGAATGAAATGTTAATTAAATGTTAATTAAATGCGGGGCCGTAATTGGCTGCTCAGGCCCCAGGACCCCAAGCCCTGCTCAGCCGGGTTCGTTCTGCAGCCCCGGCAGCCCGAGCCTCCTGAATATTTCATGGCTCTGCTTTGTTGCCATCCTTCCTGTGAGTCATTTTTCCAGCAGAACCCCGTGCTGGCCACGTTATTTGACCCCTCCCTTTTTTAAATTTAACAGGTTTTGGTTTTTTTTAAATTTAACTCTTTATTTTATTTAACCCCCTTCTTTTTTTTTTTTATTTAAGACCTTTTTTTAATTTAACCCCTTTTTAATTTAACCCTTTTTTTTACTTAACTCCTTTTTTTTAATTTAATCCCTTTTTTAATGAACCCCCTTCTTTAAATTTAACCCCCTTTTTTAAATGTAACCCCCTTTTTTATTTAACTCTTTTTTAAATTTAACCCCTTTTAAAATTTAACCCCTTTTCTATTGAACCCCTTGTTTTTATTTAACCCCTTTCTTTATTTAGCCCCTTTATTTTATTTAACCCCCTTTTTTATTTCACCTTTTTTTTAAATTTAAGCCCTTTTTTAAGCCCCTTTTTTGATTTAACCCCTATTTTTTATTTAACCCCTTTTTTATTTAACCCCCTTTTTTAAATGTAACCCCCTTTTTTATTTAACCCCTTTTAAAATTGAACCCCTTTTTTACTTAACCCCTTCTTTTTATTTAACCCATTTCTTTATTTAACCCCTTTTTTATTTAACCCTTTTTTAAATTTAACCCCTTTTTTAAATCTAAGGGGTTTTAAAAAAATTATTTATTTTTTTAATTTTTTAAAAATTTATTTAAGCCCTTTGGAGGGCTCCAGGGAGAGCTGGGAATCTGCTGTAGGAAGGGGATTTTATGTCCTGGCTTGGTGCAGGAGCTGCTCCCGTGCTCAGCCTGCCTGGGGGAAGGTGGCAGTGCATCCCTAAATCCCCTGGAGCATCCCCCAAACCCCTGCAGCATCCCCAGAACTCCCGGAGGATCCCCAAATCCCCTGGAACGTTCCCAAATCCCCTCAAGCATCCCTAAATCCCCCTGGAGCATCCCCAAGTCCCCTGGAGGCACCACAGATCCCCTGGAGCATCCCTAAATCCCCCTGGGGCATCCCTAAATTCTCTGGAGAATCCCCAGAACTCCTGGAGCATCCCCAAGTCCCTGGGAGGCATCCCCAAAACACCTGGAGGCATCCCCAGAACTCCTGGAGAACCTTAAAATCCCCTGGAGCATCCCTAAATCCCCTGGAGCATCCCTGAACCTCCTGGAGCATCCCTGAATCCCCTGGAGCATCCCCAAGTCCCCTGGAGGCACCACAAATTCTCTGGAGCATCCCTAAATCCTCCTGGGGCATCCCCAGAACTCCTGGAGAACCCTCAAATCCCCTGGAGAACCCTCAAATCCCCTGGGGCATCCCCTAAACCCCTGCAGCATCCCTAAATCCCCTGGGACATCCCCTAAACCCCCTGGGACATCCCCAAGTCCCTTGGAGGCATCCCCAGAACTCCTGGAGAACCCTCAAATCCCCTGCAGCATCCCCCAAACCCCTGCAGCATCCCTAAATCCCCTGGAGCATTCTCAAATCCCCTGGAGCATTCTCAAATTCCCTGGAGCATCCCTCAAACCCCTGGAGGCATCCCCAGAACTCCTGGAGCATCCCCAAATCCTCTGGAACGTCCCCAAACCCCCTGGATTTGTCCCCAAACCCCCCGGATTCCCAGGCTGAGCGGTTGGAAGCCCTGGCACGGGTTGGATTTTGCAGGCTGTTGTTTTCCCCCGTGGCTGAGCTCCCCCCCCACCCAGAGCTCAAAACGGAGGGAATTCCAGGAAATTCTGCATCCTGGACAGGAGGGTTTGGGGCTGGCAGCGTGGGGATGGGATGAGCCCCTGGGGAGGCATTTCCTGGGCGTCCCTCCACTTTTCCTGGGGTTCATTCCGTATTTCCTGGTGTTAATTCCACTTTTCCTGGTGTTCATCCCACTATTCCTGGTGTTCACTTTTCCTGGTGTTCCCTCTTCTTTCCCTGGTGTTAATTCCTCTTTTCCTGGTGTTCCCTCTACTTTTCCTGGTGCTCACTCCACTTTTCCTGGTGCTCACTCCACTTTTTCTGGTGCTCACTCCACTTTTCCTGGTCCTAATTCCACTTTTCTTGCTGTTCCCTGCAGTTTTCCTGGTGTTCACTTTTCCTGGTATTCATTCCACTTGTCCTGGTGTTCATCCGACTTTTCCTAGTTTAAATTCCACTTTTCCTGGTGTTTCTGGTGTTTATTCCACTTTTCTTGGTGTTCCTCCATTTTCCTGGTATTCATTCACTTTTCCTGGGGTTAATTCCACTTTTTCTGTTGTTCCCTCCACTTTCCCTGGTGCTCAATCCACTTTTCTGGTGCTCATTCTCCTTTTCCTGGTGTTACCTCCACTTTTCCTGGTGTTCATCCCACCTTTCCTGGTGTTCACTTTTCCTGGTGTTCATTCCACTTCTCCTGGGGTTCCTCCCACTTTTCCTGAGGTTCATTCCACTTTTCTGGTTTTGCTCACTTTTCCTCGTTTTCTGGTGCTCATCCCACATTTCCTGGTGCTCATCCCAATTTTCCTGGTGTTCTCCCTCCACTTTCCTGGTGCTATCCACTTTTCCTGGTGTCCCCTCCACTTTTCCTGGTATTCATCCCACTTTTCTGGTGCTCATCCCACATTTCCTGGTGCTCATCCCACATTTCCTGGTGCTCATCCCAATTTTCCTGGTGTTCTTTCCACTTTTCCTGGTGTCCCCTCCACTTTTCCTGGTATTCATCCCACCTTTCCTGGGGTTAACTCTTCCTGGTGCTCATCCCACTTTTCTTGGTGTTCCATCCACTTTTCCTGGGGTTCATTCCACTTTTCCTGGGGTTAATTCTAATTTTTCTGGTTTTCCCTCCACTTTTCCTGGTGCTCTTCCCACTTTTCCCAGTGTTCACTTTCCCCGGTGTTCCCTCCACTTTTTCTAGCGTTAATTCCACTTTTCCTGCTTTTAATTCCACATTTCCTGGTGCTCATCCCACATTTCCTGGTGCTCACTCCACATTTCCTGGCATCCACTTTTCCTGTTGTTAATTCTGCTTCTCCTGGTATTTATCCCACTTTCCTTGGTGTTCCCTACACTTTTTCTGGTTTTCCCTCCACTTTTCCTGGTGCTCACTCCACTTTTCCTGGGTTTAATTCCACTTTTTCTGTTGTTCCCTCCACTTTTTCTGTTGTTCCCTCCACTCTTTCTGTTGTTCCCTCTACTCTTCCCCATCCCACCAAGCAATTCTGCCTGTGCAGCTCTGGCTCTCTTTGCACCCTGAAGGTTCTGTCCCCACTAAAACCTCTCCAGTGCCTTTCCTGATTGATATCTTGACTTTTCTCCAAGTTTTCATTTCAGGGATGGTTTTGGGCCATTCCTTGTGCTCTCACTCTGCTCCACCCCTGCTGGGCACAGCTCTGTGCTGTTTCTCTGCCTCTCAGCCCCGCTCCTGCTCAACCTCACAGCTCTGAGGGCAAAAATACACGCAGGTTTCATTTCAAAAACTGCAGTGGAAACTTTCTATGGAAAGAGGCCACCCCGAAAAGCCCCTGCAAGAACCAAGCCCGGCAGAACGACTTCCTCTGGCTGCTTTGTTTTCCGTTTGCATCAGCCCTGGCCTCCCTGGGGCTCTGCACTTGTGGTTCTTTGGTGTCATCCAGAAGTGCAGCACAACCTCTGTGCGTGCAGGAGATTCGATGCTTTTTGGCGTTTTGAATCTCTCTGATAAGGGAAAAAAAAAAAATAATCCCAAACAAAAACCACCAAAAACTCAGCTGAGCTTTGTACAGATGGAGTCGGTGGCAGGAGTGGGGTTAAAAATCAGAATTGGTCAGGGAGGTGCTCCAGATGAGAAGGATGGAGAAAGGGAGAAAAGGAGAAAGAGAAAAAAGGAGAAAAGGGGGAAAGGAGAAAAGGGGGAAAGGAGAAAAGGGGAAAGGAGAAAAGGGGAAAGGAGAAAAAAAGGAGAAAAAGAAAAAGAGAAAAGGGGAAAGAGAGAAAAGGGGAAAGGGAGAAGAGGAGAAAAGGGGAAAGGGAGAGAAGGAGAAAAGGGGGAAAGGAGAAAAGGAGAAAGAGAGAAACGGGGAAAGGGAGAAAAAGAGAAAGGGAGAAAAGGAGAAAAGGGAGAAAGGGAGAAAAGGAGAAAATGAGAAAAGGGGAAAGGGAGGAAAGGAGGAAGGGAATGAAGGAGTGGTGGGAGAGAAATGGCCAAAATGTGGGAGCTGCTGCACCAGGGACAGGGAAATGCTGAGGGATGCAGCCATGGGGGCTGAGCTGCTGCTGCCAGGCTGGGAGAGCTCAGCTGGGGGAGGCTTTGTCACAGAGCCATGGGATGGCTGGGGTTGGAAGGGACCTGAAACCCCACCCAGTGCCACCCCTGCCATGGCAGGGACACCTCCCACTGTGCCAGGTGCTCCAGCCTGGCCTTGGGCACTGCCAGGGCTCCAGGGGCAGCCACAGCTGCTCTGGGCACCCTGGCACAGCCCAAACCTCTCGAACCAGGCCTTGCCAGGCTACAAACCCCCTGTGGCAAATGGCACTGGGGGCACCTGGAACCAGCCAGGAAATCATTCTTTCCTTTCCTTTCTCCATTTGCTGCAATGGGCTTTGGTGCTGGTTTCCATCCTTGATTCAGGAATGGGAATGCCAGAGTGCTTTGGGTGGGAAGGGATCTTCAATGGCAGCTCATTGCAGCCCAGGGACAGCTCCCACTGTGCCAGGTGCTGCCAGCCCCAATGCCCAGCCTGGCCTCGGGCACTGCCAGGGCTCCAGGGGCAGCCACAGCTGCTCTGGCAATTCCAGCCCAGCCCCTGCCCACCCTGCCAGGGAACAATTCCCAATTGCCAAGATCCCATCCAGCCCTGCCCTCTGGCACTGGCAGCCATTCCCTGGCTCCTGTCCCTCCATCCTTGTCCCCAGTCCCTCTGCAGCTCTCCTGGAGCCCCTTCAGGCCCTGCCAGGGCTCTGAGCTCTGCCTGGAGCCTTCTCCTCTCCAGGGGAGCACCCCCAGCTCTCCCAGCCCTGACTCCTTTCAGCAGTTCCACACCTTCCCTGTGTTTATCCAGCTCATAAAGCCTTAAAAACCCCCAAAAGTCCCAGTTTGTCCCCAGTGTGAGAGCACAGAGCAGTGCAGGTGTCCCCTGCCCTGTGCCCCTGGTGGGTGCTGGGCCCTTCCTGGCTGTGAGCTCTTGCGAGGAGCCTGGATATTCCCATTTTGGGGCTTGCAGAGTGAAATTCTTCATTTTTCACCACTGGGGAAGATGAAGCAAAGAATTTTTTCCTTAATGAGTTGTTAGGGCACAGCTTTGAGCATCTGATTTCCTGCTGGACTCTGCCTCGGTGCCATTTTCTGCTCACAGATGGAGCTAATGGCCAATGTTCTGCAAAGACATTTTGGGTTTTTAATTTTTTCCCCTTTTCTCTCTGGCTGATTGCATCCTCAAGAGCTGCTGGTTCAATCTCAGTTCACAGCCTCTCCCCACTTCCTTTAGAGCAGCAGAGAACTTCTCCTCTGCACAAGCGCCAAACCCTCAAAGCCCTTCTCTGTGCCTGTGACTCCCCTTGCTGCTCTGAGCCATTTCCAAAGGCAGAGCTCAGCCTGAACAACCCAAAATAAACAAGATATTATAATATAATACATTAAATAAATATTTTGGGGTAAAATAAACCCAAGGAGGAGCAGGAGTGGACCACAGGAGTAATTTTCCCCTTGGTTTTGGTGCTCTCTTGGTGTGGCTGTGGGGGAATGAATGAACAGAAGATGCCACAGGCATGGAGGAGCTCGAGCGAGGATTTATTTCGAAGGTCTGAAAACTTGGGACCATCCTGAGAAGCCACAGCCAGGCTCCTGCTGCTCAGCTCCAGCTTAACCGGGAGCCATCAGCCCCTACTCCGCTTGGAACAAAGAATTTTAGGTTAAAAAGGAAAAAAAAAACAAAAAAGGAGCCGTGCAGGCACTGGAGATGAAGCAGCTTTAGAACCTCTTTTATCAGGGCAGCTTCCACCTCCAGGCTGGAGTTAGAAATTCATTTCCCAGCCACAGGTAGGAATTCCCAAAAATCCCTCTCACCCTCCCCAGGCCAGGGCAGGGTGGCAGCTCCTGGGAGCTCCTGCAGCCCTTCTGGGGGCTGCTGGCACGGCCAGAGCCAACGTCCAGCCTGGCCTGGAACTGGGGAAAGGGGGGATGAGGGTCCCCTGGGGGGCAGGACACCCCTGGAGCCGCCAATTCCATGGATCCCTGCAGAGCTTGGAGCTGCTGCTCTGAGGAGCCACATCACAGAATCCCAGAGTTGTCTGGGGCTTTAAAGGAAGGCACTTGGAAACTCATCTTGTTCCAGGGGCAGGGACACCTCCCCTGGTGGCTCCAGTGTCCAGCCTGGCCTGGGACAGCCCCAGGGATGCAGGGGCAGCCGCAGCTGCTGCTGTCCCCTGCAGGGAGGTGACAGTTGGGCTTGCATCCCACCCTTCGGCCCAGGGCTGACACAGACAGCACCTCGTGCTCTCCTTCCCTCACAGAACCTGCCTGGAACCTCAGCACTGCTGGGCACTGAGGGACCTCGGGAGGATCTGCAGCCTGACAGGGCCACAGGCAGAGATTTGGAGGAGGATCCAGAGCAATTCCCTGTTCCCAGCGGCTCAGCCCTGATTCCAGAGCAGCACAAACTGCTGGGATGGCTTTTCCCTTCTCACCCCTGCAGCAGCTTCAGCTCCAGGGGAGAGCTCGGCTGTGCCCTGGGCTGGGCCATCCATGGACATTGGGCTCCCCGGAGCCTTGGGAAGGGTTCTGCCTTGTCCAGATTGCAAGGCAAGATGGATTCTGTTTGCCATCTGTTACACCTGGGGCACTTATCTCCTGTTCATTGGGCAGTTTGGTCTTTATCTCTTCCACACCCACTCCTCCCTTGGGGAGACACCTGCTGATAACAGCCATTGAATGTCCCTGCATGGCTGATAAGAGCTACAGCATCCCATTGGGAGATGGGAGCCCAGAGGGAGGAGCCAAGCATTCCTACCCGGATAGAATCTCTGGGCTCCCTGGAGCCTTGGGGAGGGTTCTGCCTTGTCCCAGATTGCAAGGCAAGATGGATTCTATTTGCCATCTCTTAGAGCTGGGGCACTTATCTTAACCCTGCAGAGCTTTGGGGTGCTCCTGGGGCGCCCTGCTCCCCTCAGAGCACAGCTCCAGGCTTCTCCATGCCCCCTCCAGCCTGGGAATGGGGAAACCAACAGGAATGCTGGGCTTGGGAAGGGGCCATGGGAATAAAGGACCAAGAGAGGGTTCCCAGGAGGAGAAGCTGGGGCAGGGAAGGACCTTCTGCTCCTCCTTTCTTGGGAGATAAATCTTCCAAAGCCATTTGGAGGAGGAATCTTGGTTTGGGGTGAAAGCAGCTCTGTAAAGCACAGCCTGGAGCTGGGGCAGCAGCTCGGGGTCTCCATCTCCCAGCACTGCTGCATCCCAAACACCCTCCTATCACGAGAGGAGGCCAAATAAATGAGCAGCTCAAACCATCCATGCTCCTGATTCAAAGCTAAAGCCGGGCCCAGCCGAGCTGAAATCCTCAGGAGGTGAGAGCACTGAGGAGCTGAATCTCTGCAGTGACCATTCACCCACTGAGATGGGGAAAAAAACCCCAACCTCCCCCATTTCTGTGTGATTTCCCCTGCTGACAGGAAGGAGCTGCAAAGGGCCATTGCTGCTGAGCTTAATTGCATCCAGCGCTCCTGAGGGTGAGGGGAAAGAGCTCTTCATGAGCCAAAACCAAAAAAAAGTGAATGTGTTCTGGTGCAGCAAGAGCAGCATCCTCAAAGCTTCGCTCCCCACACCAAGTGTGAAATCAGAGATTTTTTTTTTTTCTCAGTAATGCTTTTTGCTCATTTCCTGCCCGGCCTCTTGTGCTCTGAGCAATGAATCAGGATGAATTAACATCAGGAGCCAGATTAGGATCATGCCTAAGCAGAACTTTGCTGTCATCTTCCAGGGAATTAAACCGAGGCCTGGTTATGACCACCATGGTGGGACCAGTCCCAGCCTCTCCTCCTTGGAACCCTCTCTTGGTCCTTTATTTCCATGCCCCCTTCCCAAGCCCAGCATTCCCATTGGTTTCCACCTTCCCAGGCTGGAGGGGCCAGGGAGAAGCCTGGAGTTGTGCTCTGAGGAGAATTAAATGAATTTAATTCTGAGGGGATTTAAATGCAGAGCGGTGCTCTGAGGGGAATTAATGCATCTTCCAGGGAATTAAACCAAGGCCTTGTCATGCTGGCCTGACCACCATGATGGGACCAGCCCCAGCTTCTCCTCCTGGGAACCCTCTCTTGGTCCTTTATTCCCATGGCCCCTTCCCAAGCCCGGCATTCCTGTTGGTTTCCCCATTCCCAGGCTGGAGGGGGCATGGAGAAGCCTGGAGCTGTGCTCTGAGGGGAGCAGGGCGCCCCAGGAGCACCCCAAAGCTCTGCAGGGTTAAGATAAGTGCCCCAGCTCTAAGAGATGGCAAATAGAATCCATCTTGCCTTGCAATCTGGGACAAGGCAGAACCCTCCCCAAGGTTCCAGGGAGCCCAGAGATTCTATCCGGGTAGGAATGCTTGGCTCCTCCCTCTGGGCTCACATCTCCCAATGGGATGCTGTAGCTCTTATCAGCCATGCAGGGACATTCAATGGCTGTTATCAGCAGGTGTCTCCCCAAGGGAGGAGTGGGTGTGGAAGAGATAAAGACCAAACTGCCCAATGAACAGGAGATAAGTGCCCCAGGTGTAACAGATGGCAAACAGAATCCATCTTGCCTTGCAATCTGGACAAGGCAGAACCCTTCCCAAGGCTCCGGGGAGCCCAATGTCCATGGATGGGCCAGCCCAGGGCACAGCCGAGCTCTCCCCTGGAGCTGAAGCTGCTGCAGGGGTGAGAAGGGAAAAGCCATCCCAGCAGTTTGTGCTGCTCTGGAATCAGGGCTGAGCCGCTGGGAACAGGGAATTGCTCTGGATCCTCCTCCAAATCTCCGCCTGTGGCCCTGTCAGGCTGCAGATCCTCCCGAGGTCCCTCAGTGCCCGGCAATGCTGAGGTTCCAGGCAGGTTCTGTGAGGGAAGGAGAGCACGAGGTGCTGTCTGTGTCAGCCCTGGGCCGAAGGGTGGGATGCAAGCCCAACTGTCACCTCCCTGCAGGGGACAGCAGCAGCTGCGGCTGCCCCTGCATCCCTGGGGCTGTCCCAGGCCAGGCTGGACACTGGAGCCACCAGGGGAGGTGTCCCTGCCCCTGGAACAAGATGAGTTTCCAAGTGCCTTCCTTTAAAGCCCCAGACAACTCTGGGATTCTGTGATGTGGCTCCTCAGAGCAGCAGCTCCAAGCTCTGCAGGGATCCATGGAATTGGCGGCTCCGGGGGTGTCCTGCCCCCCAGGGGACCCTCATCCCCCCTTTCCCCAGTTCCAGGCCAGGCTGGACGTTGGCTCTGGCCGTGCCAGCAGCCCCCAGAAGGGCTGCAGGAGCTCCCAGGAGCTGCCACCCTGCCCTGGCCCGGGGAGGGTGAGAGGGATTTTTGGGAATTCCTACCTGTGGCTGGGAAATGAATTTCTAACTCCAGCCTGGAGGTGGAAGCTGCCCTGAAAAAAAAGCTGCTTCATCTCCAGTCCTGCCCTGCTCCTTTTTTGGGTTTTTTTTTTTTTTCCTTTTTAACCTAAAATTCTTTGTTCCAAGCGGAGTAGGGGCTGATGGCTCCCGGTTAAGCTGGAGCTGATCAGCAGGAACCTGGCTGTGGCTTCTCTGGATGGTCCTGAACCAGGCTGGAGCTTCACTTTTCACAGAAATGCAGAAGGCAATGTTGGGCTGTTCATCCATCAGCAAGGCCAGCAGTCATTTCCATCGGTGTTTGTGGCTGGGGAAGCCTCAGCAGCCAGGGAGGGATGGGGCAGAAATTCCTGCTGCAGCCAGGGCAGCTCTCACTGTGGGCTTCCGAGGGGGGATCCTGGTTTAGTTTTACTTTTTTAAAATTTTGCTATTAAAATGAAAATTCCATTGTGACAAAAGCCTCTTCTGGCACTGAGCTCTGCCGGGTTCTCCACAGCCAGGTGGCAGCGAGGGCTTGGTGATCATGGAATCATGGAATGGTTCAGGATCTTCCCTTCCCTTCCCTTCCCTTCCCTTCCCTTCCCTTCCCTTCCCTTCCCTTCCCTTCCCTTCCCTTCCCTTCCCTTCCCTTCCCTTCCCTTCCCTTCCCTTCCCTTCCCTTCCCTTCCCTTCCCTTCCCTTCCCTTCCCTTCCCTTCCCTTCCCTTCCCTTCCCTTCCCTTCCCTTCCCTTCCCTTCCCTTCCCTTCCCTTCCATTTTTTGCCATTCCCAGCGCAGCAGGGGAAGGAAATTCTCCTCCCCACCAGGCTGGGGGTTGCCCAGAGGAGTTTTTGGCATCTCCAGTGCTCTGTCCACAGATTCCAACCCCAAACTTCCCTCCCAGCCTGGGAGCCCTGATGTGGCTGTGCCTGGTGGGCAGAGCAGCCCAGTCCTGATTCCCCTCCAGATTTCCAGGAAAAAAAATTGATATTTTTGGAAAATATTAGTGATATTTTGAAATGTTGAAAATATTTCAAAATATTGAAAATATTTTCCAAGGAGAACATGGATATTCCAGATCCTGCTGTGGATTTGGGAGGCCTGGAGAGGTCACGGGGCTCTGGGAGCAGAGCAGCCCAAGAGCAACCTGAGGGCACTCTGGAAATGCTTCATTTTCCTTACAAAAGGTCCAGAAGGTCCAAAATGGAGCACAGCTCCTGAGGCTGGTGGGATTTGTGTCCCACAGAGGAGATTCCATCAGCTTGGAACATTTGTAATGAAAAAAACAGATTATTTGTGGTGTCAGGGCCTGGTTCTGTGCAGGGCTTGGAGTGGGAAAGGAAAGAAAGTGTGATTTGGGGGTTGGTTGGGTTTTGGGAAGGAATTGTTCCCTGGGAGATTGGGGAGGGGCTGGGATGGAATTGCAGGAGCTCCTCCATCCCTGGAGGTGAGGCAAAACTCAAACCATAGGTGGGGAATCACAGAATTATGGAATTATGGCTGGAAGGGACCTTAAATCCCACCCAGTGCCACCCCCATTCATGGCAGGGACACCTCTCACTGTGCCAGGTGCTCCAGCCTGGCCTTGGGCACTGCCAGGGCTCCAGGGGCAGCCACAGCTGCTCTGGGCACCCTGGCACAGCCCAAACCTCTCTAACCAGGCCTTGCCAGGCTACAAACCCCCTGTGGCAAATGGCACTGGGGGCACCTGGAACCAGCCAGGAAATCATTCTTTCCTTTCCTTTCTCCATTTGCTGCAATGGGGTTTGGTGCTGGTTTCCATCCTTGATTCAGAAATGGGAATGCCAGAGTGCTTTGGGTGGGAAGGGATCTTCAATGGCAGCTCATTGCAGCCCAGGGCCAGCTCCCACTGTGCCAGGTGCTGCCAGCCCCAATGCCCAGCCTGGCCTTGGGCACTGCCAGGGCTCCAGGAGCAGCTCCTCTGTGCCCAGGGCGATGCTGGGATGTTCCTTTTGACCTCTTGAGATCCCTGGGAAAATCCCAGATCCTCCCTGTTCCCAGCTGTGCCCAAGGAAGGTTTTGTTGGTGACAATCCCGGCTTAAACTGTCCCCAAACGGAGCTGGGACCCCTCTGCCAGCCCAGGGAGCCTCTGGGGCAGCAGAGCCCACTCCGGATCTGTTTTTGGGCTTTGTGGAAATGCTGAAAATCCTGGCAGGCACTCAGGAACCCCCTGCCCCAGCCTGGTTCCTGCTGAGGAATCAGAGCAGCTCTGCTGAGCTTTCCACCGGCAAGGGAAGGGTTTGCCTGCTCTGTGGGAAGGCAGATTGGTGCAAAAATAAAACTGCTTTGAGATCCTGTCACGTGAAGGGCACCTGCAGATGTCTGAGTTGAATATTTTTAATTTTTCTCTAATTAAAAGGGTCATTTTGGGATTATTCCACTGGCCAGGGCTCCCCCTCCATTGATCCTGGCCCTCTGGGTGATGTTGGCACATCTTGGTCTCTTCAATCTCTGTTTCTTCTCCACAAAATTGATGGAATTGTAATTCTTTCCCCTGTGCAGACAGATCCCTCTGCCTGTGTGGGTGATGTGCTGGAGGAGCTGTTAATTTGGTTAATTAACTTGTGTAATGGAGCCACTGAGTTGCTTCCTGAAGGGTTTTTCTACCCTTGGAAAGAAAGAACATTGGGAGTCCAAGGTAAAGCCACCTCCTGGTGGGCTGTGCATTAAATTCCCTGATCCAGGTGTTGAAGAGCCCTTGAATTCTTTGAATTCCCACCCAGGGAACTCCTCCTGGGGTGTCTGGTGCAATTTAGGGCTGTGAATGTAGGAGCGTCGGGGGTAGGACAGTGGGGATGGACAGAGAGCAGAGATCTCTGCAGCCAGGGCTGGGAACTTGTGGTTTATTGCCAAGGGCCTGGGTGCAGGGCCCTGCTGGGAGCTGCCAGCCACAGCTCAGAGCAGGCCGAAAGAGGAGAGAGAGAGAGCAAAGAATAAAAGCAAAAGGGAAAAACAGATAAAGAAAGTGGTAAAGAGAGAGAAGGCAAGAGCGTGGTAAAGAGGATGAGAGAGAGCGAAGAATAAAAGCAAGAGGGAAAAGTGCAAAGTTCCCCTTACAATACCATAAATCTTCTTCTGTGCTGAATATTCTGATTCTCACTAACCAATCTAGTACAAGATACAAATCCTACAGCATTTACATACTATAAGATTAGTATATAACATTTACATACTATAGGATATGTATATAACCATTACATACTATAAGAACTACGGTTACTTACATATATATACACACATATTATATTATATTATATTATATTATATTATATTATATTATATTATATTATATTATATTATATTATATTATATTATATTATATTATATTATTATATATATATATATTATTTAATATATTTATATTATATTATATTATATTATATTATATTAATAAATTACTTATATATAATATATATATATATATATACACACTATATTTACTATAAGAATCATTACATTCCCACACTGGGTTACATTTTAAACCCTAAAAACTCCTCTTTGGGCCCCTTCTGCCAAGCCAGCAGGGTCTGCTCTGAGCCTTGGGCCTGTCTGCAAGCAGAGGGTGTTGTTTGATCCAAAGGGGATCACCTTCAGCTGGCCATGCCATTGTTTTCCAGTTGTTCAGTAACTGAGGGATCTCAAAGCTTGTTTTCATTTCAATCTCGCTTAGAGTTTCCATATTCTCAAAATCTTTTGCCAGGCAATCATATTTATAAGGCTTTCCTGTTTCATCTTTCCCAGCAGTGACCCCCCTGACAAACCCTACAGGGGATTTGTCCCTTGTGTTGTGTCCCTTGGGTTTGAGGGCCAGGCTGATGCCTCCCTGTGGTCTTCACTCCGAATTAATCCCCACGCTGGGAATGTGAGACCCCATCCCTGGAAATGTCCAACCAACCCTGGGTGTGACACTTGGGGACACAGCTCGGTGGTGGCCATGGTGGGGCTGGTTTGGGATAGGGCTGGGTGGTCCTGGAGTGCTTTTCCAACCCTGACGAGACCACAAATCTGATTTCCCTCTCTGGATTTCCAGTCTCTCCATCCATCTTGGATCATTCTCCTTGGGAATTTATCTGTGATTGCACTGAAACATCCAACCATAACTATGCCATAAATCTGATTTTTCCCTCTGGATTTCCACTCCGTGCTCTCTCCATCCATTTCAGATTTTTCTCCTTGGGAATTTATCTGTGATTTCATTGAAATGTCCAACACCAGCACCTCAGTGGGGCCAAAGAGATGGAAAGTTCCCTTTGTTTATTTGTTGCACATTTTGTCTCTGCATCGCAGCAAATGTTGGGGTTTATTTTATTGCAGTATCACTATTTCATGTTGGGTTTTATTTTATTGCACTATTTCATGTTCAGCTCCTGGAAATCCTGAGATTTCCCAAACCCCACCCTTTCAAGCCTGTATTTATCTCCCTGGTGGCCATACCATTGATTATTCCTGCCTCACCAATTCACCCATCACTCCTGAAGTGTTTTTTTCTTTTTTTCTTGTTTCTTCCAGACCATTTCTACAATTTATCAAGACCATTTCGACTCCTAATCCTGGCTCTGAAGCACCTGCAGCCCGTCCCAGCCCGGTATCTGCAGCAATTTTAGTAAGAAAAATCTTATTTTCCATCCTCCAAATGCATTTTAAAGGTTCCAACCTGTGCTGGAGCTCCCATTTTTCCTTTGGGCATTGTGGAATTGGGTTTGATGATCCTGGTGGGTCCCTTCCATCTCAGGATATCCTAGGGGCACTCTGAAAATGATTCAGAGGTCCAGAAGGTCCAGAATGGAGCACAGCTCCTCAGGCTGGTGCGATTTGTGTCCCAAAGAGAGGATTGGAATGTTTTTAATGGAAAATCAGATTATTTGTGTCATCAGGGCCCGGTTCTGTGCAGGGTTTGGAATGTGACAGGGAAGAAAGTGTGATTTGGGGTTTGGTTGGGTTTTGGGAAGGAATTGTTCCCTGTGAGAGTGGGATTTGCGTCCCAAAGAGGGGATTGGAATGTTTTTAATGAAAAATCAGATTGTTTGTGGTGTCAGGGCCTGAGTAAAGCTGATTTGTGCAGGGCTTGGAGTGGGAAAGAGAAGAAAGTGTGATTTGGGGGTTGGTTGGGTTTTGGGATGGAATTGTTCCCTATGAGAGTGGGATTTGTGTCCCAAAGAGAGGATTGGAATGTTTTTAATGAAAAATCAGAATATTTGTGGTGTCAGGGCCTGAGCAAGGCTGGTTCTGTGCAGGGTTTGGATTAGGGAAGGGAAGAATCTGTGATTTGGGGATTGGTTGGGTTTTGGGAAGGAATTGTTCCCTATGAGAGTGGGATTTGTGTCTCAAAGAGAGAATTGGAATGTTTGCAATGAAAAATCTGATTATTTGTGGTGTCAGGGCCTGGTTCTGTGCAGGGCTTGGAATGTGACAGGGAAGAAAGTGTGATTTGGGGTTTGGTTGGATTTTGGGAAGGAATTGTTCCCTGTGAGAGTGGGATTTGTGTCTCAAAGAGAGAATTGGAATGTTTGCAATGAAAAATCTGATTATTTGTGGTGTCAGGGCCTGGTTCTGTGCGGGGAAAAGGAAAGGGAAGAAAGTGTGATTTGGGGGTTAGTTGGGTTTTGGGAATTAGGAATTGTTGCCTGGGAGAATGGGATTTGTGTCCCAAAGAGGGAATCCCAGCAGCTTGGAACATTTGTAATGAAAAATCAGATTGTTTGTGGTGTGGCCTGAGCAAGGCTGGTTCTGTGCAGGGTTTGGAATGGGAAATGGAAGAAAGTGTGATTTGGGGGTTAGTTGGGTTTTGGGAATTGGGAATTGTTCCCTGGGAGGGTGGGGAGGGGGTGGGATGGAATTCCCAGAGCAGCTGTGGCCGCCCCTGGATCCCTGGCCAGGCTGGAGCAGCCTGAAGGTGTCCCTGGGTTGGAACTGATTTGATTGAATTTCCCTTCCAACCCAAACCATCCCTAGAAAATCAGCAATCCAGCTTTTCCCCGTGGATTTGGGCAGTTTTGGCTTTTCCTTCACTCCCCACCTGCCATGGACCCCTCAGAGCTGCCTTTGGCTCCCCCTCGTTCCTCAAGGAGAGTTTGGGGCCGAGACCCTGAGGGCAGAAATGCAAACTGGGTTTATTTCACGCAAACTGGGTTTATTTCATGCAAACTGGTGTTATTTCATGCATTTTAAGCAGCTCTGGATGCTCCAAACCCTTGGAATTTTGCCCTCTTTCCAACACTGTGTGATTGTACCTGTATCTGCACGGGTTCATTTTGGTGGAGACGGCAAGAATTCCAGGATTTATGACTTTCTGAGGAATAAAAGGTTTATTATAGAGCAGATTTATATTTGTAATGTAAAGGGGCAGAGCCACAGGCTGCCCCCAGGGGCAAAATCCAGTGGGCAGCCACTGCTGGTGTCCCTGTGACTGTCAGGGCTTAGCAAATGAGAAATGAAAACAAATCCAGGGCCCCAAAGGTGATCAGGTGCAAATAAAATGAATTAATTCCTTGTTTTTCCCTTAGGAGGAGTCTAAATCCGGGCTTTGCTCTCGTGTTTGTCAGGGCATTCTTGGGTTTAGGCTTTCTCTGTGCCGTCCACTGGTTCTGGAAGTTTAAATTTAAACAAACAAACAAAAAGAAAATCCCTGCTTGGTTTTCACCTCATATTTCCTAGAAATGATCGTGGGTTAAGATTTTCAGCACCTCTGAAATGCCATGCCCATATTTGAGGGAAACTGAGGCACCGGAGTTTGCTCCAGGGCTGAGCTCGAGTGGGAAATGCCAATTTCTGTGACCTGCCTTCCCCAAAGTCACAAGAAATTGAGAGGAAACGAAGTTCTGGGAGCAAAGCCTTGCGGCTTGATATTTTCAAGGGCTTTAATGACATAAAACTGATTTACTTTGAGGGGAAAAGCTTGAAATATCCCTGCAGAGAGTACATAATGTGCATGGTTTTGTATTCATTCCCTGAATTTCAGGGGATGGATGAAACCTCTCCCAGCCATAATGGAATTATATTGGGATGTGCTCTCATCAGGGTGGTGTTAAAAGCAGGAATTCTCTTTGGAGAGAGGGGGAAAAAAACCCCTTGTGTTACCAGGGAATGATTCTTAGCCCTGCAATAAACCTAATCAGCTTAATTAGGATTAATTTGGCCGCCTGGCTTTTATTTGTGTGGAATAAAAACAGATCTTAGGAGTTTTGTTGAAAACCTCTGTGAGTTTTAGTGATATTTTCGAGTTCTTTCACCTGGGCAGTGTAAAAATCTCTGCCTGGTTGGGCTTTTAGGGAGAATTATGCTGCACCCAGCATTTAGAGCCATTAATTCTCCATCTCCTCTTGCATCTATCATTGTCAGGAAATCCATCTGCTGTCCCCATTCCCATGTGGAGGTGACCCAGCTCTCCCTGGGTGTCTTCAAATGTGTTTTTTTGGGTTTGGTTTTTTTTTTTTTTTTTGAGGATTGTACCAAATCTCCCCTCTGGCAGCAGCCTGGTTCTGCTCCTGCTGTGCTGCCCCATCCCAGACAAGGCTTTTTCCCTCCTGTAATTTTCCATCTGTGTGCCTCACCCAGAGCTGCCTCTTTGCTCATTTGTTTATGTCCCTGACTTTTCTTGTCTTGGTTTGAACAGCCAGGTGTCTGCTGAGGAAGGCAGGAGCCTCCCCGAAATGGAAAATGCAAACCCCCTCCCTCTGAATTATTATAATTTGGAAATTAAGGGGCTCTCAGGCAAAGATATGGGAGCAGGAATAACAGTTCTTTATTAGGGAAATTAAAAATACCAATGCAATAGTGCAAACAAAGCCTGCCAGAGTGAGAGCAGGCCCTGGCACGCTGTGGCTCAGGGGGTGGCACAGCCCCATCCCATGGGGGCTCAGCCCTCCTGCAGTGCCAGCTGTGCTGCTGCTGGAGCAGGGATCCTGCACAAGGGGGGAGTTTTCCTCTGCAGCTCCAGGGCTGCTGCAGATGGGCCTGGGCTCCCTCTGGCAATGCAGGGCAGCAGAAAGCTGCTCCTCTGGCAATGCAGGGGGCAAAGGCTGCTGTGCTGCTCCAGGCTCAGATTGGATCCAGGCAGGAATGCTTGGCTCCTCCCCTGGGCGCAGCATCTCCCCATGGGATGCTGGAATTGGATCAGCCCTGCAGGGACACTCAGTGGCCATGGACAGCAGAGATCTCCTGGAGGGAGGATTGGCTGTGGCAGAGATCAAGAAAACTGCCCCAAGAACAGCAGAGAGCTGCCCCAGCTCTGACAGCTGGGGACAGAATAAAACACACACCCCAGGCACATCTTCCCACTCAAGACACTTCTCTGCTGCATTTTCCCCTGACTGTTTCCCATCCCTGGAAGAGCTGCTGGGATTTTCACCAAACAAATCCCTGCACGTGACCCTGCCCAGATGGATCCATGTGGAGCAGGAGATGCCATAGGAGGGAATTTTCCATCAGCCCCAGCCCCTCCACTCCCGTTTTGGATTTAATTCCTTGCAGAGCTTCCATCAGATCATGGAGGTGGCTTTGGGTTTGGCCAGGCTGAAGGAGCTTTGCCTGGCCAAGGGCTGGGGATGAGGGCCAGGGTTGCTGGCAGAGCCTGGTCCTTGTCACCTTCCCAACTCACAGGCTGCCCTTTGCCCTTTGGTTTTTGTGGTCACAGGATCCCAAATGTTGGAAAACTCCTCCAAATCATGAAATTCAAACTTTGGCTGAATCCCACTGAACCATGTTGGGAGGAACATCTCCTCATTATTTGAGCACTTCCAGGGATGGGCACTGCAAACCTCCCTGGGCAGCCCCTGCCAAGGCCTGAGCCCCCTTTCCATGGGGAAATTCCTGCTGTGCCCCCCCTGAGCCTGCCCTGGCCCAGCCTGAGGCCGTTCCCTCTGCTCCTGTCCCTGTTCCTGGAGCACAGCCCGACCCCCCCGGCTGTGCCCTCCTGGCAGGAGCTGTGCAGAGCCACAAGGGCCCCTGAGCCTCCTTTGCTCCAGGCTGAGCCCCTTCCCAGCTCCCTCAGCCCCTCCTGGGGCTCCAGACCCTTCCCAGCTCCGTTCCCTGCCCTGAACACTCTCCAGCCTGTCCATGTCCTTGTCACCAGGGGCCCAGAACAAGTCTCAGCACTCAAACTGGGGCCTCCCCAGTGGGACACAGGGAGACTTCAGGTTTGATTCCGCTTTTTCTGTCATACTTGGTTTCAACACCCCCAAGCTCTGGTGTTTTGTATCCTTCACATCTGACCTTGCTGGGATCCAGCCCTGTCCTCACCCACAGCTGCCAACCCCAAAAGGGCACAAGGAGGTGCAGGGTGGGCACAGAGGGGCCAGGGCAGCTCAGGCTGGAGCTCAGGGCAAGGTTCTTCCCCCAGAGGGTGCTGGCACTGCCCAGGCTGCCCAGGGAATGGGCATGGCCCCGAGGCTGCCAGAGCTCCAGGGATGCCCAGGCTGGGCTTGCTGGGGGCTCTGGGCAGGGTTTGGCTTTGGCATTGATCATCCCTGTTGGGTCCCTTCCAGCTCAGCACATTCCATGATTGTGTGAGAGTGAGGGATGGGGGAGATGAAGGGTGGGGAGAAATTTGGGCAGCGCTGCAGGGATGGCCAGGGTGGGGCTGTTGGGGGGTCTGGGCAGGATCATCCTTTAGGGCCCTTCAGCTCAGGGCATTCTGAGACCCTGTGACTTTGCCACCATTCCCCAGGTGCAGAGGTTGTGCTGGCAGTGCCAGATCAGAAGTTGTCCCCAGATCCCTGCTGGTCCCATGGGGACAGTGGCATCTCCTTATCAGTGACCTCTCAAATCAACACTTTACAGCAGAGCCCGTTACAGCCCCAGCGTTGGCTCTCCGAACCCAAAACTCTTCCCTAAATCACAAAGAGCCTTTTCTGCTCACTTTTTAGTAGGAAATGTTGTCACTTCCAAAATCTGCTTTGACTCATCCCTTTACACCCCTCTCTGCAAACCCTGGCATCTTACTACACTCACAGGGAGGTGTTAAGACCAGTTTTGGGCTTCCTTGCCTGTTTTCTTCAGTGTTTTCTCTCAGCTTGGTGCTGTGCAGGAGGCCTGGGGAGGGTGTGAAGCGTGTGTCCCTCAGGGGTGTCTCACTGCTCTGACATCACCCCATACCAGCGCACAGGGGGTGGTTTTCAATGAGGTACCACGCACTATTTTCAGCAGCTTCTAAAAATAAATCCCTGCCCAAGCTGCTGTTGTGGTAGCAATGTTTTATCTCTTAATTGGGGCTGTTCGCTGAGGGTGATTCATAGAAAGGAACTGAGCTTTCCAAGTTTTACCCTGAGGTGGAACAGCCGAGGTGATTTGCTGATTGTAACCCAGGCCTGGCAGCCTGGAGGAATTTTTGGATTTTCTCCACGTTTTTTTTTTTTTTGCTTTTCCCCTAAGGCTGCAGTGTCACATTAAACCCTGGACAAGCTCTTTCTCCTGGAGGTGTGTGGGAGGTGGCAGAGCTCGTTCAGTGCGGGGACAGTGACCCACAGAGCTCTGGATGTCACATCTAATGAGAGATAATGGCTGGGGGAAGGAATGAGGAATCCCTCTGGGAATTCAAGGGGAGATATAAAACCTGTGTGTGCTCAGAGCTATGGGGAAGAGGAGCCAGAGGTGGAGGAAGGCATTTCATGACTATCCAAGGAGCAGGAGATGACTCAGCCTTCCCACACTGTCACCTAATTCCTCCTGAGCTGTGTCCAGTCCTGGGCCCCTCACTGCAAACAGGGCCTGGAGGGGCTGGAGCACATCCAGGGCAGGGAATGGAGCTGGGAAGGGTCTGGAGCCCCAGGAGAAGCTGAGGGAGCTGGGAAGGGGCTCAGCCTGGAGCAAAGGAGGCTCAGGGGGCCCTTGTGGCTCTGCACAGCTCCTGCCAGGAGGGGACAGCCGGGGGGGTCGGGCTGTGCTCCAGGAACAGGGACAGGAGCAGAGGGAACGGCCTCAGGCTGGGCCAGAGGGACCCTGCCCAAAGGAAACCTGCCCTGTGCCCTCACTGATGTCCCCAAGCAAAGGGAGCCTGTCCTGTGCCCTCAGTGCTGCCCTGAGCAAAGGGAAGCAGAAGCTGAGCCCGAGCTGTGGCCCAGTCATTGTCCAGGGGAGGTTGTACCAATCTCTGAAGTTGCCCATGAGGTTTTTCTCCTCCTCTGAAGCTGCTGAGGGGCAGATTTGGGGCAGTTTTTGTTCTTCACGAGGAGGCAGCGCAGAGCGAGGCAGCACTGCCACGCTGAGTGCCCCAGCTCAGACAAGCGCAGCACGTCCCGAGCAGGGAGGGACCTCCAGGACCACCCAGCCCAACTCCTGTCCCCACCCAGGGCACCCCAACAACCCCACCCTGGCACACCAGAGATGGCCGCAAGCCCTGGCACTGTGGAGATGTGCCCACCTCACTGCAGAGCTGCTGGAACATTGGTTATTGAGAATTTGGGACTTTCTGTGCTGCCAGGCACTGACCCCCAGAGAACACTGCACTGACCTGAGGCCGTGGAGAAGCTTCCAGAATGGAATGACAGAGCTGGGATTGTGGGTGTGGAGTTTGGATAGAAGTGTGTGAGATCACAGGGTGGGAAACTCAGAGTTTGGGGTTTGGAGTATAGTAATAGATATGGAGCAAGATGGAGACTTGGGGTGGAGGCCAATCCTCCTTCTCCTTCTCCTTCTCCTTCTCCTTCTTTCTCCTTCTCCTTCTCCTTCTCCTTCTCCTTCTCCTTCTCCTTCTCCTTCTCCTTCTCCTTCTCCTTCTCCTTCTCCTTCTCCTTCTCCTTCTCCTTCTCCTTCTCCTTCTCCTTCTCCTTCTCCTTCTCCTCCATGGGTTTGGGTGGTTTTGTGTAATTGGATAAAAAAGTTCCCATTATGGGCCACGTGTGATTGGTTATTGGGTTAAAAGTGAAAATAATTTAGGTGTCGTTTCTTAATTGGACAGTTTATCCTTAAAAGGCCTCACAGAGAGAGAGATGGGGCTCCATTTTCAGTGTGTGAGAGTGAAGTGCTGCAGAACTCAGGGTTTGTGAGACTGTGACAGAGATAAGAACTAACATCTGAGTCCCAACAAGAAACACCATCTCACACATTTAATCCCAACCCTGGCAAAAAAAAAAGAAAAAAAAAAGAAAAAAAAAGTTAAAACACAACACAGAACAACAGGAAAACCATCAAAGGGCTGGAAAGTCTTGTGGTGATGCTCACAAACCTCTGGCAGGATCCTCGGGGTGTCAGAGCGTTGGGTGTTGGTCTGGATGCTGCCACCTCCTCCCCTCCTGGAGTGAAGGTGCCTTTCAGGGGTGGCAGCACACTCAGGACCTCTCCTCTCCTCTCCTCTCCTCTCCTCTCCTCTCCTCTCCTCTCCTCTCCTCTCCTCTCCTCTCCTCTCCTCTCCTCTCCTCTCTCCTCCTCTCCTCTCCTCTCCTCTCCTCTCCTCTCCCTCTCCTCTCCTCTCCTCTCCTCTCCTCTCCTCTCCTCTCCTCTCCTCTCCTCTCCTCTCCTCTCCTCTCCTCTCCTCTCCTCCCGAACCTGCAAAGAACACCAACCAACCCCCCCAAAACAATTCCCCCTCCCAAGGCCACATCAATCCCTCAACCCCAACTCAACACGAACTGAATCTCACTTGTAATAGGGGCTGGGGCATTTGGGGTTTGTCAGGATCCTGGCGTTGCCTGTGGGAGCCTGGCATCACAAGTGCTGCTCTGTAAATTTGTTTAGCTCTGAACTGGAAAGGAGCAGAGGGTGAGTTTTGGGCTAATTCAGAGCTGATTTGCTGTGCATTTCAGGAATTGCTGCCTCAAAGGCAGCAAAAACAGGTGAAAAAAAGAGAATTGTTACCAAGGCAGAAGGGTGCCAGAGGCTGAGGCTGAGCACAGGGGAATTGGTTTTGTTTGCAGGGGGTCAGGCTCTTTAAAATGCTGCTTCCTTCATTCATCTTCATTAAGGAAATGACACTCAGAGCGAAAATGAAACACCCCAGGGAAATAAAACTCCTCGAAGTGTGGAGGAGATCTGCCCAGAGCTACAGAGCCTTTTGGATGAGTTTATTCCTTGCATTGCCTCGTGGGGAAGGGAACGAGACCGTCCCCATCTCTGTAGGTGTCCCAGGCCAGGCTGGACAGGGCTGGGAGCACCTGGGACAGTGGGAGGTGTCCCTGCCATGGCAGGGGTGGGATGGGATTGAAGGTCCCTTTCACCCCAAACCATTCCAGGATTCTGGGATTCAAGAATTCAATGATTCAATAATTCTGTGATTCGATTATTCAATGATCCAATAATTCAGTGATGCAGTGATTCTGTAATTCTGTGATTCTACGATTCAGTAATTCAATATTCAATGAACAATTGAATATTTAAGATATTCAATATTCAATTGAATATTGAATATAATAACAAGAGCTCATATTTAATAATTGAATATTGAATGCTATATTCAATTGACTATTGACTATAAAACTAACAACTCAATTATTCAACGATTCAATAATTCAGTGATTCCATGATTCCGTGATTCTACGGTTCTGTGATTTTGTGGTTAAATGATCCAATAATTCAATAATTCAGTGATTGAATAATGCAGTGATTTGATGATTCCATGATTCTATAATTCAATATTAAAAGAATAATTGAATATTGAATATAGTCAATATTCAATTCAATATTGAAAAGAATAATAATAAAAACTCTTAATTAACAATTTCATATTGAATATTATATTCAATTAAATATTAAATAGAATAATGGCAACTCAATTATTCAATTATTTAATAATTCCATTATTCTGTAATGCTATAATTCTGTGATTCTATGATTCAATCATTCAATATACAATGAATAATTGAATATTAAATATATTCAATATTCAATTGAATATTGAATGCAATAACAACAGCTCATATTTAATAATTTAATATTGAATACCATATTCAATTGAATATTGAATATAATATTAGCTCAATTATTCCATGATTTTATAATTCTGTGATTCTATGATTCAGTAATTGAATAATTCAGTGATTCCATGATTCTGTGATTCTATGATTCAATAATTCAATAATTCAATAATTCTGTGATTCAATGATTGAATAATTCAGTGATTCCATGATTCTGTGATTCTATGATTCAATAATTCAATAATTCTGTGATTCAATGATTGAATAATTCAGTGATTCCATGATTCTGTAATCCTGCAGAGCAGGCAGGAGATTGAAGCCTGCGAAGAACTGGGGAAAGCCCCGTTGCTGTCACCTGTTTGTGCTGGAACAATGAATGAGCTCCATTGAGCTCGGCAGGACGCTGGGGACATCACTGGTGACATTTGTGCTGGGGACGGGACGGGGGAAGCCCCGCTGGCAGAGCGCTGATCCCACATAATCACCCCATTCTCCTGGGAGAGGAGCCTTCCTGGGGTGGGCGCCGGGCTGTGGAGGAATAAATGGGAATAATGGGAATAAATGGGGATAAACACCCTGCCAGGGAGAAAGGCGCTCATTGAGCATTGTGCTGGGAGCTCATCCTGGCGAGGCTGGGAGCTTCCTCCTGCTCCTGCAGCTCGGCAGAACCTCTGTGCGACCCACTGGCCTCGAGGGAGGGTTCTCTGAGCTGCTCCTGGGGTCTGCCCTGGCTCTGAGGGCCTCCCAAAATCAGTAATTCAGTGATTCAAAAATTCAGTGATTCCGTGATTCTGTAAGTCTATAATTCTGTGATTCTATGATTCAGTAATTCAATATTCAATTAATAATTGAATATGAAATATATTCAATATTCAATTGAAGCTCTTCAATTGAATGTTGAATATTGAATATAATAATAACTCAATTATTCAATGATTGAATAATTCAGTGATTCCATGATTCTATAATTCTGTGATTCTATGATTCAATAATTCAATAATTCTATGATTCAATGATTGGATAATTCAGTGATTCCATGATTCCATGATTCCATAATTCCGTGATTCTGTAATTCTACGGTTCTATGATTCAATAATTCAATAATTCTATGGTTCAATGATTGAATAATTCAGTGATTCTGTGATTCAATGATTCCATGATTCTCTAATTCTGTGATTCTATAATTCAATAATTCAACATTCAATGAATAATTGAATATTAAATATATTCAGTGTTCAGCTGAATAGTGAATATAATAACAGCTCATATCTAATAATTGAATATTGAATACTATATTCAATTGAGTATTGAATATAATAATAACAACTCAATTATTCATTTATTGAATATTGAATTCAATGATTGATTATTGTATTTGTGGGGTTCCCAGAGAGAGGAAGGAATGATGAATCTGACTCCATGTTCTCAGAAGGCTCATTTATTATTTTATTACACTATATTATATTAAAGAATGCTAAACTAAACTATACTAAAGAATGCAGAAAGGATACTTACAGAGGGCTAAAAAGATAATAATGAAAACTCGTGACTCTTTCCAGAGTCCTGACACAGCTTGGCCCTGATTGGCCAAAGAGTGAAAACAACTCCCAGCAGAATCCAATGGAACAATCACCTGTGGGTAAACAATCTCCAAACACATTCCACATGAGCACAACACAGGAGAAGCCAATGAGATAAGAATTGTTTTCCTTTTCTCTGAGACTTCTCAAATTCCCAGGAGAAAACTCCTGGGCAAGGGGATTTTTCCAGAGAATGTGAATGCCTCACGTGATTTCTGCTGGATCTGCTGGGCAGACGGAGCTGCCACCAGCTCTGCTCCCCCCAGCTTCCCAAATGCTGGCCCAGCCCTGCAGAGCTGCAGGGAACCAGACCAGGCTGCACAAAGGGCAGCCCAACCTCCCCAGCCACCAACGCTGGGTGAAAATCCCAGCAGGTTTTCCAGGGATGGGAAACAGCCAGGGGAAAATGCAGCACAGAAGTGTCTTAGGTTGGAAGATGTGCCTGAGGTGTGTGTTCTACCCCCACCTGCCAGAGCTGGGGCAGCTCTCTGCTGTTCTTGGGGCAGTTTTCTTGATCTCTCCCACAGCCAATCCTCCCTCCAGGGGATCTCTGCTGTCCATGGCCACTGAGTGTCCCTGGGGAGCTCCCAGTGGGGCTGGGGGTGCTCTGGGATTGGGCTTTGTGTGGTGTGATCTCAGAGCCAGGGCTGCTCAAGGGAGGGATTGTCCTGCTCTGCTCTGGGCTGGGGTGGCCTCTCTCCAGTACTCAGGGAACTTTAGGGTGTAAGAAGGATCTGAAGGAGTTTATAAAGTGTCCAAAGGTGGGACACGGGGATGGGGAAGGGTCTGGAGCAGCTGAGGGCTCTTGGTGTGTGCAGCTGGAGCAGGGCACACTGAGGGCAGAGCTCAGGGATCTGCAGCTCCTCCCGAGGGGCAGCTCCCATCTCTGCTCTAGGCCAGGGACAGCAGCCAGGGCACGGCTGGAGCTGGGCCAGGGCAGCTCAGGCTGGAGCTCAGGGCAAGGTTCTTCCCCCAGAGGGTGCTGGCACTGCCCAGGCTGCCCAGGGAATGGGCACGGCCCCGAGGCTGCCAGAGCTCCAGGGATGCCCAGGCTGGGCTTGCTGGGGGCTCTGGGCAGGGTTTGGCTTTGGCATTGATCATCCCTGTGGGTCCCTTCCAGCTCAGCACATTCCATGATTGTGTGAGAGTGAGGGATGGGGGAGATGAAGGACGGGGGAGAAATTTGGGCAACGCTGCAGGGATGCCAGGGTGGGGCTGTTGGGGGGTCCAGGAGCTGGAATGGATCATCCACCATTTAAGAACATAATTTTAAAAATCTTGGTGCTCCAGAACAAAAAATACAAATTTTGCAGCCAGCCAGATGTGGCTACAGGAATATCAAATGATTTGCAAAGAATACAAATATTTCTTTGTATTATTATGGGTTGTTTTTTTTTTTTTGTTTGACCTTCAGCACTGTGGGCTCTCCATGACCAGAGAAAATTGTGCTGGTTTCTGGTTTCTGGTTTCTGACCATTGCTGCTCATCCAAACCCATCCTGGAGTGTCACAGTTGGCCTTTGCACACCACAGCCCAGCTGCAGCCTGAGGCTTTGTGCGAGATGCAGAGAAATGTGACTGAAAAGGAGCAGGTTTCCAAGAATTCCCCATGATTTGCTTTGTGCAAGGCCTGAAATGCAGGATGTGCCTCTTACCCCAAGCAGATCTCCAGCAGCAATTGTAGGTGAATTATACCAAGAATTGCTGGGTTTAGGGAGGGCCCACAGAGATCTCTCCTTGTGCTTTGGGAGTTGGGGTATTTCTCCTCGAAGAGCAAAACCAACAATAAAAACATCTGGGATTGAATTTTAGAGGTCTGGGCAGTGAAGCCAGACAAAAAAAAGCCTCCAAAAAAAGGGAACAGAATCTCAGCAGAGAAGGAATCGATCACCAGAACATCCTCAGTGAGAGCTGCTGCTTCTGCCACTGTTTGCAGTCTTTAAATCAAGACTGTTTTCTATTTTTATGTGAGAAATTGAAGCTTAAGGATGAGTCCTGAGCCAGATGCAGAAATGCCTGGGGGGTTCTGCAGCCTGGGTTTAGCAGGTCAGGCTTAGCCAGGCCTGAGCTGGGTCCAGGGCTCAGTGTCTGAGCATCTCTGAGGATCCTGTGGGGTTGTGGCAGCACTTTTTGAACCACCAATCTTTTCATGTTCCTGGAAATGCTGATTCCAAAAAAAACAGCAGAGTTTTTGGCTGAAATCTGCAGCAGAGCTTTTTGGCTGAAATTCCCTGTCTGCAGTGCCCCATAAATAGGAGCATCGGTGTTATCTGGATAAAACCAGGGTTATCTCTTAGTCTGGGGCTGGGAGGAGTTCCCAGGATAAATGCTGGGCTAATTTCACTCCAGTTCATCGCTGGTGGTGACTTTGAGGAGCTTAAGGAGGCTCCTGCACAGCTCACAAGGCAAAGCTGAGACCAGCAGGGGCTCCATGGGTTATTCTGCCCCTGGGCAAACAAACAACCTCTTGTGCCATGATCCTTTTTAATTTGATGCATTTTGGGGGATTCATTTTACAGTTCTGAGCCCCTTCCCTTAAACTCCAGGTGTGGGTGTAAGAGTGACACCTCTGCTGGGGGAAGGAATGGGATCTTCCAAACTGACTTTTAGGAGAGGAAATAAAAACCAAACCCAAAAGGGACCAAAAACCCATGGAAAATAAAAGCATTATAGGCTCAGAGAATGGTCTGGGCTGGAAGGGACTTAAAGCCCATGGGCAGGGATGCCTTCCAGGAGACCGACCTGCTCATGTTGGATATTTCTCTGGTTTTGGGTATGAGATCAGCGTTCTGCTCATCTTCCCAGGCATCCTCCCTGTGCCACCAGAGCAGGGCCATATTTGCAGCTCTCCTTGCCCGTGGATGAGCTCAAAAGGCTCAGAGAGGAAAATCCTACGAAGCTTTTGGAAAGCCAAGGCTGCAATTTCAGTGAGCTCCTCCGCGGTGACCCAACCGCTCGGGTTCCCCCGGCCTTGCCCCCGTGGGTGTGGGGTGAGCAGCTCAGGAGGGCTCTGGGGTTTCCTGCAGCCCCAGGGATGATTCAGCACCTTGCAGGCAGCTCAGGTCGGGCTGGTTTGGGGTGTGGGAGCACCATTCTTGCAGCAGCCCCTCCTGCAGCTCAGCCCCACGTCCCTGCCACGTGTGATGGAGCAGCACACGGAGCTGCTGCTGCCTGCAGCAGGTTTGCACCAGGGAAACTCCTGGGTGGGGATCCTGAGGGGCTGGAGCGCTCCTGGGGGAAGCTGAGCGCTCCTGGGGGAATCTGAGCCGCCCTCAAGCTGTGCTTTGTGCAGGGTTTCCGAACCCTGGGGCGCTGACAGAGGTGTGGAACCACATCCTGCCCACGGCTCGGAGCCTCCCCGTGAGGAGAGAGTGACTGAGCTTGCAGAGCTCCAGGGGGAGCCAGGAGCCTCCTGCCCTTTCACATCATCCCAGGGCAGCTTTGCTCCTCTGCCCCTCGTTTTCCCACCCTGCCACTGGCTGGTCACTGCTTGGTCAGTGGATGGTCACTCCTTGGTCACCTGTTGGTCACTGGATGAGCACTGGTTTGTCACTGGTGAGTCACTGGTTGGTCACTGATTGGTCTCTGCTGGGTCACCTGTTGGTCAGTGGTTGGTCACTGTTTGGTCACTGGATGGTCATTTGTTGGTGCCCAGTTGGTCACTATTTGGTCACTGTTTGGTCACTTGTTGGTCAGTGGATGGTGACTGATTGGGCACCAGTTGGGCACCAGTTGGTCACCTGTTGGTCACTGGATGGTCACTGGTTGGCCACCAGTTGGTCAGTGGTTGGTCACTAGTTAATCAGTGGTTGGTCGTTGGTTGGTCTCCACTTAGTCACTGGTTACTCCTGGTTGGCCACTGGTTGGTCACTGGCTGGTCATTGGTTAGTCACTGGTTGGTCACTGGTTGGTCAATAATTGGTCACCAGTTGATCACTGGTTGGTCAGTGGTTGGTCAATGGTTGATCAGTGGTTGGTCACCGGTTGGTCACTGGTTGGTCACCAGTTGGTCACTGGTTAGTTACTAGTTGGTCATTGAGTGGTCACTGGTTGGTCACTGGTGGGTCACCTCTTGGTCATTAATTGGTCATTGGTTGGGCACTGGTTGATCACTGATTGGTCACTGGTTGATCACTGGTTGGTCAATGATTGGTCACCAGTTGGTCAGTGGTTGGTCAGTAGTTGGTCAGTGGTTGGTCACTGCCTGATCACTGATTGGTCAGTGTTTGGTCACTGGTTGGTCACTGGCTGGTCACTGGCTGATCATTGGTTGGTCACTGGGTGGTCACTGGTTGGTCAATGATTGGTCACCAGTTGGTCACCAGTTGGTCACCAGTTGGTCACTGGTTGGTCAGTAGTTGGTCAGTGGTTGATCAGTGGTTGGTCACTGCCTGATCACTGATTTGTCACTGGTTGGTCACTGGTTGGTCACTGGCTTGTCACTGCTTGGTCGGCTTGTCCCTGGCTGGTCACTGGTTGGTTCAGTGACTGGCCCTGGGCACAGTCCCAGTGTTCCTGCCCTGCCCCCGGGCTGGCGCTGCCCAGGGTCCCTCTCCCTGTGCCCGCTGCTCTGTTGGAAGCCCTGAGCTCTCCCTGCAGCCCCCTGCCCTGTGCTCTCCCTGTGTCAGGACCCAGGACATCCCTCTGGCTGTCCAGGACGGCCAGGACCCCTGCCAGGGGGCTCAGAGACCCTGGCACAGAGCCCAAAACACCTGTGGGTTTGAGTATGACCCATGGAGCAAATTACCAACCTTGTATGAAGATCAGCAAGCCACAACAGTTTAGGTAGAATATTAGTGAAGTTATCACAGGATGGAAAAGTAGATTTTAGGGTTTTTGGTATGGGGGCTCAGGAGGCAAGATGGAGGGAACTGGGTGTGTCCAGCCTTTCTCCTTCTCCTTCTTGGCCTCCATCTCCTGCTGTGATGGTGGCACTTTTGGATTGGTTTAGAGTAGAAGCTCACTGTCTAACATAGGTGATAGGTATTGGGAAGTTATTGTAAATATTGTACACGTAGTTTTTAGTGTAAAGGCATAACACTGCCCTGGGGGCAGGCAGAGTGCCTGGAACTGTCCTGCTGGATGGACCTCGGCAGGCCAGGAGAAAATTTTTTATAGATAAGATACAATAAACAACCTTGAGACTGAGAACTGAAGAGCCCTGACTCCTTCTTCAAGCGCCAGGCTGGGAAAAGAGACTTTCCAACTCTTCTTGTGGTCACTCTGAGCAGCTAACGATCCTGACATCCCTGCAGCCCCCTGCCCTGCCCCGAGCTCTCTCTCAGGGCCCTGATCCCTCTCCTCCCTGAGCCTGTCCCCGCTGCTGTGTCCCCGCTGTGACACAAATGTCTCTGCAGACACCAGAACCCTCAGCTCCGTGCAGAAACCCAGACCTGAGCTCTGCTCCGTGCCTGTCAGGGCCTGCAGCCGTCCTTTATTTGATGCTCAGGCATCAAGCAGGAATGCTGGCCCCTGGAGAGGGTTTGGATTTTTTTTTTTTGTGCTTTTAATTTTTTTTTACCTTTCCTAAAGAGGCTGGAGGCAATTTCAGACTTGCCTCGTGTCCAAACATTGCTTTGCCCATGGAGGGAGAGGCAGAGGTCTTGTTCCAGCACTGGCTGCTTGTCCACAGGGTGGATTTAACAGGGAATTGTCCCTCCCTCACCCAAACCCAAATTCTTTGGGATTACTGAGGGGTCTCTGTGCTCAGGGCTGGTTTGCAGCAGCCCCTTGAAGAAGGAGTCGCTGTTAAAAGTTCAGGGCTGTGCTTGGTAAATGGTATTTGGGGGAAAAAAATATTGTTCTGTTCTGGGATACACGAGGAAAAGAACTGGGAATCCAGCTGTGAGGGTTGCTGGATTTCATCAAGGAATCTGAACAAAAATCCAAAAACTCCTCATGGCATTTCTCACACTGACCCAGCACAGTCAGAGGGGGCTGAGGATCCACTTGGCCAGCAGCTGATGCGTTTAAGTGTTTTTATTTGGTTTGCTTATTTATTTTTTTGATGCAGCCACTTAATCTCAAGTTCAGGTGTGTGGCTGCTTGTGACCTTTGAAGAATTTCTTGCTTGCCCTGAAATAATGGTTATTTTGGTGATGTCTCAGCTGTTCCATCAGAGATTTCATCCCAGGGAGGGTTTTTGAAGCATTCTTCTCCTCAGGGCTCTGCAGAGCATGAGGATTTTTGGATCAGTAGCTGAGTACATGAGTAATTTCTGGCTCTGGGTTCTCTGCAAATCTCAGATCTGTTTTTTTTTTAATTTCTTAGAAAAAGGTAACACACATTTAAATAAATATAACAGGTTGGATGTGTTAAGGAAAATATTTGTACCATTTTTGCTTGACAAACACATTTAAATTCTTTAAAAAATACCCCCAAGTGAATGTTTTGAAGCCTATTTTTTATTGAGCCCCGTGCTAAGCTGAAGGAATGTGATCTCAGATTTCCTGCATGTCTATCCACAGGGATGTATATCCACTGTCTTTGCTAGGGATGGCTTAAAAAATATTTATTTTCCTTGAAATCTTTAATATTTGACCTGCAGATCATTTCCTTGATGCCATTCCAGCTTTGAGCCGTGATGAGCTCAGCTGGGAAGTGCTGGGAAGTGTTTTCCAGGTATTTTTGGTCACCAGTGTGAGCTGGTTTCTAATTAAACAGAAGCTCACACCTTATCTCATTAGAGACACGATAACAAGCGTGCGCAGCACTGGCTGATCATCGGGAATGGATTCCCTGAGTCTGGCAGGGTCAGAAAAGGGGATTTTGTGTCACTGGATGGTCTCGTTCTCCTGGTCTGCACGGAGGTGGCACTTTGCTCCTGGTTTGGATTTGTTGGGATGATTTATCCAGGCCCTGCACGGGACCCGGCAGGTACAGCTGGAATATGGCCAGGAGGAACTGAGTGCACCTGGGACTGCTTTCCTTTGGATTCAGGGGAAGTTATGGAACTTTTGGCCTCAGTGGTGGCTCTGGGCGTCACCTCTCAATTTGCCACCTGCAGGTGCCTTCACCAGTAAATATGGACGACAAAAGGCCCCAAAATTGAGTTGTTTCTCATTAATTAAAGTTCTGGAATGTTCTGCCCGGGTAGGTGGTGGAGTCCCCATCCCTGGGGGTGTTTAACAAAGCCTGGATGTGGCACTGGGTGCCAGGGTTCAGTTGAGGTGTTGGGGCTGGGCTGGACTCAATGGTCTTGAAGGTCTCTCTCAACCCAGTGATCCTGGGAATTCTGGGAATTCTGTGATTCTGTGATTCTGTGAATCCTGCAGCTGCCCCAACCCTGGAAGGTCCCAGACCAGGTTGGAAACAACCTGGGGGAGTGGAAGGTGGGTGAGCTTTAAGGTCCCCCCAGCCCAAACCATTCCATGGTTCCATGAATCCATGCCCAAGTAGAAATCCAGCAGGTGGATGCAGCAAACACAAACCTTCCACATGAGCTCCTCCCTTGGTGGGTTCCCGTGGCCCCAAATGAAGATCCCTGTTCCCAAAGAGTGGGAGTGGGGTGAGGCTGGGGCGAATCCTGCCCATCCTTCACCCCAATCCCCTGGCAGCTGCTGGGGTGATCTCCCCTGTGTGGCTTTGTCCTCATGGCTGCATCCTGTTCCCATTTGGAGCCCTCAAATCCTTACAGGGATAAAGGGAAGGAAAATGTCAGGAAGCGGCACTGTCTGAAGAAATGGAGCAAGGAAAAGGCAGCACCAGGATTCCTGGGTTTTAAACTGGCATTTAAATCTTGGAATGGCTGTTCCACCCCAGGCAGGAGCCTCCAGGTTCTTACTTTGATATAGAATTGTTCAATTAATGATTATTTGTCCTGTAGCTTTGCTGGACTCTCAGTTTTGTCCCACCAAAGCGCAGAGCTCTTCCCCATCCAAATCCACCTCAGGTGTCCCAAAAAGCCACCCAAATCCACTGGAAGCAGAAGATGCTGGAAGAAATATTTGGCCAGGCTGCATCCCTGTGTCGGAGTCAGGAATTTCTGAGGGATGCCATGGGATTGAAAGGGTGGAGACTCCCTGGAGTGGAGGAGATCCTGTCTGGGGTTCTGAGCACGTGGAAAATCCTGCTCTGGGTTTTGTCCCGTGCCCCCAGCCAGTGCTGGTGCCGTGGATTCCTGAGGAACAGGTTTATGAGGGGAAAAACCAGAAGAGAGGAACACGCAGCCAATGGGGTCCCTACATAAATATTTGCCTTCATCTACAAGAAGGATCTGTTAAGAAGAGGCCAATCACCTGGAAATGACCCAAACCACGTTCTGCTGCTCGTTAAGCCCTGCCTGTTTCCCTGGCACAAGGTGTGTTTTTGTATGAGCAGACAAGGCAGTTCTGTGAGCCTGTGATGACAAGGGAGCAAACACTGCCCAGACTTGACTCTGCCCTCGCTGCAAAGCTCCCGACATTCCCTCCAAACTCAGTCATGCTTTCTCTCCCTTTCCTGTTAAACAAATGCATATCTTGATTTCGAGTTATTTGTGCTCTCTGTGTGCACTCCAGAGCTCCAAAAACACAAGGTTTTCCCCCCTGGATCTGGTGTGGGGAACAGCAGGATTTTCCAGGGGGGACAGGTCTTCACACCCTTCCCAGCTGTCTGAAATTGGGATCGGTCTAGAATTGCCTAGAATTGGGATTTGGCTTGGAATTTTTAACCAGAATTGCACATGGAGGTGTGTGTGTGTGTGCACAGAGAACTGGAGGATAAAAATATAGATGTATAAATAAATATACAAAAATAAATATATACATTAATATATATATGTACACATATAGATAAATAAATATATACAAGATATAAATAAAATAAATATGTCTATATAAAATATAATATCTATATTAAAATATAGATATATAAATAAATATATAAAAATAAATATATACATTAATATATATATACGCATATAGATAAATAAATATATACAAGATATAAATAAAAATAAATATGTCTATATAAAATATAATATCTATATTAAAATATAGATATGTAAATAAATATATATAGTAATGTTATATATATATATTTTTTATATATATATACACACATATAGATAAATAAATATATATAAGATATAAATATCCACAGTATCCTTTGGAAAGGAGGGGCTGGGTAAGGAAAATCTCCACCTTGTGCAGCTGGCTCTGCATTCCCTGGTGAATCCCTTTCCAGCAGCTCCACCTTGCCTGGGAAAATATTTACCTGGAGAAAAGCTGTGTTAATTAACCCAGCCACGGAGTGGGAGCACAGCAGAGGCTTTGTGGGGCTGAGGGTGGCACTGGGGACAGGCAGGGACTTGCTCGCGGTGTCACATTCGTATTTCTGGGTTTGTCACCGTTTCTGTTATGTGACAAAATGTAAATGAATGTCAGGATTTGCTCTCCATGAGGCTCTGGAAAAGGGAGATTTCCAGACTGAAGAAAGGATCAGAAACTCTGGGTTTGCCTGTAGGAAATAAGTGGATTATTTGTTTCTATTTCTGCCTTTCATTGAGGGTAGGGAAAAGCCCCATTGCCTTTGGTCCTGAATCAGCTGGGAAAATTTCCTTGTTGAATTTCCACTGAGATTCCAATTATTTTTTCATTTAAACAGAAATCTTTCAGCATCTCCTCTGTATATTTAATAAATAAGACCCAGACTGGCACAACACATCACTGTGTGTTCCTGCATCCAGAAAGTGGAAAATCTGATTTATTTTGATTTTCACACTTTCACAGGTGCAGAAATTCCCAAACAAAAAAAATATTGCCAAGCGAAAATGCTTTTGCACCATCCTAATGGAGACAATTTTTAATATATTTGTATTTTTGCGGTATTAATATATTTGCATTTTTACATTCTTTAGAGCACCAAGGAACTTGGTTAACACAAAGCTGGAATTCTGTCCATGAGGAAAGGGCAGCCTTGTGTGGTACTGCAGGGCAGCAGGGAAAGGGAAAATTCCTGCTCCTCCCTCCTGCATGCAAAGCAAACTGGCAGCTTTTTGTGATATCAGCTGGAAGGATCCCTTCAGTGGGGCTGAACAATAATCTCAGAGTCGGTTTTAATTCCATTCTGTTTAAATCTTATTGCACTTTGCTTAATTGCTTCTGCTTTGTCGTTAACGAGACAAAGAGCAGTTTGTGTAAGGGAAAAATTGTCGAGCAGCAGAGCTGGAATTTGCATGTTAAAAGTTTCCTTTTTTTATTGTTTTCATTGCCTTCCAATCCCTCGTTTGGTTTGGTTTTGTTCAGTCCTACAAAGCTGCTGTGCCCCGCAGGTGACATCACCGGGCTGGCTGTGTCCTGCCAGGGCATCCTTAGGGAAAACTCCCCTGGATCATGCCCAGGAAGGCTCTGCATGGGCAGGACCAGCCCTGATCACACATGGATGGGGCAGAACCTCCCTGCCCCAGCCCTCCAGCAGCCCGGGCACTTCTGCAAGCTGCCAAAAGGGTCCCTCTCTCAGGATATTTGCAAAACACACCAAAATTCCTCATTTTTCCCATTATTGCTCCAGCTCCCTAAGCAACCAGCGGTCAGGAAAGCGGGGACTGAGCCAAACAATGCAACCCATGGCACTTCTTGGGGGTTTTTGCTGGGTTTTTTTGTTTTTTTTTTTCCCAGTTATTTTCTTGAGTGAATCCTGAGGGGAATGCTACTCTCAGCATGGAATGCCAAATAAAGGAAAGGAAATGGCATTAATTCAGCTGGAGGGAACTTGGGAAAAGCTGCTTCTCCCTGGTGTTCCCCCGCTGTGGAGAGCCAGCAAAGGCTGAGTTACCACGAGCTGAAAAGGGCACATTTGCAACTTTACTGCAGAGCTTTCCCAGTGTCCTTGTTGGAACAAACTTCCGAGGGAAGCAGTGGAATCTCATCCCTGGAAGTGCTCAGAAAACGAGCGGCCATGTGCTTTGGTGTCTTGGTTTGGAAAGCCAGGAGTCTGCTGAGGAAGGCAGGAGCCTCCCCTGAAATGGAGAATGTAAACCCTCCCCACCCCTCTGAATTGCTATAAATTTTAAATTAAGGGGCTCTCAGGCAAAAATATGGGAGCAGGAATAACAGTTCTTTAATAGGGAAGAAAATAAAAGCATAAAATAAACAATGCCGTGAACTAAACCAACACTGGCAGAGTCAGAACCCAAGCTGACACCCTGTGGGTCAGGGTGCTGGCAGCAGTCCCATTGGAATTGTGGCTCAGCCCTCCTGCAGTGCCAGGGGTGGTTCTGCTGGAGCAGGGATCCTGGAGAAAGGTGCAGTCTCTGCCTCTGGAGATCCAGGGGAAGAGGCAGCTGCTGTTCCTCTGGGCAATCCAGTGCAGGAGCCGTGCTGGTGTTCCAGAATCTCCAGATTCTATCCGGGTAGGAATGCTTGGCTCCTCCCTCTGGGCTCCCATCTCCCAATGGGATGCTGTAGTTCTTATCAGCCATGCAGGACATTCAATGGCTGTTATCCGCCAGTGTCTCCCCAGTTGTGGAAGAGATAAGGAACACTGCCCACTTGACAGAAGACAACTGCCCCAGCTCTAACAGATGGGAAATAGATACAATTTGCTTGACAATCGAGAACATTTGGGAACATGGTGGGATTGGGTGGAAGGCTGGACTTGTCCTGGAGAGCTTTTCCAACATGAATAATTTGGTGTTTCTGTGGAAATCCTGCAGGAGTTACGCAGGCTGGTGTGGGGTCTGGATCCTGGGTGGTCAAATCCGTGTGGATAAAGCGCTGGGAATATGTTGGGAATGGGGATTAACTCGTTATTGCCACAGCCACAAGGTCCCTGCTGCTGCCTCCTGGCTGCCCTCAGCTCTGCTTTGGGGGGTCCTTCACTGGTCATCCCACCGGTGTGGCTGCAGCCCTCCTGCTGCTCCAGGAATTGTTCTCCTGGATTCCAGAGGAGAGGAGGCTCCAAATTGGTCCCTCACGGACAGCTCAGCCCAGGTGTGTGAGCAGCAGCTGCACCTGGGGCTGGCTGGGCTTCATTCAGGGCAGAGGAGATCAGAGAAGGGCTGGGACAGAGCTGGGGGGCTGCTTGAGCTCTGCTTCCCTCCCTGAGGGCTGGAATACAGGTTGGATACTAGGAAGAAGTTTTTTACGGAAAGAGTGATAAAGTTCTGGAATGTTCTGCCTGGGGAGGTGGTGGAGTCCCCATCCCTGGGGGTGTTTAACAAAGCCTGGATGTGGCACTGGGTGCCAGGGTTCAGTTGAGGTGTTGGGGCTGGGCTGGACTCGATGATCTTGAAGGTCTCTTCCAACCCAGTGATTCTGGGAATTCTGGGAATTCTGTGGATCTGTGTCGGGTTCCTGTGCTGGGAGTTTGGGATCTCAGCTCCTGCTGGAGCTGGGATTTGTGCTGGGCTTGAAGGATGAGCCAGGCTCTGGCACATCCCAGGGTCAGCTCCAGGCTGGGCTCTCCCTGACCCACTGCAGCTCCCAAACCAGGCTGGAAAATGGGCTTTTCTGGGAGCCCTGCTCATCCCAGCACTGCTTTCAGACCCCTCCAGAGTGCGGCCCAGGCTCAGAGCACCGGGTGGGTGTCTGCAATCTGCCCTCCGCTCTCCTTCTGAGCAGTCTGGCAGCCTGAGCTCTGCTGGGGTTCATCGTCCTGGCTCAGCTTCCCTTGGAGCTTTTCCCTGTGCTCCGTGCCAAGGCTGGAGCTCAGCCGGAGCAGGAGGAGCAGCAGGGCAGTGCCTGGTGTGGGGTCATCCTCCACCCTCAGCCGCAGAGCTGCTGGGGCAGCTCCAGTTCCCGGAAATGAAGGAGGCAGGATCAGCTTCCTGAACTGAATTCCCGAATGGAAGGAGCTCCCTCCATCTCGGGGGCTGGAGCTTGGGTGTGCCCTCTGCAGAAGGGTCAGATTCACCCTGGAGCAAGATCCAGGCTTCTCAAACTGGGAAATAATCTTAGAAAAATCCCTTCCTGTACCTGCCTTGGTGTGGTGTTGGAGATGTGGGCATCCATGGGCTGTGTGAGCATCCATGGGCTGTGTGAGCATCCGTGGGCTGTGTGGGCATCCGTGGGCTGTGTGAGCATCCATGGGCTGTGTGAGCATCCGTGGGCTGTGTGAGCATCCGTGGGCTGTGTGGGCATCCGTGGGCTGTGTGAGCATCCGTGGGCTGTGTGAGCATCCACGGGCTGTGTGAGCATCCACGGGCTGTTGGATTTTGGATGAGGGACACAGAGAAGGGAGCAGGGAGTGAGGAGCCAGTCCTGACTCCATGGGAATGGCCAGATTTGGTGTGTGAATCCATGGATTGGTGTGTGAATTCATGGATTTGTGTGTGAATCCATGGATTGGTGTGTGTGAAAGCATGGATTGGTGTGTGAATCCATGGACTGGTGTGTGAATTCATGGATTTGTGTGTGAATCCATGGATTGGTGTGTGTGAAAGCATGGATTGGTGTGTGAATCCATGGACTGGTGTGTGAATTCATGGATTTGTGTGTGAATCCATGGATTGGTGTGTGAATCCATGGATTTGTGTGTGGATCCATGGATTGGGGTGTGAATCCATGGACTGGTGTGTGTGAATCCATGGATTGGTGTGTGCATCCATGGATTGGTGTGTGTGAATCCATGGATTGGTGTGCATGAATCCGTGGATTGGCGTGTGAATCCATGGATTGGTGTGTGTGAATCCATGGACTGGTGTGTGTGAATCCATGGATTGGTGTGTGAATACATGGATTGGTGTGTGTGCATCCATGGATTGGTGTGTGCATGCATGGATTGGTGTGTGAATCTGTGGATTGGTGTGTGTGAATCCATGGATTGGTGTGTGAATCCATGGATTTGTGTGTGGATCCATGGATTGGTGTGTGCATCCATGGATTGGTGTGTGTGCATCCATGGATTGGTGTGTGTGCATCCATGGATTGGTGTGTGCATCCATGGATTGGTGTGTGAATCCATGGACTGGTGTGTGAATCCAAGGATTTCTGGGTGTCCATGGAAGCAAATCTAGTCAGTATCCAAGGAGAGGCTCATCCAGGGAGGGTCAGGGCTGTGGGATCGACGCCTTCCCACTGCAATCCTGAGGTTGAGCAGGAATCACAAACTCCCTCTCAACTGCAGTTGTCCCTTCCTTCTGTTATTTTTTCCCCACTCCTGTGGTTTGAAGGGATGCAGAAACATTCTGGGAGGTTTCTCAATCCCTGGGTTCAAGCAGGGGAGTCTCTGCAGGGGAACGCCTTTCCAGGGAAAGGCCATTCCTGCCTTCCCTGTGCTCAGGGCTCGTGGCCTTGGATGGAATCACTGCTCACCACGAGTTGCCTCCCCGTCCTGGGATGGGCAGCCTGGAGTGGTCAGTCCTGGGGAATTCTGAAGGAATCATTAGGCAGGAGTGGTTTAAAAATATTAAACAGCGACTTCTAAATAGTGAGAAGGGAGAGCAGCAGGGATTTGCACAATCCCATGGAGGAAATGAGCTGGGAATGCTCAGAATTCCTCACAGGCACTGGACCTCGAGGGTCATCTTGAATGTCTCTAAAAAAATTGATTTTCTTGAATTTTAGTTGCCAGAAAACAGGATCAGTGTCCTTATAAATGTGAGAAACCCCTGAGAAGCCCTCTGGAATAAGGGAGTGCCTGCAGGGGCAGGAGCCAGGCTGCAAATCCCACTTTTAGTGATGGAAACGGAGCAGCAGGAGCTGGGAGGGAGCTGGGGCTGCCTGGAGGCTGAGCCAGGGCCCTGTCCTGCCTGGGCAGAGCCAAGTGCTGCTCCAAGGAATTCATGGAAGTGCTGCTGCTTTGCTCCATACCTGCCTTTCCGTGGCTCCCCAGGCTGCACAGGGCTTGCTGCTTTTTTTTTCTTCCTCCCCCCACTTCTAGTTTTGATGGTGATATTTCTGGGAATATTTAGCTCTCAAATATGCAGATTTTGCAATAATTTCTCTGTTGTGACTCAAATGCTTTTCTGGAAAGCCTCTTTGAAGTGATGAAATTCTCTAGATTAACCCTTCGCCTTGAATAAACGCAGAGTTGGGTTCGTTCATCTTTTCCTCAGTGCCCCTCTCTGCCTGGAAAGGTGGGAGGGAAAACTGCAGAAACCCTCGGGGATAAAAATAAAAAGTGAATAAGCACAAACTTTTAATCCTGGATTTTTTTAATGAGCAGAGAAAGTCTCCTGGCTGCCTCCCCATCTGTTTCCTGTTAAGAGGATCCCTCTTTATCTCCGTGGGTCTCTCCCTTCCCAGAGGATCCCAGCCGCCCCAGGCCCCCAGTGCTGAGTCACAGCCCAGCTGTGGAACAGGGAAGTGTCCCCATCTGGAAATGGGGACTCACTCAGAGATGAACTTGCCCAGTTTCACACAGGAAATGTGTAACCAAAGTGGGAACTGAACCCAAATCTCTCCAGTTTAGCCCTGGGTTTTCTTCTCCCCTCAGCGATCCACGGCAGCTCAGCAGATGTTGATCAAATCTGAGGGCCCAAACATGTGAATTCCAGAATCCTGGAATGGTTTGGGTTGGAAGGACCTTAAATCCCACCCAGTGTCACCCATGCCGTGGCACTGGAAAGATCCCAGTGTGCCAGGTGCTCCAGCCCCAATGCCCGGCCTGGCCTTGGGCACTGCCAGGGCTCCAGGGGCAGCCACAGCTGCTCTGGCAATTCCAGCTCAGCCCCTGCCCAGCCTGCCAGGGAACAATTCCCAATTGCCAAGATCCCATCCAGCCCTGCCCTCTGGCACTGGCAGCCATTCCCTGGCTCCTGTCCCTCCATCCTTGTCCCCAGTCCCTCTGCAGCTCTCCTGGAGCCCCTTCAGGCCCTGGAAAGGGATCTCAGATCTCCCCAGAACATTTTATCCTTTTATTCAGCTGAACACCCCCAGCTCTCCCAGCCTTTCCTCACAGGAAAGGTGCTGGGAGGTGTTGGGAGGTCAGTGGAAGGTGGGTGTGGACCAACTCAATGATTTCCTTGAAACTAAAGACGTCTAAAGGCAAAACTCAAGACTAAATAAGAACTTTGGAGGAAGGGCTGGGCCAGGAGGAGAAATAACTGATCCATGAGGGGGAATAGCTGGGCCAGGAGAAGGAATCCCTGGGTCAAACGAGGAATACCCGGTTCAGATGAGGAATATCTGATCCAGAGGAGGAATACCCAGTTTAGATAAGGAATACCTGGGCCAGGAGGAGAAATACCTGGGTCAGATGAGGAATTCCTGGGCCAGAAGGAGGAATATATAGAAATACCTTGGCCAGCAGTGGGAATACCTGGTCTAGGAGATGGAATAGAGGGGGAGGAGGAACACCTGGTCCAGGAGGGGAATAACTGCTCCAAGGGAAGGGATAACTGGGCCAGGAGAGGGAATGCTTGGGCCAATCAGGAGAAATACCCAATCCAGGAGGAGAAAAACTGTTGAGATTTATCTTCTTTTCTGCCAGGGTCGGGATTAAATGTGTGAGATGGCATTTCTTGTTGGGACTCAGATGTTTGTTAGTTCTTATCTCTGTCACAGTCCCACAAACCCTGAGTTCTGCAGCACTTCACTCTCACACACTGAAAAGGGAGCCCCATCTCTCTCTCTACAAGGCCTTTTAAGGATAAACTGTCCAATTAAGAAATGACAACTAAATTATTTTCACTTTTAACCCAATAACCAATCACACGTGGCCCTCAATGGGGACTTTTTATTCAATTACACAAAACCACCCAAACCCATGGAGGAGAAGGAGAAGGAGAAGGAGAAGGAGAAGGAGAAGGAGAAGGAGAAGGAGAAGGAGAAGGAGAAGGAGAAGGAGAAGGAGAAGGAGAAGGAGAAGGAGAAGGAGAAGGAGAAGGAGAAGGAGAAGGAGAAGGAGAAGGAGAAGGAGAAGGAGAAGGAGAAGGAGGTCCAGCCTCCACCCCAAGTATCCATCTTGCTCCATATCTATTACTATACTCTAAACCCCAAACTCTGAGTTTCCCACCCTGTGATCTCACACACTTCTATCCAAACTCCACACCCACAATCCCAGCTCTGTCATTCCATTCTGGAAGCTTCTCCACGGCCTCAGGTCAGTGCAGTGTTCTCTGGGGGTCAGTGCCTGGCAGCACAGAAAGTCCCAAATTCTCTGTACCCAGGGTTCCAGCAGAAGCCCTGGGCTGGAGGAGCAGAGCCCGCAGTGCTGTTTGCTCTGCGCGTTGGTGTCACTCCAGGGAGGTGGGAGCACCCCAGGGCTCTGTTTGTGCCCTGCTGTGGTTACCTGGGCCTGTCTCCAGCAGGGCCCTGGCTGCTCCTGCAGAGGTGGAACTGCAGGATCTGCACACCCTGAGCCCAGCCTGCTCTTCCTTCCACAGGCTGAGCTCAGCCCTGGGCAAACAAGAGGGGGACACCACCAAAGCTCCACTCTGCCCATTGCACTGTGAGTAACCTCTGCTTTCTCCACCTTGGCTGCTCTCCCTGCCCTTTGCAGTGGGCTCCACCTGCGAGCAGGACCTGCTTTTCTCTTTGTCCAATTTATTTTGCTTTCACTTCTATTAATTGGAGAAATTTCTGACTGAGTCCTCCCAGTGCTCCATTTTTATATTTCTGTGTCCAGTTCTGGTCCCTCAGTTTGGGAAGGACTTTGAGATGCCTGAGAGCATCCAGAGGGGGCAACGAGGCTGGAGAGGGGCTGGGAACACAAACCCAGACATGCCGTGGCAGCAGCTGGGATCCGTGTGCCCCATAATCCATGGGGCTTTCTCCTTTAGGATTTGCTGTCATTGTTCCAGTGCCACGCTCAGGATGCTGAGGGAAAGAGAGAATGGAAATGGTGAAGGGTTGGTTGTAGAATCATGGAATATCCTGAGTTGGAAGGGACCAAGGATGATCAACCTGCCCCAAACAACCCCACCCTGGCCATCCCTGCAGCGCTGCCCAAATTTCTCCCCCATCCTTCATCTCCCCCATCCCTCACTCTCACACAATCATGGAATGTGCTGAGCTGGAAGGGACCCACAGGGATGATCAATGCCAAAGCCAAACCCTGCCCAGAGCCCCCAGCAAGCCCAGCCTGGGCATCCCTGGAGCTCTGGCAGCCTCGGGGCCGTGCCCATTCCCTGGGCAGCCTGGGCAGTGCCAGCACCCTCTGGGGGAAGAACCTTGCCCTGAGCTCCAGCCTGAGCTGCCCTGGCCCAGCTCCAGCTGTGCCCTGGCTGCTGTCCCTGGCCTAGAGCAGAGATGGGAGCTGCCTCTCATGAATTTCCCCTTTTCTTCCTCCTTCCCTCTGGATCCTTAGTGCAGAAACCCTCCCAGGCTTCATTTTTTTTCTCCCAGTTTTTGTTGCACTGTTAAATTTCCCTTTGGGAAGTCTCAGCCTGGATTAACTGCATCCAGCCAGGAGAATTATCCTTTGCCACTGGCATTTCAGGAGCCTCATTCCCAGTAATGGAATAAAGATGTCCAGAGTAGCCTGGACTGGCCTGGAATGGCCCTGCTTGCTGCTGTGGGCAGCCAGGTGTGTTTGTTTGTTGGCTTGTTCTTGAATAGTGCAGAATTCCTAAAAAATAAAAATCAGCTGGGGCCCATGTGTTCAGCAGAGGAGAATGAGGATGGTCTGAACATTTGGGTTGGTATTGAATTAACTCAAGAATTTTCTTTGCAAGCATAATTATTAAACATTTAGGAATTTATATGTGGCCTATAGGAGAAAATTCAGTATTATAATGTTGTCCAGGTTGAGTTGGGAATTCTTAAACGTGAATATATGAATTTGTGGCAGCTCATTCTGTTCTTGCTGAAAAAAATCCCTGCTTAAATCCACTTCTACCCAGTTAATGTTCTCTGTCCCTGCTTAAATCCAATTCTCCCAGGTTAAAAAGCTCAGTGTGTCACGAGTGGGGCAAACCCCAGCAATCTGTGCAGAAATCAAGGTGATAAATCAGCTCCACGAGTGCCTTTGATCTTAAATAAATGCTGGGCTCAAAGTCTAGCCCAGACCACGGGCAGGGTTAGTCAGCACTGAGGGCTCTCTGAAAAGGGGTTTCAAAATGTAATTAAATCCTTCTCCCAGCAAGGAGCCTGATTCCCTCAGCAAGTCAGGGCAAGAGCAGGTGCTCTGCAGGTCCTGGGAAGGGTTGAAGCTGGTGCTGGAAGGGAGCAGGACCTGGATTTGAGGGAAAAAAGGTGAAGTTCAAGGCTAGAACTGATTTTGTGTCAATTCCCTGAGGTGTGGTGTCACAGGTGGACTTATCCAGTCAGTAAAAAATGACATCTCAGGGGAACCCGTGTCCCTGAACTGAGCCCCTCATGGGGGATCCATTGTCCCCACTGGGTCCCTGCCTCTCTCCATGAGGGAGATGTGTCCCAGGACTTGCACCCTCCATTTGGCCGTGTGAGGTGACACTTTTCAGAGAGTTTGTGTTGTGTCCCAGGTGTCCCAGTATCACTAGACTGCTAAATTCAGCTAAATCCCCTAAACTCCAGGTTCCTTTTCTCACTGAGCCCACGCGGTTGTAGGAGTGAATGAGCAGTGAGGAGTCCTTGGAGGACTTTGTGGATTCTCCTGCTGGTTCTCCACCCTTCAGGAGGAAGCTGGGCCATCGCTGAGCTCAAATCTCAGTCCCCTGCTCCTCCCCGCTCTGCTGGACTGGCACTTCAGCCCCATCCCCAGGGAACACAGGGTTTGGAATAATTTCCTCTAATTAATGCAGTGTAATCCTGTCCTAGCAAGGCACCGCACCACAGGGCAGGCAATACCTTCAGAAAGAAGGATAATAATTTATTTGTCATTATAAATCACACCTATCAATTAATTTCATTTAGAAAACACCTCCCTTCTTTTCCTTCAGAGCATCCCACCCCTTTCCATTCCATCTCCTGGAGACACTGGCTGATTCCAAAGTGGTCAGGGTGCAATTCCAGTGCAATTCCCTGCCGGAGTGTCCCATCAGGAGCTGTGTTTGCTCAGGGTGGTTAATGGGGTTTGATAGAAACAGCCCACGATGACACCCCACGTGTGTGTCACAGAAATTGGATTTGCACCTTTGTTTGGTGACAAAAGGCAGGAAATTAAAGAGGCAACAGTTCAATAAAAGCTCCTCTTCACCTGCCTTTGTTGTAGGTGACACTGAAGATTAGCACAGCTCAAGAGCAGCTTTTATCCAGACAAGATGCCTTGTTATTTGTCAGGGATGTAAGAAGTGTGAGGCAGGGCTTTGGAGTCAGTCGGTTTGGAAGGAAAATACAATTATACAAACTTTAAACCCCTGAATGTTTGCAGGAGATTAGGAGGAACTCCAGTTTGAAAGTGTTTTAATTCATTTTTCCAAATTGTGTCTGTTTCAAGTTCCTGTCTTTGGTTGCTGCCAGGTTTTGTGAGCATTAAACCGAGTCCCTGAGGTTTGCCTGAGCGCAATTTATGTTTAGGTTTAGGCAGACATTCAATGAGTTGTTCTGAATTATTTGTGTACAAAATATTTACTGTTAACCCCCGAATGAGCAGCGGTTAATTACTTACACACAAAAGCTAAAGAATTTTTTTTGTCTCTTTTTCTTTTGTATGTAATTACAGAAATGTGGGAAATACTTTTCCAAGGCTTTTGAACTCCAAAGTGGAACAGAAGGAAGACACAGGGGGACATCCACCGTTCAGTGTTATTTTCCTTGCACAGGAGAGAGAGAGAGAGAGAGAGAAGAAAAAAAGGATCTTTCTGAGATGAGCACTAAAGTCTCAAGTTTTCAAAGGTTTGCATAACAAACAAGAGACACATTGTGGGTTGCATCTTGACTTTGAAGGCTTGCCACTGTCAACTGAAATAAAATGGCAAGGTTTAAAGCCTTAACCAAGTTCACAAGGAAAATATTTGGACTGAAAGTTTTGGAAAGTTTTCTCTCTTTGAAGTAGTTTGTCATGTGTTACCAATGTGAACTTTATTGACCTTGAAACGTTTTTTTTTTTGAATCAAATAGCAACTAGTGACACTTTAGTCAAATCTTAAATCAACAACCATCTCCTGGCGGCTCCAGCTTCGTAGCAAATGCAGGCAAAACAGGGAATCTACAGAGGAGACCTTTATTATTCCTAAATGAAGCCTGCCAAAACCTTCCCGAAATAGCATTCAAAGACCCTTTTAAGGTCATGGATCCTGAACAAAGCCAGAAGAGCACAAAAAAGGCTGAGGAAAGTCCAAGAAAGAGGCTTCCCAAAGGAGAGGCTTTCCAAGGCAGTATTTCATCCCCAACTACGTACCAGGGCAGCTCTGCTCCTTCCCAAGGAACCCCTCTCCGAGATATCATCTCGCAGCAGCACTTTTCCGGCTCTTTGCCCGTTCCACGAGAGGAGCCTCAGGAGAAGCCCAGCCACCAGAAACAAGCCAAGCCCTCCTCCTTTGACCACCCCACCCACGTCCCGCAGCTTCAGCAGCACGCACTGGCACCAGCATTTATGTCCCCGGGGAAGCCGGAGCATGTCCTGGAAGGTCCCACATGGCAGCTAGTTGATCCAGTCAGGCCAGGGCCCTCCGGCTCCTTCCCGTCCGCCGGGCTGCACGCCCACCACGGCCAGCTCCTCCCATCCCACTCGCCCATCATTCCCACCGAGGACATGCCGGCCGTGCAGAAGGTCTTCATCCCCCGCCCTGCCCAGGTGTCCCTGAAGCAAGCTGAGGAGGTGCACAAGAAGGAGAAGAAGCCCCAGAAGCCAGGCAAGTACATCTGCCAGTACTGCAGCAGGCCCTGCGCCAAGCCCAGCGTGCTCCAGAAACACATCAGGTCCCACACGGGCGAGAGGCCCTACCCTTGCATTCCATGCGGCTTCTCCTTCAAGACGAAGAGCAATCTGTACAAACACAGGAAGTCCCATGCTCACCGGATCAAAGCTGGGCTGGCCTCAGGGATCGGAGCAGAGATGTACCCCTCGAGCCTGGAGATGGAGCGCATCGGTGGGGAGGACTTCGAGGAGCCGACGGAAGGGGAGAGCACAGACTCGGAGGAGGAGACAGCGGCGATGTCGGGGCACACCGTGGAGCTGTCGCCCAGGCAGAAACACACCCTGCTCTCCAGCAGCCTGCTGAGCGCAGGGAGCCAAGGCTCCAGCCACGACCGCTGCTCACTGTCCCATTCCAGCATGTCCCAGTCCCTCGAGGACAGCTCCCAGTTTGTGGAGCCGTCGTCGGAGCACGCCCTGAGCCATAAGTCCGAGGACACCCACACCATCAAGCAGAAGCTGGCGCTGCGCCTGAGCGAGCGCAAGAAGGTGATCGACGAGCAGGCATTCCTGAGCCCCGGCAGCAAAGGCAGCACGGAGTCCGGGTACTTCTCCAGATCCGAGAGCGCGGAGCAGCAGATCAGCCCTCCCAACACCAACGCCAAATCCTACGCCGAGATCATCTTTGGGAAGTGTGGGAGGATTGGGCAGAGGACGGCGGCGCTGGCTGCAAACACAACCCAGGGGTTCCCACACCTGTCCGGCGATGAGAAGCCCAGCATGGTCCCGTTGTCTGTGCCTAGAACACAGGTGATCGAACACATCACTAAGCTAATTACCATTAACGAAGCTGTTGTGGATACCAGTGAAATCGACAGCGTGAAGCCCAGAAGAAGCTCTCTTTCTAGGCGTAGCAGCATTGAATCCCCAAAGTCTGGTGCGTACAGAGAACCGTTTCAGTTCGATATCAAGTCTGGCTCCAGCAGCCAGCTGGATGCAGCGAAAGTGTTGGCATCCCACGGTGAAAAAATGAAGCCCGAACAATCATTGTTGTCACTTCAGCAATCCCACAGTGCCACAGAGACAGTGCCTCTCCTAAGAAGCCACTCAATGCCTTCTGCTGCATGCACTATAAGCTCCCCACACACCTTTAGAGGTAGCTACTCATTCGATGATCACATCATGGAGCCGGAAGTCTTAAGCCGCAGCCAAGCGTTCTCCTCGCACCCTCGAATGCTAAAACGCCAACCAGCTATCGAGCTACCCTTGGGAGTGGAATACATCTCGGAGGAGGTTGGCTCTGCCAGCAAAGAAACTGTTCCCAAACCTCCCGAGGAGCCTGAAACCAAGGAAAGCGATCTTACCAAAAAGTCCCGCAAGGGCCCGAAGGCGAAAGGGTTCATGTATGAGTGCAACGTGTGCGGCGCTCGCTACAAGAAAAGGGACAACTACGAGGCCCACAAGAAGTACTACTGCTCAGAACTGCAGCTCTCCAAGCCCCGCTCTGCCACGTCCCACACCTCCTCAGAGCCGGAGAAGAGCACGGCGGATCCCGACGTGTGGCCTCAGATGATGCATTACAAGCTGGGCAGCACCTTGGAGCTCACCCCGCTGCGCAAGAGGCGGAAGGAGAAGAGCCTTGGGGATGATGAGGAACCTCCATCTTTCGAAATGTCTGACACCCCTTCCTCCAGCACCGGCCCAGGCACTCAGTTTGCAAACCTGGCCTCGTCTGAGGTGGCTCTAAACCTGACCCGCGAATCCATGAAGTCACCAGCAGACTCGGGAAAATCCGCACCTTCCGAGGCCAGTGCCAGCTTCCATTCCAGGAACACCAAACCAGCTTCGAGCGCGGAGGGCAAGGAGAGGAGAACAACCTCCAAGGAGATCTCTGTCATCCAGCACACGAGCTCCTTTGAGAAGTCAGACTCCATCGAGCAGCCCAGCAGCTTGGAAGAGGACAAGCCCCTGTCCCAGTTCCCATCTCAGCCCATACCCCAGCACAGCCGCCCCCCTCACTCCCTGCAGCCCAGGCTGGTCCGCCAGCCCAACATCCAGGTCCCTGAGATTCTGGTCACGGAAGAGCCAGACAGACCAGAAACAGAGCCAGAACCTCCTCCTAAGGAGCCAGAGAAAACCGAGGAGTTCCAGTGGCCACAGAGGAGCCAGACTCTTTCCCAGCTCCCTGCGGAGAAGCTCCCACCCAAGAAGAAGCGGCTCCGGCTGGCAGAAATGGCCCAGTCCTCCGGGGAGTCCAGCTTTGAGTCCGTCTCTCTCACCCGGAGCCCCAGTCAGGAGAGCAGCCTATCCCACGGCTCCAGCCACTCCGTCTCCTTTGACCGGGATGACCACACCAAGCCAGAGTCGAGTAGCCAGCCCTCCGAATCCCACCCAAAACCTCCTGGCGTTGGCTCCCATATGCTGATGGTCCCCAGCCACCATCACCATTCCAGGGAAATGCGGAGATCTGCTTCCGAGCAGACGCCCAACGTGTCCCACCCTTCCCAGATGTCAGAGACTCGCAGCAAATCCTTTGACTACGGGAGTTTGTCATCCACTCCTGCCTCCACCCCTGGCCCCTCCACCTCCTCAGCCCCCCAGGAGAGGAGGAAATGCTTCCTGGTGCGGCAGGCGTCCCTCACCAGGCACCCCGAGCACGAGCCAGACCCGGCCCCGCTGGGCTGGCCGGACACGGAGGATCCAGCTCCTTCTTCAAGTAAATCTCCTGCTACGAGTTTGCCCCATCAGCCGACCACGTCCTCCCCTTTGCCCTCTCACGGCGCCTACCCGAGTGACAAGAGCCAGCCAAAGGACAGCCCCGAGCCATCCTACAGCCCGCCATACACAGAGGCTCTGCAGGTGTTCCACCACCCCGTGCCACAGCTGACGCTGCACGAGAAGCACTTCATGGCCCCTCAGGTTTCCATATTCCCCTACCAGCACCTCCTGCCACAGCCGGGGCAGTCTGCAGAGCTCTTCGCTGCACACACCATGTCTGACATCCTCTCTGCCCAGTTCTCCATGCCTCAGATCCCTCCCTCCATATTCCAGACCCCGCCGCTGCCCCTCCCACAAACGCTCATCCACCCGGGCCCGCTCCACATCGCTCCTCCCTTGATGTCTCACCCCGCCGAGGTGTCCTTCAGGCACCCTTCGTTCCTGCCCGTGCACTACCCTGGCTCCTCCCCGATCCCCTCAGCCTTCTTCCTGCCTCTCCAGTCCCAGTTTGCCCTCCACTTGCCAGGTGATGCTGGTGGACATTTGCCACAGCTCAAATCCAGTTTGTTCTCAGCAGCAGGAAGCTCCAGCCTGTCCCCGTGCACGGATTATGACTCGGACAGCAGGTTGCACCCTCTGACCTGCACAGCGAGTCCCGCGCTCTCTGTCACCGTGACCCAGCTCGTTGTCCCCACCCGGACAGAGCCCATGGTGTCCCTGGTTGTCCCCGTCCGCATCCAGACCAACATGCCCTCCTACGGCAGCGCCATGTACACCACGCTCTCCCAGATCCTGGTCACGCAGTCCCAGTGCAGCTCCTCCACCATCGTCCTCCCCAAATTCGATGACCGCCAGCCCAAGGGCGCCCTGGTGTGCAGCGCTGATGTCCACGGGCTGGGGTTTGACCTGGCCCAGATGATCACAGAGGAGCAGAGAAGCCTTTTCCAGAGCCCATACCTGAGAGTTCCCCTGCCCTTACCGGAAAGAAAGGGCTACATGCCCCTCACCTGCCCCTCAGACAGCGTCCTCGGCCTGGAAGGGGGCCCTTCCACGGTTGGGGGGAGCAAAAGGATGCTGTCCCCAGCCGGCAGTTTGGAGCTGACGATGGAGACACAGCAGCAGAAGAGAGTGAAGGAGGAGGAAGTGTCTGAAGCAGAAGAGAAGCTGGAAGTGGTGAAGCCACCCAGTGCAGCAGAGGAAGGGAAAAAGCAGGATAAATCTCACTTCCTTGCAGAAAGCCAAGACAGGGTGGAGGTTGAGACACCACCCGGCGTGTCCGTGGAGCAGTCGGAGCCAAAGGAAACCCCGAGCAGTTCCCAGCAGGCAGCGTCCCGGCCGGGCTCCCCGAGCTTTGAGGCACTGCCGGAGTACGAGCAGCCAGCTGGCAAACAGTTCCTCAGCCAGGAGCCTCTGCAGCCCGTCAAGAAGGAAGACTCCAAAGAACCGGTGGAGCAGCCTCCACCAACCCCTGCCAGCACTGCCCCCGTGCCTGAGGGCGCCGCCGGCGCGGGGAAGGCTCGGGAAGGCACTGACACCAAGAAGGTCCTGCAGTTCCCCAGTCTCCACACAACCACTAATGTCAGTTGGTGCTATTTGAACTACATCAAGCCAAATCACACCCAGCAAGCGGATGGGCGCTCCTCGGTGTACGCCAGCTGGTGCATCAGCCTCTACAACCCCAACCTGCCCGGGGTGTCCACCAAGGCAGCCCTGGCCCTGCTGAGGTCCAAGCAGAAGGTGAGCAAGGAGACCTACACCATGGCCACCGCGCCACGGCCCGAGGCGGGCAGGCTGGTCCCGGCCAGCTCCAGGAAGCCCAAAATGACCGAGGTAATGCAATCCTATCTCTTTCTCCTGATCCATTTGGATGCGTGGGTAGCGGGGGCTGAGGGCCGGGGCGTGGCTGTGCTCAGCGTGGTCGGGGTTTACTCGTCCCGCTGGCGCTGTGGGAAGCGCCTGTTCTCGGTGAAACTCTTAGAGTGAAGAGCCCAAACCCCACAGAAAGCCCAACCCAGGAGGCAGGAGAGCCTGCTCCCAGGCCAGGTTTCTGTTCTCCAGTTCCTACTTGCTTTGTAGCCCAAAAAGTAGGAATCACCACCACCACCACCACCCCACGAGCCACCACAGCTCCAGCACAAAGGATTAGACTTCATTTGCATTTGTCTTGATATTTCAAACAGCTTTACAACTTTCTTTCTTTTTTTTTTTTTTTGTTTAAACGCTGTTATAATTCCCTGCATTTTGCATGTTAGAAATGAAGCAAAAGGATTACCTTGGGGAAATGGGATTCTGTCTGGTTGTGCATCTGCTCATCTCACATTAATGAACATGGAGAGGCATGCTTAAAAGTATTTAAAAAATATTAAAAGGAGATTTGCAAGTGTATTTAGGCCCCTGAAGAAGCACAAAGGCTGACGGTGACATTTATAAAAGTGCCTCAGCGGGTCAGACACGTTTTGTTAAACATCCCTGTGGTTTGGTCCATTTGGTCCATAGCTGTCCACCTGTTTTTCCAGGTATTTAAGGATATTTTATGCCTGGTTTTAGAGTTAAGACTTCACAGTGGCTTCCCAGGGGCAGGGCTCCCCCAAGGCATTGCCCACACAGGCACAGAATTCTTAAGACCCTCCTGAGCTGCCTAATTTTATGTATCTCATTTTAAAGCCAGACTTTACCCTTCCTGCTTAATGCTGAACCAAACAGATCCCTTTAATCCAGATCATGTTCATGTAGATTAGCAAACAGAATTGCTCTAAAGATTTTGCAATTTGATATTCATCTCAAGTCAATTTATATTGATGGATTATTCATTTTATTTCTGTGTCATGAAATGAACTCTGAATATTAAATTTATCATAATCGCTGCTGCAGCTGCTGCTTATAAATATGTCTTAAAATACACAGTAGAATCACTTTGATTCAATAAATCTTTATTTCTATTCAGCATTTCCATCACTCTCCTGCAGAAATCCAAGAGACAGATTTCTAGGGACAACGGGGGCAGATAATTACCTGAGCAGTGCAATAACCACGCTGAGATTTATGCACTATTTCTCCAAGGGTTTTATCCGAGTGGTGCCACAGCACCCTGGGTTTCAATCCCTAAAGGAAGTGCCTGTGCTGCTCTGAGCCCTGCTCTTTGCCATGGTGCTAACACCCACACCCAGTGAGTGTCCAGAGGTACCAGACCTTCCCGCCCTGAAGGGAAGGGTTAAACAGGGGTTAAAAGGTTCAGCCCTCACTCATCCAAACCCACATTTCACTGCATGCATTGCCCCCAAAGCCTCTAAACCCCCTCAGCCAACCCCTCCAAGCTGCCTGGCAGTGCAGGTTCAGGTCCCCATGGCTCAGTTTGTGAAGAGCTCACCCTGCCCAGCTCACCTGGAACCAGTGGATCCCAAATCCAGCCCTCCTCCCATGTGGCTGGCAGAGCCCTGAGAGCTGCAGCAGAGATAAATCGAATTCCTGCCAAGCACAGCACCAATTTGTGGTCAATGGGAGTGAAATCCTCCGTGCAGGGTGTAAAACACGGGTAGGGAAGCAGCAGCTGCCAGGACGTTCAGCCCTCGCTCATCCAAACCCACATTTCACTGCATGCATTTCCCCTAAAGCCTCTAAACCCCCTCAGCCAACCCCTCCAAGCTGCCTGGCAGTGCAGGTTCAGGTTCCCATGGCTCAGTTTGTGAAGAGCTCACCCTGCCCAGTTCACCTGGAACCAGCGGATCCAAACCCAGCCCTGCTCCCCACATGGCTGGCAGAGCCCTGAGAGCTGCAGCAGAGATAAATCGAACTCCTTTCAAGCACAGCACCAATTTGTGATCAGTGGGGGTGAAATCCTCCGTGCAGGGTGTAAAACACGGGTGGGGAAGCAGCAGCTGCCAGGACGTGCAGCAGCAGTAGCATCACTCCAGGGTTGGAGTCCAGCCCTCAGCTAACTCTACTCTGGCTCCTTCCCCTCCACATTCCCTCCTTCATGTAACTCCAGGGTGTCAGTTCCTCCCAGGAGATGTAAAAAGCTCTGGTGTTTTGTACAGTTATGCATGCAGCAAACAGTAGCTCTGTACGTGCTGTCTCCGTCCTTGGCTTGGGGTTTAAATTTCCAGTGGGATTTACTGAGCAGAAAATTCTGGAATTCTGGAGTGGCTGCGGGCTCCAGCATGCATGTAGGGATGGCTGGTGACACTGTACTGGGGCTTGCACTCTCTGTAAATTCCAACAAGACTGTAAAAGGGGATAGCAGTGACTGTATGATTTTGGCTCTCTGGTGCCTTTCATCTGTCAATGTTTTTTGTGCTTTCGAAAGTTGCAATAAATAAACCTCGTGCTACATCTAGCAAGTCAGTTGTTTTGTATTCCTCAGTAAACCTGGGAAGGTTGTCCCTAGCAGTGCTCTGAGCCCGTAGCTCCCATCAGGAGGTGAAGTCACAACCCTAAAAGTTTAATTTTTGAGGGTTCTGAGTGTCTCCTGCTGCTGATTTCCTCACTGTCATCTCCATGCCCACAGCCACCAGCTCAAGACCATTCCTGCTGTTAAATATTCAAATGGCTCCTGGCACTGTTCTGCCCTGGGCCTTTTGTCATGAAATTCCTGGCACTTTTAGGGACACAGGGCTGCACAGGGACCATTCCCAGGAGGCTTCTAGGATGGCTGTGTGGATGGTGTGGCCATGGGGCTGACCTGGCCCAAAGTCCTGGGTGCATTTAATGCTCTGAGCTGAACTCCTGAAATTCCTGGGCAAATTTGAAATGCTTGACCCCAGTTTTGCAAAGCAACTTTTGAGTGAGTCCATCCATCCTCTTGCTGAGCATCCTCTGGCACTTCCAGCAGCTGGGGGGGCTGGGTTATATCCCCCTGGATTCTGCAGGATTCTGTTGGAGCTGCACACTCTGTGGCTTCTCCCAAAATTCCCGCTGGATTCTGTGGGATTCTGTTGGAGCTGCTCACTCTGTGGCTTCTCCCAAAACCAGGGGAGACAAGGAGGCTCCACTGGGGTGATTCATCCTCTACAGACCAGGCTGAGGCGAGGCAGGTGAATCACCTGGGCAGCTGCCACTCCTGCCAGCCAGAGCCAAGGGTGCCCAGCTCTGCTTCAGCCTTCAGGGGCTGCCTGCAGATCAAAACCCCTCTGAAAACTGCTCTCAGCTGCCTGCAGCCTCCATCAATTACAGAGAATGTGAGGATATGGATCCAGGATCCTCATCCAGGATGTGGATTCAGTTGGATGCCAGAGGGACTGTGTGAGAAGGGGCCTGGGGGAAAAGATCTGCTTCCCTTTCTCTGGAGATCCCTGGGTTTGTCCTTTTGGCCTGTAGGGGACCAACATCCCAACATTTAATTCCAGGTGTGGAGAGCTCTCCCTGGGTATGTCCTATTAGGATTTAGGGGGCAATATCCCAACATTTCATTTCATGTTGGAGAGCTCACCTGCATGTGTTTTGTTAGGATTTAGAGGGCAACATCCCAATATTTCATTCCAGGTTGAAGAGCTCTCCCTGGGTATGTCCCAGGATTTAGGGCATCCCAACATTCCATTCCAGGCGTGGAGAGCTCTCCCTGGGTATGTCCTATTAGGATTTAGGGGGCTAAATCCTATTAGGATTCCATGTTGGAGAGCTCACCTGCATTTGTTTTGTTAGGATTTAGGGGGCAACATCCCATTATTCCATTCCAGGTGTGGAGAGCTCTCCCTGGCTTTGTCCCAGGATTTAGGACATCCCAACATTTAATTCCAGGTGTGCAGAGCTCTCCCTGGGTATGTCCTATTAGGATTTAGGGGCAATATCCCAACATTTCATTTCATGTTGGAGAGCTCTCCCTGGCTTTGTCTCAGGATGGGGGGGAAACACCCCAATTTTTTTTGTGGGGGGGGGGGCTCACCTGCATTTGTTTTGTTAGATTTAAGCAACCCATTATCTCAAGCTCTCCCTGGTTTAGGGGCAACATCCCATTATTCCATTCCAGGTGTGGAGAGTTCTCCCTGGCTTTGTCCCAGGATTTAGGACATCCCAACACATTTAATTCCAGGTCATGGTACTTTAGGATTAGTGGGCATCTCCCCTTTTGTTCCAGTTTAGGACATCCCAACATTTCATTCCAGGTGTGCAGAGCTCTCCCTCATCCCACCCACAGAAGCAGCTTTGATGTTCAGGTCCATCCTATAACAAACAACGTTCATTGTGTAGGTGAGGTGTCAGGGCATGACTTAAACCATGGGCTGGACAAGGTTTAGACACAAAATCCCCTCAAAAAGTGGCAATTTAACAGTGAAAAAGCAGATTTGACCCTGGGAATGTGTGGGGAGGTTGAGGAGTCTTTTCTCCCGTGGGTTTTGTGGCTTTCTCTGGGCTGCGCCCTTGGCAGCGGGGTTCAGTGAAAGGAAATCACCCAGGAATGCTGATTTGTGTCAGATTGAGGTGGCTGAAACCCAAATTTGTGTGAATGTGTGTGAATGTGGGGGAAACCCAGAGGTTCAGTGTATGAATTCTGCAGATGCCTCCTCTCCAGACATTTCAGATGTGCATTTCAGAGAGAACATGATACAGGAACAGAGATTTGGGAACAGACACCCCACATGCTCAGGGTCACCCCAGCCACCACACTTCCCTTTATCATTCATTTTCCAGGTGGCAAGAGCTGGATAACCTGGAGGGAGTAATTAAAAAACTTGTCAGATGCAGGAATATTTTTTTGTGTTGACAGAGTGACAAAATTATCCTTTGTCTCCTTAAAAAGGAAAAAACCCAAAAGTTTCTTTCCTCAATTAGCAAAAAAGACACCTCATAAGACCTAAGGAACTTCACCTCAAACTTAAAGATAGCCAATTGGACAGAAGACAAAAAATTTACTAGAAAAAGAAGAAAACAAAGAAACTAATTGCTTTTGTGAAGTGTTTTACCAAGAGCAAGAACCTCTTGCACCTAGCTCGGTTTTTCTCTGTGAAGAGTTTTGTTATTTTGCCTTTTATTAAAACTTTTTTATTTCCAACACTACCACAAAAGCCATCCTGCTAATTTTATGCTTTCTAAAGTCGCTGAGCTATCTTAAGTGTAATATAAATCTCCAAAAACTTATGAGACCTTGTTGGAGCCCAGGAAATTCCTCTGGCTGCCCTGGGTAACTCCAGATGCTGTCAAGGGGCTCAGAGACCTTGGCACAGAGTCAAAAACACCTGTGCCTTTGATTTTAGCCCTTGGAAACAATTACCAACTTTGTGTGAGGAGTTACAAGCCACAAGAGTTTGAATAGAATGAATTTATGATCGGGTGAAAAATTAGAATTTTGGGGATTTAGAATGGGGGTTTGGGAGGCAAGATGGAGGAATCTGGGCGTGTTCTGTCCTTCTTCTTCTTGTCCTCCATCTTCTGGGTCATGGTGGCACTTTTGGATTGGTTTAGAGTAGAGACAGACTGTCTAACATAGGTGATAGGTATTGGAAAATTATTGTAAATAAAGTACAGGTAGTTTTTAGTATAAAAAGCTGACATCACCCCAAGCTGGTCAGTGTGCCACAACCTGACCTGCCAGACAGACCTCAGCAGGTCAGAGAAAGAATGTAATGGGAAAATTAATCCACAAACACCAGAGGTTTCTGTCCAAAAATGAGACAGAGGAGTCCTTTTACTTCATTCCAATAAAGGCAGAGGCCATGGGGCATTCCCCTGGGGTCTCTCCAATTTTTGGAGGATGCAGCCTCCTTTTTATCCCAATTTCCCAGCTGCATTTCCCTTCTCTCTTCCCCCATTTCTGAGGTACTTGAGAGGTTCAGACTTCCCAGAACACCTGATCCCAAAGATTCCCCTCTAATGTACAACCCTCCCTTTTAATTTTTAATTCTTACAGAATTTAGGGGTTTTTTCCCCCCATTTCTGAGGTACTTGAGAGGTTCAGACTTCCCAGGACACCTGATCCCAAAGATTCCCCTCTAATGTACAACCCTCCCTTTTGATTGTTAATTCTCATGGAATTTAAGGGTTTTTCTTCCCCATTGTTTCTTTCATTGTTCAATGTCTAATTTAATTTACCAGCCAACCTACAGTTTATTTTTAAAGGCAAATATCTTTTTCCATTCATCAATCAGTGGAATCCTTCCCATTGTTTATCTCCCAGTGCTGGTTTTATCCGCCAGCAGACCCACAGCTGGTTTGGAAAGACAAATCCACCATTCCTCTCAAATGTTATAGATAAGAAATAATAAACAACCTTGAAAAGCAGAACAGAGAAATCCTGACTCCTTCTTTGGTCTCGGGGCTGGGAAAAAAGAGACTTTCCAACACCTTGGGGTCATCCTGACACCAGAGAGATCCCATCAAGCCCTGGCTCAAAAACGCCCCTATATCAGTCAGGGGTCACAGCAAATCCCCCACAACCCTGAGGGCCCCAAATGCAGCAGCAGGGCCCCAAATCCAGCAGGAGGGCCCCAAATGCAGGAGGAGAGCCACAAACAAGCCCCAAATAGGAGACCCCAAATCCAGCAGGCCCAAATGCAGCAGAGGCCCCAAATCCAGCACAGGCCCCAAATGCAGCAGCAGGGCCCTAAATCCAGCAGGAGGGCCCCAAATCCAGCAGCAGGGCCCCAAATCCAGCAGCAGGGCCCCAAATGCAGCAGCAGGGCCCTAAATCCAGCAGGAGGGCCCCAAATCCAGCAGGAGGGCCCCAAATCCAGCAGGAGAGCCCCAAATCCAGCAGCAGGGCCCCAAATGCAGCAGCAGGGCCCCAAATCCAGCAGGAGAGCCCCAAATCCAGCAGCAGGGCCCCAAATCCAGCAGGAGAGCCCCAAATCCAGCAGCAGGGCCCCATTTGTTGTGGGGGTGCCCCAATTCCAGCCCCTGGTGTCAGGAGCAGCTGGGGCTGTTTGCTCTGTGTGTCCTGCCAGTGATTCTGTCTGTAATCATGGATTGTTTTGCTCTTTTGGGGAGATAGGTTCATTTGCCTTCGCTCCTTTCTAATGAAGGTCGAAAAGACATAACTAGAGCTGAGAAGGAAGAGGAGAAAAGGGGAAAATCAGAAGAAGAGGCTCATGTGACCAAGCGAGGGGAGCCGGTGAGGATCAAGATCTTTGAAGGAGGGTGAGTGTCTCATTTTATTTATTTCTCTTCTTGTGTCTCACACTTGTGTAGAGTTGCTACAATGATGGCAAGGTGCCACTGGAGGTGAGCAGATGGAGCTGGATTTCAGTTTGTTTTCCACAGCCACTGTTATAAAACTCAGCCCTCCAGATCTGGAGTGCATTAATTTCCTATTTTGGGGCTGTCTTTAAGTCAGCAGTCACCTGGATCTCTTTTGTGAGTGGGTGGTTGAGTGAAGAGCACCAATCCATCTCGCAGCTGTCTCTGAGGTGATGGAGGTGCTCTCTGTATCTCCTCAATCTTTCCAGTGCCTTCTCCTGCAAATGATGTTCCTGATGGTTGTTCCCATTCTGAGGAGGATCTGGGCAGGTCTTTCCTGATGCCTGGGGTTTGGGCGGGGAACTAAAGAAATGTTTTATTAATGTGATTTCCATCCCACCCAACTGAAATAGCTCAAACCAGAATGGATGCGAGGCCTTAATTTGTTGTGTATCCTAAACCTCGGCTCCGGGTAATTCAGGGGGCACCTCAGGAATTCAGCACTGGTCTAATGATGCTGTTTATTTCTTTAAAATTTAAAAAAATAGCTCACAAGCAACGTGTCTGTGGGTTGCAATTAAAGATCATCCTTCCTGGGTGTTGCAGAGGGGGCCAAATTGGTGCAAGCAATGTCCAGCAGGATCTATCAGTTCTGCCCTTGCTGTTGGGTGCTCTTGGTTTCTGTGTGTTAGAAAAAGGTTTTCATTAGGCTGTGCTTGTGGTTTTCCTGCTGTTACCAGATGAAATTTGCTTTTATTTTAAAATACCTTGTTAGCAGATGGTCAAACCAGCAAAGCAAGAGGGAAAATCAGTGCTTGGGGACAGGAGAGCTGCTTGTTGGTCAGGAGAGCTCAGCTCTGCCCCAGCTGTGGGCTCTGTGTGCCCAGCTCAGGTTTGGGCAGGGATGAGGGATGCAAAGAGCCAAACAGGGCCAGCCCTACCATGGCTGTGGCCTGCCATGGCTCAGGGAGCAGCAGAATGAGAGATTTGAGGGGCTCAGGAGATCTCTGTCACCCTCCTGTGGCAGGCGGGACCCCTGGGACCCACTGGGATGGTGTCTTGGTTTGGGAAGCCAGGTGTCTGCTAAGGAAGGCAGGAGCCTCCCCTGAAATGGAGAATGTAAACCCTCCCCACCCCTCCGAATTGCTATAAATTTTAAATTAAGGGGCTCTCAGGCAACAAAACTTATGGGAGCAGGAATAACAGTTCTTTAATAGGGATGGAAAAATAAATGATAAAATAAACAATGCAGTGAACTAAACCAACACTGGCAGAGTCAGAACCCAAGCTGACACCCTGTGGGTCAGGGTGCTGGCAGCAGTCCCATTGGAATTGTGGCTCAGCCCTCCTGCAGTGTCAGGGGTGGTTCTGCTGGAGCAGGGATCCTGGAGAAAGGTGCAGTCTCTGCCTCTGGAGATCCAGGGGAAGAGGCAGCTGCTGTTCCTCTGGGCAATCCAGTGCAGGAGCCGTGCTGGTGTTCCAGAATCTCCAGATTCTATCCGGGTAGGAATGCTTGGCTCCTCCCTCTGGGCTCCCATCTCCCAATGGGATGCTGTAGTTCTTATCAGCCATGCAGGACATTCAATGGCTGTTATCAGCAGGTGTCCCCTCCCGAGGGAGGTGTGAATGTGGTCACTCACAGAGAGAGATAAGGCAAACTGCCCACTTGACAAAGGTAACCTGCCATACAGATGGTAATGGAACATATCTTGCATTGCAATTTTCAACAGATGGGTTTTATTCCCTTCAATGCCATGGGAACCTCAGTTCCCCTGGACTGGGTGGTCCCTGTGGCTGCTCAGGGGGGTTCCTGCATTCCTTCCTGGCCCTGATTAAAGCAGCTCAGCATTACCAGGACTGAAAATCCCCCTGTCCCTCTCAGAGCAGCTCAGGGGGCCCTCAGTGCTGCACCCCTCACACAGGGGTGGCTTTGTCCCCACCCCAGCACAGCCAAGGGACAGCAGTGTCTGTGCTGCTGACAAGGTCTAATGCTGATGTTTATGTCTTAAAAATGTTAAATTGCTCTTCTGTTTGCTGCCATTCCCAGGATGGACTCTGAGAGCAGAGGGCTGGGGAAGCTCAGGCCGTGTCCTTCTGCAAGGCAGCCTCAAACCAAAGCTCTGTGCTATCCAGGGAATGTGCCAGCCATCCTCAACTTGTGTCGGCCTTAATTTTACACTTCCTGTGGCTCTGCCCGTGCCCCTCTGGCTGGGACCCACCAGGAGCTCACAGCAATCAATTCCATGCCTGAATTCCGTGTCTGGATGTGATGGCAGTGCCCAGGGCCAGCAGGACAGGCTGTGCTCCCAGGCTGCTCCTGTGCCCCTGCCTCATTCCCACAAGGTTTTGGTGTCAGGGTGTGCAGTCCCAGCAGCTAGGACCTTTTCCTTCTGTTCCTTCCCAGGGTCTGCCAGGACCTTTTCCTGCTGCTCTGTCCCAGGTATCTGCCAGGACCTTTTCCTGCAGATAAATCCACAGGTGCCTGGTCTGTTCTGCAAGCTCCCAAATGGATCAGATTCCCTTTCCTGGCCATCTCTTGAAAATGTTTTACACCAAGTGCAGCCATTTTCGAGACATTATTTCACTTTCTTATTTTGCTTTTTTTTCCCTATAAAAATTTCTTCCTTGACTCATTTTTCCCTTTAATTATTGGTTTCACACTGAATGCTGCTGGCCAGGCCCATCCTTCCAGGGGATGCAGTTGGATTCAAAGCTTTTGGATCCATCCCACACTTTGTTGCCTCAACCAAGGAGTTGAATTATAAAGAAATTCACAAAATGGGCACTTGTTGCAACTCTTTTACCTCCTTCTTCTCATTTTTTATTTCCTTTGGAGCTCTTGCCTTTCTCTCTGTGCTACCATCTTCAGCACTTTTCCTTTTGTAGAGTCTTCTGGCTTCCCCAGTCCCATCACTTTCCCCAATCCCATCACTTTCCCCAGTCCCATCACTTTCCCCAGTCCCATCACTTTCCCCCTCAGGGCACTTCCAGGACCATCTCTGAGATTTCTCCTGCTGCTCTCCAGCCTCCCAGCTGGAATTTTATTCCTTGGCTTTCGGGGAAGACCAGAAAAGCCAAATTTCCTCTTTTCACCATTCCCATTTGTTAGGAAGGACTCATGAACCCTCTCAGAGCACTGGGGGCAGCTTTTCTTCCCTTGTCTCCCCTGGAGGTGTCTCCTCCACAGCTCTGGGAGTGGATGGCTCCTCTTGTTTCCCCCTGGGAAGGGTTTGGATCCAGCACTTGCAGGTTCCTGGAGGTTCCTTGAGCCTGGGTTTGGGATCAGGGCTCAGCAGTGCCGGGCACGGGGCTCAGTCCTTCCCTCCCCTCTCTGTGTGAAGGGTTTGTGGTGCCAGCTCAGGATGAGGCCCTGGGCTCCCAGAGGAGCTGGCTGTGGAGCTTTGCAGCTCCTGGTGAGCTCCCAGCCCTTCCAGCACCGGGCTCCTGATGTTGGGAAGTGTTGGTGATGGAGAGAGCCAGGGACACTGACTCAGTGATCAGAATCTGATTTTATTGTGGGATACAAACACTTTTTTACTATTTCAGGGACACCAGTAATGTGTACTGCAGTGATTAGGTTAAAATCACACACACAGAGTTATGCATATAACAACATCTCTTTCTTGCAGAGTTTAATGGGATTTTCTTTTTCCTTTAAATCCATCTGATTGAATCTTCTTGCAATCCAGATCTAATTTTCAAAGTTCCATTTGCTTTTGCCAAGGCATCCTGTTATCAAATCTCTTCTGTCAGCCAGGTCCAAAGTCCATCATCTCTCTCGTGTCCCCCAACATTCCAACAGGAAGGGGCTCTGCAGACCCTTTGCAGCCTCTCTGGAGCCCTGGAAGCCTCAGGAGGGACCTACATGGTCCTGCCTTGACCTCTCCACATTGCACTGTGGCTGGGTCCATGGGGTTTTCTGTTGGAAGAACGAATTCCTCTTGGAGAGGAACTGAGTGCCTTGAGGTCACTCCATGTGTAATTTCAGCCGCAGCTTTTCATTTGGAATCGTGGAATTCTGTCAGGCTGGATCAATCCCCCATTCTGAGCAGATGGCCCCAGCCCTTGAGGGGAGGCTGGAGTCATTTAACACCCCAAGGACGGGCTGGGGGCTGCACAGGCTCCTCGGGTTTGTGCTTGGGGGAGCCATTAAACAGCCAGGTCAATGCCTGAGCCCCTCAAGGAGCCAATCAAAACATCCACTGGGCTCCTCCTGAGGGATGCTCTGCTGGTCTGGAGTGGGGAAAATGATCTCTGAAGGTCAGGCTGGCCAGCAGGAGAAGTGCTGTGGTTCCTTGGTGGCTCGGTGTCACCTTCATCCCCCCCCAGGGTGCCCATTCTGCAATCTGACATCATGGAACCAGAGACTGGTATCGACCTGGGGCGGGCTGGGGTCTGTGCTGCTCTCACGCTCTGCTCAGGGACGTGCTCCCTGCTGGCTGCCATCCCCACCATGCAACCTGAGAGCAGAGGGCTGGGGATGCTCAGTCCCTCTCCTTCTGCTTCACAGCCCAGCCCTCTGTGCTGTTGTGGGGACAATTAGTTGCTTTAGTTAATTAGTTAATTACAACCAGTGGGGAAAACAGTACCAAGATATATAATAAATATAAATACTATAAATATATAAATAATAAAAATAAATATAAAAAGCTTAACTGACATCCCCAAACCAGTGCCATATATAGTGAAAACTACATTTTCTCTTTGGAAAACTGTTCCTTTTTTACTGCTTTAGGAAAAAAACCACTTATGGTTGTAATGTTATGATTAGAGGCACAAATATCTGAGTATCCTGGCATTCCCACCTTCAAAAACACCTTCCCTTCACACCATCCCCTGGAAAAAACCCACGCACCCACAAGAAGGGATCTCACTGCAGAAGGATGCTCAGAGTAGAGCTGTGCCCCAAAGGCTGCTCCGCTCTGTGGTTTGGAGGAATCCAAACCCTTCCCTCTTTGTCTTCACCAAAATGTGACAGAGTTGGAGGTGCCCAGCCATGGGATCTCCTGAACCGGGGTTGTGAATCCCCGTCTCCCTCGAGCCTGGCTGCAGCCCCTTCCTGCATGACTGGGGGTGCCTGAGGCTGGACTTCACCTTCCCTGGAGAGCCCCAGAGCTGAGGGCTGGAGTTGCCATGTAGCCCTTCCCTTCCCTTCCCTTCCCTTCCCTTCCCTTCCCTTCCCTTCCCTTCCCTTCCCTTCCCTTCCCTTCCCTTCCCTTCCCTTCCCTTCCCTTCCCTTCCCTTCCCTTCCCTTCCCTTCCCTTCCCTTCCCTTCCCTTCCCTTCCCTTCCCTTCCCTTCCCTTCTCCTTTCCCTTCCCTTTTTGGGTTTTAGGCATTCAGGAACACCACAGAACCCTCAATCTGCCTCCCTGAGTCTGAACAGCAAAATATTTTCTTCTGGTTGAAGGAGAATGGAGAAAATGGGTCCGATTTATCAGATTTGAACATGATTGCTAACGAGTGGATGAATAAGGAGAAAATCCCCACCTGGGCTTGCCCAGGAGCTGCTCTGAGCCTCCCTGCCCCGCTCTCCTCCCAGTCCTTTGCTGTGGGAGCTGTGGTGGCTTCCCGGGGCTGATGTCACCCTGTTGGGGAAGATGAAACAGGAAAGCCTTATAAATGTGATTGCCTGGCAAAAGATTTTGAGAATATGGAAACTCTAAGCGAGATTGAAATGAAAGCAAGCTTTGAGATCCCTCAGTTACTGAACAACTGGAAAACAATGGCATGGCCAGCTGAAGGTGATCCCCTTTGGATCAAACAACACCCTCTGCTTGCAGACAGGCCCAAGGCTCAGAGCAGACCCTGCTGGCTTGGCAGAAGGGGCCCAAAGAGGAGTTTTTAGGGTTTAAAATGTAACCCAGTGTGGGAATGTAATGATTCTTATAGGCTGTATGGAAATGCTGTAGGATTTGTATCTTGTACTAGATTGGTTAGTGAGAATCAGAATATTCAGCACAGAAGAAGATTTATGGTATTGTAACGGGAAGTTCGCATTCTTGCCTCTCTTACTCTCTCACCCTCTCACCCTCTCTCCCCCTCTCCTCTCTCAGCCTGCTCTGAGCTGTGGCTGGCAGCTCCCAGCAGGGCCCTGCACCCAGGCCCTTTGCAATAAACCACAAGTTCCTGACCTGGCTGCAGAGATCTCTGGTCCCTGTTCATCCCAACCATCCTACCCCCATCTCTCCTACATCACCCCGTTCCTGTGGCCAGCCCAGCTCCCTGGGCTCACCTGCTGGAATTCCCCCGGACACAGGCTCCCTGCTGAACCAGCCCTGACCCGAACCCCCGCCAGGGGATTTCCTCGGCTCAGACGAGTTCTGAGAATTCTCCCTGTTTGTTTTGGAAGGAGTCACTGGTCCCAAAGGCAGGGGTTGAGGGGACCAGGGAAGGAGGAATTCAAGGCACTTCCCGCTGCCCTGAGCACCAGAGAGGGCCAAAGGGAAGATCCTTTATTTAACATAAAATGTGGGATCAGGGAATATCCAGGGTAGGAAGGGACCACCAGGATCCTGGAGTCCTGGCCATACACTAAGGCCCCAAATTTACCTGCAGACCTGGCAGTGAACTCACCCAGAGCCCCAGGGCAGTACCTGGAATGGGAACACACCTCTGTGGAGCAGGGCTGGGCTTAAACAGGAATCACCGGATCCCAGAATGGTTTGTTTGGAAGGGAGCTTAAATCCCACCCAGTGCCACTCCTGCCATGGCAGGGACACCTCCCACTGTGCCAGGTGCTCCAGCCTGGCCTTGGGCACTGCCAGGGCTCCAGGGGCAGCCACAGCTGCTCTGGCAATTCCAGCCCAGCCCCTGCCCACCCTGCCAGGGAACAATTCCCAATTGCCAAGATCCCATCCAGCCCTGCCCTCTGGCACTGGCAGCCATTCCCTGGCTCCTGTCCCTCCATCCTTGTCCCCAGTCCCTCTGCAGCTCTCCTGGAGCCCCTTCAGGCCCTGCAAGGGCTCTGAGCTCTGCCTGGAGCCTTCTCCTCTACAGGGGAGCACCCCCAGCTCTCTCAGCCTGAATATTTTGCTCCATTCCTTGATATAAGCAAACAATTCCTGTAATTTACATTCTTGAGTGAAAGGGGTTTTCCTGAGTCTGTTTGCTTTGCATGGCCAGGAGAAATTGGTGCTCAGACTTTTCCATGAGGGCTGCTGGTGCCAGACTGACCACTCAGCATCCACTGGACCATCTCCTGGGGCTTTGGCTGCCGGATTTCCCCCGTCCTGAGAAATGCTGAGCAGGCACTGCTGCCCTCCTTGCAGAGCCCTCCTGGGAATCTCAGAATCATGGGATCATGGTGTTGTCTTGGTTTGGAAAGCCAGGTGCCTGCTGAGGAAGGCAGGAGCCTTCCCTGAAATGGAAAATGTAAACCCCCTCCCCCTAAATTGCTATAAATTTTAAATTAAGGGGCTCTCAGGTGAAAAATATGGGAGCAGGAATAACAGTTCTTTAACAGGGAAGAAAATAAAAGGATAAAATAAACAATGCAGTGAACTAAACCAACACTGGCAGAGTCAGAACCCAAGCTGACACACTGTGGGTCAGGGTGCTGGCAGCAGTCCCATTGGAATTGTGGCTCAGCCCTCCTGCAGTGCCAGGGGTGGTTCTGCTGGAGCAGGGATCCTGGAGAAAGGTGCAGTCTCTGCCTCTGGAGATCCAGGGCAAGAGGCAGCTGCTGTTCCTCTGGGCAATCCAGTGCAGGAGCCGTGCTGGTGTTCCAGAATCTCCAGATTCTATCCGGGTAGGAATGCTTGGCTCCTCCCTCTGGGCTCCCATCTCCCAATGGGATGCTGTAGTTCTTATCAGCCATGCAGGGACATTCAATGGCTGTTATCAGCAGGTGTCCCCTCCCGAGGGAGGTGTGATTAGGAAGAGATAAAGGAAACTACCCAATTAACAGGAGACAACTGCCATCCAGATGGCAAACAGATACAATTTGCTTGGCAATCCAGGACAGGCGTGCTTTGGGTTGGGTTGGAAGGGACCTCAAAGTTCATCTCATCCCAAACCCCCCACGGGCAGGGGTGCCCCCCAGGAAATCCCATCCTGGCTGTGCCAAGCTCTCCCCGCAGCACCAGTGTAAAAGCCTCAAGCATCAGACTGTGCACTGCAGTTTATGCTGCCTCCAAAAGGGTATTTTAATTACATAGTGGGGTTTATGTGTGGAATTTTGGTTGTTTTTTCAGCCAGGACTTCACCAGCAGTGCAGAGGGGGGTTCATGTCTCTCTGAGCCCCCCAGGGACAGCCCTGTTACCCATCAGCTCCAAACACCATTAACCCCCTTATGGTGGGATGCTGGGAACAAGGGAGAGCAAACCCTGGGCTGGGCAGAGCTCAGCTGAGCAAAACCTGCTGGCAGCTCTCCAAACCCCCCCTGCCCAAAGGCACCAGGCCCCATCTCCCTCCCAAAATTTGGTTTTCTGCTGGGTTTTCCATGAAGTTTGGGTGTAGCTTGAAGTGTTCTGACCCCCCACTCACCAGGATCTATCCTGGGTGCCAAGGAAATGTTCTGGAGCTGGGCCAGGGCAGCTCAGGCTGGAGCTCAGGGCAAGGTTCTTCCCCCAGAGGGTGCTGGCACTGCCCAGGCTGCCCAGGGAATGGGCACGGCCCCGAGGCTGCCAGAGCTCCAGGGATGCCCAGGCTGGGCTTGCTGGGGGCTCTGGGCAGGGTTTGGCTTTGGCATTGATCATCCCTGTGGGTCCCTTCCAGCTCAGCACATTCCATGATTGTGTGAGAGTGAGGGATGGGGGAGATGAAGGGCGGGGGAGAAATTTGGGCAGCGCTGCAGGGTGGGGTTGTTGGGGTCCAGGAGCTGGATCAATGATCCCTTTGGGTCCCTCTGATCCCCCTGGATCCCCCCCCCCTCTGGATATTCCACAATTCTCCTAAAAGAACCCGAGGTCTCTTTCAGCATTTTTATCCCCTTTTTATTTTTTTTTTTTTTGGTAGCACAAAACCTCCACTTTTTCTGCTTAAAAACCCAATCCAAAGGAGGCAAAACACAGCACGGCAATTTAAGGAAGGAGAGGTTTTTAAATTTTCCCAATGCTGACAAGATGAAAGGGGGAATTGTTTAAGAGGCAGCTCAGCTGCTTGAAAGATGCATTCCTTAATAAGAGGAGAGAAAAACAGCAAGGAGAGAAAAATATTTGCAAAATGAAAGGAAATTGTGCTTTTTGCTTTGGAAATCATTATATTCTTACACTAAAATGTACTTAAAAGCCAGTATGATAAAAAACTTCAATTCCATAGGAAACAAATGTTTTTTTTTTCTTTCTCCCCATAAAGCGTCTTCATGAAAATTTGGATTTTTCTCATTAACTTTTGGTGTAGTTAAAAAGAAAATGTTTTCCCTGGTAACTCAGGGAACAGTCAAAGCGAAAAATCAATTTTTTCCACTGGTTTGTTCAGGAAATCTTTTCTTGGACGGCGGTAGAGGGTGGGAAGCAGCACTGGGAAGAGGAGGAAAGGCAGAAATGTAAGTGCAGAGTCAGAGCAGGAGCAGCAAAGCAAAGGTGGCGCTTGCTGGGCTCTGGGCTTGGCCACCTCAGTGGGTGCAGGGCGTCCTCATGGGACCCCAGCCTGGTGTGGGGTGGGAGGGATTGAAATCCCATCTGATCCCATACCCCAGCCTGGTTTGGGGTGGAGGGACTGAAATTGTATCTGATCCCATATCCCAGGGTGTCTTCATGGGATCCCAGCCTGGTGTGGGGTCCCATCTGATCCCATACCGCAGCCTGGTGTGGGGAAGAAGGGATTGAAATCCCATCTGTGTGTTCTCATGCAATCCCAGCTTGGTTTAGGGTGAGAGGGATTGAAATCCTGTGTGATCCCATACCCCAGGGTGCTCTCATGGAATCCATCCCAGCCTGGTTTGGGGTGGGTTGGATTGAAATCCCATCTGATCCCATACCCCAGGGGGCTCTCATGGGATCCCCATCTGGTTTGGGGTAGAAGGGATTGAAATCCCATCTCATCCCACACCCCAGTGTGTTCTCATGGGATTCCAGCCTGGTTTGGGGTGGGTTGGATTGAAATCCCATCTGATCCCATACCCCAGCCTGGTTTGGAGTGGGTTGGATTGAAATCCCATCTGATCCCATACCCCAGGATGGTTTGGAGTGGGAGGGATTGAAATCCCATCTGACCCCATACCCCAGGATGGTTTGGGGTGGGAGGGATTGAAATCCCATCTCATCCCACACCCCAGCCTGGTGTGGGGTAGAAGGGACTGAAATCCCATCTGATCCCATATCCAAGGGTGTTCTCATGGGATCCTCATCTGGTGTGGGGTAGAAGGGACTGAAATCCCATCTGATCCCATATCCAAGGGTGTTCTCATGGGATCCTCATCTGGTTTGGGGTGGAAGGGATTGAAATCCCACCTGATCCCATAGCCCAGCCTTACTGGGGATGGAAGAGATTGAAATTCCTTCTGGTTCCATACCCCAGTGTGTCCTCATGGGATCCCCAACTGGTTTGGGGTGGGAGGGATTGAAATCCCATCTGATCCCATAGCCCAGGATGGTTTGGGGTGGGAGGGATTGAAATCCCAGCTAATCCCATACCCCAGAGAGTTCTCATGGGATTGATCCCAGCCTGGTTTGGCGTGGAGGGATTGAAATCCCATCTGACCCCATACCCCAGGTGCTCCAAGCCTCATCCAGCCCAGCCTGGGCTGAGGCTGTGTGGAAGAGCTGGCAGAGGATGGGGTGGGGTGGCTGCAGCACCATCCCTGCCCTGAGCTGCCCTCAGCAGCCAGGCCTGCCTGCCAGGAGCTCCTGGAGAAGAAAATTTCTGTGAGGAAAAAAAAAAATATTCTGAGATAAAACATGTAATATAATATATCATATTAGAATTTATTATATATTATAATTATTATATATTATATAATAATGTAATTGTTATAATTATAATAATTATTTTATTACCAGATGATAAATATTATTATATATATTATAAATATATTATACAGTATATAATATTGTATAATTATAAATATATATTATATTATATTATATTATATTATTTATACTCTATTATATTAAATAATATGATAATTTAATTATAATTATATATTAATAATAAATAAAATTATGTATTATATATTGTATATAATATGTAATATATAATACATAACATATAATATATAACATATAATATACAATATATAATATATAATGTATAATGTATAATATATAATATATAATGTATATATGTTATATATATAGAATATAGACTAGATAATGGACAATATACAATATATAATATACAATAATTAAACCCCCCAAACCCCATTAAACCCTGCACATCTGACTCCATAAGCACAGCCCCTTCCCAGCTTCCCCAGCCCTTGGCTGGATCACAAAGGATTTTCCAGGCTGGGGCTGTTCCCATGTGGGCTGTGCAGGGGCCAGGCCAGGCTTTGGGATTCCAGGATGTCCCCGGTGCCTTTCCTGTCCCAGCAGCTGTATTTGTGTGTTTGTGCCAGAGTTCCTGCCCAGGCTGTTCCCAGCAGCTCCTGGGGAGCTGAGGCTGGGCTCCCCAGGACTCTGGGATAAACCTCTCCTCTCCATCCTCCCCTTTCCTGCTGAGTGAGGGGACTCACAAACTCCCCAGCTTTGAAATATCGGACTGGGAATTGTTGATGTGTCCTGGCCTGGACACCTCTCTCCACAAACTGGGTTCATTGTGCAGTTTATTCCCATTTTCCCAGGAAATCCACCTGTTGGGGAAGATGAAACAGGAAAGCCTTATAAATATGATTGCCTGGCAAAAGATTTTTGAGAATATGGAAACTCTAAGCGAGATTGAAATGAAAGCAAGCTTTGAGATCCCTCAGTTACTGAACAACTGGAAAACAATGGCATGGCCAGCTGAAGGTGATCCCCTTTGGATCAAACAACACCCTCTGCTTGCAGACAGGCCCAAGGCTCAGAGCAGACCCTGCTGGCTTGGCAGAAGGGGCCCAAAGAGGAGTTTTTAGGGTTTAAAATGTAACCCAGTGTGGGAATGTAATGATTCTTATAGGCTGTATGGAAATGCTGTAGGATTTGTATCTTGGACTAGATTGGTTAGTGAGAATTGGAATATTCAGCACAGAAGAAGATTTATGGTATTGTAATGGGAACTTTGCGCTCTTGCCCCTTTTACTCTCTCACCCTCTCATCCTCTCTACCCCTCTCCTCTCTCAGCCTGCTCTGAGCTGTGGCTGGCAGCTCCCAGCAGGGCCCTGCACCCAGGCCCTTGGCAATAAACCACAAGTTCCCAGCCCTGGCTGCAGAGATCTCAGCTCTCTGTCTGCCCCCACCGTCCTACCCCCGACGCTCCAACACCCAACAAACCCAGAAGGATTTAGCTGAGGTTCTTGTCTGGTTTCCTTCGTTTTTTTCCCCAGTTCTTTCTGCCGGCGCAGCCTGGCCCGTCCTCGTGGGTGCTCATTTCCCACAGCCAATTATTCAGAAATGTTGTCTGCAGTTTCCTGCCTGACCTCGTGTGGGATGCTCGAGTTTCTGCACGGATTTCCTTCCCCCTAAGAACCCTGTGAGCATCCAAGCCCGTGGGATTCCCCTGCTGGGGGAGGAGGAGGAGGAGGAGGAGGAAGAGGAGGATGCTCTTCCTGAGCCCAGTGTTCCCAGGGGTTTTCCCAGCATCTTACTCCACTCAGCACGGCTTTTATTTTCTCTCTCACAATTATTCCTGTTTGTTCCCAGCTCAAATCAAGAATTAATAAACGGGACCAAACAGGAAATGCCTTTGCTGCCTCTCACAGGTGCCTGGGGTACCTGGCTGGGACCTGTGTCACCTGTGGGGAGTGAAGGGTGCCCCAGTGCCACACTGAGCGCTAAAGGAATTTAAAATCTTCTCATTATTGCATTTTTCCAAGCAATTTCTTTGCTTGTAACACCTGGTGGATCCAAGGATCAGGCCAGGCAGATAAAGAGGAGCAGCTCCTACTCTGAGGTGGGCACACAATGGGTGCCTGGGGAGGACAAAGCAGGATTTCCCTTTCTTCTGCTGGGCAAAGGTGAATTCAGGGAGCCAAGAGGGAGAAAAGGAGCCCTGTCCTTGCTTGGGGAACTCCTCCAGGCCTTGCCAGAGACTCATGGCCATGAAGCCCACCCTGTCTCAGTCATTCCTTGACAAAAATGGGGGCAAAATCAAGGCTGGCAGGAGTGGTGTTGCATTTTTATACCTCCTGGCTCTCCTTGGGGCTGGTTAGACCATTCTCAGGTCTGGAGCTTTTCACAGAATTCCCAGAATTCCAAGAATCACTGGGTTGGAAGAGACCTTCCAGATGGAGTCCAACCCAACACTTCAACTCCATCCTGGCACCCAGTGCCACATCCAGGCTTTGTTAAACACCCCCAGGGATGGGGACTCCACCACCTCCCCGGGCAGAACATTCCAGAACTTTATCACCCTTTCTGTAAAATTCCTTTTCCTGATATCCACCCTGTATTTCCCTTTGGGGCAGCTTGAGGCTGTGTGCTCTGGGTTCTGTCAGTGCCTGGAGACAGAGCCCAGCCCCAGCTGAGCACAGGCACCTTTCAGGAGCTGTGCAGAGTGATGAGGGCAGCCCTGAGTCTCCTTTTCTGCAGGCTGAGCGCCCCCAGCTCCCTCAGGGGTTCCTCACAGGGTTTGTGTTCCCAGCCCTCAAACATCTCAACATCCTTCCCAAACTGAGGGCCCAGAACTGGACACAGCACCTGAGGTGCAGCCCCTTTCCTGAGCTTTTGTGTGACTTCATCTCATTTTGGGGTTGGGGCTTTGCTATGAAACCCTGAGTGCACAACTCTGGGTCATGCCCTGTAGTGAGGCTGAGGGTTTTGGGGTCTGGGAGGGGGAGAAGGGAAGCTTGGGGGAGAGTCTGGATGGAACCTCTGTGCTGACATGATTTTTATACCATTTTAAAATACAAAATATAAACCAACTGAGTTTATTTTCAATATAAATGAATCAGAAACCAAAATGAACAGAGAATATTCAGGAAGTGCCTGTGGGTGTTCCAGGTCTGCAGGGCTGTGGGCAGGGAGGGAAATGTCGAGAGCTGGGAGCAAACGTGAGCAAATTCAGCTGAAGGAACAGACAGGAGCATTTCACACAGCCTCAGTCACACAGGTGAGGGGATTTGGGGGGAAAGGAGCAGGATTTGATCAGACAGACAATTGTGGCAGCTGGACAGGGATGGAGAAAGGCAGAAATTGGTCAGAAGGGAAGAGGTGCAATTATCCAGCAGGTGAGGGACAGGCTGGAAGATCTGATCTCTCACAACAAAGAGAGGGGAGTGGAATGGAGAGAAAAATGAGAAAATGGCTCAAAAAATGGGAGAAAAATGGCTCAAGTTGCTGCCAGCAGAGAAGGGAAGAGAGGCTGAGGGTCAGAGCTGACCTCGGGATGGGGAAATGCCAAACTCCCAGGAAGGGCTGGATGCAGGTACCAGCTTCAAACACTCCTGGTAGGTTTCTGTTTGCATTTCCATGGGGGCACCTGCCCTCAGTTCCCTGGGAAAAAAACATTTCCCTGCAGTTTTAGACACTTTCCTTTGTCAGGGGGCTGAAATGAAAACATGGGAGTGTGGCATTCACATTCTCTGGAAAAATCCCTTTGCCCAGGATTCTTCTCCTGGGAAGCTGAGAAGCCTCAGAGAAAAGGAAAACAATTCTTATCTCATTTGCTTCTCCTGTGTTGTGCTCCTGTGGAATGTGTTTGGAGATTGTTTACCCACAGGTGATTGTTCCATTGGATTCTGCTGTGAGTTGTTTTCACTCTTTGGCCAATCAGGGCCAAGCTGTGACAGGGCTCTGGAGAGAGTCACAAGTTTTCATTATTATCTTTTTATCCTTCTGTAAGTGTCCTTTCTGTATTCTTTAGTATAGTTTAGTATAGCATTCTTTCATATAATATAGCATCATAAAATAATAAATGAGCCTTCTAAGAACATGGAGTCAGATTCATCATTTTCTTCCTGCCATGGAGGACCCTGAAAATAGCACATGTGACAATTGTGTGACACGTGTGTGACACCTGTGGGTGACACCTGTATGTGAATGTCACTGTCACATTCTCTGGAAAAATCCCCTTGCCCAGGATTCTTCTCCTGGGAAGCTGAGAAGCCTCAGAGAAAAGGAAAACAATTCTCATCTCATTTGCTTCTCCTGTGTTGTGCTCCTGTGGAATGTGGTTGGAGATTGTTTACCCACAGGCGATTGTTTCATTGGATTCTGCTGGGAGTTGTTTTCACTCTTTGGCCAATCAGGGCCAAGCTGTGACATGACTCTGGAAAGTGTCATGAGTTTTCATTACTTATTATCATTATTTATTATTCATCATTATTTATTTAATTACATATTTTTCGCCGTCTGTAAGTATCCTTTCTGTATTCTTTAGTATAGTTTAGTATAGCATTCTTTAATATAATATAGCATCATAAAGTGATAAATTAGTCCTCGGAGAACATGGGGTCAGATTCATTCCTCCCTGCCACAGGAAGCCCTGCAAATACAATAAAGGAGAATTTCTATGAAATCCTGCAGGAAATCCATGATCACCTGGGCTGTCCTTCCTCATCCTGAATTGCCTGGAGTGACTCAAGGCCTGACTCGGGGCCAGGGGGTGACAGGAGCCCAATGTCTGCAGTAATGAGCTGTGCCTGTGAGCAGAGCATCCATGGGCTGCTGGCAGAGCTCCAGCCTCTGGGCTTTGCACTTCATCCCCGCACTGACATCAATTCCCTGCTAAATCCGAGCAGGCAAAGGTTTTTTATCAGATTTTTATCTGATTGCCTCAGGATCAGGCAGTTCTTAACATCTGCACAGCCAGGCAGCCTCTCTGGGCAGGGAGGGTGTTGGATTAATCCCTTTTCTGACCCAGGGATGGGGCAACCCACAGGTGTGTTCTATTTTTTAAAACTTTGAGAGTTTTCTACAAATGCATTTCCCACAGGAGGGGATTTCAGGGAGCCTTTAGTGGATTCCAAGCCCTGTGCAAGCATTTAGGAACCTGATGTGCAAAGAGGCAGAGCCAGGGCCCAGCGCCTGCCACTCCATCCCTGCTGCCCTGGGAACGGGGCAGGAAGGTGACTCTGAGAATGTCCCTGAGTGGCTTCTGGGACTGCCTTTTTGTCACTTTTAATAAGGAAAACATTATTTTGGGGAGGCAACTCTCTGTGAAAGGCTGATGTTGATCTGATTCCTGTTTGGTGTCGTTTTAGTTTTGGGTTTGGGGGTTTTTGTGTGTGTGGTTTCTTTTTGTTTGTTTGTTTAGTTCTCTTTAACATTGACTAATAGAGAGTCCTGGAGATGGCAGATGGGATATGGAATTCTTGGAAATGATGGAAATGATAAAGATTTGACAGTAAAATATGGCTAAATCATGTTTTAAAAATGAATTTGAGTGTATATTTCCTATAAAATCCATCCACTGACCAGGGATCCACCTGGAGAGGAACCCCTGGAGTGGGAATAAAGCCATCCCCCATTCCAGTTTGAGATTTCACTTCTGGAGAAGTTTTCCTGGGATCTCTGGGATGTTCTGCAGAGTTTGGCAGGGAGCACAGAACTCACCCTGCTGTGGGCACTGGGACAGAGCCCAGCAGTGGCACTGGGAGCACTGGGACAGGAGGATTTTCCAGTTGCTCCCAGTTTGTAGCTGGAAGGGGAGGAGCTGTGAGCTCTGTCCTGGTGGAACTGGAGCTCTGGAGGTTGAGGAGGAAAAGGAAAAAAAGGAAAAGGAAAAGGAAAAGGGAAGGGAAGGGAAAGGAAAAGGGAAGGGAAGGAAAAGGAAAAGGAAAAGGGAAGGGAAGGGAAGGGAAAAGGAAAGGAAAGGAAAGGAAAGGAAAGGAAAGGAAAGGAAAGGAAAGGAAAGAAAGGAAAAGGAAAGGAAAGGAAAGAAAGGAAAGGAAAGGGAAAGGAAAGGAAAGGAAAGGAAAGGAAAGGAAAGGAAAGGAAAGGAAAGGGAAAAGGAAAAGGAAAAGGGAGAAGAGGAGAAAAGGGAAGAAGGAAGGAAGTGGCGGAAGTGGCGGAAGGAAGGAAGGAAGGCTGGCTCACTTTTCCTCCTGGGACACTGCCAGCCCTGGAGAGGTTCCAGAGGCTCTGGGATGTGCCAGGAACACGAGGAGTGAACACCAACAGGGACAGAGGGAGCTGGGCAGAGGCTGCTGCTGCTCAGAAGTCCAGGGAACAGCTGGAGGCAAGGATCCAACTTGGAGGCAGGACTGCAGATAATTATCTTTAAATATGCCAAGTCGCTTTTCACTATTTAAAAATTATTCGGGTTTTTCGTTTGTTTGTTTGGTTTTCATTTTGTTTTGGGATTTTTTTGGGGGGGGGTTGGGTTTTTTTTGTTGTTTTGATTTTCCTGTGTTTGCGTTGAAAATGTGAATCCAGCAGAGCTGGAACTGAGGGTTTCTTGCTCTGTAGAGCCTCCAACAAAAAGAAAATGCGACCTAATAAGATGATAAGCTGCTCTTGCTGCTGTTGAGATAGGACTGAAGAATTCCAAGGTTTTTAAGCAGGAAAAGGGGCAGATTAGGGGCAGGGTCTTGGCAAACTCTCCAGGGGATGCTCACCTGGCGTCTGGTTTTTTGGAAATTCAGGTGTTTGTGAATGCTTGGGTGCCCTTCTTTCTGGTCCTAACTTGGTATATTTGATCTAAGGGAATAATCAGATGGATGTAGCCAAATTTTATACATTTTCCTTCATTTTGGGTGTGCTGGCTCCAAATTTTATACATTTTTTATGGGTTTTGGGTGCTCTGGCTTCAAATTTTCCAGATTTCCCTGGGTTTTGGATGTTCTGGTTCCAAATTTTATACCTTTTCCTGAATTTTGGGTGCTCTGGCTCCAAATTTTATACATTTTCCTGGGTTTTGGGTGCTCTGGCTCCAAATTTTATCCATTTTCCTGGGTTTTGGTGCTCTGGCTCCAAATTTTATACATTTTCCTGAATTTTGGGAGCTCAGGATCCAAATTTTATACATTTTACTGGGTTTTGGGTGCTCTGGCTCCAAATTTTATACATTTTCCTGGGTTTTGGGTGCTCTGGCTCCAAATTTTATAAATTTTAATAAATTTTTCTGGGTTTAGGTGCTCTGGCTCCAAATTTTATACATTTTTCTGGCTTTGGGGTGCTCTGGCTCCAAATTTTCTACATTTTCCTGGTTTTGGGTGTTCTGGCTCCAAATTTTATACATTTTCCTGAATTTTGGATGCTCTGGCTCCAAATTTTATACATTTTCCTGCATTTTGGGTGCTCTGACTCCTTGTAGACCCCAGACCAACCTGGTTTTTTTTGTGGCTGCTCTTGTGGGAGCAGCACAGTAGCGACGCTTTCAGAGCTCAAATTCTTCTCCCATGTGTTTCAGATCAGCGCTTAAACCAGTGCTTTTCAGCATCCGTGGGTGTCTTGACATTCTTATTTAAACAAACCGTTCGATGGCAGAATTATGGCGGTTTGAAGGCTGCAAGAGCCTGAGCACTCCCGGGGCTCCCCTGAGCATTTCAGTCCCCTCACAAAACCCCAAGAGCTGTTCCGAGTGTGGGGTTATCTGCAGAGCCCTGGCCTGGGCTGTGCCAGCCAGCTGGGGCTGATAAAATAGGAATTTTTTTTTAAATAAGAACTCAGAAAGGACTAAACCCACAGTGCTTGGCAGGAGAGCTGCTGTGGGGTGTGGGAGCTCCCAGGTGGGGTGAAGTGCAGAAATCCTGCGGATAAAGGAGCCTTGGAGGCTGAGCAGGTTTTTTTTCCTTCCCTAAGGCCAAGCACTGCGGATTTTGATGTGCACAATGTACAGGGGATGGTGTTTTTTTCCGTGGCTCTGTTGGTTTGTGGATATTTTGCTTTCTCCCCTCAATATTGAGAATTACAGTGAGGTATGTGTGAGAGCAGACAGTCACAAATAAAGGAGAGTTATTGACCCAGGCTGGGAGATTTGGAGCTGTTTGTGCCAGTCTGCCTGCAGAATATTCCTAATTACAAGAATTTATTATGAATTCAGCTCCTTGAGCTAAATTGGGTGAGCTGGGCTTTCCCAGGAGAGATGATGTGTGGGTCTGGGCTGTTGATCTGCAGCTGGGCTCTCTAGGGCCAGGATCTGGGTGGCTGTGGTCTGGATCTGCAGCTGGGCTCTCCTAGGACAGAATTCCTGATCTCTCAGACATTCACTGAGTGCTGGATCTGCAGCTGGCCTTCTCCAAGACAGAACTCCTGATTTCTGGGAGGTTCTGTGGGTGCTGGATCTGCAGCTGGGCTTCTCCAGGACAGAATTCCCAAGCTCTGGAAGGTTCTGTGGGTGTTGGATCTGCAGCTGGGCTCTCATGGGACAGAATTCCTGGTTTCTGGGATGTTCTGTGAGTGTTGGATCTGCAGCTGGGCTTTCCCAGCAGAGAATTCCCAAAATCTGGGATGTTCTGTGGGTGCTGGATCTGCAGCTGGGCTCTCATAGGACAGAATTCCTGATTTCTTGGACGTTCTGTGGGCGTTGGATCTGCAGCTGGGCTTTCCCAGGGGAGAATTCCCGAGCTCTGGGAGGTTCTGTGGGTGCTGGATCTGCAGCTGGGCTCTCCTAGGACAGAATTCCTGATTTCTGGGAGGTTCACTGAGTGTTGGATCTGCAGCTGGGCTTTCCCAGGGGAGAATTCCCGATCTCTGGAAGGTTCTGTGGGTGCTGGATCTGCAGCTGGGCTCTCATGGGACAGAATTTCCAAGTTCTGGAGGTTCTGTGGGTGCTGGATCTGCAGCTGGGCTCTCCCAGGACAGAATTCCTGATCTCTGGATGTTCACTGAGTGTTGGATCTGCAGCTGGGCTTTTCCAGGAGAAAATTCCTGATCTCTGGGAGTTTCTGTAGGTTCTGGATTTGCAGCTGGGCTCTCCTAGGACAGAATTCCTGATCTCTGGACGTTCTGTGGGTGCTGGGTGTTGGATCTGCAGCTGGGCTTTCCTAAGACAGAATTCCCGATTTCTGGGAGTTTCTGTGGGTGCTGGATCTGCAGTTGGGCTCTCCTAAGACAGAATTCCTGGTTTCTGGAAGGTTCTGTGGGTGCTGGATTTGCAGCTCGGCTCTCCAGGGAATCCCAGCATGTAGCGCCCTTGGCTGTGTCTGCTGAACCTGGGGAGGTTTTATTCCTTTCAGTGAAGAGCATCAGCCTAAACCAGCTCCTAATCTGCCCCACCTCCTTCAGGAGCCCCTGGTCCTCCCACTCCCGCCTTGCCGGGAATGCTGCAGCACACAGGACGTGGCAGCAGGAACAGCAGCCGCTGCTTTGTGCGTGTTTGTGTCTGCAGGGCCTTCCTGCCTCCCCTGAGGGAGGGTGACTCGTGTCACCAGGGCCACCAGGGCCTCCAGCAGCTGAGGTCACCCCTGGGGCAGGGCTCTGAGAGCTGTGCCTGGGATCTGAGGGCTCCAGGGAATTCCCAGCTGGGTTGGTGACCCCAGGAGTTGCTGTTTGGTCTGGATCAAAGCCACCTGTCCCAAATGGGGACATTGAGGGGTCACCTGTGTGTCCCCCCGACTTGAGAGGGGTGCTGCAGTTTTAGGGTAGCCAGGGATGATGGGTTTGTGACTTTCTGGAGCTAAAAATGGATCTGAAATCTGAAACCCAGGGGAATGGCCTTTGCACCCCTGATTGCAGAAATGTCAGCTTGGAAAATCCCTCTGAGCTCGTTGAGTCCACCTGGCACTGCCAAGGCCACCACTGGTGGCTTTTAGGGGACTCCAGCACTGCCCTGGCTTCCCTGAAGGAGGGTGACTCGTGTCACCAGGGCTACCAGGGCCTCCAGCAGCTGAGGTCACCCCTGGGGCAGGGCTCTGAGAGCTGTGCCTGGGATCTGAGGGCTCCAAGTCCCTCTGATCCGTGCAGGGAATTCCCAGCTGGGTTGGTGACCCCGGGAGTCACTGTTTGGTCTGGATCAAAGCCACCTGTCCCAAATGGGGACATTGAGGGGTCACCACCTGTGTGTCCCCCCCTGCCTTGAGAGGAGTGCTGCAGTTTTAGGGTAGCCAAGGATGATGGGTTTGTGACTTTCTGGAGCTAAAAATGGATCTGGTTTAATCCCAGCAGAGCTGACCATGGGATCCTGGCACATCTGAGACTCCCCTGGACACACAAAATACAGAGAGGAAGAGTTTGGGGCAGGGAGCTGGGAGACGTCCCAGGTTCTTTCTTTTTAAGGGGAATAACCTGGAGTGTTAGTGCAGGAAGGGGTTCCTGAAACCCAGGGGAATGGCCTTTGCACCCCTGATTGCAGAATCACAGAAATGTCAGCTTGGAAAATCCCTCTGAGCTCGTTGAGTCCACCTGGCACTGCCAAGGCCACCGCTGGTGGCTTTTAGGGGACAGGGGACTCCAGCACTGCCCAGGGCAGCTGTTCCCACTCTTTCCATGAAGAATTTATTCCCAAAATCCAACCTGAACCTCCCCTGGCACAGCTTGGGGCTGTTTCCTCTCTTCCTGTTACTCTGGGTTTTCTCTGCAAGCCAAATTTGCCCAACCCCACATCCAGATTGAAGGGGGGACCAGGAGCAGGACCCCATTATTGGGGTCAGGACCCCATTATTGGACCAGGATCTCCCCATTCCTGGGGCTCATTGTGGCTGCAAGCCCCGTTGTGCCCCAGGAAGGGAAACTGAGGCAGCAGGGATGCAATCCCCTGGGATTGAGCTGCAATCCCCACAAACTGCAGGGACCCAGAGGTTCCCAGGGGCAGCCCCTCGGTGCCACCAGCAGCTTCTCAGGGCCCTTTCAGATTTATTTCTCATCCTCTTTGTGCACTGTCCCCTCCTCCAAAGCCTCCTGCACAGACTCAGGCGCTCTCTGCCCTCTCTGTGCTGCCTCTGCGAGGTTTCCACGGGAAACTTTCCAAGCAGGGAAATTTCAGCCCACAGGGGAGGCGGCCGGAGCGGGGCCTTTTCCATCTGCCCTGGGAGCTGCTCCTCTCTTCCTCCTCCTCCTCCTCCTCTCCCGCCAGCTCTACATTCCTGGGAGAGAATTCCCTGCTGCTGCTGTGTTTGCATCCCTGCTGTGTGGAGTTTTTTGATTGAAATTTATTTTATTTTTATTTATTTAGTAATAAAATGTAATAATTTATTAATAAATAAATAATGAACTAATTAATAGATTATAAAATAATTAATGATTAGGTAAAAATCGATAATTATATATTTTAAAATTTATTGTAATTTAATATTATTTTATTTTATTCTTATTTTTATGGGGTTTTATTTTTATTTTATTTTATTTATTTTTATTTTATTTTTATTTTTACTTTTATTTTTTATTTTTATTTTTATTTTTATTTTTTATTTTTATTTTTATTTTTTAAAATTTTCATTTATTCTACTTTTATTATAATTATAAATTTTTTTGTTAGGGTTGGGATTAAATGTGTAAAATGGTATTTTTATATTTTATATTATATATCATATAGAATTATGCCAGTATTATTTATGTCATACTACTACTAATAATAATTTTATTAATATTATTATATACAGAAACCTTCTGCACAGCAATCAGTTAATGGACCAGCTAAAAACCAGCTAAAACTCTGCCCTAAGACAGAGTTGGGCTGGGTTTTATTAGGCTTGGCTGCAGGGAAATGCCTGGGAAAATGGCATTGTGTCTTTTCCAGGATTTTCCCTCCCTAATTGTGGTATCCAGTGTTCCTCAGCTCCCAGGGAAAAGCTCAGGGGGTTGAAATGCAGGTCCTTGCCAGAGCTTTGGCTCTGCTCAGCTCATCATCATCATCATCATCATCATCATCATCATCATCATCATCATCATCATCATCATGATCATCATCATCACCATGCTGCCTGGGCTGCCCCAGCTTCTGCAGCGGCAACAGCAGAGGGAAATGGAAGGAAATTGAGGAAAATCGAGGGAAATCGAAAGAAATTGAGGGAAACTGAGGGAAATCGAGAGAAATTGAGGGAAATCAAGGGAGATCAATGGAAATGGAGGGAAATAATGGGAAATTGAGGGAAATCGAGGCAAATCAAGAGAAATTGAGGGAAATCATGGCAAATTGAGGGAAATCGGGAAATTGAGGGAAATCATGGGAAATAGAGAGAAATTGAGGGAAATCATGGGAAATTGAAGGAAATCAAGAGAAATTGAGGGAAATCAAGGCAAATCAAGAGAAACTGAGGGAAATCGAGGCAAATCAAGAGAACTTGAGGGAAATAAAGGGAAATTGAGGGAAATCAAGGAAATCCCAGCCTAACTCCAGCTGGAAGTTGTGAGTCCGGCTCCCAGGTGGGAAAGGGCACCCCCAGAGCTGAGGCCCTGGAAAACCTCAGAGAATTTGGAATTTGGCTGGAGACCCCATGGCTGATGGGGGATGTCCTTGGAGATGTGGGATGTTGGCCAGAGAGGGAAGAGTCACCCAGGGGCTCTCAGGGTGGGGAGTGAGGTGCCAGCCTGGCAGGAATTCAGGCAAGGGTTCCTCTGGGATGGGTGAGTCCAGCTTGTGCCCAGCCCTCCCGTGTCCAGGCCTAAATTGTGACTGTAGGAGCTCGTCCTGGTGCTCATGGATTCAGCAGGATTGATGATTTAGGGCCTCCTTCCAGGTGTTCCTCAACCCAGATCCTTCCTCTGTACCGGTGAGGATGAGTAGGACTTAACCCCCCCATTCCCTTAGTCCGGGTGAGAGCCTGAGGTTGGCAAAGCCCCCCCAGCTCACCTGGAATCTCTCACCTGCCTGCAACTGATCTGGAATTTTGTAGGACAAACCTTTGTATCCTGCAGCTCCTGCTGTCCAGAGGGACTGATGGTATCTCAGGCCTCCCTGGGATCAGTCCCCGGCTCCGACAGGAGGCAGGAAATGAGAAATAATTGAATCAGTTCCTACAAATTGGTTTGTCTTGGACGCAGTCTGAAGGATGGGGAAGGGCCTGGGCTGTGTCTGAGGCTTGGAGCATTTCTGTCTCCACCAGAGCAAGGTACAGAAGAATGTCATTAATAATTCCAGCCCGGGGTGCTGGGAGCAGGGGGAGGTTGATGGGATGGGCTGCTCGGAGGTGATAATCCCAGCCCAATTCATCAGATCCTCTGGGGTGTCGAGGGCTTGTAATAACCTGAGCGGCTTTGGGAATTCTGTCAGTGGTATTTATATCTGGAGATCAGAAATTCATCAGCAATCAATGCCCAGTGGTGATGAGGGCAAGAACAGAGCAGAAATTGATTTATTTTTTTGGTGCTTTCTGAGGATTTTTGTTGCTGCTGGTTCTCAGGTTGTCTCTCCTGAGCTGTTGGAGAGTTTTGTTACCTCAGGAAAAGAGGGATGGGGCAGCTGGGCCTGGTTTTGTTTGCCACGTTTCAATAGAGGCAGAGGCTGTTTGGCTCCCGTGCTGTGGAAATAAACCCGGCCTATTAATCATTATTAATTATTGTAATTAATAATATTATTAATTAATAATTAATTAACAATATTAATATTATTAATTATTGTAATTACGTGTTAGGAGCTTTCCCTGGGGGATTGGGCCTCACCTGGGGAGGTGTCAGATTCGTGGAACTGTTTGATTCCCCTCTGAATTCCAGCAGAGCCAAGGATGGATCCCAGAAGGATCAGCTGGTGGGAAGCTCCCAGGATGGTGCCAGCGAGGGCAGGGGTGTGCTCCAGCCCCTCGGGAATTGCACATCCCCAAAAACCTCAGAGGGCTCGGCCGCTGCTGCCAGCCCCACCCTGGGAAGGGCTTGAGATCCCAAAGGGGCCGTTTCTCCTGGAAAATCATCCTGCTGCTCCCCACCAGGTTCTGCTGGAGCTTCTCTTGGAGCATCTCCTGGAGGATCACCTGGAGCATCTCCTGGAGCTTCTCTTGGAGCATCTCCTGGGGCTCCTCCTGGAGCTTCACCTGGAGCATCTCCTGGAGGTCATTCTGGAGCTTCTCCTGGAGCTTCTCCTGGAGCATCTCCTGGAGCTCATTCTGGAGCTTCTCCTGGAGCATCTCCTGAGGCTCCTCCTGGAGCATCTCCTGGAGCATCTCCTGGAGCTCCTTCTGGAGCTTCTCCTGGAGCTCCTCCTGGCACTGGCAGCGGGGCTGTCCGGGCTGGCTGGTGAAGGTGTTTGGGGATCCAGTGTTTGTGTTGAAGGAGTTGTTCCATCACATGCAGGATGCCAAGTTCACATCCCAAATCCTCCAAAATCCAGGCCCTTCCTGTTATTGCAGAGCATCAGGGGACTGGCCCTTGGATGGGGATTGGGGAATTGGGAATAACAGGCAGGGTTCAGGATGTCCAGGCCATGGATGGGTATTCCTGGCACTGTGGAGAAGGAGAAATCCAATATTCCCTGCAGGGCTGGAGCTGCTGGAAGCTCCAAAATGTTTGGGTCTTGTTGCTAAGGGATAAATGTTGGGGATAAACACAGATCCTGACCAGCACCCCTTGCCAAGCCCTGGACCTCTCCAGGGTGGGTTCAGCCCCTTCTCAGAGAGGGACAATCCCCAAGGAGAGCCTCTCCAGCCTGTGCTGGTGCACAGGAAGTTTTCTTTCCTTTCATCATCCCTAAATGAGCTCCCGTGGAGCTCCCAAAGCTGAGAGAGCAGTGGGAGGGGAGAGGCAGGAGGTCACTGCCTCAGCATCTCGGCCAAATCTTCCAGCAGAACTTCCAGGAAGAGGAGCTGAGCCCCCGTGGGACAGGGAAAAACAAAAGGATGTGACAAAGCAGACAGAGCCCAGAGGAGGGGTCCGGTCTGAGCCAGTTTTGTGGCTCATTTGTACAGAAAAATTAGTGTTTCCTATTCCATCCCTTAATAACAGCGTTGCTGGAGCTGGCTGAGGCTGAGGGGAAGCTGGAAGTGACCACAAATCCCTGGATTACACCCCTGGGAGAAAGGAGTTGCAGTTTTTGAAGTTTGCTTGAATGAGGCAGCGGCACCAGGGAAATCTTTTGGGTCATAGGAAATACTTTACAAATTTGACACAAATGAGGGCTGGAAATTCCATTCAGTCACTGGGAGTATTTGGGGTATTTAAGGGGATCCCTGGCCAGACAGTGAGGAAACACAAAGATCCTGGAGGATCGGTGGCCACCAGCACCAGTGAGCAGGGCCACTGGGTCAGGGGAAGGCTCTTCAAACCCCTAATTTTATTAAAATAAACTCGGATTCAAATAAATTCTATTCCAATGCCATGTTCTGTAGCTCTGACTGCAGTTCATGTCTCACCCACTGCAGTGAGTGCCAAAAGGCTCCTCATTCCCCCTTGCAGGGATTTCGTGATAAAATGCATTTGTTGACGTTAAAAAGTTAATATTAATTTGGAAATATCACATCACTTAGAATGATGGAATCATGGAATGGTTTGGGTTGGAAGGGAATGAAAATCTCACTCAGTGCCACCCCCAGGGACACCTCCCACTGTTCCAGGCTTCTCCAAACCTGGCCTTGGGCACTGCCAGGGCTCCAGGGGCAGCCACAGCTGCTCTGGGCACCCTGGCACAGCCCAAACCTCTCGAACCAGGCCTTGCCAGGCTACAAACCCCCTGTGGCAAATGGCACTGGGGGCACCTGGAACCAGCCAGGAAATCATTCTTTCCTTTCTCCATTTGCTGCAATGGGTTTTGGTGCTGGTTTCCATCCTTGATTCAGGAATGGGAATGCCAGAGTGCTTTGGGTGGGAAGGGATCTTCAATGGCAGCTCATTGCAGCCCAGGGCCAGCTCCCACTGTGCCAGGTGCTGCCAGCCCCAATGCCCAGCCTGGCCTTGGGCACTGCCAGGGCTCCAGGGGCAGCCACAGCTGCTCTGGCAATTCCAGCCCAGCCCCTGCCCACCCTGCCAGGGAACAATTCCCAATTGCCAAGATCCCATCCAGCCCTGCCCTCTGGCACTGGCAGCCATTCCCTGGCTCCTGTCCCTCCATCCTTGTCCCCAGTCCCTCTGCAGCTCTCCTGGAGCCCCTTCAGGCCCTGCAAGGGCTCTGAGCTCTGCCTGGAGCCTTCTCCTCTCCAGGGGAGCACCCCCAGCTCTCCCAGCCGGGCTCCAGAGGGGCTCCAGCCCTGCAGCAGCTCTGGCACCTCCTGTGGATTTGTTTCCTTAAGTGACCTCGATCCTGAACAATTTATTCAGGAAATTTAGGATCTCTTCAGGGTAATGAGTGCTGAAGGGAGACCCTGCAGGGAGGGCAGGGTGCTGGGAATAAAACCTGGAATAAGGCCAGGAATGAGAGGCAGGATGAGTGACAGAGGGACAAGAGCAGCCTGGAATTAAATAAATTTAATTTGTCAGAGCAGGCAGAACACGAGGAGCAGGGGCTGCAGGAGGAGCTGTTTGGAGAGCCAGGGGTGGCCGTGTCACCCCAGACATTGCTGTCACCCCTCTGGAAGGTGTCCAATCCATCCTGGGGGGGACAGAACTGGAGTGAGACCCGTCATCTGCGGGGATTTCTGTGCCAGACTTCCCCTGTGAATATTTTATGAATCAGCTGGATGAGTCGCTGGTTGTTTTTTCCTTTTTTATCTCGTGTTTCATTCGGTTTCTGTTTGATCTTGCGAGGCTGGAGCAGTGCCCAGGGCTGGGGGTGAGTGCTCACAAATATGAAATTCAGTGCTGTGGTCCAACCTGTCTGACTGCTGCTGGAGAGGCAAAACCACCCCAATAAAATGGGAAAAAATGGAATTAAATGTGCTGGGAATGTAATTTGGGACAGTTGTGGAAGAAATCTGGTTTGGAGGAACTGGATTACAGTGGGAAATTATCCTTATCAATGAACAGAGCAGGTGTTGGCACAGCCGGACGCTGTAACCATAAGGACAATACATAGATATTTAATACAATCACAACTTAAAGGTCTGGTACTAAATCTGAATATTTTCATATATAGTGAAATCTGAATATTTTTAAACAAAGTACATGGACATTCATGGCATATGGAAGCATGTTTCATTCACAAATTGTAGTTTCATGACATTATAGTGTAGGTGCAGCTTTGTGTAGCTAAATGATTAATTTAAAAAATATAGCTATGATGCAGCTATTATGAAATAAAATATATATTATCATAATATATAGTAAATCGATTAAAATATATTACATTTCTATTATAATTATATATTTATATATTTAATATAAAATATATTTATATATAAAACAAAATATATGCTATTATAATATATAAATGTAGCTATTATGCAGCTATTATAAAATAAAATATATATTTTATTAATAGTTAAAATATATAAAATATATACATATATATGTAATATATTTTTATTTTAAAATAGAATATATTTATATATAAAATAAACTAAAATATATATTATAGTAACATATAAAATATATATTTAAAATATATTAAAATATATTTTGCAATAATATATATTTATTTATCAAAAATATATATAATAATAATAAAAATTTTTAAATATAGCTATGATTCTATAGCTATTAATTGCTGTGGCAATTAATCATAGCTGTATGTAGCTATGATTAATTTCAAAAATGCATTAATCCAGAGTTATTATCAGCTTGGTTTGATAATGTACAGTTTTGCATCAGCAGCGATGTAGCTTTGATTTATCCTCAAAACATCCAAAAAACACCGTCACACCCCTGGCATTGCTCTTTGCTGCTTTTCTTCTTCCCTCCTCCTGTCCCTGTGGTGTTGGATTTGGGGTTAATTTGGGTTTTGGGGCTCTGCAGGAGTCTGGGTTTAGTTTGGGGTTTTGGAACTCTGCAGGAGTTTGGGTTAATTTGGGTTTTGGGGCTCTGCAGGAGTCTGAGTTTAGTTTGGGGTTTTGGGGCTCTGCAGGAGTTTGGGTTTAGTTTGGGTCCAGTTTTGGTTTTGGGGCTCTACAGGAGCTGGATGGGGAGTTTGGGTTTAGTTTAGGTTTTGGAGCTCTGCAGGAGTTTGGGTTCAGTTTGGGTTTTGGGGTTCTGCAGGAGCTGCATGGGGTTCTGCAGGAGTTTGGGTTTAATTTGGGGTTTTGGAGCTCTGCAGGAGTTTGGGTTAATTTTTGATTTTGGGGTTCTGCAGGAGCTGGATGGGGAGTTTGAGTTTAGTTTGAGTATGGGAGCTCTTCAGGGGCTGGGTGAGGAGTTTGGGTTAATTTGGGCTTTGGGGCCCTGCAGGAGTTTAGACTTAGTTTGGGGTTTGGGCCTCTGCAGGAGTTTGGGTTTAGTTTGGGTTCTGGGACTCTGCAGGAGCTGGGTGAGGAGTTTGGGTTCACGTTGGGGTTTGGGGCTCTGCAGGAGTTTTGGTTTCATTTGGGTTCCAAGGCTCTGCAGGGCTTGGGAGAGGAGTTTGGGCTTGGTTTGAATTTTGGGGCTCTGCAGGGGCTGGGTGAGGAGTTTGGGTTCACTTTGGGTTTCGGGGCTCTGCAGGAGTTTGGGTTGAGTTTGGGGTTTTGGGGCCCTGCAGGAGTTTGGGTTTCATTTGGGTTTCGAGGCTCTGCAGGGCCTGGGTGAAGAGTTTGGGTTTAGTTTGGATTTTGGGGCCCTGCAAGAGTTTGGGTCAGTTTGGGTTCCGGGGCTCTGCAGGAGCTGGGTGAGGAGTTTGGGTTTAGTTTGGGATTTGGAGCTCTGCACGAGTTTGAGTTCACTTTGGGTTTTGGGGCCCTGCAGAAGTTTGGGTTTTGTTTGGGTTTTGGGGTCCTACAGGAGTTTGGGTTTAGTTTGGAGTTTGGGGCTCCATCGGATGGGATGCCATCGTGTGGCATCATCTGGGGACAGGGACACTCAGCCCAGCCCTCAGACAGAGGCTGGGGAAGCTCCTGCATTGCCTGTCTGCTCCTAAAATTGGATTTAATGGGGGAAGCCCAGCAGGGACTAATTAGTGCGTGCACACAATGAGTGCAGCCCCGCATTTCTTGACGCTCTGGTGGCTGAGGCTGAGCCCCTGGCAGGGACAGCACGCTCACCCTGCACTGAAATCCTCTCACCTTGCTCTGCACTGCCATTTCTCCTTCCTGCTCCCCTCTGACTGCATTGGGGCCAGGTTTGCAGTCTGGGGCTCTGTGGGGCTGCCGGTGTTTGTGGGGTTTGTGCTCGTGCAGTGGTTTGCAGTGCCAATTAAATGATTTCAGCGTGGATATGACAATTACATGATTTCAGCAGAGAGGACAGAGCAGCCCTAATGAGCAGAGCTGTAATTCCACCTCTGAGAGAGCAGAAGGTGCCACAACCCCAAACTGAGCCGGTCCTCCACTCAGGCATGACGCTGAGGAGGAGCATGGAACTGGTTTTGCTTTCTTTTCTGTTTTTGCAGCTTTCCATCCACACCCAGCCCTTGCGGGCTCTGCTTGGGTTCATTGCACTCAGGGCCCCTCCCGGACACCCCACACCCCTGCAGGGGCAGCCCCAGGGTGAGGGATCAGGATCAGGGATCAGGAAAATGGTGAGGGATCAGGAACAGGATCAGGAACAGGATCAGGGATCAGGAACAGGGGGAGGGATCAGGAACAGAATCAGGGATCAGGAACAGAATCAGGGATCAGGAATGGGATCAGGGATCAGATACAGGATCAGGGATCAGGAACAGGATCAGGGATCAGGCACCGGGTGAGGGATCAGGAACAGGATCAGGAACAGGATCAGGGATCAGGAACAGGATCAGGGATCAGGAACAGAATCAGGGATCAGGGACAGGATCAGGGATCAGGCACAGGGTGAGGGATCAGGAACAGGATCAGGGATCAGGAACAGGATCAGGGATCAGGGACAGGATCACCCCTTTACCCCTTGGCTGGGCTCCTGATGGTGACAGTCACCCCTCACCCCGTGGTGTGTCCCCAATGGTGACAGTCACTCCTCCACCCTGTGTCTGTGTCCCTGATAGTGACAGTCACCCCTTCACTGTGTGGAAGTGTCCCCAATGGTGACAGTCACCCCTCCACCCCTTGTCCATGTCCCCAATGGTGACAGTCACCTCTTCACTGTGTGGCTGTGTCCCCAATGGTGACAGTCACCCCTTCACCCTGTCAGTGTGTCCCTGATGGTGACAGTCACCCCTTAATCCCATGGGGTGTCCCCAATGGTGACAGTCACCCCCTCACCCCGTGGGGTGTCCCTGGTGCCGGGGCTCCCCCAGCTCCCTCCTCCCCTGCAGTTTCCCACAGGCTCTGGCTGTGAGGATCCTTTATTCCAGCCAGGCAAACGCAGATTTTGTGCCAGCTCCTCCCAGGCCCATCCCCAGCTTTGTTGTGCTGCTCTGGACGTGCCTGGTTTGTCTGGGTGCAATATCCCTGTCTGGAAAATCGGGATTCTGGAGGGTTCATGGTGCTTTTAGAGAGCTGGAAATGCCATTGTCTGACAGGAATCCCTCTGCTCGCCCTGCTGGAGCTTGGCACCAGCCAAGGAACATCTCAGGGTGAGTGTCTGGCCTTGAGGCCACACCAGTGTGTGACATCCTCAGCCCCAGGGATTCCATGGGAAAACTGAGGAATTCTGCTGCACACTCAGCTTCAGAGTGGTCATCTTGTACCAGGCAGCTGTGAGGGAGGCAATTAATGATCAGTAATTAGTGGCACTGTGGGAGTTACACATTTATCCATGATCTGGCAAATTTTGCAGCAGACATAAAGCAGAAATGAGATCAGTTAATCCCAGAGCAGCCTGTCAGGAATTTCCCAAAGATTCAGCCAAGCCAGATGAGTAGGCAGCCTGGTGACAGATGAAATGTGCCATCAACAAACCCAAAATGTGACACCAAAGGCAAAAACTCCGGAGCTGGACTCGGTTCACTTGCCAGGGAACCAAACCCAGCAGCTTGGGACAGGGATCAGATATCCCAGATATCCCATTCCTCTTCCTGTGCGCCCAAAATCCAAAAAGCAAACAAGGGATTTGACCAAATGTCAAAACCAGCCGAGGAAATGCTTCTTCAGTTGCTGTGAAAGCCTCCAGGGGTGTTCTTTGAGACAGCGTCGAGCTTCAAATCATGAAAATTCACAGAACTGAGGCTAATTTTTAAAATTTTAATAATGAAAATGTAACCACTGTGCCCAGGCTGTGACCAGCAAGGTCACATCAGCAAAGCCTTCGCAGGGCAAGGTAAAATCCTGGTGGAATTAAAAAAAAAAACCTTGAAAAAGGAAGCAAGGAGGGAAGGAGTGATTCAGCCCAGCCATGAGCAATGAGTCCCCCAGAAACCTGCTCTGCTTCCCTGCCTGCCAACCACCAAACTTCCTTCCCCCTTGGCTGTCCGAGGGTTTATCCCGTGGTTTCCAGCCACATGGAGATTTTGGATGTGCCTCACAGCACTGAGGGGAAGAAAATAAAAAGAAGTGTTTGTGGCTAAAAATGACAGTCAGGAATTTGTGAGAGCTGATCCTGAGAACTGAAGCTCCTCCAGGCTGTGAGGCAGTGAATGCTGCACGGGGTTGGGTTTCAGCTGGAGGGAAGGAGCTGAGACAGAGCCTCCTCCAGGTTTGTGTTTTCCCATTGTTGGGTTTCCTGTGTTCCTGACAGAGATTTTGACCCCCATTCTGGGGCTGTCAGCTCTCTGGTGCTCAGGGTTGGGGTGCTGTTCACAGGGGTCCCAGGACGAGGGAAGAGATGAGAATCTTGACTCCATGTTTCAGATTTATTATTTTATGATATATATTATATTAAAAGAAAATGATATATTAAAACTCTACTAAAAGAATAGAAGGAAGGATTTCATCAGAAGGCTAGCAAAGAAAAGGAATGGAATGATAATAAAATCTTGTGACTGCTCACAGCCTTGACACAGGTGGCTGTCATTGGTCATCAAGTGAAAACAATTTCACATGCTGGGTAAACAATTCTCCAAATCACATTCCAAAGCAGCAAAACATGGGGAAGCTGAAGCTTCTCAGCTTCTCAGGAGAAAAGATCCTGGCAAAGGGATTTTTTATAAAATACGTCTGTGACACAGGGTGACACCAGCCCTGCCGAGGCTGTGCCAGCTCCTCCTGCTCTGACAGGGGTTTGCAGTGCTGGCCCCAGATCTGCCAGCAGGAAACACCAAAGAACCTTTCAAAAATGCACCCAAGAGCTGGATTTTGATTTCTGTGTGTGTGTGTTTGAAAGGATTGCTCCCTAAATCAGTGCCTGGGCTCGTGATGGCCATTAACCCCTGCATTCCCAATCATTACAGCCTGGAGGGGAGTGTGGCTCTGCAGGGCTGGGAGCTGCTAAGGATGGGATTACGATGGGCTGGGATAAGGATGGGATTAGGATGGGATTAGGATGGGCTGGTGTAGAGATCTTTAGCTTGTCAGAGTGACCCCAAGAAAACTTCGAAAGTCTCTTTTCCCAGCCCGGTGCTTGAAGAAGCTGTCAGAGCTCTTCATTTCTCGATCTCAAGGTTGTTTATTGTTTCTTATCTATAAAATTCTTTCTCCTGTCCTGCCGAGGTCCATCCAGCAGGACAGTTCCAGGCACTCTGCCTGCCCCCAGGGCAGTGTTATGTCTTTATACTAAAAACTACGTGTACAATGTTTACAATAACTTCCCAATACCTATCACCTATGTTAGACAGTGAGCTTCTACTTAAACCAATCCAAAAGTGCCAACATCACAGCAGGAGATGGAGGCCAAGAAGAAGAAGAAGGAGAAAGGCTGGACACACCCAGTTCCCTCCATCTTGTCTCCTGAACCCCCATACAAAAAACCCCAAAATCTACTTTTCCATCCTGTGATAACTTCACTATTATTCTACCTAAACTGTTGTGGCTTGCTGATCTTCATACAAGGTTGGTAATTTGCTCCACGGGTCACAATCAAACCCACAGGTGTTTTGGGCTCTGTGCCAGGGTCTCTGAGTCCCCTGGCAGGGGTCCTGGCCATCCTGGACAGCCAGAGGGATGTTCTGGGTCCTGACAGGCTGGGATAAGGATGGGATAAGGATGGGATTAGGAATTGCTCAGGGCTCTGAAGAGAAGCCCACATTGCTGCCACAAACCCACAAACCCAGCTGTGGGTATCCCCAGGATCTGCTTGCAGAAAACCTCGTGGAGCAGGGAAGTTCCTGTGGCAGGGCAAATCCTCACATGGAGTGAGCTGTTGTTGTCCTGTTTTTTCAAGTTTTTCTGATGTTCACATTCTTGTAACGAACTTTCTCACACACTTTCTGTAAATAACTCATTGTTTTACATTCTTTTATGGAGGAAATTTGAAGGACTGCTAGTTTGTCCAGTGTCATTGGAGAGGTGGCACTGTCACCCTCCAATCCACTGTCACTTTGGAAATCTATAATCTATAATATATTATACATATATACATATATACACACTATATAATATATATAAAATCTATAAAATATAATATATATAAAATCTATAATCTATAATCCATAATCTATAATATATAATGCATTATATATGTTATATATTATATATTATGTAATATATAATACATAATATATAATATATAATATATAATGTATAATATATAATATATTATATATAGTGTATATATTATATATCATATGTAATCTCTTATCTGAGCTATAAATCTTGGAGTCAGGAATTAAACTTCCCTCTTTTTTACCTTGGGAGAGCTGCGTGTCCATGCTGGTTATTTCGTGCCCTGTAGTGACAAGCTGTGCCTGATTTATCTTTCTGATGCAAATCAGATGGGCACAGGAGCAGGGAAATGGGATCACACTGAAGGAATTACATCCATAAATCTATTGCAGCCCTCAGAGCAGGCAGATGGCATCTGCAGAGCCTCCTCTGGGTTGTGGCACTGTCACCTCCTGCTGTCTTCTTCCCCTTTGGTTTGGTGTTCCTTTGAGAGGAATTTGCTTTTCCTCTCTCTCTCCCCTCTCCCTGCCTGTTTTTCACGTGGATTCAGGGAGCTGTGGGGGAATATCTGTGCTGAAGCTGGCAGGGTGTCAGCTGAAGTGCAATGCCTGATTCCAGATTCAGTCACGTGGCTGCTTTAATGCAGCCTGGTGGCTTTAATGAGCCACACAAACATTTCCATGGGAGGCTGGAATGAAGGGCAGCGCAGGTCCAAGGCTGATAAAGGAGCAGTTCCAGGTTTGGAATGGGAAGGGACACATGAACATTTCCATGGGAGGCTGGAATGAAGGGCAGCGCAGGTCCAAGGCTGATAAAGGAGCAGTTCCAGGTTTGGAATGGCCAGGTGGCTCCCAGCACACTGGCAGGCAGCAGAAAGGCAGAGGAGGAAGCCTGCAGTACAAACCTGAACAGAAACAAATCAGGATTCCTGATTCCTTTTGCTCCTTCTGCTACTTTAACACTGCCTGAACAAAGAAGGGACAGGAACCATCCCTAAAAACCTGAGCCCTGGAATTCTTTAGGGCTAAATGGAGATAACTGGGCATACTGGGATGGAGACTAGGGCACTGTGGGAGCTCTCCAGACACCAGCTCAGTCCCCTCTGGCCAGATAATGAGAGCTTTGTGATGATGGGTTTTGATGTTGGGGTTTTTTAGGGGTTTTTTGGGAGGTTTGGATGGTTGGGAATGGCAGGATGGGGTGGCATTGCTGTGACTTCAGTCCCAGCACATAAAATGAAGTATTTGGGCCACCAGGCGACCCTGGTGATGATCCAGAGAGCTCCTGCTGATGCTCAAGGACAGAAACACAAACTCTTGGACACCAAAGCCTGGTTTGGGCTACTGGTGCAGACTGGGGCTGTCTGAACACCCAGCTTTCTTCTCTTTCCTCTAAGCTGTGTCCAAAACTGAACCTGTGATCTCACCCCTGAACTCAGGAGCAGCTCAATCCCCTCTGAGCATCTCAGGAGCAGCTCAGTCACCTCTGAGCACCTCAGGAGCAGCTCATGCTCCTCTGAGCACCTCAGGAGCAGCTCAATCCCCTCTGAGCATCTCAGCAGCAGCTCAATCCCCTCTGAGCACCTCAGGACTAGCTCAGTCACCTCTGAGCACCTCAGGAGCAGCTCAATCACCTCTGAGCACCTCAGGAGCAGCTCATGCTCCTCTGAGCACCTCAGCAGCAGCTCAATCCCCTCTGAGCCCCTCAGGAGCAGCTCAGTTACCTCTGAGCACCTCAGGAGCAGCTCAGTCACCTCTGAGCCCCTCAGGAACAGCTCAGTTACCTCTGAGCACCTCAGGAGCAGCTCATGCTCCTCTGAGCCCCTCAGGAGCAGCTCAATCCCCTCTGAGCCCCTCAGGAGCAGCTCATGCTCCTCTGAGCACCTCAGGAGCAGCTCATGCTCCTCTGAGCACCTCCCACAGCTCTGAGCAGAGCCAAGGGGCTCAGCCAGGACTGGGGGGGTTCAGTCCCAGCTCAGTGCCTGCAGCTAGCAGGATCAGCCTGAATTTCAGCTCCCCCAAACGCCCCCATGGAGCTGGAGCTGCCTGGGCTCTTCCTGAGGGAAGGGAACAAAGTGTGGGGGAGGCCCAGGGGTCCCTACAGTGGCACTCACCCACTTCCAACCCCACCCTACAGGCAGCTGGGAGGGGTTTCCATGGGTGCCTCCTGTGCAGCCCGTGCCATTCCCATCCTCTCAGTTCTGGGCTGGTCTTTGTGTGGTTTTTAAACTCAGTTTTAAATGAGCCTTGTTTTTCTACATTAGGAATACATAAGTTTTAGTATTTATTATATATTCACTTACTAAAGTGCTCAATCTATTGCAGTGCAGCTGTTTCTGTTCAAGTTTCTCCTCAGCCTGGCTGCTGTTTTCTCACCCTTCTGGTTTGGAATAGGCTTCACTGGGAAGACACTGAAATCTGACTGATGGTGTTGGATGCCTTTGGATCTCCTATTAAGAGGCTTTAGACAGCCTGATTTTTCCAGGGTGGATGTTTGGAGATTTCTGAAGACCAGACTTAATTCCTCCTGGGTAGAAAAATGACTTGCAAGAAGTGCCATGCTTCAAAAATTTGGCCTCTTTAAGATCTGAGGGGAGCAATTTGGTGTTACCTTATTCTTCTTGTGCCGCAAGTGCAGGAAATTGCAGCCTTCATTCGCTGAGCAGCAGGAGGCTGGAAGATTTGTCTCAGTCTTATAAGGGTTGTTCAACCCCCCCATCCTGCAGCCTTCCCCGTGCACAAATGCCTGGACAGAAAATCAAATCTGTAATGGGAAGGAAGGATGACCAATCTCATTCTCTTGGGTAAACCTAAATCGTGCTCCTGTGCCAAAGATAAAAGAGCCTGGAGTCTGCAGTGTTTGCATTTAGTGGTAGCACAATTTATTTATTAGAAGAAAGGATGTTTTCTTTTCCTTGTGTCCATTCTGGGTGTCTCATTCAGGCCGTGCAGGGCTCGCAGGGGGGTTTGTGGCATTGGTGGCATCTCAGGTGGCAGCCTGGAGGGTGGGAGGTGTGCCCCGGGAGCTTTGGCTGGGATGAGTTGTCCCAGCACCTGCAGAGGCAGCCTGGGCATGTTTGAAATGGCAGGGACTGAGAGGCAGCTGGGCTGGGCTGGGACAAACCCTGTGCAGCCTGGCCTGGGCCAAACCCTGTGCAGCCTGGCCTGGGCCAAACTCTGTCCAGCCTGGCCTGGGCCAAACTCTGTCCAGCCTGGCCTGGGATAAACTCTGTCCAGCCTGGCCTGGGATAAACTCTGTCCAGCCTGGCCTGCGATAAACTCTGTCCAGCCTGGCCTGGGATAAGCCCTGCCCAGACAGGCCTGCAATAAACTCTGTCCAGCCTGGCCTGGGATAAACTCTGTCCATCCTGCTCTGGGCCAAACTGCATCCAGCCTGGCCCAGGCCAAACCCTGTCCAGCCTGCCCTGGGACAAACCCTGTCCAGCCTGGCCTGGGATAAACTGTCCAGCTTGGCCCAGGACAAACTGTCCAGCCTGGCCTGGGCCAAACTCTGTCCAGCCTGGCCTGGGCTAAACCCTGTCCGGCCTAGCCTGCCCTGGGCCAAACCCTGTCCATCCTGCCCTGGGATAAACTCTGCCCAGCCTGGCCTGGGCTAAACCCTGTCCGGCCTAGCCTGCCCTGGGCCAAACCCTGTCCATCCTGCCCTGGGATAAACTCTGCCCAGCCTGGCCTGGGACAAACTGTCCAGCCTGGCCTGGGTGTCTCAGTTGGTGGTTGAGGATGGGGCACAGCAGCACAGTGGGGTGTCCCCGTGTCCCAGCTCAGCTCTGGGCTCCTGGTGCTCACAGAGCAGCAGATTCAGGACATGAGACCATCCTGGACGTGTCTGGAAGCACCTGGGCACGAGCTTTGGGTGCTAATTCACATTTAGCCTAATTACCCAGAGCTACCAAACAGCAACCAAGACCTGTGTTGCCAATAACACTCTGAACTAACCCAGCAAAGTTGTGACTTCTTCTGTTGAGGTGGGAATCTTCTTTTTTTTTTTTTCTTTTTATTTTTTTTCCCCTTTATCACGCCACCTGTTGCTCATAGGTACAAATCAAACGAAGAGTATGTGTATGTGCGAGGCCGTGGAAGAGGGAAGTATGTTTGTGAGGAGTGTGGAATTCGCTGCAAGAAACCCAGCATGCTGAAGAAACACATTCGCACGCACACAGACGTCAGGCCGTACGTCTGCAAGTACTGTAACTTTGCTTTTAAAACCAAAGGTAAGCCACAGCCAGCTGCCAGCTCCTCTGCTTAGGGTGCTGGCACTGCCAGCCTGCTGGGGGCACCCACAAAGGGCAAGGGAAGGCATTGCCAGGGGCTGGCAAAGCCCCCCAGTTGGAGGGAGGGGGATGAGGGAGTTGGAAATTGGTTGGTGTTTCCAGAAGAGCAGCCCTGCCATCCTCCTTGTGCTTCTCCAAGGGAAAAGTCCTGAAATGCAGCTTCTCTGGCAGGGCTTTCTGAACAAAACCAGCCCAGGAGCTCCAGGCTGAGCGCCTGGATCCAGGCTCTGGGGGGCTTCTCCTGCTGCTGCTCTCCAGGTCTGCCCATCCTCATCCTCTGCAGTTGCATGTGGCTTCCACATTCTCTGTATCACATCAATGGACCTTTCCCCTAAAGGTTTTCATCCCAGGACATCGAGCCATCAATGCCACCAGGTGTGCTCTGCCATGGCCTCAGCGAGGGTGTCAGGGAGAGCAGGCAGGACCCTGCAAACCAAAGGCAAAATAAAACTTCATTCCATGAGAAAAGGGGAATGGGACTTTCCAAATGGGCCAGAGGTGCCTTTAACTTCTTGTAGGGGTCTGGCACTGTGGGTTGGACAAAGCTCTGGTGGCAGCAAGTCTTGGGACAAGGCAGCAGCAAGTTTGGGGCTCGGGTTGTTGGTTACATCTGGACAGAGCTCACGGAGCTTTTGGACAATGCTTTTGGGCACATTTAGGGGTTTTGGGAGCTGTCTGTCTTGGTTTGGAAAGCCAGGTGTCTGCTAGGGAAGGCAGGAGCCTCCCCTGAAATGGAGAATGTAAACCCTCCCCCTCTGAATTGCTATAAATTTTAAATTAAGGGGCTCTCAGGCAAAAATATGGGAGCCGGAAATAACAGTTCTTTAATAGGGAAGAAAATAAAAGGATAAAATAAACACTGCAGAGAACTAAACCAACACTGGCAGAGTCAGAACCCAAGCTGACACCCTGTGGGTCAGGGTGCTGGCAGCAGTCCCATTGGAATTGTGGCTCAGCCCTCCTGCAGTGCCAGGGGTGGTTCTGCTGGAGCAGGGATCCTGGAGAAAGGTGCAGTCTCTGCCTCTGGAGATCCAGGGGAAGAGGCAGCTGCTGTTCCTCTGGGCAATCCAGTGCAGAAGCCGTGCTGGTGTTCCAGAATCTCCAGATTCTATCCGGGTAGGAATGCTTGGCTCCTCCCTCTGGGCTCCCATCTCCCAATGGGATGCTGTAGTTCTTATCATCCATGCAGGGACATTCAATGGCTGTTATCAGCAGGTGTCCCCTCCCGAGGGAGGTGTGATTGTGGTCACTCAGAGAGAGAGATAAGGCAAACTGCCCACTTGACAAAAGATAATCTGCCCTACAGATGGTAATAGAACACATCTTGCATTGCAATCTGGAACACTGTCCCATGCAGGAGCTGGACTGGGTGATCCCTGTGGGTCCCTCCCAGCTCAGGATGTCCCAAAACACCCGTTGTCTGTGGCTCCATCAGTCTCAGAGGGTGACACAGCTGGGAGGGCTCAGTGCCCTGGAGGAGCCGGTGTCACCCAGGCAGTGGCACAGCGTGGCTGTGTGAGTGGCACAGTGTGCTGTGTGGCACCTGGGCTGGCCAGAGGGACAGAGCGGGACAAGGAAGTGACTCAGGGGGGCAGTGCCTGGAGCTGGTGGCTTTGCTGGGAAGGCTGGCGGGGATTTCTGGGTGCCAACGTGCGGGGGGTCACTGGCACTGGGGCAGAAGGGGAAGTGACACCGGGTTTGAGGCCAGATTCTCATGCTGCACATCCCAGCGCCGATTCTTCCTCTCCCTCCCATCCTGGAGCTGTTTCTGATTCATTTCCTTTCTCGTCCCCTCTTGCTTTGACTTCGTTCGAGGTTTCCCTTGGGGAGCTGAGCCCGCTCAGCCTCTCCCATCACCTCACCTCACTCGCACCATGCTTCTGAAGGGCTTTTGCCCAGGGTGATGGCATCAAACCATCCTCTCCACCGCCTCTCTGGCTGCTTTGCTCTTCATCTCTGCTCCCTTGAGGGCCACGATCTGTCAGCCCTGGCTGCACATGGCAAACAGACCCTTCCCTTCTTCTGCTTGGCATGGCCAAGGGAGCATGGAAATGCTTCCTTCCTTCCTTCCTTCCTTCCTTCCTTCCTTCCATGGAACAAAAATCATCCACACTCTGCTGGGGTTTCAGTGGCAAAGCACCTGTTTGCCTGTGGGGGCATGGAATGGGCAGAACTCCCCTGGATCGGGGGATTTATGGAGAAATGGTTGGGATTTATGGCTGCATGGTGGTGACTTGGAATTGCATGAGAATGGTTCTTGGCTGGGAGGGTGAAGGGCAGAGCCTGGGGTGTACTCAGAGTGCCCAAAAATGGGAGAAAAGCTCTTTGGGGGGCACAAGGAGATCTGGAAGAGTTGGGAGGGTGAAGGGCAGAGCCTGGGGCATGCTCAGAGTGCCCAAAAATGGGAGAAAAGCTCTTTGGGGGGCACAGGGAGATCTGGAAGAGTTGGGAGGGGTGAAGGACACAGCCCTGGAGTGTGCTCAGAGTGCCCAGAAGTTGGAGAAAAGCTCTTTGTGGGGCACAGGGAGCTCTGGAACAGCTGGGAGGGTGAAGGCAGAGCCCTGGAGTGTGTTCAGAGTGCCCAGAAATGGGACAAAAGCTCTTTGAGGGGCACAAGGAAGTCTGGACGAGTTGGGACGGTGAAGGGCAGAGCCTGGGGTGTATTTAGAGTGCCCAGAAATGGGAGAAAATCTCTTTGGAGGGCAAAAGGAGATCTGCAAGAGCTGAAAGAGGTGAATGAGCACACCCCAGGCTGTGCCTGAGTGCCCAAAAATGGGACAAAAACTGGTTGGGGGGCACAAGGAGCTCTGGAAGAGCTGGGAGAGGTGAAGGGCACAGCCTGGGGCGTGCTCAGACTGCCCAAAAATGGGAGGAAAGCTCTTTGGGGGACACAAGGAGATCTGAAGAGCTGGGAGGGATGAAAGGCAGAACCTGGGGTGTGCTCAGAGTGCCTAAAATGGGAGAAAAGCTGTTTGGGAGTTCTGGAAAAGTGGGGAAAAGCTCTCTGTGCGTTGACAAAAGCATCAGCTGGTGATGGAGAGTTTGAGATCACTTAAAAAACCACCAGCAAGGGCAGGAGGAAAATCCATTTTTTTTTTTTTTGCTCATGCCCCTGCCAGTGATTTTTTAAAATCAATTTCAAACTCCTATTCATAACAAGTGACCTGGAGGGGCAGGGGGGGCGCAGAGCTGCTGTTCCCAGCTCGTTTTTGGAGGGATTTGTCTCATTTTGGCTCCTCCCTGGGCTGGGTGGGGTTGGCAGCCCCGGGCACGCAGGATGCGGGAGCTGCAGCTCTCCCTCCTGCCGGGCTGCGCTCGCACAAACACGGAGCTTTTTTAGAAATCAGCTTCCCAGAGTTAATTTTAGCTTTCAGCATGAGCTCCAGGGGGAGGTCTGTGGAGCTGGCTTCGTTTTGGCTGGGGTAGATCTCTCCAGCATGATCTAATGCTCTAAACTCTCCAGTAGGCTGGAAGCAGTTAAATGGGATTTTATTATTATTATTATTATTTTTAATGAGGAGCTTTATCTGGTTTAAATGTACCTCACCCCCCACCCTTCCCACTCTAGAAAATCCATGTCTGTGTTCCAAGAACTGGGAAAACTTTCGCAACAGAAAATGCTATAAATATTTCCCCTTATTCTCTAATTTGCTGCTTTTTGTGCCTTTCTGTCGCTGGAAGCAAAGCTGTTCCTTTGGCTTAGAGAACTGCAGGGAAATTTTATTTTTTTATTATTTTAAAGCAAATCCATGAGATTAATTTTGTTGGGTTTTTTTGGTTTGGTTTGGTTTGGTTTTTTTTTTTTGTGTCTGTGCTCATTTAGCTGATGGGAACAACAGCCTTGGAAATTTGGTTTGTAGGGATTTGTTTGAGTTGGTGTTTCTGGAGCAGATCTAAAGGTGCCTCTTTAATGAGGTGTCGGTCCCTCCCCTGCCGTGGAGCTTTGTGCCTGTGGCCTCCAAGAGGGTCTTTAAAGGAGGCTCAGCAGCTTCTGCATCGTTTTTTGGGCAGGAAGGAAATAAGAAAAAGCTGTTTTCCCTTTCAGGAAGGTCGGGGAGAGCTTTTCCCTTCCCCTCTCTCGCTGTTGCTGGGGGTGAGGGGCAGTGCTGGCACATTAATTACCTTTTCCAGTTATTACTATTATTACTATTATTATTATATTATTATTATTATTATTATTATTATTATTATTATTATTATTATTATTATTATTATTATTATTACTATTATTATTATTATTATTACTATTATTATTATTATTTTCTGTCCTCCCTCAGACCCACATCACCCCCTCACAGGGTCCTGATTGCTTCCAGTGCCCTCAGAAATTCTGGACAAAATGTTCGGAGCAGCTCTGCGGTCAGGAGGGATGAGGAGCTCCACTTTCATTTAAAGGGAGCTGAGGAAAGGACGCTGCTGGCTGGAGATCCCCATTTCACACTCTGTGCCACTCACCCTTCCCAGATTCCAGACTGCTCAGCCAGAGCCTTCAATAAATTCATTTTCAGCTCCTTAAATCGGCCCCTGACAGCACTGAGGGTGCTGCACATGCGAATATATTGAATATATTAAATTAAATGGATTAAATGCATTCCCCCCCAGCCCTTAAAGGGCTGCACAGTTTGTTGTTATTGCAGCTGCAGCAGCCTGAGTCTCCTCTGGAAAGCACAGCTGGCAGAATTCCCTGCTGGGAGAGCAGGGCACGGGGATGGGCACATCCCCAAGGATGGGCTGGGCATCCCTGGGTGCTGTCCCTGTGCTCCTGGGGATGTCACAAACATCCCCTGGGGTGGGGACAGAGTCATCCCCAGGGATTTCCTGCCTGGGCATCCCGTGGGATGTGAGGCACGAACAGAAAATGTCCCAATGGAGCAGCCAGGAGATGAAACACTGAGCAAAATGGCTCTGGAACTCTCCAGAGAAAGGGAAAAAAAATCCAGGAATCAGGGCTGGAAGAAAAGGATTGGTGACTTCCAGGGAAATATTCAGTGGTGTTTTCTGGAGCCAGTGCAGCCATTGAAGTCTCAGCCCCACTGGGAATTCTGCTCATTTGGAAATCTGCAAATCCTGGGTACCTTTCTGGAATATCAGCTTTTGGCTGGATGGGTCTGATCCAGGAGGTGGCTGATGTTTTATGGTCTGTGTGGATCCAGGCAGGCTGCGTGTGCAAATTCACTCCTTTAATCCATATGTCAATAAGGATAAAAGATAATAATCGATTTTCTAAAAGATTGAACTCCTCTGCCCAATGAATTCTGTAAATGAAAGCTTTCCTCCTCACAAAGTCCCACCTGGGGACATCAGCTCCACACCAAGATCTAAATCAAGGCCTGTGCATTATTTAAATCCCACATAAAACCTGATTCAAGGATTTATTTGGCACATAGGGTATCAGTTATGGCTGATTCTCTGTGCGAGGGCATCCCCCAGCACAATCACAGAATGATTTGGGTTGGGAGGGACATTAAATCCCACCCAGTGCCACCCCAGGGACACCTCCCACTGTCCCAAACCTGGCCTTGGGCACTGCCAGGGCTCCAGGGGCAGCCACAGCTGCTCTGGGCACCCTGGCACAGCCCAAACCTCTCTAACCAGGCCTTGCCAGGCTACAAACCCCCTGTGGCAAATGGCACTGGGGGCACCTGGAACCAGCCAGGAAATCATTCTTTCCTTTCCTTTCTCCATTTGCTGCAATGGGCTTTGGTGCTGGTTTCCATCCTGGATTCAGGAATGGGAATGCCAGAGTGCTTTGGGTGGGAAGGGATCTTCAATGGCAGCTCACTGCAGCCCAGGGACAGCTCCCACTGTGCCAGGTGCTGCCAGCCCCAATGCCCAGCCTGGCCTTGGGCACTGCCAGGGCTCCAGGGGCAGCCACAGCTGCTCTGGCAATTCCAGCCCAGCCCCTGCCCACCCTGCCAGGGAACAATTCCCAATTGCCAAGATCCCATCCAGCCCTGCCCTCTGGCACTGGCAGCCATTCCCTGGCTCCTGTCCCTCCATCCTTGTCCCCAGTCCCTCTGCAGCTCTCCTGGAGCCCCTTCAGGCCCTGCCAGGGCTCTGAGCTCTGCCTGGAGCCTTCTCCTCTCCAGGGAGCACCCCCAGCTCTCCCAGCCTGGCTCCATGGTGTCTCCTCCTCCCAGAGGAGCTGCTGCTCTCCTTGCCAGTGCTTTCCAAAGAGGAATGTGACAATTGTTCATCCTGGCTCTTTGTGTCACAGTGCTGCCACTTGCACTCGCTCATTTGTTGGTTTTTTAGGGTTTTGGTTTTTTTGGTTGTTGCTCAATTGATCAGATTTAGCAGCAGAAATAGAACGGATCATCCCCAGCACACGCAGGATCATTTTCCCAGGAATCTCAATGCTTCAGCTCCCTACATTCTGCTTTAACTCCTTAAAAATACGGTAATGGCTTTTCCAAAAAAAAATTCATTTCCCTCATGAAATTTAACTGGGAAATCACTTCTAGTCCCCATTAAGCTGCTTTAGGTGCTTTTGGAAGGCTCCAGTCTCAGCTTTCTCCCAACAACACAGGCATTTAAGCTGCTCTAAGTCCCACTAAGAGCTCCCAGCATGGGCAGAGCTGAGCACATAGTTCTGGGCAGTCGTAATGGGAGCTGTGCTCACACTGCCCCTGCTCCTCCTGGGGGCTCAGCATTCCCAGGAATTCCTGAGGGATTTTTTTAAATATAGCCAGTTGATTGCAAATCTGGGAGCTTTTTTTGGTCAACAATCCCCAATAAGGAGCACTTACCTGCTCAGGGTTCAGTGAAATTCCTCTGCTATTTAAATCCAGCTCCCTGCTGCTCTCTCTTGCTCCCTCAAAGATGTTTTTTCCACGGTTTCCAAGGAAGCAATGCTGTGTGGTTTTCTTTTTTATTTTTTTTCTCCTTTTTTTTTTTAACTTGGGAGCCAGAACTCTGCAAGGCAACAAGTAGCTGTGAGTCTTCCCTGGCAGGATTAAATCCAGCTCTCACTTAGCAAAGTGGTGTTGATTTTACTGGAAATCTGCCGAGCGTTTAATGCTGCCAGCGCTAATTAAGGGGTCTCAAAAAACACAAACTGGAAGAAGAGCCCTGGTCAGATAAATGTCCTTGTCCTGCAGATTGCTCCCAGGATGATCAATCAGCTTCTCAGCCCAGGGAAAGGAGCCTCCAGCTTTTAATTGCCTTAAAATGATGCAGAGGGGGCAGATGAGGATCTGTCCTGCTGAGCCTCCCTTCCCTAAAAGGGTGCAGCATCCCTGTTTTCTTGGGATTTCTCCAACAAAATTTGCACCCAGAGCTCTGCAGGAGGATCTTGGCCAGCAGCTTTTCCTGGGGGAGGAAGGGAGAGACAGAGCAGAGGGAAAAGTTGCTGGAGGGGAAGGAAACAAAGCTTGGGATGAGTTGGTCCTTTGGGGTTTGGGGTGAATTTGTTGGCACTGCGGGCTGGGAAAGGAGGGCAGCAGCCACACACTGCCCTGGCCAGGGACAGAAAACAGGACAGCAGGTGACACTGGTGGCTCCTGGCACACCTTGGCATCCCCAGCAGCTGCTGAGCCCCAGCAGAGGGGCAGGAGGGCTCTGGGAGCCCTGCAGGTCCTGCAGCTGCACAGGGACACACTGGTGTGCCCAACCAGCTGTGCTTGGGACACCTGAGGTGGCCATGGTGACTTTGGGACACCTGAGGTGGCCACAGTGGCTTTTGGACACCTGAGGTGGCCATGGTGGGCTTGGGACACCTGAGGTGGCCAAGGTGGCTTTGGGACACCTGAGGTGGCCATGGTGGCTTTGGGACACCTGAGGTGGCCACGGTGGCTTTGGGACACCTGAGGTGGCCATGGTGGCCTTGGGACACCTGAGGTGGCCAAGGTGGCCTTGGGACACTTGAGGTGGCCACGGTGGCTTTGGGACACCTGAGGTGGCCATGGTGACTTTGGGACACCTGAGGTGGCCACAGTGGCTTTTGGACACCTGAGGTGGCCATGGTGGGCTTGGGACACCTGAGGTGGCCACAGTGGCTTTGGGACACCTGAGGTGGCCACGGTGGCTTTTGGACACCTGAGGTGGCCATGGTGGGCTTGGGACACCTAGGTGGCTTTTGGACACCTGGAGTGGCTTTTGGACACCTGAGGTGGCCATGGTGGGCTTGGGACACCTGAGGTGGCCACGGTGGCCTCAGAGCGCCCCTGAGGACCTGAGAGCAAAGCCTGGCACTGAACAGCTCCCCCTCCTCAGGAATTCCTGCTGCCCCCTCAGTCTGGGTCTCCCTGCTGCTGTTTCCAGGGCTGTTGGTGGCACAAAGGATTTCTGGGCTGGTTGGGGATGCCAGAACGCTGGCGATGTCCCCTCCCCGCTGAGCTGGGTCCCCACAAAGCCCAGCTCCCTGCTGGGGTTGTGTTTGCTGCCCTCGGAGGGGCTCCAGGCAGGGTTTTGGCCGAGCAGGGATGGGGCAGAGCTGGCTGCACAGGCAGCAGCACAGGGGGGCTGCAGCCGCTGACTCAGCCTGGGCTGCTCTTGCTGCTTCTCATTTCCAAAATGAAATTCCAGCTCCATGAGGCCACAGATGGGACTGTGGATGGGTTTTAGGTTTTTTTTTTCATTTTCAGGCCCTGGTGATTCACTGGGAGCAGAGGTGGCAGTGAGAACACACTTCTGGCTCATGGGGTGGGTTTGGGGCCACAAAACTCCTGCTTTGGGGTGGGGAAACATGCTCTGGTTTGGAGCTCATCCTCACACCTGAGTGTCCTGACCAGGGGGCTCAGGGCACTGAAACATGAGGCCTAAAAAGAATAAATCTCTCTTTTTTGGAGCTGTTTTGCTGTATTCAGATTATTAAACATGCCCTGAATCCACGTCCAGGTTGGGTGCCAGACGCACAGGGATACAGAGTCAGCCTTTGTCTCTCGTGGTGTTTCCTGCTGGAGCTGCTCCATTTTGTATAAAATGGGCTGAGATAAATAATTCATGGGCTCAGGAGAAATCAAGGTGGCAGCTGGGTGGTTGTGGCACCACGGGTAATGCTCTGCTCCAGTGAAGAGTGGCTTTTTTATCCCTGATAGCCAGAGCAGCAGGAGGAGAGGCTCAGAGGGGCCCCCTGTGCTCCCCCAGACTGGGGGCTTCGCACTGCACGACCTCAATCCTTGCTGAGGTTGCAATAAAGTGGGAGAATTCTGGTTTTCCTCCTTTTTTTTTTTTTTTAATTGTTTGGTGAGAAAACCAAGCCTGGTGCTCCTCAGTGCCCTCAGGTGTCAGTGCCAGCAAGGCTGAGGGCACAACAGGGGATGGGAAATTCAAACACTCCAGCAGGGCCCAGCTCCCTCCTCCTCATCATCCCATAAATCCCTGGAAGTGCCCAAGGCCAGGATGGAGCTTGGGACACACTGGGACAGTGGGAGGTGTCCCTGGATGGACTTTAAGCTCCCTCCCAATCCCAGTCTGGGATTTTAGGAAGAGCTGTAAAGAGGAAAAGGGAAAATGGGACATTTTTGCTTTCATTCTGCTACCCTTCATTTTCCTGCCTGCTCCATCCCCTCCAGCCAGTGCTCCCTTTTGTTCAGCATTTCCCTGGCCTCTAAGTGGGGTTAATTAGTGTCTAATTAACCTGCCTGTAATTTGAGAGGCAGAATTATAGAGGTGCCCTCGGGGTTATCCCAGAGCTGCCCCAGTGACCCCACATCCCATCCTGGCCCTGAGGAAGCCTCAGTGGGAATTTCTGAGCTCCAGAGGGTGTCCAAGGCTCCTCCTGCTCGAGGAGCTGAGCTGGCCCAGCCCTTTGGTGCCTTCCAGAGCACCTGAGCCCTTCTTTTTTTGGGGAAAAATGGCAATGTAGGGTTTTCTGTTCTTGTTGGCAGCTCAAACCCTGATTTTATTGTAAATTCATAAAATCATTAAAGCTGGAAAACCCCAACATCCCCAGGTGCCACATCCATGTGTTTTTGGAATGTTTTCAGAGCACCTGAGCCTTTTTTTTTGGGGTGGGGGGAAACTGGACTGTAGAGTTTTCCCTCTTGTTGGCACCTCAAACCCTGATTTTATTGTAAATTCATAAAACCATTAAAACTGGAAAAGCCCCACGTCCCCAAGTGCCACATCCATTTGGTTTTGGAACATTTCCAGAGCACCTGAGCTGTCCTTTTGGGGGAAAATGGGAATGCAGGGATTTCCCATTTGGCTGGCAGCTTAAATCCTTATTTTATCATAGAATTATAAAATAATTAAAGCTGGAAAAGACCTCCAAGATCACCCAGCCCGACCCTTTCCCAGCACTGCCAAGGCCACCACCACTGTCCCCTGTCCCCAAGTGCCACATCCAGTTGGTTTTGGAACTTTTCCAGGGTAGAACTGCTCTGCCCTGTGGTGCTGAGGGTGTTCTCCCTTCTGGGCAGGTGGGGCTGTTGGGATGAGGTTGGAGGAGGATGATGATGATGATGATGATGATGACGATGATGATGATGATGGCACACTGGGATGTGTTTCCCATCCCTGTTTTCCTCCCATTTTTAATTTGCGGAACCCTCATAAAACCATTGTAGCTGGAAAAGTCCCACATCCCCAACATCCAGTTGTTTTTGGAATATTTCCAGGGTAGACCCACTCTGCCCTGTGGTGTCCCCTCCAGGCAGGTGGGGCTGTTGGGATGAGGTTGGAGGAGGATGATGGTGGTGATGATGATGATGATGATGATGCCACACTGGGATGTGTTTCCCATCCTTGCTTTCCTCCCATTTTTAATTTGCTGCATCCTCGTGCATCCTCATAAAATCATTAAAGCTGGAAAAGTCCCATGTCCCCAAAAGTGCCACATCCGCACAGTTTTGGAATATTTCCAGGGTAGATCCTCTCTGTCCTGTGGTGCTGAGTATGTTCTCCCCTCTGGGCAGGTGGGGCTGTTGGGATGAGGTTGGAGGATGATGATGATGATGATGATGATGATGATGATGATGATGGCACACTGGGATGTGTTTCCTATCCCTGCTTTCCTCCCATTTTTAATTTGCTGCCTGCTCACAGCTGAAAGCAGCCCAGGCCATCTCTTCCCCCAGCCCCAGAATGTGCCCCAGCAGTTTTTCCAGGACCTGGAAGGTCCCACACCCTGCCTGTGCCTCGTCCTGCACCCTGGGGCAGCAGCAAAGGCAGGGAAGGGGGACCTGGCCTCGTGTCACCGGGGGTTTGCAGTGGGCAGGGCTTGGGGACAGTCAGAGACCTTTGTCTGGTTCGGGGAGGATTGTGAGTTGCTGAGCATGCAAAGGGAAAAAAAAGGAAAAAAAATCTGAAGAAAAAGAGAAAAAACATTAAAAATGGGGAAAAAGAAAGGGGGAAAAGGAGCCACATTTGAATAAAAAGGATTTTCTGCTTCTTTTCAGGGAATCTGACTAAACACATGAAGTCAAAGGCCCACAGCAAAAAATGTCAGGAGCTGGGCGTGTTGGTATCTCCACCGGTGGATCTGGAAGCCGAGGAAGGTAAAACCAACCCAACCTTTCCTGTGCAGAGCTGCTGGGGTGTGAGGGAGGGACAGGGCCCAGGCAGGGCAGAGCCCAGCCTGCCGCACATGGGGAGCTCTTTGTGTCCCCCAGGCTCCTGCTGAGAGCGTGGGGCTGTGCTGGGAGCTGTGACCAGGGCAGGGCCACTGGGAGCCTGGGTGCCCTGGGTGCCCTGCATCCCCTGATTGGGTTGGTGACACAGTAGGACATTTGATTGTGGATGTTTTGATTGATTTTGAGGCTCTGGTTCTGCGCCTGCCTGCAGGCTGTGGTGCTGGCAGGAGGAGGGTCCTGCTGGTGTCACAGGGTGTGCCTGCCGCGCTCTGGAGAGGCCAGGGGCAGTGACACTCATGGGCAGTGACACAGGGGCGGTGTGACACAGGGGCGGTGTGACACAGGGGCAGTGTCACACAGGGGCAGTGTCAGACACAGGGCAGTGTCACACAGGGCAGTGTCACACACGGGCAGTGTCACACACGGGCAGTGTCACACACACGGTGTCAGAGGGGCAGTGTCACACAGAGGCAGTGTCACACAGGGCAGTGTCAGACACAGGGCAGTGTCACACAGGGCAGTGTCACACAGGGGCAGTGTCACACAGGGCAGTGTCACAGGGGCAGTGTCACACAGAGGCATGTCACACATCAGCAGTGTCACACAGAGGCAGTGTCACACAGAGGCAGTGTCACACAGCAGCAGTGACACATGGGCAGTGTCACACAGCAGCAGTTTCACACAGGCAGTGTCACACAGGGCAGTGTCACACAGGGGCGGTGTCACACATGAGCAGTGTCACACAGGCAGTGTCACAGGGGCAGTGTCAGACACAGGGCAGTGTCACACAGAGGCAGTGTCACACAGGGCAGTGTCACACACAGGCAGAGTCACACAGGGCAGTGTCACACATGAGCAGTGTCACACAGGCAGTGTTACAGGGGCAGTGTCAGACACAGGGCAGTGTCACACAGGGGCAGTGTCACACAGGGCAGTGTCAAAGGGGCAGTGTCACACGGGGCAGTGTCACACACAGGCAGTGTCACACATGAGCAGTGTCACACAGAGGCAGTGTCACACAGAGGCAGTGACACATGGGCAGTGTCACACAGCAGCAGTTTCACACGGGCAGCGTCACACAGGTGCAGTGTCACTCATTGGCAGAGTCACAGAGCAGCAGTGGCATAGAGGGGCAGTGTCACACAGGGGCAGTGTCACACAGGGCAGTGTCACACAGCAGCAGGGTCACACACAGGCTGTGTCACACAGCAGCAGTGTCACACACAGCAGTGACACTCAGGCTCAGTGTCACACAGCAGCAGTGACACATTGGCAGTGTCACACAGCAGCAGTGACACTCAGGCTCAGTGTCACACAGTAGCAGTGACACATTGGCAGTATGACATCAGTGAATCCATTGTCCCCCCATGCCGAGGCTGCAGGGCCGCCTTGGCCCTGGGGGGGTCTCTCAGAGGCAGAGCTGCCCTGGGCTCTCTGGGCCTTGGGCCAGCACTGCGGGGGAGTTTGGAGTCACAGGAAGTCCCCAGAGTGTCACACAGGGGAGTCTCCCATTTCCAATTCCCCATTCCCAATTCCCCATTCCCACCATTCCCATTTCTCATTCCCATTTCCCGTTCCTCATTCCCATTTCCCATTTCCCATTCCCATTCCCATTTCCCATTCCCATTTCCCATTCCCCATTCCCACCATTCCCAATTCCTCATTCCCACCATTCCCATTTCCCACTCCCTATTTCCCATTTCTCCTTTCCCTTTTCCCATTCCCATTCCCAATTCCCATTTCCCATTCCCCATTCCCATCGCTGCAGAGCCCTGTGGGTTTGTTCAGGGGGTTCACAGAGGTGACCTCGGCAGGGATGGGGTCAGGGGATGTTTCCTTTCCTTCCTCCCAGCTTCTCTCCCACCTGGTAAAGCCAGGGAATATTCTGCTGGCCATGGGAATATTCTGCTCTGTGAGCAGAGGCCCATTGCTCACAAATGTCAAACACAGCAGCCAAGGAGATAGGCAGAAAATGGGATTTTGGCCTCTAATGGTTGGGGCTGCTTGGATTGATGAGAAAACAACCCAGGAATGGCAGAAAGGTGCATGAGAAATCCGAGATCCCAGCTGTGATCACAGCCCCTGCTCTCAGGGTGAGGGGCTGCAAAGAGCCTCCCCTGTGTCCTCTCTCTTCCTCACAAAGAGGCTCAGAGCAAGAACTAAATGGGCTGTTTTAATTAAATAATAATAATAAAAAAGGCTCCAATTTCCACGTGACACAAAGCAGCACAGGAAGGTTGCTGTGCTTTCCTCTGGGGGCAGGCAGGGGAGGGAGCAGCCGTTCCTAAAACTCCCTGGATTATTTTAAACTAGAGTTGTATTTCACTTGATTGTTTGTATTTCTATTTAAGGGGCAGCAGAAAGCAAGGGGTGTAACTATAAAAGGAGATTGGAGTATAATTGCTCACTCCTGCCTGGGCTGGGCTCGGTGGGCTGGTACCAGCTGGGGAGAATAAATAACACACATGGAATGAGAGGCAACCTCAGACAAAGCTGTCAGCAGGACACATTCCCACTAATTCCCTCTCTCCTTCCTTCCTCCATCTCTCCCTCCCTGCCCTGTGTCAACACATTTCACAAAAAAAAAGCAAAACACAACTTCCCAAGAAATTTCTGGGATTCCTATTCTCTGAACCTCAGAGAAAGGAAGAACAATTCTTATCTCATTTGCTGCAGCCTGTGATTGTTCACAAGTCAAATACATTGTAAAAAATTGTTTGCCTAAAAAAATTAATAATTAAATTCTAATATACGTGTTTTAATTCACTAACCAATTAAATCCAAGTATATATGTATCAAAACTGTCAACTAACAGTCACAAAATACTGTAGAGTTGTTCAATTAAATACTTAACAAATTCACATAATATGATATATGATATGATATGATATGATATGATATGATATGATATGATATGATATGATATGATATGATATGATATGATATATTTAACCTTCTAATAAAATCCTCCTTATCATTTCTCCCAGCCATCAAACAAACACATCCACCATAGCCCTGCCCTTTCTCTCCCCGTGGGCTCAGCAGGATGAATTTTGGAAGGCTGGCTCAGGTCTGAGCTCTGTCCCTGCCTGCAGGGATCGTGTCAGGAGGCCAAAGCCATTCCCTGGGGCTGTCCCAGGACTCTCTGGGATGTTTCCCTCGCTGGAATTTGTGGTGGCAAATGCAATCAGCTCCTCACTTTGGGGCTGGCTTTACTTTCCCTTCACTCCTGAGCCCTGACTGGGGCAAATTTGGCATTTCCAGTGACAGGGATTCCTCTGTCCCAGCTGGAGCAAAGAAAGGAGAGCACCATGCCCAGGCACAGCTCCTGCCAGTCCCCAGCCCCAAAAGCAGAGTCAGGGCTGGCTCCCAGCTCTGCCAGTGAAATGCATTCCTGTTCCAAGCAGGAAATCTGCTCGGCTCAGCCTGCAGCTGGGAGATTGGAATAATATTTGTCCTGAGCTCAGTTCCCCTAGGGCTTTGCAAACAGCCCAGGCCCAGCAGCCCCGTCACCATGGAGGATTTCACAATCCAGAATCCCTCTCCAGGGAGAGTGTGGCAGTCACATTTCTGAAAAATCCCTTCACCCAGGATTTTTCTCCTGGGAAGCTGAGAAGCCTCAGAGAAAAAGAAAAACAATAATTATCTGATTTGCTTCTCCTGTGTTTTGCTGCTTTGGAATGTGTTTGGAGATTGTTTACCCACAGGTGATTGTTCCATTGGATTCTGCTGGGATTTGTTTTCACTCTTTGGCCAATCAGGGCCAAGCTGTGACAGGACTCTGGAAGAAGTCACGAGTTTTCATTATTATCTTTTTAGCATTCAGTAATTATCCTTTCTGTATTCTTTAGTATCGTTTAGTATAGTATTCTTTAATATAATATAGTATCATAAAATAATAAATTAGCCTTCTGAGAACATGGAGTCAGATTCATCATTCCTCCCTTCATTGGGGCACACAGGTGTCACACACACAGGAGTCACAGCAGTTGTCACATGTGCTATTTTCAGGGTGCCCCGTGGCAGGAAGGAAATGATGAATCTGACTCCATGTTCTCAGAAGGCTAATTTATTATTTTATGATACTATATTATATTAAAGAATACTATACTAAACGATACTAAAGAATACAGAAAGGATAATTACTGAATGCTAAAAAGATAATAATGAAAACTCGTGACTTCTTCCAGAGTCCTGTCACAGCTTGGCCCTGATTGGCCAAAGAGTGAAAACAAATCCCAGCAGAATCCAATGGAACAATCACCTGTGGGTAAACAATCTCCAAACACATTCCAAAGCAGCAAAACACAGGAGAAGCAAATCAGATAATTATTGTTTTTCTTTTTCTCTGAGGCTTCTCAGCTTCCCAGGAGAAAAATCCTGGGTGAAGGGATTTTTCCAGAAAATGTGACAGTGACGGTCACACACACAGGTGTCACAGAGGGGTCACACACAGGTGTCACACACAGGGGTCACACATAGGTGTCACATACAGGTGTCACATACAGGTGTCAGGTGTCACACACAGGTGTCACGCATAGGTGTCACACACAGGGGTCACAGGTATCACATACAGGTATCACACACAGTGGTCACACACAGGTGTCAGGTGTCACACAGAGGTCACACAGGTGTCACACACAGGTGTCACACAGGTGTCACACAGGTGTCACATACAGGGGTCACACACAGGTGTCACACACAGGTGACAGGGGTCACAGGTATCACATACAGGTATCACACACAGGGGTCACACACAGGTGTCACACAGGTGTCACACACAGGTGTCACACACAGGTGTCACACAGGCGTCAGGTGTCACACACAGGTGTCACACAGGTGTCACACATAGGTGTCACATACTGGTGTCATACAGGTGTCACAGACAGGTGTCACCCACAGGTATCACAGCATCCGTGCTCTGCTGCCAGCCCCAACCCGAGGTGTCCCAGCAGCTCTGGCCCCTGGCTGGGCACGGGTGGCATTCCCAGAGCAGGGCCCGGCAGTGCCACTCTGCAGGGCTGCAGTGACATCCAGTGGCTGTCCCCGGTGGCCCCGTCCGGGCTGTCACTGCTGTCACCGCTGCCAGCAGCTCTGCACTCCCGCCAGGGGAGGAGCAGATTTTCCTCTGAGCATTGACAGCTCGGTACCTGTCACCATCACATTTTCTGGAAAAATCTCTTCGCCCAGGATTTCTCTCCTGGGAAGCTGAGAAGCCTCAGAGAAAAGGAAAACAATTATTATCTCATTGGCTTCTCCTGTGTTGTGCTCCTGTGGAATGTGTTTGGGGATTGTTTACCCACGGGTGATTGTTCCATTGGATTCTGCTGGGAGTTGTTTTCACTCTTTGGCCAGTCAGGGCCAAGCTGTGTCAGGACTCTGGAGAGAGTCACGAGTTTTCATCATTATCTTTTTAGCCTTCTGTAAGTATCCTTTCTGTATTCTTTAGTATAGTTTAGTATAGCATTCTTTAATATAATATAGTATCATAAACTAATAAATTAGCCTTCTGAGAACATGGAGTCAGATTCATCATTCCTCCCTTCATCGGGACACCCCACAAATCCAGTAGGGGAGCTTCAGGGATGGCTGTGCCCCAGGGATGTTTGGAACCGGGGTGAGCTGCTCCTTTCTGTTCCCAGCTCCAGGCAGAAACAGCCATGGGAAAATCCATGGGACTGGGAATGCCAAGTGCTTCCTGAAGGCCCTGGCATTCCAAATAAACCAAATTGGGATTTCAGTCCATCATGGGGACTTGGTGCTGTGGATTCTTTAATATAATATGGTATCATAAAATAATAAATTAGCCTTGTGAGAATATGGAGTCAGACTGATCATTCCTCCCTGCTACAGGGCACCCCACAAATACAACAGGTGCCCAACTCAGAAAGCTCCTGCTGGCCCTTCAGGCAGCAAAGAGATGTGTTTTAACCAGCAGAAATATTTAAAATCCTGTAGAATTTGCTTTTTTATCCTCCTTACTGCCTACAAGCTCTGATTTACAGAGCCCCAAACCCTCTGCCCTCAAACCACAGCTGGAATTTATCCTACCCAGGGAAATCCACAGATTCCACCCTGTTTGATTTTTAACAAAAGTCCTGCCTTGCTGGTGTTTATCTGTCATGAAATCTGGGCAGGAAAAGACCCAACACATGGAGCTGGTGGCAGCTGAGAATATTCTGGAGTCACCATTGTAACAAATAATCATCAAACCCCACTGAAGGGTGAAGGTGCTGCTGTTCTCACCTATTAAAGGGGTTTTTTTTGCATTTTAGAGCAAATAAAGAGTGTGGCAGGTGCCCAGCAGGGTCTGAGGGCTGTGTGTGCTGACAGAGCTGGAACTGGAACTGGGGTAGAGTGGGATTCACTGGGATCTGCTGGGATCAGCAGCAGTGGAGCTGGCAGGGAGGGCAGGGCTGCAGCTCAAAGTGGAGATGATCAGACCCAGGAGCAGCCAGATCCTCTCTCCTCTGGTGCCCTTAGAGCTTGTGAGCAGATTTAGCACAGAAATAGACCCTGAACATGTGTTCTATGAGGAGATTTAGCACAGAAATAGACCCTGAACATGTGTTTGGTGAGCAGATTTAACACAAAAATAGCCCCTTACATGTTTTCTGTGAGCAGATTTAGCACAGAAATAGCCCCTTACATGTATTCTATGAGCAGATTTAACACAAAAATAGCCCCTTACGTGTGTTTGGTGAGAAGATTTAACTCAAAAATAGCCTCTCACATGTGTTCTGTGAGCAGATTTAACTCAAAAATGGCCTCTCACATGTGTTTGGTGAGCAGATTTAACTCAACAGTAGCCTTTTACATGTGTTCTATGAGCAGGTTTAACACAAGAATAGCCTCTTACATGTGTTTGGTGTGCAGATTTAACACAAACATAGCCCCTTATATGTGTTTGCTGTGCAGATTTAGCACAGAAATACCACCTCACGTGTGTTCTGTGAGCAGATTTAACTCAACAATAGCCTTTTACATGTGTTTGGTGAGCAGATTTAACTCAAAAATGGCCCCTCATGTGTTTGGTGTGCAGACTTAGCACAGAAATAGCCCCTGAAGGTGTGTTTTCTATTCTGTGTTCTGTGTTTGCCTCCAGGAACCAGTGAAGACCTTTTCCAGGACTCTGAGGGGCGGGAGGGATCTGAGCCCATCGAGGAACACCAGTTTTCAGACCTTGAGGAATCTGACGACGACGACGACAACGAGGATGAGGAAGACGAGGAGGAAGAGGAGAGCCAAGACGAGCCAGCGCCGAAGCTGCCGGAAGGCAAAGCCGGCACCCTCCTGCTGCCCTCCTCAGGGGGCTCCCCGTCCTCTCCAGAGGAAGGCACCGAAACATCCCCAGCTCAAGAAGCTGCCTCCAGCACCCCGAAAGCAGGGGAAGGCCAGCAGGCCTCCTCCTCCTCCTCCTCCTCAGGGCTGGAGAGCAAGTGGTCAGCAGACAGCAGCGACATTGCTGTGTGCCACAGCTTCCTGAGCCTCCACAGACCAGCTCTGACCTCCACCGAGCACTTGGCTCCTGCTGAGAGAGAGTCTGTCACCAGGCCACAGATGTCCTTGGTCATGGACCTGTCGACCTCCAAAGACACCTCCCCGAGGAAAAGGTGGTCCCCGAGCCAGGAGTGTGGCAGAGGGGGTGGCAGCAGCAGAGCAGTGCTGGCGAGGAAGCACTTACTGACCAAAAACGACACGTCCCCCAAACGCTTCTCCCCCACGGCAGAGCTGTCCTCCCTGAGGTGCCTGTCCCCAGGGAGGGGGCTGTCCCCCTGCCAGCGCCTCTCTCCCAGGAGGGAGGTGCCTCCCCTGAGATGCGTGTCCCCAAGGCTCGAGCTGTCGCCCAGCAGGCACCCGTCCCCCCGGAGGGAGCTGTCCCCGAGGACAGTCCTCCCCCCTGAAGGAGAAGCGGCCCCTGCCAGGCACTCGTCACCCAGCAGAGAGATGGCATCCCTGAGGTACTTCTCCCTGAAGAAAGTCTTGTCTCCAGGCTGCTTGGAGCTGGCCAGTTATCCACCCCCTGGCAAAGAGGACTTGCCTGGCACGAACAAATCAGCAGAGGACAAAGTTCCAAGCTCATATCAAGCCCAGCCCGGGATATTCTCTTCGATGCCTCTACCTCACAGGTTCTTTGGCAAAAACTTACAGCTCTACGAGTCCAAGCTGGTAAGTCCAGTGCCCTGCCGCCCTCTGGTCCCCACAGGGTGGTCTCTGACATGGTTTTTGGTGAAGGCTGTGATGCAGAAGTGCACAGGGACCCTGTGACCACTGTCACAAGTGACCCAGAGAACAGGGACAGGGGACAGCAGTGGGTTTTGCACCCGTTTGAGTCCTGCCCTTCTCAGTTGGAGAGAAATAAAGTTATCCCTTCTCTAAGGGGTTATTCCCACTCCTGAGCCAGCCAGTCCTGCTGGGACAATCAGCAAGGACAAACTCTTAATGATTAATTGTCACTAAGAGCCTTTTTGTTTCTGGGAATTTCATTCCCATCCCTGAGGTTTCCCCAGCTGGGGTGGAGCTCTGGCCATTTCCCAGTGGTCAGTGACCTGAGCCAGCCCTGGCTGAGCCCTGTGTCCATCCACAGCCAGCTCTGCTGGATGAGCTGCTGAGAAATGTTTGTTTGGACAGCTCTCACTTCATCTCTCCTCTCTTCAGCACAGAGAGGGGTTTCCCACTGGGTCCAGAACATGATTTAATCTCTCTGCTGGACAAATCCAATCCTGTGGGTAAAAGGAATTTTCCTGTTCCTCCCAGGGCTGCAGGCAGACTGATGGGGGGTTTGGGGGAGTATTTCCCATTCCTGCTGGAGTGCCTGGCTCTGCTGTCAGTGGTGCTGAGGAATGTGAGATCCTCTCGCTGTGGGCAGAGACTCCGGCCCCCAGGGGCTGCACTGGGGAGAGAGAGAGGCCTTTACAGAGCCCCTGCCACCCCAGATACTGAGCCAGGGCTTTTCCAGACTTTCTGCCATGCCCATGCTAACCTTCTGTCCTGTGGTGCCTCCTTCCTGCTCCTTTCCGCTCTGAGTCTTTGTCTCACCTTCTCAGAGACTCTCCTTTACTTTAGGGCCAAACCTTGGCTTCCTTTAATGCTGTTTCCCTTTCCTGTCAATCCATTTCTTGTGGTGAATCCCAGGGCTCTGGAAACCCTCATCCTTCAGCTCTTCTGTCAGGATAACTTCCCGCTGCCTCTGCTTGGAGCAAATCCTCTCAGCTCCCAAATCCACAGTAGCAGACAAGGTTTTAAGCCCTGCTTGTCTGCCATTCCCACCTTTCAGCTCCTTTGGTCACATTTACCTTTTGGCTTCGTTTTCCTGCTCCTTTTGTGCATCCAGAGCCACCACTGTTACTTCTCTGTGTGCCTCCAAAGCACCAGCAAAAAACCTAAATGGAAAAATTCCGCTTTATCAGCACGATGGACAGCTGGTCTTTCATTGCAAAATTAACATTCCTGGTGAGGCCACAAGAGACAGGAAGACCAGAGAAGGGTTTATCAAGTCCCAAACAGAGCTTGAAGATGATCTTAGCTCAGTTCCAGTGTCAGGCTCGCTGCCAAATCTCACCACAACCATCTCCCTTCCCACTGGCCCTTGCTTAGGGCAGTCTCTCCCCGTGGTGATTGTTGCACCACTGAAATATTTGTTTGGGGTTTCCCAGCATCCCTGAAGTGATTTAGCCACGGCTTCCTGTGGATAAGTGACATTTAGCAGTGTTTGGGCTTGTCACTGCTGAGCCAGCACACACTACCTTTGGTGGCTCTTCCTTTTTCTCTTTCCTGTTCTCTTTTGCTGCTTTCCTCTGCTGTCTCCTCAGAGATCCAGCTCACAGGATCAGGGAATTATTCCCCATAATCCTACAAAGAAATGTGTCCTCCAGTGGATCCTCACATTTTATCTCCAACCCCATCTTAATTGAAAGTTGATTTCAATTGTTGCTTCCTCTTCTTGGGAGTCCTGTGCAGGGATTTAGTCATAACCTCATCACTAATTAATCCATTTCTGTTTAGCCACATATCTCTCCATGATGTACATTAGGAAACTATGGGAAGCACCGAGAGAGAAAGAGGAAAAGGTAAAATGTAGGGTCTGAACCCTTCATTTGCACAGAGCACCCCATGAGGGTGGTGGTGGGGATCCACTGCTGGGTGTGCTGGAGTTGATGGCGCCTCTCACTGGAAGCATCCCTGCACCCAGCAGCTGTAAGGATGCAATCCTGCTTTAGGAAAGCACAGTGAAAATGAATGAATAAATAAATAAATATAAAATAACCTCATTCTGGGCTCTCAGGAACCCCCTGCGCTGACAGGGATCCCAAGCAGCTCAGCTGGCAGCAAACGCTGGCAGCTCTGCCAGTGTACCAGAGGCAGCTCTGAGAGTAGGGGTGATGGTTTTAAACTAAAAGAGGGGAGATCCAGCCTAGAGCTAAGGAGGAAATTCTTTACGCAGAGGGTGGGGAGGCCCTGGCACAGGTTGCCCAGGGGGATCCCTGGAAGAGCCCAAGGCCAGGTTGGATGGGGCTGGGAGATACATGGTCTAGTTAATGATGTCCCTGCCCACAGCAGGGGTTGGACAAGATGGCCTTTAAAGGTCCCTTCCAACCAAATAATTCTCTAATTTTCTAATGATCCAGGCCTAAGCTAAATCCCTGGATCTGTGCCCCAACGCACCATGGGCACATTTGTCTCAGAAGGGAAACACTGAGGGTTGTGCTGCTCCTTACCTGAAGGGTTTGGGGCTCCACATCTCCCTGAGTTGACTGACCTCCCTCAAACCCAAATAAAACCCTAAACCCAGTCCTGGCAGCGAGCCTTGCTGCTGCTGAGGCCATCTCCCATGTGTCACACTGACCCAGCTCTTCTTTACTGATTTGATAATGATCCAGGCCTAAGCTAAGTCCCTGGATCTGTGCCCCAACACACCATGGGCATATTTGTCCCAGAAGGGAAACGCTGTGGGTTGTGCTGCTGCTGACCTTAAGGGTTCGGGGCTCCACATCTCCCTGAGTTGACTGACCTCCCTCAAACCCATATAAAACCCTAACCCCAGTCCTTGGAGGCCATCCCCTGTGTGTCACACTGACCCAGCTCTTCTTTTCCCCCTGGCACAGAAGATGGAGCCCCGCAGCCCGCCCTGCTCCCCCGGCACCCCGCCGCCCGCCTGCCCCCGGCCCCTGCAGGCCCCTCACGACCTCCACGCTCCGGGCCGAGGGGAGGAGAATGTCTTCAGCCACCTCCCGCTGCACTCGCAGCAGCTCGCCAGGACCCCGTACCCCATGATCCCCATCGGGGGCATCCAGATGGTGCAGGCCAGGCCCAGCTCCCACGCCAGCCTGGTGCCCGGCCCCGTGCTGCCCCTCCAAGGCGGACACTTCCCCGCAGCCAGCGGCCTCGCCCAGCTCAGCCGGGCCGCCACGGGGGACGAGGAGCCCCAGAGCCCTCCAGAGCCCTCATCAGCGTCCGTGTCCCCCGTGGCCAAGGTCTCCAAGTACACGCTGAGCCCGGAGCCAGCGGGTGGTGGCTTCTTGGAGGAGAAGATGAGGACTAGCGAGCTCCAGCAGGAGCAGGAGGAGCACGGGCCCGCGGCGGAGGCCGAGCCCGGCCCGGCGGAGCAACCACGGGCCTCGGTGTCCCCAGGCAGCCCCAGCACCCCCCAGGAGCCCTCTGTGGAGCCCTCAGCCAGCGCGGAGGAACCCTCCAAAGCCACGGGCAAGCAGCCATCGGGCAGCTCGAGCACCCCTTCGGAACCAGCCTGCACTTTCATCTCAGCCGTCCCCTCGCTGGCCAGGGACAGCCCCTCAGAAGCCCCCCCTGGCCACCCCCAGGCCCTGCGCCCCAGGAACCTCTCCGGAGAGCCCGGCGGGAGCAGCCCACAGCCAGAGCACTCTGATTTAGGTCAAACTCACAAAAAGGTGGATGAAAACGCGGGAAGTACTTAAACCTCTGCCAGCTGTTCCACCTTTAGGCTTCCTCTGTAAAATCAACAGACATTTTCAACACTATTTCCTTTAGTATAATCATAAGAAGCACTCTAGTGAATGACCAAACCCATGGAAAATTCCTGGTTTTCTTTGTCCCAGTCTGGTATTATCTCCACATGTATGCAGTTACTTGTGCCTTTTTCTATACCTTTTGTTGCTTGAAATGTACAAAACTGTTTGAGGCTGTGAATATTTTTTTAGAGTTTTTTGGAAAGGGGGTTTGTTAGACCTTGTCTTTTTTGCCATTTAGGTGTGCGTAATCCTGGGCCTGAGAGATGCAGAAAGGAAAGGGTTAAGCGTTTTAAAGAGGAAGAAGATGCACTGAAAACAAAAGCAAAACAGAAAAAAACCTTTTTTTTATATTGCTTAAATGATTAAAAAAAAAAAAAGAAAAAAAACCCAAACCCTTGCTCCTGTGTACAGAAGTTTATGATTCGTATTTATTACATGCTTTATTTAATTCTTGCAAAGTGCTTGGTTTTTTTTGGTTTTCTTTTTCCTCGCATCCCTATGGTTGTGCTTTAAACAGTTGAAACTGCTTTACATTTGAAAAAACGTGTTTACCCTGACCTTGTGACTGAAAGTAGCACTTCCTTGAGCAGGGGAGGTTCGTTATGTGCAGGGAGAGAAATTGTCCCTCGAAAAGAGGACGGCAAGCTGCAAGCACCCCTGCCTCCTGCAGAACCCAGCAAAGCACTTTTATAAAAAAAAAAAAAAAGGACAAAAAAAAACTTAAAAAAAAAAAAGTTCTTCTTCAAAGATTTACCTGCGAGAAGGTAGGAATGTATGGAATGTAGAGCCCGCGCCAGGAAGGGTCTCTCGCTGGACGAGCCTCCTGCTTGCTTTGCTTTAATCCTCCCGCAGCGCCCAGCAAAGCCCAGCCTGGGCTGGGGGAGCCTCTGCAAACCCTTCCTTGGTGTCAGAGCGGGAGGAACTCAGCCTTGAAACCATTTCTCCCTCCGGCATGTTTGAGTTGTGGACAAGCTGCCCCCATCCCCTCATCCCATCACCTAATCCCATCCCATCATCCCATCCCACCATCCCACCATCCCATCATCCCATCCCATCCAATCCCATCCCATCCCATCCCATCATCCCATCCCACCCAATCCCATCCCATCCCATCATCCCATCATCCCATCATCCCATCATCCCATCCTATCCCATCCCATCCCATCCCATCCCACCCAATCCCATCCCATCCCATCCCACCCAATCCCATCCCATCCCATCCCATCCCACCCCAGGCTCACTCTGGGATCTCCAGGGATGCAGGAGGGCTCTGGGCTCTGCTCCTCCTCCAGGGCTCTCGGTGCCTCTGGCTCCTGTTCTCACCTTTATTTATCTATTGGCGTGGGACATCCCCAGCTCAGCCCCTCTGGCATGGACAGGCCCTGTTTTTGGCTGGTTTGGGGAGATAAAAATTTGATGCTGAATGGTGAATGCTTGCAAAATCAGCTTGTTATGCATGCGCAGCAGCTTTTTCCAGAGCAGATTTTTCGGGATGAGCATCCCTGGCAGAGCAAAGACCTGAACTGCCAATAAATCCGATACCAAATCCAGAGTGACCCCGACGGAGCCATTCCTCTGTCACAACTTTTTAAACCACAAAGCTTCAAGTCGTTTGCCCCAGTAAGTTCTTTACTACTTCAGAAGGTTTTCTGGTCGATGGAATCTGTACAAACCTCTTTCTTTTTTTTTTTATTTTAAAAAAAAAAAAGATATAAATATTTAACCAGTGGACCAGTTCTTTCTTCTTTCAGAGCTGTTCCAGTTTATCGGGTACATAATACACTTTTTAAAAAAAATAAAAATACAAAAAAATTAATAAAAGGAATCAAATAAAATCCTGAATGAGAACATATTTCCTTGCCAGACTTGATGAGCTACGAACTGTTCCCGTTTCACGGGCAAAGAATAGAAATTTTTTAATAATCTTCTGTCATTTTTTTTCATTTTTTCTTCCTTTTTTTTTTCTTCTTTTGCTCTTCTTGTAAAAGGAATTAAGTACACAAAAAAAAAAAAGATATCATGGAAATACCATTAAGGCTGTGACACTGACCAAAACAACGTCCAGAACGCATTTATCCCCTAATTAGCACTTTTATCAGGTTTCTCTTTTTCCCATCTCCCTCTTTTTTGGCCCCGAGCCTGGAAGCTGCTCCTGTTGGCAGAGGCAGAGCAGGGGCTGGAGCTCGGCTCCGTTCACTCGAGCTCTTGAGCACCAGTTTAAACCCTCCTCAGGCTTTAAGTGCGTGCTTAATCCGCGCTTAATCCCGGGGTGAGTGGGGGTGGAGTGCTCGGCCGGGGCTGGTGCGAGCATCCCTGGAAACCACCCATGAAATCGAGAGATTTCCCCGATTTCGGCCACTTTCTGCCCCTTGTCACACTCTTAACTTGATCCAAGGTAGCTTTTTTTATTTAATTTTACATATATATATATAATATATATATATATATGTATGGTACATAAAAATACTGCAGCAGCTGTGTCTGGTTTTTTGGTGCATTTGCCGTGAGTTTTGGGCTAGATCAAATCTGCTCAGCTTCTTTCTGTAACTGCATTTCAATCTTTAATCTATTTAAACTTTCTGCGGATTTTTTTTTCCCCTCTGTCATTTGTGGAAAGAGGTGGAGGGAAAAAAGCCCAAGAAAAGCCTGAAGTCTTTACATTGGTTTATTAATTATTTTGTTGTCGTTGTTGTGGGGGGTTATTATTGTCCTTATCAGGATTTTTAAGCTTTCCCAGCAGCTCGAAGCTTTCTGCATCTCAGCTGCGGAGCATCGGGGCAGTTTGTGTGTAGCCATCCAGATCCCTTCACCCGGGGCCAAAAAACAACCCAGGAAAAGGAGTTTGGGAAAGGGCTGAGGTGCTCCCGGAGACATTCCCTGCCCGGATCCCCTCCCCACCCCCGGCAGCCGCGGAGCGGGGCAGGCAGGGACCGCCGCAAACTCAGGAGATGGGCACAAAAAACTGAGTCCCAACCCAGTTTGGCTTCTCTGGCTGGGGTGAAATGGTGCTTCACGCTGTACCCAAGGGGCGAGAAGGCTCCCCCCAAAAATAACTCCTTGCTAATTAAGGGCTAATGGTCGCACTGCCAGCTCAGAGCTCCGCGGGAGGGACCCGCAGCACCAGCACCAGCATCTCTGGCTGCGGGCACACAAGTGTGTCCCTCTGCCCCGTGCTCGGCCGAGGAGCGCAGTAATGGCGCTCCCGGGATTTTTATAGGGCTGGGTGTCATTCCCAGCCCCCAGCGGTGGCTGCTGTTCCCAGCCGGATCCCCTTTGGTCTCCCTGTGTCACCCTCGGTGGAAGCTGATGGCTGGTCACAGCTTTTCGTGTCGCTCTGAATGTCTGTTCTTTCTGCAAAGCAGGGATGGAAAATCCCTGTTTGCTTCCCACAAGGGCTGCAGGGGTGGCTTTGCAGAGCAATTAGTGGGATAATTTACCAGAGAATGTATTAATAATGTAAATGAAGAAGCAGAGCCCAGCCCTTCCTGTTCAGCAGCAGGTGGAAATAAAATCCCTCTGCTTTTCTCATGGCAGAGCTTCTCCAATTTATAATCCATGAGGGCACGGCCTGGCTGCTCCTGTGGTGTGGCTGCTCCATCAGCCCCAATCCCACGGGGATATTCCACTGATTATTTTCACAGATATTTCGCCCTGCTGAGCTGTTTGGGTGGCTCCCATCCGTGCAGCTCCTGGATCACACAGGGATGCTCTGGAGCCAGAATTCCTCGTGCACACAGAGGACTTGGCCCAAGCTCTGGGATCACTCCCTGGCTGTGTTCTTATACCAGGACTGACATCCAGAGCTCAGAAAGCTCCTGGACCTTAATCTTGAGCACCTCTGGAGTTTCAGCACCTCCTTTGTGCTGCAGCAGGGATTTAGCTCCTAAATTGAGCTCGGGGTTTTGCAGGGCCGAGCAGACCATGGGATGAGGAGAGGGCTCCCCAAAACCACCCCATCCTCGAGGCCGAGCTCTGCCAGCTCGGATTATTGCCAGCTCCTTGGCTGGATACCCTGGAGCTGCAGCAGGGAACAAATCCATAACGAAACAGCTGTGAATGTCCAGCTTCCCGCTGAGAAATGCAGCTCCTCACCTGCTCCCAAGGGGTGACATCCCAGCCCTGGTGTCCCTAATGTCCCAGCAGCCCCAAGCCATGCTCTGATCCCAAATGCAGCCCAGCCCTGCTGAGCTGTCGGGTCCTGCTGGGGCAGGGTAGGTAATTCCCACCTGTGTCCCCCCACAGCATCCCAAATCCTTCCTGCCGGGGCTGGGGCTCTGCCTCCCCATTGCCCAACAAATCTGCAGCATTTTCTGCCTCGAGTTTTGTCCAAAATCTATAAGGACAGCACCTGAACAAGCAATATCCTTGGAGAAGTCATTCAAATTATCCCAATTTCCATGCAAAATCCTCCAGGATTTGATCTAGCCCTTCCCTGCTCTCCTTGCTTTTCCTCTGTTCATCATCTGCTTTTTTTCTTTCCTTTCCTTTTAACATTTCTGTCTATTGCACAGTATTTACAAATAAAACCGTATTGTAAGTTATTAAAAAAAAAAGAGAAAAAAAGAAAAAAATAAACTAAAAAACATCAGTCCTGATGGCATAAAACAAATCTGTTTTCATTACTGAGATATGATGGCACTTACGATCACTTTAGTAAATGTAATGTAAAAAATAATTAATAATAATAATTAATAATAATAATAATAATGTGTACGCAAATTTAATATACATGGTCTCATGTAAGATAAATATTTGCCTTTTTTTCTAAAAGGTGTATGTATTCTGTAAGTGGAATAGTCTGTAGAAAGTTTCTATATGTTCTTAAAATGGCAATACATTCCAAAAAATGGTACTGTAAATATGTACAGCGTCCAATGGAATTTGGTAGTTTTGCCTGTAATTTTATTTGAACTCCAGTTTCTACACTTGCATCTTGCAATGTCTGTATGGTTATATCAGTGCAAAAAAATGCAGGTAAAAAGCACAGTCTGATGTAAAAACAACAAAAAAAAAAACTGAACAAAAAACACACAAAAAACAAGAAAAAAAAAAGAAAAATACTCAGTATTTGATGTTTGTGACCCTTATTGTAAATGACATCTGTACTGTGAATGAGAAGTTTTTACAAGTATAATATTGCCTTTACTACAGCTCAGATTGTCTGCTCGGTCTGGGCGTATTTTTAAAAAAACAGCATGTTGGAATAAATTTTAAAGTCCCAACATATCACTACGTGTGGGAGTGGCATCTTTTAATTCCTGTTTTATTTCCCAGGACCCTGGAGGCACATCTGGAAAATTCTGGTTCTGCTGCAGCCACCCCATCCCTGCAGGGGAAGTGCTGCCCTCGTGCAAATGCCACAATTGTATTTTTTTCCAGTTTTTCCTCCTTTTTTCCCCAGTTTTTCCTCCTCACAGAGCTGAGGCCATGAGAAATGGATGCTCTGCAGAGGCTAAGCTGAATTCCCACAAACCAGACTGGTTTGGGTTGGAAAGGACCTTAAAGATCACCCAGTTCCAACCCCAGCTGGACAGGGGCAGATCCCACTGGAGCAAGGTGCTCAGAGCCTTGTTAAAACCAGCTGCAATCCCACTGGAGCAGGGACACAAAGCCTGTCGGCCCTGGAAAAAAAAAAAATAGGATAATTATAAAAAAATCTGGAATTTCCACCTTCCACTTGCTCCTGCTCTGGAACTGAGCTGCACTCAGCCCATCAATTCCCTTTATTCACCTGGAAATCCTCCTGGGCAGCTCCTGCCCTGCCACACTTTGCCCCATCAAAAAGCTGCCTGTGCCTGGGGGTGCTGCATGCTGGGGTGGTGTCACACAGGGATTTGGGGCTGAGAGGAATGGGGACCTGGAGGAATGGACCCTGACCCAAATCATCAAGGACCTGGCCCCAGGGATTGGGGCTGAGAGGAGCAGTGACCTGGCTCCAGGGATTTGGGGCTGAGAGGAATGGGGATTTGGCTCCAGGGATTTGGAGCACCACTGAGGAGAGGGCTGAGAGCATCAGGGACGTGGCTCCAGAGATTTGGGGCTCTGCTGAGGAGAGGGCTGAGAGGAACCAGGATTTGGCTCCAGGAATTTGGGGCTGAGAGCATCAAGGACCTGGCTACAGGGATTTGGGGCTGACAGGAACAGGGACCTGCTTCCAGGGATTTGGGGCTCCACTGAAGAGAGGGCTGAGAGCATCAGGGATGTGGCTCCTGGGATTTGGGCCTGAGAGGAATGGGGATTTGGCTTCAGGGATTTGGAGTTCCACTGAAGAGAGATCTGAGAGGAATGGGGATTTGGCTCCAGGGATTTGGGCTTCCACTGAGGAGAGGGCTGAGAGCATCAAGGACCTGGCTCCAGGGATTTGGGGCTGAGAGCATCAAGGATGTGGCTCCAGGGATTTGGGGCTGACACGAATGGGGACCTGGCTCCAGGGATTTGGAGCTGAGAGGAATGGGGATTTGGCTCCAGGGATTTGGGGCTGAGTGGAATGGGGACCTGGCTCCAGGGATTTGAGGCTGAGAGCATCAGGGACCTGGCTCCAGGGATTCCAGGGATTTGGGGCTGAGAGGAATGGGGAGCTGGCTCCAGGGATTTGGGGCTCCACTGAGGAGAGGGCTGAGAGGAACCAGGATTTGGCTCCAGGGATTTGGGTCCCCAGGGAGCTGGGAGGAGGAGGAGGAGGGATGTCTGTGGCTGTGCTGCACAGAGCAGCCAGGGACAGCTCCTCCTGTGCCCCGAGTCCCCAGCCGTGCTGGGGACAGTGTGAGAGGGGACACAGCCCCTGTCCCTCTGCCGGGGCTGCCAGGACTCCTCCCCACCTCGGCCAGATGGTTTGGGGCCGTTGCTCCCTCCCAGGAGGAGCTGCTGGAGCTGGAAGGGCTGGCACGGCCACCCGGGCTGGTGCTCGTTGTTATGACAACAGGAGGAGGCTGCTGAGAGCAGGGAACGGGGAGGGAGGCAAGGAAAAGGGATCAGAGAATCAAAGAATCCGAGAACTGTACGATCATTAAGGCTGGAAAAGACCTCCAAGAGCATCAAGGCCAAGCTTTGATCGAATCCCACCATCCCCAGCGAGCGATCTCACAAAGGGCTGGATTTTGTGGGGCAGAAGGGGTCAGGGAAGGCAGTGAGGGATGGGCTGAGGGGTGGGTTGGGCACGGGGCAGGGAGGGAGGGTAGCACCAGGGACAGAGGGCACCCCGGGGATAGACGGAACCCAGGGATAGAGGGGAGCCCAGGCATAGAGGGGAACCAGGGATAGAGGGGACTCAGGGATAGAGGGGAACCAGGGATAGAGGGGAACCAGGGATAGAGGGGACTCAGGGATAGAGGGGAACCAGGGATAGAGGGGAACCAGGGATAGAGGGGACTCAGGGATAGAGGGGACTCAGGGATAGAGGGGACCCAGGGATAGAGGGGACCCAGGGATAGAGGGCACCCCAGGGATCCAGGGCAGCCCCAGAGAGGGAGGGCAGCCCCAGGGATGGAAAGGCAGCCCCACGGAGGGAAGGCACCCCGGGGATCCAGGGCACCCCAGGGATAGAGGAAAGCCCCAGGGATAGAGGGGAGCCCAGGGATAGAGGAAAGTCCCAGGGATAGAGGGGAGCCCAGGGATAGAGGAAAGCCCCAGGGATAGAGGGGCACCCCAGGGATGGCATCAGGACCGGGCTGTGCCTGGCCTGTGACACTGCTGGCCACAAGAAGGGCCTGCAGGGCTGAGTCTCAGCAGCCCAGGGGTGGGACCTGTGCAGTGGCAAAAACTGGGACAACAATGCCCAAAGCAGCAGCCTGGGGGTTACTGCAGCTGATCCCTCCTGGGGAGAGCTGGCAGCCGAGCTGTGACCTCATCCTCCAGCAGGCACTGCTCGGACAGGCAGCAAAACAAACCGAAAATCCACCTGGTAACAAACCCTGTGTCCTGCTGGGGCCACCAGTGCCCCCTGCCAGCCTTGGAAGGGGCACAAAAAGAGAGGTGCAGGAGCTGCCAGGGGATGCATGGGGTGTCAGCTGTGCTTTTCATTTCAAACTGGTGTCTCCTAACGTGTCCTTCTCCATAAACCCACAGCTCCTGTGCCCAGAGGATGAAGTGGAAAGCTTGGCTTTCATCATTAGCAGGGTGCAAGCAGCCCTAGCCTCTGTTTCATGGGGGAAAACCTGGAAGTGTGTCCCTGCGTGCTGCCAGCAGGGATTAACACCCCTGGGAAATGCAGGAGTCTCCACTGCCTTCCTGAGGACCTGCTCACGTCACTCAGGAACTGAGAAATGCAGCTCCTCACCGGCTCCTGAAAGGTGACAGCCCAGCCCTGGTGTCCCTAATGTCCCAGCAGTCCCAAGCCCTGCTCTGATCCCAAATCCAGCCCTTCCAAAGGGAGAATAAGCAAAGTTCTCAAGCCCAAACAAGATAAAGGCTGGAGTAGCACAGCCTGAGTCCCTGGCCAACCCTGCTCTCCCAGCCTGGGTTATCCTGTGCTCCCAAACCAGAGTGAGGGATGGGTTAAAGCCTCCCAGGTGCTCGAGAGGAGGCACCACCAGGCAGACTTTGTGCTCAGGAGCTCAAAACCCATGCCAGACCAAAAGGACATGGATGGATGGATGGATGGATGGATGGATGGATGGATGGATGGATGGATGGATGGATGGATGGATGGATGGATGGATGGATGGATGGATGGATGGATGGATGGATGGATGGATGGATGGATGGATGGATGGATGGATGGATGGATGGATGGATGGATGGATGGATGGATGGATGGATGGATGGATGGATGGATGGATGGATGGATGGATGGATGGATGGATGATGGATGGTGCCCTGCCCTTGGGACTCCCCTTAACCAGGTAACCAGCACCCACTTAAAACCTAAAACCATCCTGTGTGATGAATTTGCTTTATTTTTCCTGGAATTGCAGCTCAGCTGCACCAAGGGTGTGATTTCAGCAGGAGATGGCAGTGGGTCAGGGCACATCCATTGTATTCTTTATCTCAGCAAGGTCTTTCCCGATTTTTGCTGCAAATTGCAGTTTAGGCCACAGCTCTGCCCAAGTTGCTCAGTCCTAAAGGAATGCAGCTGGAATATTTGCTTTAGGGGATGAAATCCCAAACTCCCAGAGGGAGGGTTGGCTCTGTGGTCCCAGCATTTGGTTAAACCTTTGGTCCTGAAGCATGTGAGCTCTGGAAATTCCCAGCACTGCTGGCTCTGGATTGTTCACTCCCACAGTGCTTTTCCCTCACAGCTTTCTGCCCCTGCAATCAGCTCGTTCACTCAGAATCCAAACTTTTCACTATAAAAATAGATTTCCAACTATCGTGGCTGCAAAAGGAGCTGGAAACCGTGATCTTATCTTCGCTAACATATGGGAAAAATGAAGGCTGCAAAATGTGTTATTCCTTTAACCTCATAACTTTGGAGACACGAGGCCAACAGGGCCCTGTGTGACACTGAGCTCCAGCAGAGATCTCCAGGTTTAAGATCTCTGTAACCCATTAGGGTGCAAATTATGGAAGGAGTCGGGCTGGATAAAAACCAGGTGGAGTTTTAAGGTGAGTATTGTGCTTGAGGAAGGGATTTTCATACTCTTTTACAAGCTCTGTGCCCGTGGCTTTTGGCCTGGGATGTGGGTGCTGCTGAGCTGTCATTCAGTGCCAGTTGGCACAGGACAAGTGTGGGGAGATGAGGAGATGAGGGTTATGGGGAAGGAAACCTGGATGGATGGATGGATGAGGGGATGGATGGATGGATGGATGGATGGATGGATGGATGGATGGATGATGGATGGATGATGGATGGATAGATGGATGGATGGATGGATGGATGGATGGATGGATGGATGGATGATGGATGGATGGATGGATGGATGGATGGATGGATGGATGGATGGATGGATGGATGGATGATGGATGGATGGATGGATGGATGGATGATGGATGGATGGATGGATGGATGGATGGATGGATGGATGGATGGATGGATGGATGGATGGATGGATGGATGGATGGATGGATGGATGGATGGATGGATGGATGGATGATGGATGGATGGATGGATGGATGGATGGATGGATGGATGGATGATGGATGGATGGATGGATGGATGGATGGATGGATGGATGGATGGATGGATGGATGGATGGATGATGGATGGATGGATGGATGGATGGATGGATGGATGGATGGATGGATGTGATGGATGGATGGATGATGGATGGATGGATGATGATGGATGGATGGATGGATGGATGGATGGATGGATGGATGGATGGATGGATGGATGGATGGATGGATGGATGGATGGATGGATGGATGGATGGATGGATGGATGGATGGATGGATGGATGATGGATGGAGGGATGGATGGATGGATGGATGATGGATCCATGGATGGATGGAGGGATGGATGGATGATGGATGGATGGATAAGGGTATGAGGAGAAGCCTCTGAAATGTGGGTTTATGTTGCTCAGTGGAAGAGCCCAACCTCTTGCGGTAGACGCTGCAGTGCTGGCTGGGCTGTGTGAAATCCCAGCTGATCCTGCTCTGAAAATCCCCTCCCATCCCATTTTCCATGCTTTCCTGAATATTTGTGCAGTTACCACCCCCTTTCTGAGCTCTTCCTTCAGGGCCAAACCCCACAACCCCAGACTCTCACAGAGGATTGGGAGCTGGGGCTTTGAGTCCTTCTCCCCCAGCCGAGGCAGCAGCAGGAGCCTCTCAGGCTGCCCAGAGCAGCAGCAGTGATGGCTCCTGCTAACAGCAGCCCCATCTTCCAGGCCTTTATATCTCTGACTGGAGACCTAATAAGTGCTGAATTGGTGTGTGATTTAATGAGGCAAACTTCAAAGCTGCTGTTTCCACACCTAATTCACTCATCAGGACTAATAACTGCAATGGGTGGTGTTTTTTTTATTTCCTCCTAGCAATTTATTATTTACCCAGTTGCTTTACAGCTCCTAATTTAATAAGTGCAATAACCCAGGGGTACTGCTTCAGGAAGGAGGAGAAGCTGTGAAATCCAACAGTCTCTGCTTTGCTGGACACCAGAGCTCCCATTATAACATTTTAAACCCTTTATGACATTGGCAAGGAAGAGATGTGGAGCTCTGTGCCTCTGCAGACAGCTCCATTCCCAAAATGTGCTGGCACCTGCTGGAAGGGGAGGATGGCAGTGCTGGATCTCCTGTGGATCTGTGTCCTGCAGCCTGGCCAGGTCTGAGCCTGGCTGACCATGCAGCGGGCATGGATGGAGCCAGAGGGCACCTGAGGGTGGCAAAGCACATCCCCTCTGGGCAGGGGCTCATTTCTGGGCTCTCCTCACTCTGCCTCCCCCTTCCAGGGATGTGCATGGGGGAGCAGTGACCTTGTCCAGCCCAGTTCCATCCTGGGGGTCACAGTGATGGCCACAAACCCCACTGTGCCCTCCCTGGGGGACTTTCAGGGGTCTAGAGGAATTGTTCTGGAGGGAACAGAAATTTCTGAGAACCTTCCAGGGACGTGCAGACAGCCCTGGGGGTGAGGGAGGGTGTCCAAAGTCCCCATGTGCCCAGCACAGGGCAAACAAGAGCTCACTCTGCCCTGGCACTGCCCTGACAGCTCAGGCACTGCTGGATCATCAGGAATTCCCCTTCGCCTTTTTCCCACCTGAAGCTTCCTGGAGGTCCTGCAGCTCCTGGATCTCCTTGGATATTTTCCAGCCATATCCTGAGGAGGAACCTGAGCTGAGCTATGCCCCTGAGCTCCTCCTCAGGCGTGATTTCCCTGAGCTGTTGCATTCAGAGCTGCTTGAAGCCCCATCCCTGTTCCCAGCAACCCCCATCCTTCCCCTTCCCCTTCCCCATTTCCTATCTCCGGCTTTCAAAGCACTTTTGCAGACATTAAAGAGCTGTTCCCCAGAACCCCAGAGGCTCAGCTGAGCCCAGCCTGCTCTGAACCGTTCCTGCTGTTGCTGTGATACCGGCTGGAGCTCGCTGCAGCCGCCAGCCTTTTTATTCCAGCCTCAGCTGGCTCCGAGGTTAGGTCATCCCGCAGATCAGACCCAGCCAGGGATGTGGGACCTCGCCCAGCAGAGGCAGGGATGCTGCTTGGCATTCATCAGCCTGCAGGCAAACTCACAGCCTCCTTTCCTGCCCTTGCACCATCCTTTCCCCCTGATTTATTCATCCTCGAGGCACTGGCCGTGCTCTTTGTGCAGGGTTGAAAGAATTCTGGGTGTTTCACAGCCTCTCCGTTAATCAGGCACTTCTGGAGAAGGGGAAAATCCTAATAAACCTGCAGCGAGTTCCCCTGCTGCTAATTAGCAGCTGATCCATTTTCCTCTGGATTGAAGTGGGAAAATAGCAGCGATCCCACATTCCTGGCCCATGAGCTGTTCCCAGCCAGGCAGCCCTGGGAGCATCCAGGGCGCAACCCCAGCTCAGTTTTCCTGCCTGCAGAGCGCGAGGGAAAGGGGCTGTGTTTCCCATTCTGGGGCTGCTGCTGCTCTGAGCCAGCACAAATTGCAGCCAGATTTGGGGGGTGGGCAGGCAGGGACCTGCCTGGGCTCCTGGCCATGGGCCTGGGCTCAGCCAGGGAGCGGCACAAGCCACCTCCAGGCAGGGGTGCATGCAGGGGCTCCAGATACAAACGGGGCTCCAGATCCAAATGGGGGCTCCAGACCCACACAGAAACTCCAGATCCAAACAGGGCTCCAGATCCACACAGGAGCTCCAGATCCAAATGGGGATCCAGATCCACATAGAAACTCCAGATCCAAACAGGGCTCCAGATCCAAACGGGAGGCTCCAGATCCACACAGGAGCTCCAGATCCAAATGGGGTCTCCAGATCCAAATGGGGGCTCTAGATCCACACAGAAACTCCAGACCCAAACAGGGGCTCCAGATCTAGACAGGGGTTCCAGACCCAAACAGGGGTTCCAGATCCACACAGAAACTCCAGATCCAAACAGGGCTCCAGATCCAAACGGAGGCTCCAGATCCACACAGGAGCTCCAGATACAAATGGGGTCTCCAGATCCAAATGGGGTCTCCAGATCCAAATGGAGGCTCCAGATCCACACAGAAACTCCAGACCCAAACAGGGGCTCCAGATCCAAACAGGGGTTCCAGATCCACACAGAAACTCCAGATCCAAACAGGGGCTCCAGATCCACACAAGAGCTCCAGATCCAAGCAGAATCCCCAGTCTCAGCCTTCCTGCATGGGGATGAAGGGGACAGGTGTGGTCAGCATGGAGGGCTCTGCAGGGCTGAGCCACTCACAGGGAGAAGAGCTCAGTGTGCACAGGACCACGTCTGGTTCTGGCCTCACCACAGCAGCCTCGGGCTCTGCTGGAGTCAGACACACCTGGAATTCTCCCTCCAAGGCCCCAGCAGGGTGACAGAGTGGGGGATGCTGCACCTCACTGGGGTCTGCAGGCACCACAATCACAGAATCACAGAATCATTCAGGCTCCAGCATCATCAAGTCCAACCTTTGGCTGAGCACCACTGCAGCACTCACAGCACTGAGTGAAATGTGTGCTGAGCAGGGATGGGCACTCCAAACCCCCCTGGGCAGTTCCAATCCCTGAGCCCCCTTTCCATGGGGAAATTCCTGCTGTGCCCACCCTGAGCCTGCCCTGGCCCGGCCTGAGGCCGTTCCCTCTGCTCCTGTCCCTGTTCCCTGGAGCACAGCCCGACCCCCCCGGCTGTCCCCTCCTGGCAGGAGCTGTGCAGAGCCACAAGGGCCCCCTGAGCCTCCTCTGCTCCAGGCTGAGCCCCTTCCCAGCTCCCTCAGCCTCTCCTGGAGCTCCAGACCCTTCCCAACCCCATTCCCTGCCCAGTGCTCACCCACCCCTGCAAGGACTGGCCACACTCCTGTTCCTGCAGAGCAGTGATGGTGGCCTTGGGGCCCTTCTCATCCCAAATCCCAGCATCTCCTGGGGCTGTCCCAGGCACGAGGATTCCCTGATGGCTTTGCAGGGTTCCCAGCCTGGCTGGAGGTGTCTGCTGCACCTTCCATCCTCTCTAAAGGGTGGCTTTGAGGGGACGCTGTTGCTGCCAGATGGAATTAAAATGGGCTTGCAGGGATGAGGCAGGAAAAGATGGCTTAGCAGGGCTGGGGGTGCTCGTGCCAGCTCCTCACAGCCCCTGTCAGGCAGGTGTGCTGGGCAAAGGCTTCTCTTGAGGAGAAATTAATGATTTTTCTGGAGCTCTAATGAATTGCCTGGGGAAGCTGTCAGTCACACCAGGCACTGCAGCCCCCGGGCAGGGAGCATTTGGGGGTGCTGGGCAAGGAGCCAGGAGGGCACCGTGAGCCCTCATGGGGTGGCACCGGCAGCAGGATGGGCTGGAGGTGTCCCCATACCCCAGGAGTGAGGCTGGGAGCAGGGGCATGGGGAGGACAATCATCCTGGGGAAGGAAAAACCCTTGTGGGCTCTGCTGGTCCCACAGACATCCCTGAGGACACCACAGAGAAGGCGTTGAGGCCAGGAGAAATAAAGGATGGGGGGTTGGGGTTTGCTGGCTGTTCCCCCACCCCACAGCAGGTTTTACCCTGGTGGGCTCTGCCCCTCCCAGCTGCCCCCAGCCCTGGCACGGTGCTGTGGGGATGGGAAGCCCCCAGACCCTCCCCTCTGTGATAATTACATTCCTCTAAGAAAACAGGGTCCTTTCCCCTGCTCCTTTTAGCCCAGCAATGCCCCAAAGTCCCCCATGTGTGTCACCTCAGCCGGGGGGCTCTGCTGGGGCAGTGGGAAATGGGGGGGAGGAGGAGGAGGAGACAAAGAAGAAGACGAAGATGAAGACAAAGATGAAGAAGAAGAAGAAGAAGGAGACAAAGAAGAAGACGAAGACAAAGAAGACAAAAAAGAAGAAGACGAAGACAAAGAAGATGAAGAAGAAGAAGACAAAGAAGAAGAAGATGAAAAAGAAGAAGAAAAAGAAGAAGAAGAAGAAGAAGAAGAAGAAGAAGAAGAAGAAGAAGAAGAAGAAGAAGAAGAAGAAGAAGAAGAAGAAGAAAAAGAAAAAGAAGAAGAAGAAAGAAAGAAGAAGATGAAGAAGACGAAGAAACAGAAGACAAAGAAGAAGAAGAAAGAAGAAGAAGAAGATGAAGAAGAAGACGAAGAAGAAGATGAAGAAGACGAAGAAGAAGACGAAGACGAAGAAGAAGACGAAGAAGAAGAAGAAGAAGGAGGAGGAGGAGGAGGAGAGGAGGAGGAGGAAGAGGAGGAGGAGGAGGAGATGATGCCCCTTTGTGCTGTCCCTGTCCTAGAGCTCCACCACAGGGCAGCTCCCTGGCACTCATGGAAGGGTAAAAACAAGATTTCTGTCACCCCACACGAGGCTAGGGGGTGCTGGGGACATCTCTGCAATGTCACCCAAGACAAGGCTGTGGGGTGAGGAGGTCACCACTGTGATTCCACCCAAAAGAAGGCTGTGGGGTGATGGGGACACCATTTCAGTGCCACCCAAGGGAAGCTGTGGGGTGATGGGGACACCACTGCCAACTATGACATGGCTGTGGGGTGATGGGGACATCTCTGCAAAGCTACCCAAGAGAAGCTGTGGGGTGCTGGGGACACCTCGGTGATGCCACCCTGGACAATGCTTGGGGACCCCATTTCAGTGCCCCCCTCCCTGTGCGGCTGAACCTCCCCCCAGAGCAGAGGGGCAGCAGCAGCAGCTGCATTTTCAGTGCTTCCCCCTTTTCATCCCAGCAAATCCCTCCGTGGTTTTGGGGCCCGGTTCCCAGCAGGACACCCCAGAGCAGCACCCGCAGCCCCAGCAGGGGCAGGAGATGCCCCTGGCCGGCCCGGGGGTGCCCCCAGCCCCGCAGCACCCCCAGCTCCCTCTGCCGCAGGAGCTGCCAGTGAACGATGCGCGTCCGCCGAGTGCCATCTAGTGGGATTTTCTCTTACCACCCATATTTCCTTCAAAAAAACCCAAAAAAACGCCAACATTTGCTTAAAAACCCCAGTGCTGTGCGCGGATTTGATGCAGAGGAGAACACGGACTAATTAATGCAAATTCTGCCTCTCTGCCTCTCCCGGCAGCTCCTTCCCAGCGGTGCTTGTGCAGCTCCTCTCCTTGCACAATGTCTGAGATTCCCTGGCTCCAGATCTAGCTTGATTTGGAGGAGAAAAATATTTATATTTATATATTTATATATATATATTATATAATTATATATATTTACATATCTTTATATATAATATAATATAATATAATATAATATAATATAATATAATATCATATCATATCATATCATATCATATCATATCATATCATATCATATCAAATATTTATATATATAAATATATATAAATATATTTAAATACATATAAATATATATATATTTATATATATATTTACTTCCGGGGGTGCTGATGATGCAGGTTTGGTGTTATTTGAGTCTCCTGGCAATGAGTGTGCAGATAAATATATTTTTATATATTTTATATTTATATATATTTATATAAATACAGGTTTTTAAAGGGCTCTGCAATTCAGGGGTACTGCGGGGTGAAGAACTTTTGTAAAATCTTGATCCAAATGTAAAATTTTGATCCTATTGCAAAATCTGGATCCTATTGTAAAATCTGGATCCAAATGTAAAATTTTGATCCTATTGTAAAATTTCAATTCCCTTGTGAAGCCCAGAGGGGGTTCCTCCAGGAACATCGTCTTCCTCAGTGTTGGTGGAACTCCACAGCACATTTGGGGAGGATCTCTGCTCTGCCTGTCCCTCCTTGGGGACCAACAGCAGGCAAAGCCTGGTCCTTGTTATTGTAATTCTTATCCCACCCCCTGGTTTTTCCAGCCTGGAGCCATTGCAGGGGCTGGGAAAGTCTCTGCAGAGCTTTCCTGGCCCAGCTGTGCCCGTGGGGTCCCTGTAGGGTGTGGGGGACACGGGGCTGCACCGACAGCTCCTGCTTGGAAATGCCAGGTCTGAGAGGGGAACACCAGCAGCAGGGAGAAGAGGGGACCAGGACTGGGAGAAACTGGGAGAAACTTGGAGAAACAGGGAAAAATTGGGAGAAACTGGGGAAAACTGGGAAAAACTGGGAGAAATTGGGAGAAATTGGGAGAAACTGGGGGAAACTGGGGGAAACTGGGAGAAACTGGGAGAAACTGGGAGAAACTGGGAGAAACTGGGGGAAACTGGGGAAACTGGGGAAACTGGGGGAAACTGGGGGAAACTGGGGGAAACGGCGAAACTGGGGGAAATTGGGGGAAATTGGGTCGTTCATTCTCATCTCCCGTTCATTTACTTGCTGCTGAGCCACTGCACAAAGCTGATAGAACACACAATTTAAAAAATGCTATTTATACAGCAATTAAAAACTGCCATAGGAAAAAGAAATAAAAAACACCTAAACAAGTTGACTTTTGACATCGGAGACTGTTCAGTCTTTAGCTCATGGACAGCTGGGGTCGGTTATTCTCATCTCCTATTCATTCACTTGCTGCTGAGCCACTGCACAAAGCTGAGAGAAGACACAATTTTAAACATGTTATTTATACAGCAATTAAAAACTGCCATGAGGAAAAAAAAAAGCCTAAATGAATTGATTTTTGACATCAGAGACTGTTCAGCCTTCAGCTCACGGACAGCTGGGTCAGCCCAGGGAGCCTGAGCAGGAAAAGGAGCCACAACACCAGAGGTGAACGATCAGCTCCCGGCTGAGGAGGAGGATTTGGGGGTCTGGGGATGTGCGGGGGGTGGATGCTGAATTCGGCAGCACCGACATCCCCTGGGCTCATCACTCCGGGGGAGCGGGCTGTGGATGGGAGCCTGGCTCCGATGGCAGCGGGCTGGTAGCGCTGCGGCCCGGGCACAGCGGCTTTGTCTCGGCTGTGGGAGGTGCGAATGAGCCCTCGGAGCCGCTGGAGGCTTCCCCGTGCCGGTGATTAGCAGTGTGCCGGCTATAAATAGCTGCTGCCTCATTCCCCCGCGGCTGAGTTATCGCCCTGCTCGCGTTCCCCGCTCCGTGACACAATTCTGCTCCAGCCCGGTGATGCAAGGCAGCCCAAAAAGAGCCGGCAACGCGTTGTTATAAATGATCAGCGAGATAGCCAAATTCATAAATGGGAAAGATTTTATTTTCGCAAACGAAAAGACTTCAGTGTTCGGAAGCCACTGTCAAAGAGACAGCGTCGAGCCCGGGATTGGCGCTGAATGAACCGTGATCCGGCCTCTACAGCATCGGATCCCCCTCTGTTCACTAATGCTGTTTCCAGCCGGGCTGTTTTATTCAGTTTTTTCTGCCTGAGGCAGAGGTGCCTCCATTTCTTTTGTCACCTCGCATACGTATGAAGTTTCTTTTTACTGTACAGGGTTGGAAAATTGCTGTTTCTTGGGTGGTGGGAGCTGATCATGTCAGGAGAAGTCGTGTATTCAGATGTGTTTTTGATTACTTCGATTATTTTGATTGATGATATCTATCAAGTGCTGATCATCCTTGGGTGTTCCCGGGTGGTTCCCGGGGAAGCCCATCTCTGCACCAGTGACGTTCTTTTATTTATTAACGAGGCATTCTTTTCCTGCTGCCACCAGGAGTTTCACAACTTCAGCGTGGTAACCTGTGTCTAGGTTGTCCGTGGTCAGAGGCTCGCTGGATGTTTAATTTATTTTACAATTTTTATTTTTAGACATTTTCTTCTTAAGCACGACTTACTTTTAGTTTAGTATAATATAATATAATATAATATAATATAATATAATATAATATAATATAATATAATATAATATAATATAATATAATATAATATAATATAATATAATATAATATAATATAATATAATATAATATAATATAATATAATATAATATAATATAAATCAGCCTTCTAAGAATATGGAGTCAGCTTGATCATTCCTCCCTGCCACAGGGGCACCCCACAAATCCAATCCATGAGCTGCACTGAGCCCTTTCTCCTGTCCCTCACACCCTGTTCCAGATTGCAAGGCAAATTGTATCTATTTGCCATCTCCATGGCAGTTGTCTCCTGTTCAGTGGGCAGTTTTCCTTATCTCTTCCACACCCACTCCTCCCTCAGGGAGACACCTGCTGATAACAGCCATTGAATGTCCCTGCATGGCTGATAAGAACTACAGCATCCCATTGGGAGATGGGAGCCCAGAGGGAGGAGCCAAGCATTCCTACCCAGATAGAATCTGGAGATTCTGGAACACCAGCACAGCTCCTGCACTGGATTGCCCAGAGGAACAGCAGCTGCCTCTTGCCCTGGATCTCCAGAGGCAGAGACTGCACCTTTCTCCAGGATCCCTGCTCCAGCAGAACCACCCCTGACACTGCAGGAGGGCTGAGCCACAATTCCAATGGGACTGCTGCCAGCACCCTGACCCACAGGGTGTCAGCTTGGGTTCTGACTCTGCCAGTGTTGGTTTAGTTCACTGCATTGTTTATTTTATCCTTTTATTTTCTTCCCTAGTAAAGAACTGTTATTCCTGCTCCCATATTTTTTGCCTGAGAACCCCTTAATTTAAAATTAATAGCAATTCGGAGTGTGGGGGTTCATTTTCTCCATTTCAGGGGAGGCTCCTGCCTTCCCCAGCAGACTCCTGGCTTTCCAAACCAAGACACACCCCCACACCCAGCTGGCCGGGCTGAGGAGCTGATTGGGATCTTGGCCAGGTTGGAGGAACAAAGCAGGAGCAGGTTCCAGGGCAGGGCTGTCCCAGGCAGGAGCAAAGCAAACGCTGAACAAACAGCATTTATGAGACCCCCCCAAGGGGCTTCTGCCTCCTTGGGGCATCCCCTGGGGATTGATATTGATCTTCTGAGATTCCTCCAGCTCTTCTGAGCTTCTCATTACCCTGAGGGCCTCAGTCTGGGTCATCCTCCAAAGAACTCCCCCCTGCCCTACTCCAGGGAGCATCAGGGCTGATTTAAACCCCAGGGTTTGCATTCCAGCAGCCAGGGAAGCCCCACAGGGTGCCCTCTGAGCCTGGAAAACCTGCAGGAAATACCTTTCACCTTGGGGTGGCTGTTGGAAGGGGGAATGTGACATTTCTAGAGAGCCATGGCAGGAGCAGGAGCCCAGAAATGGGCTGGAGATGTGGATTGTGAATCACAGACTGCTGTGGGGTGGGAGGGACTGGAAAGATTTTCTCCTGCCGTGAACAGGGACAAATCCACCCCTCTGAGGGGGTATTCCTGGGCTGCTGGAGGGAGGACAGGGCAGGAGCAGGAATTCAGGACCTGGAAAGCTGCTGAGGCACAGGGAACCCACAGCAAAAGGCTCCCTGCATAGAGCTTTATCACCTCAAAAAGGGAAAAAAGGTGCAGAGTTGATACTTTGGGCTTTAAATTTTTCTGTTCTGGTTTGGTGTGCAGCTTTTAGCTTTATTTTAATGTTACAAGGGTATTTTCGCAGGGTGATAAAGACAAAACAATCCTCTAGGAATGGGATGGGGATAAACTGATACCTTGGGCTTTAGGTTTTTCTGTTCAGCTTTGGTGTGCAGCTTTAGCTTTGTATTAAGTGTCTCTAGGATCTTTACATAGGATGGTGAAGACAAAACAATCTCTAGGAACCGGATGGGGATAAATTGATACCTTTGGGTTTTTCTGTTCTGATTTGGTGTGCAGCTTTATATTAATGTCACTAGTGACATTATTAATTCATTATTAATGTTACTGTCATTATTAATTATTATTATTAATGTCACGGTGATCTTTTCACAAAACAATCCTATTCCAGCTGGAGACTCATGGACAATCTCTGCAAACTTCAGGCCCAAAGCACAAACAACGCGAGAAGAGGAGGGTGGGCAAGCGAGCAAGGAGGATGAAACTTCATCATTTGAAGCTGTTAATTGGACAGTTGGCTCCTATATGCAAATGTGCCAAAAATAGGTTAGAAACTGTTGCAAAATAGGTGATAGATCGTTAAGCATGTACTGTTAGTTTGGTTGTTATATTGTAAAAGGGGAGTTATTAGAAATTACAACTCAGTAAAGTGCGCCATAAGCCAGCCTGGACAGAACTGTAATGGCCAATCAAGGCCTTAAACCTTCATGCAAATGAAGGATCCAAAACCAAACCAATCCAAAGGGACAAAAAACAGGATAAAAAGGGGCTTCTGACCCAGGGAAGGAATTGGGACATCACTGCTCAAGCAGACCCAGCCCCAGCATTGCAGCATCCTTGACAGGAACACTCCTGCTCAGCCCAGGCCCCCAGCTTTAGGCCTTTCTTTTATTATAATAAATGCTGAAATCGCTTCAGTACCAGGAGTCTGGCCCTGTTTTTAACAAATGGACTAAAACTTACACAAATGTGAGATCTCATGACCAAGCTCTTTTGCTTCCATCTTGGAGCCATCTGGGTACTGCCGGGTGTGGCCTTTGAAGGCTCCTCAATAAATAAAATAAAAACTTCAATAAATCTCCACTTTATTCCCCTTAAGTCCATCTAGCCTCTGTTGCAGGTCCCTAAGGCATCAGGGTGAGGAGAGGAATCCTCCTGGGATTTGCTGCTCTGGGCAGGGCTGGAGCTGGGCAGGGATGGTTAGAGCAGGGCACTTTGTCACCAATAACTGGGAAGGAATCACCACTGCCTTCCCTTCTCCACTAAACTTCTGCTTTCATCTGGAGATTTTGGTGATTGAGTCACCTGTGAGCTCCAGATCCTCTTCCCCGAGGGACTCTGACACGCCTGGTCACAGAAATGAGCCTTCAGCTTTTTGGCCAAACCATAGGTGAGTGAACACCCCAGAGGTGAATGAATACCCCACAGGTGAGTGTGACACCCCAGAGGTGGATGGAACACTCTACAGGTGAGCGCAGCACCCCACAGGTACTCACCTGTTACATGATATGTTACAAGTGAGTAAAACACCCCAGAGCTCCCTGTGACACCCCACAGGTGATGGTGACACCTCCAGGTCCCTGTGACACCCCATAGGTGAGCGCAGCACCTCCCAGGTCCCTGTGACAGTGACACCCCCCAGGTGACAGTGACAGCCCCCAGATCCCTGTGTCCCCCCCAGGTGAGCGCACCCCGTGGCCCCGGCTCTCCCCGCCCCTGGCTGTGGTTCCTGCGTGCCCGCAACCCGGAGCTGCTGATGGCAGCCGGGACCTCCCGGGCAAGCCCCACTGCTCTCCTGCTGCCAAAGCCCAGAGCCAAGAGCTCAAAGCCCTGAGCCCAGAGCCCAGAGCCCAAAGCCCTGAGCCCAGAGCCCAGAGCCCAAAGCCCAGAGCCAAGAGCTCAAAGCCCAAATCCCAGAGCCCAAAGCCCTGAGCCCAGAGCCCAGAGCCCAAAGCCCTGAGCCCAAAGCCCAGAGCCAAGAGCCCAAAACCCAGAGCCCAGACCCAAGAGCCCAAAGCTCAAACCCAAAGCCCAAAGCCCAAAGCCCAAATCCCAGAGCCAAGAGCCCAAAGCCCAGAGCCCTGAGCCCAAATCCCAGAGCCCTGAGCCCAAAGCCCAGAGCCAAGAGCCCAAAGCCCAAACCCAAAGCCCAGAGCCAAGAGCCCAAAGCCCAAGCCCAAAGCCCAGAGCTCAAAGCCCAAAGCCCAGAGCCCAGAGCCCAGAGCTCAAAGCCCAAAGCCAAGAGCCCAAAGCCCAAAGAACCCAAAGCCCAAAGCCAAGAGCCCAGAGCCCAAATCCCAGAGCCAAGAGCCCAAAGCCCAGACCCAAGAGCCCAAAGCCCAAATTCCAAAGCCCAGAGCCCAGAGCTGCCTTTTGTCCGCCCAGCAGGTCCGAATTTCGGCTGCGCCCAGAACAAAGAGCGCCCGCAATTCCTGAGCGCTGACTCAGCCGGGCCGCTGCGGAGCCGTGACCAAAATTGGTGCAGAGAAGGTGCCAAGGGTGGCGTGTGCTGGGATTTGCATATCAGCGAGCTGGAGAGGGCCCGGGGCACGCAGCTCGCACCCAGAGATGCTTTTGTTCGCTCCTGGGAGTGTTTGTAAAGTGCCAAAGCGCGCGGATAATCCTCCCATCTGGCCTGTCCTCCCAGCAGCTTTTGTCCTCTCTCACAGCTTTATGTCGAGGCCAAATGAAGCATCTCAGTGGATTAAAATCCTTTTGTGTTTTTGGGCTGACCACATGGAGGTGTTTGCCTCTTGACAGCTGAGGAACGTGGAGCTGTGAAAGGCTCCCATGGCTCCTCTCACACCTACGTGCTGGGGAGCATCACCCTGGGCAGCTCTCCTTGCCCTTGGCTGCTCCAGGGCTGCTGCAGGACAGCCCCATCCAGCACCAGGGACCCACACAGGGTCTGGGAGGAGACACCAACACCAGTGAGGTCCTGACACCTACAGCAAACCTGAGTGGGGATCACAGAGCCACAGAACATCCTGAGCTCAAGGAACCCCAAGGATCATCCAATCCCACCCCAAACCCTGCCCAGACCCCCCAACAACCCCACCCTGGCCATCCCTGCAGCGTTGCCCAAATTTCTCCCCCATCCTTCATCTCCCCCATCCCTCACTCTCACACAATCATGGAATGTGCTGAGCTGGAAGGGACCCACAGGGATGATCAATGCCAAAGCCAAACCCTGCCCAGAGCCCCCAGCAAGCCCAGCCTGGGCATCCCTGGAGCTCTGGCAGCCTCGGGGCCGTGCCCATTCCCTGGGCAGCCTGGGCAGTGCCAGCACCCTCTGGGGGAAGAACCTTGCCCTGAGCTCCAGCCTGAGCTGCCCTGGCCCAGCTCCAGCCGTGCCCTGGCTGCTGTCCCTGGCCCAGAGCAGAGATGGGAGCTGCCCCTCGGGAGGAGTTTCCCTGCAGCAGCCACAGGTGCTGCTCCAGAAGGAATCCAGGTCATCACCTCCAGGTTGCATCCCCAAATTCTCCTCTAAAACTGGCTGGGGAGCTCCTGCCATATTTATTTGTTTCTGCGTTAGGATTTAGGCTTTACAGTTTTCTGTTAAAGCTCCACAGAATAAGAAACCTCCTTTCAAAACAGGCAAACCCAGAACCTGGGATTTCCAAGAGTATTTTAATAAGATTTGCAGTCCCATTCCTATGTCTGGTGCTGATGCACTTCTGGGGTCAGCTGGAATCACAAAAACCAGTGCTGCACTTCAGCCTGGGATTCTGTTTGGCTTCACATGGTGGAGAAGCTGGAGCTGAGGGCACTGCACTGACCCCAGGGCTGGAGCCCCTCTGGAGCCAGGCTGGGAGAGCTGGGGGTGCTCCCCTGGAGAGGAGAAGGCTCCAGGCAGAGCTCAGAGCCCTTGCAGGGCCTGAAGGGGCTCCAGGAGAGCTGCAGAGGGACTGGGGACAAGGATGGAGGGACAGGAGCCAGGGAATGGCTGCCAGTGCCAGAGGGCAGGGCTGGATGGGATCTTGGCAATTGGGAATTGTTCCCTGGCAGGGTGGGCAGGGGCTGGGCTGGAATTCCAGCTGGGATGGAATTCCCAGAGGGCAGCGATTGCTCTTCAGAACCCAAAACTTTTATCAGGAGCCTACACTGAGGAGGCCCAGGAGCCTGGAGAAGTGAAATGTGTCTGAAAGATCATTCACAGCAAAAAACAGGGCCAAGAATGTGTCTGACAGGGGGCTGAGCATGCAGAGCAGGGGACCTAGAGGGATGTGCCTTTAGAGGTGTCTGTCAGGGCACTCCACACCCAGACTCCCCTGAAGTGCTGGAGGCCAGAACCAGAACCTTTGTAGCTGTCTGAGGCCTGGGAAGGTCTGGCCACTGCACAAAGGTCATTTCAGAAAAGCCTTTCCCAACCCTGCTTTGATCTGACCTAGTGTGGAAGGCACAGAAAGTCAACTTCTCCTTTCTGTGAGTGCCCTGGAAGCTCCAGCACAGCCTGGGAGCTCTCCCCATGCCCTCAGAGGAGTTCCAGGTGTTCTCTGTGCACAGCAAGAGGGAAAGGGCTCCACCAGGAGCAGCTTTAGGGCCCACTGTTCACACTGACCCTGCCAGGTTGGAAGGAACCTTAAAACTCATCCAACCCTGCCTGTTTCCAGCTTCCTTTTTCTACCTCTGTTGAGGTTGGGATTGAAAGCACTCAAGATGACATTTTGTGTTCACACCCAGGTGTTTGTTATTTCTTATGTGTTACAGTCCCACAGCAGTGAGCTCTGCAGTTCTTCACTAACAAGGCACAGAAATGGTTAACTATCTCTTGTTACAAGGCTTTTCAAGTCTAAACTGTCCAATTAAGAAATGACATCCAAATTATCTTCGCTTTTAACCCAATAACTGATCACTCAAAGTCTGCAATGTGGACTTTTCTGTCCAATTACACAAAACCACCCAAACCCATGGAGAAGAAGGAGAAGGAGAGGAGGAGGAGAAGGAGAAGGAGAAGGAGAAGGAGAAGGAGGAGAAGGAGAAGGAGAAGGAGAAGGAGAAGGAGAAGGAGAAGGAGAAGGAGAAGGAGAAGGAGAAGGAGAAGGAGAAGGAGAAGGAGAAGGAGAAGGAGAAGGAGAAGGAGAAGGAGAAGGAGAAGGAGAAGGAGGTGAAGAAGGCCCAGCCTCCACCCCAAAACCTCCATCTTGCTCTATATCTATTACTATATTCTAAAACCCCAAACTCTAAGTTTCCCACCCTGTGATCTCACACACTTCTATCCAAACTCCACACCCACAATCCCAGTTCTGTCATTCCATTCTGGAAGCTTCTCCACGGCCTCAGGTCAGTGCAGTGTTCTCTGGGGGTCAGTGCCTGGCAGCACAGAAAGTCTCCAATTCTCTGCATCCACAACTCCAACACAATCCCACCCCTGCCACGTGCAGGGACACCTTCCACTATCCCAGGGAGAGCAGTTGGGCCCCAGGAGAGGCTGTGAGTGCTTTGGCTGCTCAGCTCTGGCTCAGCCACCCCTGCCCTGCTTTTTGTCCAAACCCCCGTGGTTTTGGGGCTCCAGGCTGTGGAATTCAGAGCCAGCCATCGGGGCTGCTCTGCACGGGGAGCTGCAGGCAGCAGCAAATGCCTGCTGTACTGTGGCTGCCTGGACATGAAGCAGCAGAGCCTGGGCTGGGGATGTCGGAGGGATGAGCTGGGGAGGAGGGAGGGCCTGCCCTGGGTTAATGAGAGAGGTGTGAAAATCGTGGCAGCCCTGGCAGGCAGCTGATTTATCAGCCTGGTGACAGATGCCAGCTAAGGATGGGGTTGTGTGCTGCAGGCAGATGATGAAAGCCCGAGCACGAGGCTCCTCGGGTGACAGTTCATGGAGAGCTCACGTTCCTGCAGCTGGAGAATTCCCCACCCTGCCCTGCAACCCTGGGGCACCAGGGAGCTGCCCTGGCAGTGCAGGACCTGCTGCTCCAGCTGCTCCCAGGGCATTGGAGCAGGAACCACGGGGACAATGCCACTGCTGGAGGTGGCTGTGTCACAGCAAGAGGAGGTCACACGGATGAGGAAGAAGGGAAGATCACGGAAATGTGGTTTGTGTTGGGAGGGAGCCTAAAACTCATCCAGGGACATCTCAGGTGCTCCAGCCTGGCCTTGGGCACTGCCAGGGCTCCAGGGGCAGCCACAGCTGCTCTGGCAATTCCAGCCCAGCCCCTGCCCACCCTGCCAGGGAACAATTCCCAATTGCCAAGATCCCATCCAGCCCTGCCCTCGGGCACTGGCAGCCATTCCCTGGCTCCTGTCCCTCCATCCTTGTCCCCAGTCCCTCTGCAGCTCTCCTGGAGCCCCTTCAGGCCCTGCAAGGGCTCTGAGCTCTGCCTGGAGCCTTCTCCTCTAAGATCTCTCTTCCCTGTACTCAATTTTTCCCCTTCCTTTCATTGGCAATGAGACCCCAGGATCGAGGTCTCCTGCACAGCTCACTCCTGTGGAAACCTTGGCTTTTAATTCCAGCACTCTCCCCCTCTGCTGGGGCTGCAGAAATGGGATGTGCCCTCGAGAAGATGGGAGAAAATGGCTTTGAAAGAGGGTGGGATTTAATATCAGGGAGAAATTCCTCTCTGTGAGGGTGAGGAGGGGCTGGGCTGGAATTGCCAGAGCAGCTGTGGCTGCCCCTGGAGCCCTGGCAGTGCCCAAGGCCAGGCTGGGCATTGGGGCTGGCAGCACCTGGCACAGTGGGAGCTGTCCCTGGGCTGCAATGAGCTGGCATTGGATATCCCTTCCCACCCAAACCATGTGTAATGAGAGTCCACATGTAATTAGTGTGCATGTGCAATGAGTGTGTGCATATGTAATGAGAGTCGATATGTAATTAGTGTGTCCATGTGTAATTAGTGTGCATGTGTAATGAGCATCCATGTGTAATTAGTGTGCATGTGTAATGAGTGTCCACATCTCCAGCAGTGCTGGATTTCAGCTCAGGCCAATTCCTGCTCCCTTCCCTGCAGATTAGAGAGCACTCACACACACACACACACACACACTCACACACTCACACACAGTCACTGACACACTCACTCCCCTCAAGAAAACTTCTTTTGTTCTGTCTTGTTTTGTTCTCTTACACAATAAAACCCCTGCTGGCTCGGAGCCCCTCTGCTCAGGGGGGAGAGCAGCACAGGTTGGGCCAGCCCCTCTGCAGGAGACACCTGCAGGGACATCCTGTCTGCTCTGCTCCTGGTTATGCCAGGCTGGCAGTCGGGTTTTGGGGATCCATCTGTGACAGGTGAGCAATGCCATGGCTGACTCTCACAATAAAAGGCAAATATCCTGTATCTATGTCAGGAGAAGTTTTATAGATTTATAGTTGTGTTCTACCCCCCTTGTGTTGTTCTCAGGGGTGCCCTGGGTTTGAGACATTTGGGAGGGTCACTCGTTACCATGGCAACAGCTGCCCCCCACTCAAGGTGTCAGGCAGTGATCTGCACCCCTGGGCAGGGAAGGAGGAGTCATGGACAGAACTCTGGGGGGGCAAAGGGTTAAAAGGTGAAACCTGCATGGTGTGGGTGAGCACATGGTGGGGAAATCCTCTGCTCCTGGTGCTGTGATATTTTCTATATTCAGTCTTGTGTTGTGTTTTTGATAAGGTTTTAATAAACTTTTTAAATTATTTTGGAAGTGAGGGACTGGCTCACAGTCACCGAACAGGAGATGCCCAGGGCACAGGGCACAGAGAGCTGGAAGTTTCCTGCAGGTTCTCACAGCATGAGAACCTCCTGCTGTGCACCAGGCAGGGCTTTTGAGCCCAGAATTTTAGCTCAGACACCTTCCCCTGGCCCAGACTGCCTGGTCCCTGCCCTGCTCACAATCTCCTTGTGCTTTATCAGGCCTGGCTTTGCCTGCTCTCCTCCACACCCCGTCCCTCCGAGCTCTAGGCTGGGCTTTCCCTGTGCTTGCCCGGCTGGGGAGAAGCTGCAGGTCCCAGGAGTGGATCTGGCACTCAGCATGGACAGAACTTTGGGGGGGGCAAAGGGTTAAAAGGTGAAACCTGCATGGTGTGGGTGAGCACATGGTGGGGAACATCCTCTGTTCCTGGTGCTCTAATATTTTCTCTGTTCAGTCTTCTGTTGTATTTCTGATGAAGTTTTAATAAATCTTTTACATTTTTGAAAGTGAGGATCATTTCTCACACATCTATTGGAAATGCAACACACATCCAACCCCCCACCCTGCTCACCAGCATTACCAGAGTCTGTCCCTGCCCTGTGCTGCTGAACTCCTTCCCAGAATGTCACCAGCACTGGGGACGGGGAGAGCAGCCCATGCTCGGGCAGTGCCAGCCCCATGAGGACGCGCACGTACCCGTGCAGGGTGGCACCGGGCCCGGCTGTGACAGTGGCCTGGGCAGGAATGCCAGCCCAGGGAGCCCCAGGTAGGTGGCACCTGAGGTTTTTTGTTTCTCAAGGATGCCTCACGCAGGGCTGGAGCGCTTAATCCCCTCTGGCTGCAGCTCTGTGGGTTTGTGCACGGGGCCCTGCGGTGCCTCCCGCACCGGGCGTGCCCCACGCTCTGCTCCTCTGGTTTTTTGGCACGGCCTGGCCCATGAGGCATGTGCAGGGCTTGCCAAAGCCACACAAAAGAGGCAGAGCCGAGCCCTCAGACGTGTGTGAGTGCAGCAGCCCGGCGGTTACAGCGCTTCCCTGGGCTGGGCAGAGGCCAGGTGGGAATTACCTCACCTGCTCCAGGCCCTGCCTCTTCCAGAGCCCCCTGGGAAGGAGGAACAAGGGGTTCTGACGTGGAATTTTATCTAAGATTTTGTATCTCTTAGTCTTCTCCAGTATTCTTCTTTATGCAAGAAACTTCAGAAATTTGCATTTTCCTATGCCCTTTGCACCATGGCAGAGGTTTCTTAAGTAAAAAAGTTCAAATTCAACACATAATTCTACAAGCTAAACTTTAAATGCTTAATTCATATGGCTAATTCAAGTGAACTCCAAAAATCTCTATTTCATTTCCTTGGGGTTTGCACAAGTGACTAAATACTGGCTGAAAAAGAAGTTTGGGAGTAAATGGGCTACAGGGTGGAATGAAAAGAGACTTTGAGACCTCTTTCTTCCAGAACTGCTCATTTATCCTGGGATTAATGAGCAGTTCTGGTGTTGAACCTCCAAAGAACATTCCCAGTTCACATTCCCCTGCTGCATAACCCCATCCTTGCATTTCCCACTGATTTAGGCAGCTGTCTGCTCAGGCTGGGCCTTCTCTGACCCGTGGATTCACCATCTGAGACAAAAGCACCTCTGAAAATCTGTGTTTCTAAAGCATCCTCATCTTGCCACGCTCAGAAGAGAGCTCAGAACCAGCACAGCAGCCAGGGAGTTCCTGGGGTAAAGAGAGAAAACAAAATACTCTTCTCTTCTCTTCTCTTCTCTTCTCTTCTCTTCTCTTCTCTTCTCTTCTCTTCTCTTCTCTTCTCTTCTCTTCTCTTCTCTTCTCTTCTCTTCTCTTCTCTTCTCTTCTCTTCTCTTCTCTTCTCTTCTCTTCTCTTCTCTTCTCTTCCCTTCCCTTCCCTTCCCTTCCCTTCCCTTCCCTTCCCTTCCCTTCCCTTCCCTTCCCTTCCCTTCCTTCCCTTCCCTTTCCTTCCTTCCTTCCCTTCCTTCCCTTCCCCTTCCCTTTCCCTTCCCTTCCTTCCCTTCCCTTCCCTTCCCTTCCCTTCCCTTCCTTCCTTCCCTTCCCTTCCCTTCCTTCCCTTCCCTTCCCTTCCTTCCCTTCCCTTCCCTTCCCTTCCCTTCCTTCCCTTCCCTTCCCTTCCCTTCCCTATTGGGAAATTTGGACCATGAATATTAAAAAAAAAAAAAAAAAGAAAAGAAAAGAAAAAATAAGAAAAAAGAAAATAAAATGCAGCCCCTTGAGCTGAATCACAACCACAGTGTTGATAAACATCCTTTACAGATCAATCCTTCACAATCCTCTCCAAACAATCCTCCTGATTGTTCTGAAACCACCAAAGCAGCAGCAGAGGTCACAAAATCAGCTCTTGTTTGGGATTTTGCAACACTTCCTATCAGCTTTGGAACGGGCTGTGCCACTGGGAGGTTTGAATTTAGATTTCAGACAGCAACAATTGTTTTAATAATGCTAAAATGTTGTTCAAGACATGAAAAAAATTGCAATTTTTGCTCACAATAACCTATTCCTGTAATAAAATTGTTGAGATAAAAAAATAATAAATTAAAATATATATTATAAAATTAAAAATATATATTATATTATATATATTAATAATATTTTATAAAAACATATTGAAAATAAGTAATTCCTGTAATAAAATTCTTAAGATAAAATAAATACTATATTAAGATATTTTATAAAATATATTGAAAAATATATATTATATTATATTATATTATATTATATTATATTATATTATATTATATATATTTATAATATATTATAAAATATATTAAAAGTATATATAAAATAATTCTTGTAATAAAATTGACCTGAGATAAAATTGGTTTTGATATTATATTTATTATATTTATATATTATATTTATTATCTATTTTTTTAATATTAAACTCCAAATACTTTGACATCATTTTAGGTCCGAATAGAAAAGGACAGAATTTCCAGTGGAGCAGAAAATTGCGCGGCTCTCCTCAGCTTTGATCCCTCTGCACTTGGAGTCAAACCCCCAGAAGAATGGGATTCCATGGCTGGTGGGGAATATGAAACAGGAAAGCCTTATAAATATGATTGCCTGGCAAAAGATTTTGAGAATATGGAAACTCTAAGCGAGATTGAAATGAAAGCAAGCTTTGAGATCCCTCAGTTACTGAACAACTGGAAAACAATGGCATGGCCAGCTGAAGGTGATCCCCTTTGGATCAAACAACACCCTCTGCTTGCAGACAGGCCCAAGGCTCAGAGCAGACCCTGCTGGCTTGGCAGAAGGGGCCCAAAGAGGAGTTTTTAGGGTTTAAAATGTAACCCAGTGTGGGAATGTAATGATTCTTATAGTAAATATGGTATATATATATA